>NW_027202715.1:6307500-6907500 GCF_024711535.1 Dipodomys merriami | reverse complement strand
TCTCTCTCTATTCTGTTATCCGCTCCCTGCCATAATTGTCTGAAATAGTGAGCCAGATCAGAGCAGACTTTACCTCCCTTAGCTCTTTTCTCAGATGTTTATTGCAGCAATGAAAAACTGATTAGCACAATTTCATTACTTCTTCCTGTCACATAAATGCTTGAATCTTCTTCTGTGCCTCTCTCTGGCTTGTTAGTGTCCTACCCCACATTAAATTTACCATGAAGTTGAATTCCTCCAGATTCCTTAGTGTCCTTTAGTTTGTTAACATTGCACCACTTCCTCTAGACCTTCATCCTTGGGCCTTCCACGAGGCTCTCTCTCTTCATGCCTGTATTCCATTCCTCCTACATGATCCCTCACATAGGCCATTCACCCTCTCTTGCGTGCAAATTTTCTTTTTAAAATTATAATCACAACTAAGATTTTTTTTGTTATTGTTGGTTGTTGGGCTTGAACTCAGGACCTGGGTGCTGTCCCTGAGTGCTTTTGCTTGAGAATAACTCTCTACCACTTTGAGCCACAGCTCTACTTCCGGTTTTCTGGTAGTCAACTGGGGAGGACAATCTCATGAACTTTCCTGCCTGGGCTGGTTTGGAACCATGGTTATCAGATTGCAGCTTCCTAAATAGCTAGGATTACAGACATGAACCATCAGTGCCTGGCTGGATTTTAATTGTTTTCATTAATATACTTTTAATAAACAGCACACATTTCCAAAGAATGTTGATGCTAGTATTTAAGATTGCATTGAAGGAGAATTCGGTGTTAGTCCAATTTTTTTCTGAATTCATAAGGGAAAATTACTTTTGCAGTCCTTAAAAATTTTGGAAGCATAGCAAAGTACATATGGAAAATGCTAATGCTGAAACAAAAGCACATTGAAGAATAGTATCTTTCATCCAATTTTATATGAACTCATTTCATATGCAAATACAGGAAGAGTTCTGGAAAATTGTTTTTGAAGTTTTTGTTGGTTACAATTCTCAAAAGTGTATATGTATATATATATATATATATATATATATATATATATATTCATATAGTCACTATAAACTGTAATGCTGAACCTGAAGTCATATTGAACTATTGTTTCTAGCCTAATTTTCAATAAATACATTTTATAGATAAAATGGAAATTTATACTTGAAGTTTTTCTCACTTACAATTTCTGGAACACATAAAGTTGATTCTGCTTTCCTATGTAGGAGCATTGTTGAAATATTGGGTTATAATCACAGGCTAGGGCTATTTGTGGGACTAGATTGACAGTATGAACCAATGTTCCATGAGTGCTCCTTATATGGGAAAGTAGAATCAACTTCATGTGTTCTAGAAATTGTAAGTGAGAAACAAAAACTTCAAATTAAATTTTCTACAATTTTCCATTTGCTAAGATGATAGCCATAGCCTAGTAAGATTCTAAACACTTCAATAGTGCTCATCTCTATGAAAGTAAATCAATGTTCTATAGCTAAAACAAATTGTTACAAAAAAAAACTTCAAAATAATGATCCATGGCAGAAATTTTCTATTATCTGCAAATCCTAAGACTTGCTTATAGAGCAATTTCCGCAAGTGTCTGTTCCAGTTCTAAGCTCGTGAGTAGTCATAGGAAATCTGGGACTCATTCACAGCATCTTCTGGATGGGTCGGTGTGGTGCTTAGAGCACCTTATGGATATCAATTACTGCTACAATTACTACCATAGCACCACTTCCAGTTCTCTGGTGGTTAATTGGAGATGAGTTCACACTTTCCTGACTGGGCTGGCTTTGAACCCCAGTCCTCAGATCTCAACCTCCATATAACACCATCATCCCATCTTCTCCTTCAATTTCTACTTAGGTTTTTCTATCTAGCTTCTGGATAGAAAAATTGGGCTTTGCATCTTGTTGTTTTTCCTTGTCTATGCTGATATCAAAGCCTTCACAATGATCTTCCCACCCACCCCCCTTTATGTGTTCTCAATGTGGTTGGCTCTCAGCTGGATAGTGTCTAGTTAATTCACTTTTTCCTGTAGAAATGCTCTGTGTTGAGTAAATTGGCTCCATCCATTCCATTTGTTAGCTACTCTGTCATTGTCGGTTTTCTCACTCTGTGACTGTACGTATGTAATCTGGTACTTCCATTAGGTGAAAAGTGCCAGGGGGCATTGGTCACTGGCTCCTCACCTTCAGTGAGAACTTTTTATAAACTTTTAAGCATTTTTCTTCAAGATCTGTAATTGGCTTCCTGTAGCTCCGTGCAGACTCCTTTCTCCTGTGTTCTCTATTCTTGAAAAACTTCTTTTGGTGGCTCATCAGATGTTTTTCTACATGGCTCATTACTTAGGACTGAATGTTCCAGAAAGGATGTGTTGTGGCCCTTCACGAACACAAGTTTCTTCATGCAGATGCTTCCTGAGTTGTTGCAGCTGTCCTTGACAGATTTGAGGTTTTTCTTGAATAGATTCTCTTCCTTGGTGCCTTCTTTCCTGTTACCTTTCAGTTTGAGCAGTTTCTGTTGTGTGCAGCATTCGTTTTTGTCTCTAATGTTTGGTGGTTGTAGATGCCTTCTGAGGCACTCAGGAAGTATGTCCTCAGAATCCACGTGTTCACATTAATGCTGTTGGTTCACCCGAGGTGACAGCTAAGGCCTGTGGACCCTTGTAAGGCCTTGGGCATTTACCCCCACTGCATTCTCATTTAGTAAGTTATTGCAGTTTTTCCACGTGAGGATGTATGTGATCTTGGAATTCCAAGATCACACATGGTCTTATTTCTGCTGTAATTCTGCTCTATCAACCCTGGCAGGCAGAAATATAACTCATCCCAGGCACAGAGTTTGAGTGGTTGAACTTCTTTGGTGTTCAAATTTTCCCTGGCAGCCAAAAGTCCAGTGGTTTGGCCCCGTGGATTTATGGTGCGATTTACATTTTCAGTGACTATTGATGGACTAGCAAACTTATCCTCTGAGGAGGAATTAGCCCTAGCTGGTTGGAATCCAGTGGGCTGGCCAGTTACTTTTGGGGTGCCAACAATTTGTTCCCTGATCTTCGTGCTCCAGGTGGCTTCATCCAGTTCAGTGTCCTTGCCTAAAATAGTTCCAGCCACCTGAGTTTCAAAAGCTGTGTCCTCAGCTCACTAGGGGTCCTTAGTTTCTTGCACACTCTTGCTGAGCAAGATGGCTCCATCTTGGTTTAAATCCTCTACCAACAAAGTAGCTCTGGCAGCCTGGAATCTAGTAGTGACCTCCCTTTGGTTTGGGGAGGTTGGAGGCTTTGTGTACAATTTTGGTACAAGAGGCAGCCTCACACATTTAAGCTTTTTGGCTGCCAGATGTTTAGTGGCTGGGTCCTCTGTTATTTGGGGGTTCAGGTCAAACCTTAGCCTCTTAGTGATCTTTGAGGAAGACCTAGCTAATATAACAACATCTGCTGAGGAAACAGCCTTTGTTGGTGGTATCTCCAACCACTCCGTCCTCAACTCTTGGAGGATTTTTTTTGGTCAATAGGGTTAGCCCAGTAGTTGTGTATTCAAGGTGATAGGCATCAAGGATGTGCCTGTGCTTTTTAACTGCTTTGCCTATAAAATAAAACCTAGCTTTGAATTCATCATGGCTGTCCATGAAAGGACCACTCTTCCCTTCATACCCCAGCTTGATATTTAAAGTGGCCTAGAGCAGGTTAGGGTTCTCTGCTGTTGATATACCTGGCAGCAGGGGGTGAAGTAGCTTTCGGAGAGCTCAAGTCAAATTGCACAGTCTTGCCCTTGCCTGGTTTAGTCTCTTCAGCTGCTAAACATTTCCTGGGTTACCAATGGCTCTACCTTCAATTAAAACTGGCCACTGAAGGCATTTGGGATACTCTTGATAGTTGAAGCAGGTCTGTATAACTTAACTTTATCAAAAGCAGATTTGGCCCTGGAAGACTGGAGTCTAACCATTGGGCCCTCAATTGAGATATTCACTGCTGAAGCTGAGGATCCAGGGGTTCATGCATCTCTGTCAGGGATCACAGTAACATAATGTTTCTTGGTTGAGGAGGTTCTGTGGGGTTGGATAGCCTCTGTTGGTGATTTAAACTTGACCCCTCTCGAGAACAATAGCTTGGCCCTGCAAGATTTCGTGTTTTAAGTTCAGAAGGTGGAGGCTTGTCATTGTGAGGGTTCTGTGCACGTCTCTCTCCTTCAAGGAAGAGATAAGAGCCCAGGAGGCTATCTGTCTAGGGCCTCCATCATCAAAGATTTGAAGATATGCAATGGTTGAAAAATGGCTGTTGGTAATCATAAAGGAGAGTTTGCACATATTATTCTTTGTGTCAGAGATATGAACTCCAGGTGCTGGCTGGGGAGCCCACAATAGCTGGATAATCATCACTGGTCATCCAAAGGAAAGTCTGTTGGGTCAGACCTCCACCACATTGGGGTACAGTAAGTTCTGACATACATGGTCAGAAACTGAAGACAATCTGCACAGATGACCATCCTCTGCAGACAGAACCAGAGCCCCACTAGATGTTTTTTGGGAGACTCCATCCTCCACTCTATGGGGACTCGTGGTGACTGGGTATTTTCCAGTGTTGGTAAGCCAGAAGGGTCTGCGCAGATTGATCATCCATGGCAAAAATAGGAGCTCCAGTAGATGGGGGCTTTTTGGGTGCTGTGCCCTGCACTGTATAGACACACACAGTGATGGAATATTGGCCAGTGTTGGCCAGCCAGAAGGATCTGCCAACATCTTCCTTCATGACCGATGGGAGCCCCAGTGGATGATGGCCTTGAGATTCTTCCCTCCTCTTGGATTCTTCCCTCCACTCAAGTCCTTGCCATGACAGGTTACCCAAGAGGTCCTTTTATTGTTTCACTTCCTGAATGTCAATAGAAGTCACCCCTGCAGATGGCTGGTTGGTGGTGGCTTGGCCTTCTGTTCTCTGCCCTTTGGGTTCTATTATCCTGGCCTCCCCTTGGGGACCCAGGACTCTGTTCTTCTAAAGTCCTACTCTTTAGAATTAACCTCCAATCAGTATCTTACTAGAAATATCCTTAACTACAAAAACAGTCCAAAGTTAGCAGCTTCTAACTCCCAGAATTGAGCTGTGGTGTGTGCCACGCCACTCTCTCTCTCTCCTCTTCCCCCTCCCCCCATCTGAAACAAAGTGAATTTGGGAAGTTTAGATCTAGAATGTGAACACAAGGATGTGATTCCGTAGCTATGCAGCACCTCTATGATGTTGTGGGCGGGGCCCTGTGTGTCATGTTTTCTGTGTGTCTGTTGGAATAGTAACATCTGGGGAAACAAATGACTTATAAGTCTTGTAGGTGAGGTTGTCTGTGGCTGGCAGAAGGTTCCAGAGAAACTTAAAGAGTGTCTGTCTTTAGGCAGTTGGAGGGCCCAGACTAAATTTAGGAGTCTTGTCATCCACACTGGCATATACAAATATTTCTTACAGAGTCTTGTCATCCACACTGGCATATCAAATATTTCTTACATGCTTACCATGTTCTAAGTACTAGAAATAGAGTGTTTTAGTACGTATACAGCTAAAGTAAGTAAAGAGGCCACGAGGAACAGGAAAGAAGGGTTAGATTTGTCATGGCTCAGCCAACCTGCCATAAGTAACTTAAGGGAAGGAAAGTCTCCTTTAGGCTCACGGTTTCTGGTTCTGTCCATGGTCATAGGACTGCAGCTGACAGCATGGCAGCCAGGAGGCAGAGAGATACAACGCCTGTGCTCATGGCAAATATTTCTTAATCTTAGCACTTTGATATCTGTTGGCATTTACTTAAGGAAAAGCCAACACTAACTCTCGAGCTACAATAATTGGCTAAACAGATTTCACATTCATTAACTTTGTGTCTTTTAAGACAGCTTTGACTACTCTTTTTTATTTCCTTCTTTTTAAAATGGAGCTAATGTCAACATCAGTAACTTGTGAATATAAAATAATTTTGTCCCTTTCTACTCAATAAACGACCCCTGGACTGGTGCAGAATGCTATCCACTGGAGGTTCATGGAGGCTCAGAATGGTGAATCCCCTCCTATGGTCACTGCATCAGAATCTACAAACATACCTGACGTATGTAAAGGTAACTTCACTGCATGTTACCTCTAAAATAACAATAAAGTAAATTAGAAATAAAGAAGAATCCATGAACAAATTTCTCAACTGATCCATATACATTTGAAAATTATAGGAGTAAATTGGCAATTTTAAGTGTATTTAATGTAAATTATCATCACCTTCATTGGTGTCATTTCCAAACCCTAGGGTTTCATACTTTTGTCAGACTGGTACTTCTAGTTTTATTACATACATGACATTTTCTTTAGTATAGGTTTATTCCAAATCTATGTCGCCCACCAGTTTACATGTTTTACCTTAGGGCTCATATTTTCAGTATCAGTGTATAGAAATGTATGGATTAAAAGAATTTTGTAGGGCTGGAGCCAGGTGAAGGGCAAGCAGGAGAAAACGAGGGAAGGTGTAACACTGTTTGAAAAGAAATGTACTCATTACCTTACTTTTTTTGGGGGGGGGTCAGTTGTGGGGCCTGAACTCTGGGCCTGGGTGCTGTCCCTCAGCTCTTCAGCTCAAGGCTAGCTTGAGCCACAGCACCACTTCTGGCTTTTTTCTGTTTATGTGGTGCTAAGGAATCGAACCCAGGGCCTCATGCATGCCAGGCAAGCGCTCTACCACTGAGCCAACTTCCCAGCCCCATTACCTTACTTTCATAACTGTAACCTCTTTGTACATCACCTTTACCATAAAATATTTTTAAAAGAAACAAAGAAATTTGTGGCTAGGAAGGTGGCTCAGTGGTAGAGTGCTTGCCTCACATGAGGCCCTGGGTTCGATTCCTCAGTACCACATAAACAGAAAAAGCTGGAAGTGGCACTGTGGCTCAAGTGGTAGAGCACTAGCCTTGAGCTGAAGAGCTGAGGTACAGCGCCCAGGCCCAGAGTTCAAGCCCCATGACCAACAAAAAAAAAAGTTTGTAGTGTCAAAAAAAATTAGAGGGGCTGAGAAGGTGGTTCAGTGGTAGAGCACTTGCCTTGCATGCTCAAGGCCCTGGGTTCGATTCCTCAGCACCACATAAGCAAAAAGAAAAAAGCCGGAAGTGGCGCTGTGGCTCAAGTGGTAGAGCGCTAGCCTTGAGCTGACGAGCTGAGGGACAGCGCCCAGGCCCAGAGTTCAGGCCCCACGACCGGACACACACAAAAAAAAAAATTAGAAAGAAAGTCACTTGTCATGTCCAACCATGGAGAATTTGTCTCTGCTCAATGTAGCATCAGCAGGGGAAATTCAAAGACTAGGAGTAGTTCAGTTGCTTAGGGGCTAGAACTGCAAAATGGAGCCAGTTACCATGGCATACCTATAGTCCCAGCCACTGGAAGCTGAGGCAGGAGGATCTGTTGAACCTAAAGGTTCAAGACCAGTCTGAGATAAATAGAACTACCCTGTATCAAAACAAAACAAACAAGCAAATATATACATACATATATATGTGTGTATATGTGCACACTCACACACACACACACACAAATAACTACTACAGCTTGCCACTCATGTGCTGTTCAGGAATGGCCTTGCCTATAACCTCAGCTCATGTCTCAATACACATTCCTGAACTAATCCCTGAAGCCTAGGTGATGCATTGAGCTGATTGGCCCAGCCTTGGTCACATGGTACACACACACACACACACACACACACACACACACACACACACACACACACTTGAGCTAGCGAGGAGCTCCACTCTAGCATAGACTGGAAATGGCAAAGGATAGCATCCTCCGATGTCAAACAGAGGAGGAAGGGGGAGAGAGGCTGGGCAGGCAAGCATTGAGCGTATACACTCGGCTGCCTCCTCATTTCTCCCTCCTTCTCTGCCTGCTCTTCCATGGAAGGAAGCTCCCTGCTCCCATGTCCTTCTAGGTGAAAGGAATATTAATTCCTCTCACTGAAGAGCTCTGCACTCCGAAGGGCCATTTACACTCCACTCAATACGACTGATGAAGCGGAAACTAATGGATTCTCGGTGTGAGAGTAGCCCTATCAGGTTTGTCCCAAACAGTAATGAATCATTACCAGTCTAAACCTTAACATCTGCTTACTCAATCAATCCTCCAGTAGTCACATGCTCTGAATGTCAACCATGCTACGCCCTAGTGCCAGACAGCCTGCATCCCCACACCCCAGAGTCTCATTAGCCTGTGCATGCAGCAGACCTTAGGCCTGCAAGAGGGGGAGGATTTTATTCTGAACAAAGGGCACAGCATGATGAGGGACAACTGTGGGCACAATGACAACATGACCTATTTCCAACTCTTACAAGACAGAAAACCTAGGAGCAGACGAGATCTTAAAGCCAGTGGCCCTCCAACCTCCTCTTGCGTACCTCTGGCCACTGTGAGCTCAGGACCTCGCATAGCAGCACATGATACTGTTGCCCATCTGACTTTTAGAATGTCTCAGCCCATTCCCAATTAACCAGCTAATTCTATTCAAACAGGAGTCTGCTTGAATGAATGTGCCCAATGCAAAAAGATAAAATGAACAGCAAAAGGACAAAAGGACAAGGGAAAAAAATAATGCAAAGGGATCTGGTTAGCCTGCAGAAGAGAGACTATCCTATGCTACAAGATACAGATTAAGCTTTCTGTAGCCAAAAGAAGAGAGAGACCTGGCCAGATATAAATCACTGCATCAGTAAGAAATACATACATAGATGATTATATACATACATGAAACATACAGGCATAGATAAATAGGTATACAATATAGTGCTATAACGTAGGCATAGTTTGAGCGTGTCCTCTAAAGTTTTACATTGTTAGGAGCTTGGTCCTTAGTGTGGTGGTGCTAAGAAGTGATGGAACCTTAAAGAGGTAAGGGCCTACCGGGAGGAACTTAGGTCATTGGGGTGTTGCCTTCAGAAATCTGTTCTCTTGGAGTGAGTTCTTATGAGAGTTTTATGATCTGGATCCTAAATGTCCCACAAAAGCCATATGGTTGAAGGCTTGGAGACCAGACAATTGGGAAGTGGTGGAGCCTTTTAGAGGTGGGACCTCATGGTAGGAAGTTAGGTCATTGGTGGTATGACCTTGAAAGGGATGTGAGGACACCGTCCCCTTCCTGTGCTGTCCTTCCCTGTCCTTCCCAGTCACCATAAAGTGAGCAGCTTTGCTCCATTACAAACTCTCCACCATGATGTCCTGATGCACCACTGGCCCAAAAACAATGGTGCCAACCGGCCACGGACTGAAACCTTTGCAATGAGCCTGTCATTTCTTCTAAGTTGATTGTCCCAGCTATTTTATCACAGTGATAGAAAGCTGATTGACACAGACAGCAAGTTATATAAGAAGGAAAATGTCCCCTGAATCACTCTCTAGCTTCCTGTTGTGAGATGTGGGCCACTCCTTCACACACTCCCACTCCGGCCATGAGGCTGAATCAAGACGGCCACACTTTCTTGTCATTTGAACCTCCAGGGCAATGAGCTAAACCAACCACATAAAGTTAGCCTACCTCTAGTATTTCACTATAAAAGTTAAGCTGGGTGCCGGTGGCTCACACCTGTAATCCTAGCTACTCAGGAGGCTGAGATCTGAGGATCATGGTTCAAAACCAGCCCGGGCAGGAAAGACTGTGAGACTCCTATCTCCAATAAACCACTAGAAAATCAGAAGTGGCGCTGTGGCTCAAGTGGTAGAGCACTTGCCTTGAGCTGAAGAGCTGAAGGACAGCACCCAGGCCCAGAGTTCAAGCCCCACAACCAACCAAAAAAAAAAGTTAAAAACATATTAAAACACATTGATACACAAATAATAAATAGATGCATAGATAAAAAAGATAGCTGCATAAATAACAAAAAAAAGTTATTAAAACACAATGTCTGAGCTAGTACCCATGGCTCATGCCTATAACCCTAGTTACAGGAAGCTAAGATTCAGATTCAAAGCCAGTCCAGGCAGGAGAAGTCTATGAGACTCTTACCTCCAATTAACCATCAAAAAGCCAAAAATAGAGCTATGGCTTAAGTGGTAGAGTGTTAGCATTGCATACAAAAGCTAAGGGACAATGCCCAGGCCCTGAATTTAAGCCCCAGTTACACACACACACACACACACACACACACACACACACACACACACACACATACACACACACGCACGCATGCACACTCATGCACGCGCACACACAAAGAAAGGCATAGTGGCTCTTCCATAGAATTCAAACATGCTCCTCTAATGGATAAAGCATCTTATGCTCCCAGCATAGATCATTTAATCCCCATGTTACTTTAAGAAAGTCCTTTAACCATGAGCCTCAGGTACCCTGGAGTGCCTACTTTACAGGGCTGGTTGGTGTGGAAGAAATTTGAGAATTTAATTCCACCTTTCAACCTTATGATCCACCATTCCCTTCATATTCTCGACTCAAGATACCTACTGTCCTGGTATATCTCCAAGTTTCTACTTCTCAACATTTCTTTATTCAAATAGAACCTTCCACTTGAGAGCCTCCGGCCTACTCTTAACTTCCAATCTTTAAATTGTGCTGGCCCTTCACACCCAACTCAGATACCAGCTCTTACAGTAAGCCAAGATTTCTACCATGCTACTTGTAATTCTCTAAATCCCTAAATCTTCTAGCTTATATCTAGACCTCTACATCAGTATATTCAATCATAAATTCTAAAATTTAAACTACTTTCCTAAAACTAAATTTTTCTTTTTTTAATTTTTTGAAGTTTTAATGTTATTATAAAGGAGACGTACAGAAGGATTACAGTTACATAACTCATGTAATGAGTACATTTCTTTATATATACATATGTTTTTATTGTAAAAATACTGTACAGAAGGGTTACAGTTACATGAGTAAGGTAATGAGTATTTTTCCTATCAAGCATTGTTACCTCCCCCTTTGTTTTTCCCCTACTATCCCTTCCCTCTCCACCTCCCCAACTCCTCCCTCACCCCCCACCCCCAAAGTTGTAAAGTTCATTTTCAACATAGTGTCTTGTACATCTCAATGCTACAATGGGTCAACCTGTATCCTTGTCTCAGCATTTTGTTATTTCCCTTCCCTTCCCCTCCACAAATTAGAAAAATGTATATATAAGATGCAGGGTACCAGAATCAAATATATATATATGTGTGTGTGTGTGTGTGTGTGTGTGTATATATACACACACACACACACACACACACACACACACACACACACACACACACACACACACGACATTTTCTTGATCCATTCATCTACTGAGGGACATCTGGGTTGGTTCCATATCTTAGCTATGGTAAATAATGCTGCCATAAACATAGTTGTGCTGGTAGCTTTAGTGTGGTCTTGTTTGTGATCATTCTGGTAAATGCCCAGAAGTGGGATTGCTGGGTCATAGGGGAGCTCTATGTGGAGTCTTTTGAGGAACCTCCATACTGCTTTCTAAAGTGGTTGAACAAGTTTACATTCCCACCAACAATGCAGTAGGGTTCCCTTTTGTCCACATCCCCTCCAGCATCTGTTGTTATTAGAGTTCTTGATTATAGCCATTCTAACTGGGGTGAGGTGGTATCTCAATGTTGTTTTGATTTGCATTTCTTTTATGGCTAAAGAGGTTGAGCGTTTCTTCATGTGTCTATTGGCCATTCTTATTTCCTCTTCAGATAAGTTTCTCTTTAAGTCTTTAGCCCACTTATTTACCGACAGTTGTTTCTTTGAGGATTTGTTGTTGGAGGATTTAATTTTTTTGAGTTCTAAGTATATTTTAGATATGAGATCCTTGTCTGTTGTACGGCTAGTGAAGATCCCCCAATCTGTGGGCTTTCTATTGATCTTGCTAGCTATGTCCTTTGCCATGCAGAAGCTCTGCAATTTCATGCAATCCCATTTATCCAACCTTTCTTTGATTTGTTGTGCCAAACCTAAGTTTTTCGAGAAGTTGACATGTGTTTCCCCCCTCCAAAAAAAGAATCATAAGTCTCCTGTGGGGATTAAAGTTTGTCAATACAGAGCTCCAACTGGTTCAAAGAAATTTGCCCACATCAAGAATAGGAAGAGTGCCATCCAGTAAAAGGCTGGGCAAACAGAGAGAGGTCTTAGCTATACCTTTTGTCAGTTGTCAATGATTCTGCTGCCCTTTAAGCTGTGAATGGCAAGTGATTCTTGTAAATAGAATGAATATATGTATAGTATACCTTACATTTGTCCTAAGTGTGATGTCCCAAGAAATAACAGGCTTGAAATCCAAAGAAGTTATTAAATTGGTAATTTTAACTTTTCTAGGAAATTTCAATGTTATGTCATCTCAAGGTTATATTTCACAATCACATTCATTGGTATTTTCCCATGTTGTAATAACCACTATGGTTCAATTCTTTTTTTTTTTTCAGGTAAGGGGTAGGTTCATTCATCGTTCTGGCTGGCACCAGGCCACGTGGGCCCTCCACGCAGCTGGGAAAGGCCTGGGAAAGAGCTGGGAAAGAGCTGGGAAAGAGGATGGCTCAATTCTTTTATCTTTCTTCCCTTCTTTTTTTCTTTAGAGGCAGAGTCACTATGTAGCCAGGCTGTCCTGGAACTCCTCATCCTCCTGTCCTAGCCTCACAAGTTCTCCTGGGATTACAGACAAGCACTACCACACCCAATAATATTTCTTATTTCTTAAACAAAAATTCTAAGTTGAAGCTGGGCTCCGATGGTTCACACTTGTAATTCTAGCTACCCAAGAGGCTGAGATCTAAGGATCACAGTTCAAAGCCAGCCCAAGCAGAAAAGTCCGTGAGACTCTTATCACCAATAAACCACAAGAAAACCGGAAATAGTGCTGTGGCTCAAGTGGTAGAGCTGAAGAGCTCAGGGACAGTGCCCAGGCCCAGAGGTCAAGCCCCATGACCAATAAAAAAAAAAATTCTAAGTTGAGCTGGACACTGATGGTTCATGCCTATAATCCTAACTACTCAAAAAGTCAAGGCTAGCTCAGGCCAAAAAAAATAAAAATAAAGTTTGAGAGTTCCTAATTCATTTTTTTTAAAAAAGAAAGAAAAAACTGGCCATGATGGTACATAGTTATCCCCCCAGCTATGATGGGAAATGTAAAGATCGAGTCTAGGCCAGGCAAACTTAAGACCCTATCTTAAAAATAACCACAACATGATGGGTACTGGCAGCTAATGCTTGTATTCCTAGCTACTCAAGAAGCTGAGATCTGAGAATTGAGATTCAAAGCCACCCTAACCAGAAAAATCCCTGAGATTCTTCTCTTCAATTAACCAGCAAAAGGCAGAAAATAAAGGCAAGACTCAAGTGGTAAAGCACCATGTTGAATGCAAAAGCCAATTGAGAATTGAGAACAAAAGGCCCTGATTTCAAGCTCTACTATATGCAGGCATGCACACACACACACACACACACACACACACACACACACACACACACACACACACACACACACACACACACACACACACACACCAGAGTAATTCATCATGATACATCTATGTTTATCACATAAATTAATTCAGATTGATCAAATCCAGTTGTATAGCAGCTTCAGACACAACTTAACCAAGAAACTCCCAAGTAACCAGGAAAGATAAAATTGTAGTGGTCATTTGCCTCTCGTGATTACTATAGCATTTTTCAGGAAATTATTCTGGTTATTCAAGTTAGCCGGAGAGTATTTTGTGAAATATATTTGTATATTGATTTGTATCCCAGCATACAAAATTGTTTTGCCTTCAGTCACAAGTGAGTGATCTTAACAACTTTCTGTTTTTATGTAGGACTTTTTTTTTAATTTTACTGTCAAGGTGATGTACAGAGGGGCTACAATTTCATAAGTAAGGTAGTGATCACATTTCTTGTCTAACTCGTTACCCCTTCTCTTATTTTTCTCCCTTTCTCCTTCGAACCCCTCACCCACAACTTTCTTCTGTTGTTTTATTGTTTATTTGTAAAAATATTGGAAACTCAGGGTTTTTTCAGCTTTATCCTAAAGATGCCTAAAGCAATAGGAGGTTTTCGTTTGCATTTGTGATTGAGCAGTTTTGTTTGTTTTTCCTAAGCCATTTTGTTACTTTTGCCTATGAGGTGGAAGTCAGTTTGAAATATTGGCATGTGGTGGGCCATTTGCACGTGAGGCTGAAAATGGCCTGTTGGGTAATAACGTTCCAGACTTTCAGATGAAGGGACCAGCACCCATCAGTGAGACAAGTGAGGTGCAGGTGATCACTGAGCCTATGAGCTACTGGATGCTTTTCTCAGGAAGTATATTCTCTGGTCCTTCCCCATTTCCTATTCCTCTAGTGTGGTGCCCACCACAGTGTTCCTCACTTCATAGACTTCCATAGACATGTCATTATTCTATAGAAAGAAAGAAAAGTCTGATGATAGCATAATAAAGATATTAATATAAAAAGAAAAGAGAGGGCAAAAAGAGCTAGAGCCAGGCACAAGTGTCTCATGCCTATAACCCATGCTACTCAGGAAGCTGAGACCTGAATGATTGAGATTTGAAGCTAGCCTGAACAGAAAAATTTATGAGATTTTATTTTCAATTGACTAGCAAAATGCTGGGCTGGAGGTGTGGTTCAAGTGATAGTCTCTACCTAGTAAGCAGGAGGCAAAAAATCTAAATATACATAATAATAAGATAATAAGAACAGGCAATTAAGAACAGGAGAATCTTAAGAATAACTTAGGATCTTGAGAATTCTCAAGAATGTCCTGAAATTCTGAAGGTGAATTTGTGTGTGTGTGTGTGTGTGTGTGTGTGTGTGTGTGTGTGTGTGTGTGTGTGTATGTGTGTGTATGTGTGTGTGTTTGTGGTTTGTGATAGGGGTATATAATGTGTTGTGGTGATGGGGTATGTATGTGGTATATATGGTATATGTGGTGTATATATGTGTATCTGTTTGTACATGCCTGCACGTGCATGTGCATCAGGGAAAAGATGGTACTGACTGGACAAAGACAAGAAGGAACTTTCTGGAACTGACTAAACAAAAAGCCAGTAGGAACTTCTTCGAGCAATAGAAATGATCTATATCTTAATTGAGGTGTTAGCTACATGTTTGTCAAAATTCCTCCAACTCAACATGAAAGATGTATACATTTTCACTCTGAATAAATTACATAATTCAAAATGTGAGAGAACTTAATGGTGAAGTTCTAGTAAGCTCCCAGAGCTATCGCATTGGTCTATCCCCAAACTAATCCCTGGCCAGGAGAGTGGGCTTGTCTGACTGACCAGTCCTGTCTTAACCTGTCCATGTGCTGAAGGAGACTTGGAGTCAGCACCCCAGAAACACCTTGCCTGGGCTGGGTGTATGTCTCCAAAGCCAGGAGATTCATCTATTTGTGCTTGAAGAGAAGATGAGTGAAGAGAGATGAAGTTGGAGGCCTGGGCAATGTATTCTATCTTCCCCCTCAGTGACAGTCTCACCTCAAGCCATACCTTAGGTTGAAGGAAAATCTGAGACCACGCAAAAAACTAAAGGCCTGTTCCCATGTCTAAAGAAACAGTAGCCTGCCAGGTGCCGGTGGCTCACGCTTGTAATCCTAACTACTCAGGAGGCTGAGATCTGAGGATCATGGTTCAAAGGCAGCCCAGGCAGGAAAGTCTGTGAGAGTCTTATCTCCAATAAACCACTAGAAAACCAGAAGTGGCTCAAGAGGTAGAGTACTCGTCTTGAGCTGAAGAGTTGAGGGACAGCACCCAGGCCCAGAGTTCAAGCGTCACAACAGACAAGAAAGGAAGAAAGAAAGAAGGAAGGAAAGAAAGAAAAGGAAGGGAGGGAGGGAAGGGAGGAAGGGAGGGAGAGAGAGAGAAACAGGAGCCCAATATCCTCCAGGAAAACCACTCATCCAAAAATTTCCAACATGGCAGAGAGTGTGGCACAGAAGGACTCACAGAAGATGGTCCATAAGCTCCTGAACCTCCATCAAAGAGGAGATCAAAGGTGGTACCCAAAGGACCTGAAATCAAAAGGAAGATACCACCATGGACAAAATCATAGGACATGAGGACAAAAGACAGGCTGAGCCAGGAGCACATCTCTCACCAGAAGAGGTCAGTAATACTTCAATGGTCACCAGCCAGAGAGCTGCCCAGACTTAGCCCTGGATATGGACAATCCCTTTTCTCCCTGTATTTGACAATCCAGTTAACTCCTCCAATACTCAGGCACCATCGTGAAAAGGCAAAGAGGAAGGAGTAAACTCCAGAAAGATTGAGAGATTACCTCAAGAACTACAGTGGAATCCCAAAGAAACTGCAACAACCAGGCCTGATCAGAAAAGGAGGAACATTTTAACAGAAAGGAAATGGGAGAGCCTCGTAGACACTGGTATTTGGCATGTTAAATTTACCTGATCTTCGTAGGAAAGGAGCTCACAGGGAGACTGGATAAACTGAAAGGCTATATGTGCAATTGTGTTAAAGTGAAGTATGACGTGAGGGAATCTGCAGGTCCTACCACATAATCTCATGGAGTTTGGTGGTGGTCACAGCAGTAGTGATGGTTATGGCCATGGTGTGTGGGGGGGGGGGGGAGGGGTGGTTCATTTTGGCTGTTTGGGTCTGTGCATATGTCAGAAACACAAAAATAACATGCTCAGGGTCACAAAGATGGTGAAAGAAAAGGCTGAGGTCTGACAGCCATTGTTCAGCCTTGTAATCCTAGATACTCAGGAGGCTGCGATCTGAGGATCGAGGTTCAAAGCCAGACTGGGAAAGAAAGTCTGAGACTCCTATCTCCAATTAACCATCAAAAAGGAACACATAGAGCTGTGACTCAAGTGGTAGAGTGCCACCTTGAGCAAAAAAATCTAAGGGATAGAGCCAAGGCCCTGAGTTCAAGCCCCAGGACTAGCATGAATGAGAGAGACACAGACAGACAGACAGACAGACAAACAGACAGAGACAGAGACAGAAACAGAGGACCTAAATGAGGTCTTAGTCACACACCAAGGTGCATTTCTCTCCTGGGTCACCTCCCAGGCTCCATGCAGTTCCTGCATGGAGGTCCTGCTGCGTTTGGGACTTGGCCTGCTGTGTCCTTCAACCCTGCCCACACCTTTCTTTTGCCCAAGTGAGGCCTTTCTTGTTTTTTACCTGGTTAAGGAGATAATGAGTGTCTGGGCAGAAAACCCCAGTACTAGGGCTCCACAGTAGCTTCAGATATCCAGACTCCCAGCTTCCTATTTCTTTTCCATCAGCATGCCAGACCTCACTCCAAATGGTCTCCAAGGGCCTCAGGGAACAAAGCCAAACTCCTCAACCTGGCATTCAAGGACTCTCCATCTGGCTCCCAGCTGCCTTTCCTCTCCTCCCTTCCACTGTGCTGACATGTTCATGCTGCCGACCAAACCCTCACACTCTTTGTCCCTGAAAGTCTCTCCTTCACACCTTCACCTGCTACCCCTGATTTCCATCATGCCCCCTCACCCTGGAGGCCTTCCTCAAGACAACTCTATCCAACAACCGCTGCTCCCTCCTCCAAAGGTCCTCCACTGGAAAATAACTGATGCTGGAGGAAAATGAAAAATAGAGAGGGCGAGGTTGAAATGTCGTCTACTAGTTGCTTGGCATTGGGCAAGCTGCATCATCTCCTCAAGGCCTCAATTCACTCAGATCATCTGAAAAATTAGTGCTGATGGCTCATGTCCAGAATCCTAACTCCTGAGGAGAATGAGATCTGGGGATTGAGATTCAAAGCCAGCCTGGGAGGAAAACTTATCAAACTCTTAGCTTCAATTACCCAGCTTAAGATCTGGAAGTGAAGGCATGGTTTACACGGGAAAGTGCCAGCCTTGAAGAAAAAAATATTAAGCAAGAGTGACAGGCCCTGGGTTCAAGTCTCAGTACTAGTGGGCACACACACACACACACATTAGTATATATTTACTTATAGAGCTGCCTTAAGAATTTATGAGATCATACATACCAAGTGTCTAGCCTGACCCTTGACATGTCTAGCTTTGCATCTGAAATGTCCCTAGAACATTCCTATGTGAAAGGCTTGGTTGCCAACTGATGGAGCTTGGGGAATGTGATTGGCTCATGGGGCTCTAACCTAATCCATGGGTTAGTCCACTGATGGAATTACTGTCTGATAGCACTATTGGGAATAGTGGAAATTAGGGGGCAGGGCCTACTTAGTGGAATATGTCCCCTGGGGCTATGCCTCTGAAGGGTCCACCTTGTCCCTGGCCCCTTCCTGACTCTCTGAGCGCTTTGCAGCCACCATGAGGTGAGCAACCTTGCTCTTCCATTCCTTCCCATCACGGTGTTCTGCCCTACCATAGCTCAGGAAAAACAGAGCCAACCAGCCATGAACAAATCTCTGAATCCATGAGTCAGAGTGAGCCTTTCCTCCTTCCAGCTGTTTTTCTCAGGTGTTTAGCACAGGAGTGTGAATGGTAACTAACACATTTTTGTTACATTCAAACATCTCTCAGTTTCCCTCTTGCTAGGAAGGGAGAAGGCATGTCCATGTCTGCAGACATGTCTCTGTTTGCCTGTGTCAGAAGGGTCACTTAAAACAGGTCCACCACAATAAAGCAAGGATGGATTGTTTTGTGTGTACCAGTGCCAGATCTTGAACTGAGTGCCTCTCTCACTCAGCTTTTTCATTCATAGCTGGCAATATACTACTTGAACCATGCCCCAGTATAGATTTTTGCTGGTTAATTGGAGATGAAATCCCTCAGACATTCTTGCCCTAGCTCACTTTGAAATGATTTTCCAAGCTGAGCTTCCTGAGTAACCGAGATTACAGGTGTGAGAGATGCATGCCTGGCTAAGGATAGTTTCCTTTTTTTTTCTTTTTAGTATATACTTAGGCAGGTCATGGTGGTGTCTGTCTATAATCCCAGCAATCTGGAAACTAAGGTAGGAGGATGATGGGTTAGTTTTGAGACTGCCTGGACTACATAGCAATGTTCTAGCTCAAAATATTAAGCCAAAAAGAAATACATCTACGTACATACTTGGACTCAGACAAATTCAAGCACAAATTTGTGCGAATGATTTGAGCCCTAGTTAGCTGCCTGCTCTGTGTGGCATTGGACAAGTTATTTAACCCCTCTGAGTCTGTTTTAACACATGTAATAGCAGTAACTACTTCAGAGGATCATTCTGAAGGTCAAATGCATAAGCAATGGGTTTAATAGAGTCTGAAATTAGTGGACCACAGATTAAAAACAGCTTTATCTGCAAAACAGGAAGTGGAGAAGAAAAAATAAAGCTGTATTGGGGCATTGTAATAAACCCTCAGGAAAGCTGTTTTTTAAAAAAGCTAGCTTTATGTCTTTCTTAACACCTTTTCATCTGTGCCCTGATAAATCTCCCAATTCCTATTTTGTAATCACACTACAGGGAAAGCCTTCCAGTCTCCTTTCATTGTTAATATTTAAATTGAAAGTCCAGTCTGGCCTGAAATCATAGTTGTGTGTCTGATTTAGTACTCTACACCCTCCCCTTCCTCCTGGGCTAGGTAGGTATCAAAAAGAATTTGCTGTAAGGGAGGAAATATGGCTTCTCTTCTGGGATTGTTCCCTTCTACTCAAGGCCCTTTCTCCTTGAATGCCTTTGGGGTTGGATGCAAGGATAGAAAGGTGGATCAAGGACTGGGGAGGTGGCTCAGTAGTAGAGCTCCACCTGGAAAGAACAAAGCCCTGAATTCAAGACCCAATACCACATGCACAAAAAAAGGAGACTGCATTAACTGCTGGCAAACAAATATCCTCAGTGCTAGCCCCTTCCAGGCACTTTGTAGCAGATTGAATTTTCTGTCCCCTTGTGGTTAAGCAGAACCATGTGACTTGATTTAGTAAACGCCATGTGATCATGGATCCAACTAGGTGGAAAAAAACAGACACAGAGAATCAACACTCATTGTTATAGGTATAAAGATTTGGGGACTGTTTCTTACTTTGTATAATCTAGACATAGCTATCTGATACTGGTGGCTAATGGCTGTTGCATGGCCCTCTCTTCACCATCTCTGGTAACAATCTCCATGTGATGGGTTACAAAATCATCTTGGAAAATATGGATGAGCTTTCCAGGTGACCACTCAGAGGAGGAGCTCTTCATTACACATTCCTATGAGCTGCTTGATTCCCCTTCCACAGGTTGAATCTACAGGCTCCCCTGTAGCCAGCTTCTGGCATGGGTCTTGGCAGAATGGTTTAAGTCTAGCTGCATTCCAAAATGTCCATTCAGCTCACAGACAACTCATACAGCTTTGTTGTGCCAGAATGAAGTGCCTTCTCTCCAACCCAATGGTGCTTTCTCTCTCTTTCTCTGTCTCTCTCTGCTTCTCTCCTCTCTCTGTTTCCTAGTGCCACTGTGACAAATTACCACAAAGTTGTTAACTTCAACCAACACAAACATGTTATACTGAAGTTGTACAAGTCAGATGCCAGCAAGATTTGAACAGATGGGGCTGTATCTCCTTCTTCCAGAGGCTCCAGGAGACAGAATCTATTTCTTTGTTGCTCACAGTACCCTCCCTTCATCTCCCAAGCCCAAACTAGCCAATCCAGTTCTTTGACACTTCTGATTCCTTTCCCCCTTTGTCTCCCAGCCATCTCATCCTTGAGGGCAGCCAAGAATGGTTCTAAGTTTTCTAGGATTTGTGATAAGGCCCAGTTAGATAATCCAGGATAATCTTGCCATCCCAAGGTCCATAACTTAATCAGATCTAAAAGTTCCTCTGGACATAGAAAGGTAACATCCATAGTTTGCCAGAAAGAAGATCCCTGGCAACTTTGAGGACCCATTATTTTTCTTACCAACACTGCAATTACCTTAAGCCTCTGTAGAACTAGGCAGAAAAAGAAGATGAAGACCTCCTTTGCCTTAAAAATTAAATAAGAAATACAATGCCAATATCCATTTATCTAGACTTTCCTCCTAGATCTTTGTGTGTGTGTGTGTATGTGTGTGTGTGTGTGTGTGTGTGTGTGTGTGTGTGTGTGTGTGTGTGTGTGTGCCTGCACGCATGTGCACCAGTAATGGGGCTTGAACTTAGGGCCTGGATGCCATCCCTTAGTTTTGTGGTTTTTTTTAATTTTTTTATTGTAAAGATACTATACAGAGGGTTACAGTTACATGAGTGAGGTAATGAGTACACTTCCTCTTGAACACTGTTACCCCCTCCATTGTTTTCCCCCTACCATCCCCTCCCTCCCTCCCTTCCCCAAGGTTCTTTTTTTGTTGTTTTGATTGTGATTAAGTGATTACTTAATTTCTGGAAATTCACAGTATTGTGGAATAATGATGCTCATTTAAAGTCACAAGTTCATTCTAACTTTCCTGGAGCAAATTGTCTATCACAGTCTGTAATATATAACGGTGCTCACATGTTATATACCATATATGTGATCAGCAGCATGGGGATATTTGGTAGTGGTTCAACCAGATGAGTGGGAGTTCTTTGTTTCTTAAGTCCTGTTAGTTTTGTCATATCACCTAACATTTTGGATTTATCATCCACTTATCAGGGAGACCATGTACTGTTTGTCTCTTCGTTCTTGGCTTACCTCGCTCAACATGATTCCTTCTAGCTCTATCCATTTCCCTGCAAATGCCATTATTTTGTCATTTCTAATGGCTGCATAATATTCCATTGTGTATAGATACCACAATGTTTGGATCCATTCATCTGTGGTGGGGCATCTAGGTTGTTTCCATATCCTAGCTATTGCGAACAGTGCTGCAATAAACATGGAGGTGCACGTGTCCTTGTATATTGGTTCCTGTTGTTCAGGGTAGATGCCTAGAAGTGGTATGACTGGGTCGTAAGGGAGGTCAATCTTTAGCTTTCTAAGGACCCTCCAGACTGCTTTCCAAAGTGGTTGTATAAGTGTACATTCCCACCAGCAGTGTAATAGGGTTCCTCGTTCTCCACATCCCCTCCAGCATTTGTCGTTGGCTGATTTGTGGATGTGGGCCATTCTGACTGGAGTAAGGTGGTATCTCAGGGTTGTCTTTATTTGCATTTCCTTCACCACCAGGGGTGATGAACATTTCCTCATGTGTTTCTTTGCCATTTTTATTTCTTCATTTGAGAAGTCCCTCTTTAGTTCCTTTGCCCATTTAGTAATTGGTTTGTTAGGTTTGGGAGGGATTAGTTTCTTGAGTTCCCTGGATATACAGGATGTTAACCCCTTGTCTGATATATTGCTGGTAAATATTTTTTCCCAATTAGTTGGTTGTCTTTCTAGCTTGGTTGCGATAGCTTTATCTGTGCAGAAGCTTTTTATTTTAAGGTAGTCCCATTTGTCGAGTCTCTCTCCAACTTGTTGTGACCCTGGGACTCTGTTCAGGAAGTTCCTTCCTGTGCCTATTAGTTCAAGTGTCTCTCCTACTCTGTCCTGCAGTAGTTTCAGAGATTCAGGTTTAATGTTAAGGTCTTTAATCCATTTTGAGTTGATGTTGGTGCATGGTGATAGGCTGGGGTCCACTTTTAGTTTTCTGCATGTGGCTGCCCAGTTTTCCCAGCACCAGCGGTTGAAGAGGCTGTGTTTCTTCCATTGTATGTCTTTGGCTCCTTTGTCGAATATCAGCTGGCTGTAGGCCTGTGGATTTATTTCTGGATCTTCTATTCTGTTCCATTGGTCTTCGGGTCTGTTTTTGTGCCAGTACCATGCTGTCTTTGTTATTATAGCTCTGTAGTAGAGTTTGAAGTTCGGCATGGATAGCCCTCCCATATTGTCTTTATCCCCTAGAATTGTTTTGGCTATTCTAGGTCTTTTGTTGTTCCATATGAACTTTTGGACTGTTTTCTGTATTTCAGTGATGTACGTCATTGGGATTTTAATAGGAATTGCGTTGAATTTGTATATTAGTTTTGGAAGTATTACCATCTTTACTATATTAAGTCGGCCTATCCAGGAGCATGGGAGGTCTTTCCATTTCCTAGTGTCTTCTGCAATTTCTTTCTTTAACTTTTTATAGTTCTCATTAAATAGTTCTTTTCCATCTTTGGTTAGGTTAATTCCTAAATATTTTATTTTTCGGGAGGTTATTGTGAATGGGGTTGCTCCCTTTATTTCCCTCTCTTCCTGTACATTGTCGGTGTATAGGAAGGCAACTGATTTTTGTGGGTTTATTTTGTATCCTGCTATTTTGCCGACGTGATTTATGATTTCTAAGAGTTTGGGGATGGAGTTTTTGGGATCATGGAGGTATAGTATCATGTCGTCTGCAAAAAGGGATAGTTTAACTTCTTCTTTCCCTATGCGGATCCCTTTAATGTCTTTTTCTTGCCTTATTGCCCTGGCTAAGGGTTCTAGGACTATATTGAAGAGGAGTGGAGACAGTGAGCATCCTTGCCTTGTTCCTGATTTTAGGAGAAATGGTTGTAGCTTTTCCCCATTAAGTATAATATTGGCTATTGGTCTGTCATAAATGGCTTTTATTGTTTTTAGAAATGTTCCTTCTATTCCTATTTTCTCCAGAGCTTTTAGCATGAATGAATGTTGAATTTTGTCAAAGGCCTTTTCTGCATCTGTGGCGATAATCATGTGATTCTTGACCTTGGCTCTGTTAATATGTTGGATTACATTTATTGACTTACGTATGTTAAACCATCCCTGTGTCTCTGGGATGAAGCCTACCTGGTCATAGTGAATTATTTTTTTTATGTGTTTCTGGATTCTGTTAGCTAGAATCTTGTTAAGGATCTTTGCATCTGTGTTCATCAAGGAGATTGGCCTGTAATTCTCCTTTTTGGTTGGGTCTTTGCCTGGTTTGGGGATGAGTGTGATATTGGCTTCGTAGAATGAGTTTGGGATAGCTCCCTCCTTCTCTGTTTCTCTGAAGAGCTTGAGGAGTATGGGTATTAGTTCTTGTTTAAAGGTTTTATAGAATTCTGCTGTGAATCCATCTGGTCCTGGGCTTTTTTTTGTTGGAAGACTTTTGATAGCTTCCTGTATCTCATTATAGGATATTGGCTTATTTAATTGGTTAACTTCTTCTTTGCTCAGTTTGGGCAACTTGTATTTCTCTAAAAATGCATCCATTTCTGCCCAATTTTCTTCCTTTAGAGAGTATAGCTTTTGAAAGTAGTCTGTTAGAATTGTTTGGATATCTTGGGTACGGGTTGTGATGTTTCCCGTGGCATCCCTAATCCTATTAATATGGGTTTCCTCTCTTCTTTTTTTAATTAATCTAGCCAATGGGCCATCAATTTTGTTTATTTCTTCAAAGAACCAGCTTTTTGTTTGGTTTATTTTGGTTATAGTTTTCTGATTTTCTAATTGGTTAATCTCTGCTTTTAATTTGGTTATCTGGCTTCATCTAGTAGCATTAGGTCCCATTTTTTCTTGTTTTTCTAGCTGTTTTAATTGCAACATGAGATTATTTACTTGGTCTGTTTCCATTCTCTTGATGTGGGCACTGAGGGCAATAAATTTGCCCCTCAGGACTGCTTTTGCTGTGTCCCACAAGTTTTTTTGTGAGGTGTTTTCATTTTCATTGAGTTGTAGGAAATGCTTTATTTCTTCTCTGATCTCTTCTGTTATCCAGGCCTTGTTAAGGAGTGTGCTGTTCAATTTCCATGTATTAGAGAAATTTCTGTGGTATGCTTTGTTATTGAGAGCTAGCTTGATTCCACTGTGGTCAGATAGGATACAGGGGATTATGTCGATCCCTTTGTATTTGCTTAAGTTCCTTGCATGAACTATGATATGGTCTATTTTGGAGAAAGTTCCGTGAGCTGCTGAGAAGAATGTGTACTGTGTTGTTTTAGGGTGAAATACTCGGTAGATGTCAGTTAATTCCGCTTGAAGTATGGCCTCTCTTAATTCGGTAGCTTCTTTGCCAATCCTCTGGTTGGTAGACCTGTCCTTTGGTGAGAGTGGTGTGTTAAAGTCTCCTAGTATTATCGTATTGGGATCTATTTTATTCTGTAAGTTTGAGAGCATTTGTTTGACATATCTGGGTGCACCAATATTTGGGGCATATAAGTTGATGATGGTTATATCCTCCTCTTGGATTGTTCCCTTTATTAATATGTAGTGTCCGTCCTTGTCTTTCTGTACTGATTTTAATGAAAAGTTTATTTTGTCAGATATCAGGATAGCTACACCTGCTTTCTTACTGGGGGCGTTTCATTGGTAGATCCTTTTCCACCCCTTCACTCTGAGTTTTTTTGTATGTTTGGCTGAGAGGTGGGTCTCCTGAAGGCAACAGATGGATGGGTCTTGTTTTCTGATCCAGTCCTCAGTTTGTTTTCTTTTAATTGGCGAATTCAGCCCATTTATATTAAGAGAAAGTATAGAGAGATGCATTGTTGTCCCTGCCATTCCGTTTTCCTAAGTTTTTCTTCTTTCCTTTCTTCCTGTGCTTGCTCAGTTAGACTTTGAGTAACGCCTGTTTGGGGCAGGCCCCAGTTCCTGGTTGCTTTCTTCAGGTTGTGTCCCCCCTCTTAGAATTCTTTGTAATGCTGGCTTAATGTTTATGTATTCATTTAGTTTTTCTTTGCTATTAAAAGTTTTCAGTTCTCCATCGAATGTGAATGCTAGCTTTGCCGGGTATATCAGTCTGGGTTGGCAGTTATTGGCTCTCAAGGCTCGTATGGTGCTTTCCCAGGCTTTTCTTGCATTCATTGTTTGTGTGGAGAGATCTGCAGTGATTCTTATTTTTTTCCCATTGTAGTATAGCTCCTTCTTCATTTTTGCTGCATGCAGGATTGTTTCCTTATTATTCAGATCTATCATTTTTACTATAATGTGTCTAGAAGTGTTTCTCCTGGGGTCTTGCTTGTAGGGTGTTCGATAAGCTTTTGTGATGTAGTTAAGATGGTCGTTTTTGAGGTGGGGAAAATTTTCATTGATTATATTGTTAAATAGGTGTTGCATTCCCTTGCTCTGGAATTCCTCACCTTCGTCCACTCCAATTATGCGAAGGTTAAATTTTTTAGCATTATCTGCTTGCTCTTGAATATCCCTTTGGTTTAATTTGAGTGATTTTTCCATATCTGTCACTTTTTGGTCCATTTGGTGTATTCTGTCTTCTGTATCTGACACTCTACCTTCCATTTCATTCACTCTGTTGACAGTGGCTTCTATTGTGGTTTGCATGGAGGAAATGGATCCCTTTATGGATTCAATGTTGGTTCTCAGAGTACTGATCTCACCTCTCAATGAGGTATGCATTACCTCTAATTTGGCGTTTATCTCACTTCTTACTGAGGTTTGTGCAGCTTCTATTTTTGCATGCATCTCTTGTTTGATACCCTGTATCTCTTTGGATAGTCCATCCTTGTGCTCTTTCAATTTCTGATCAATTTCTCGCTTTATTTCTTGAGTCACTGCCTCCAGCAACCCTTGGATGTAGCTTTTGTCTTCCATTCCTGCTTTGCTCCCACTGGGGCTCTCCCCTGCGTGGCTGCTGGCTTTTGAGGTGAGCTTGCTGTCCTGGGTGGTGGTAAACCTTGTGATTTTTCTCTGTGATTTTCGCATGGAGGTTCAGGAGACTGCTCTTCAATTTTGTTTTGGTGTGTCTGTCTTTGCTTGGTTGCTGATTCTGTATTGGTAGAGAGAGTCTGTGCCTGATCTGGGTTCTGTTGGGAGCCTATTTCCAGCTGCTATTCTGACTTACTTAGGATTCTCAGCTCTCTGCTGTAGATTGCTGGCAGTTCCCGCCTTTGGAAGGGTTGAGCAGCCTAGACTGCTTGTGTTTGCTCCTACGGGTGCTCTTGTGAAGAACAGATGCTCTGGATGCACTCTCCCAAATACTGGAGTTTGCTATGGGCTCCTGATGTGTTTTTGTTTGTTTGTTTTGGGCTGGTTGTGGGCTTGAACTCTAGGTTTGGGTGCTGTCCTTCAGCTTTTCAGCTCAAGGCTGGCACCTTACCATTTGAGCCACAGCACCACTTCTGACCCTTTTTGCTTTTGTGATGCTGAGGAATCAGATCCAGGGCCTCATACATCCAAGACTATCACTCTATTGCTGAGCCGCCTTAACAGTCTGAGCTCCTGCTTACTATCAGGTGCTGGCAGCCTGTGTTGCCCAATTTCCAGCCTAGGGTATATGGGTGGAGTTTTGGTGGGGTTTGGGCTCCTATTGTCCTGGGCCTCCAGGTCTTTTGTTGTCACAGGCGTGCTTCCCGGGGAGTGTTGTTTCCTGGTTTTCTCCCCTCTGTTGAGGCGTATGCTCAGCTTTTTACTTCAGTTGGGAGGAGTTGGTTGTGTTGTTCAGGTGCCGGATCCCTGGGCCTGGTTCCGGCCCCAGCCTGGAGCGCACTTGTTAGGCCTGTGCTGATGTGTATACCACCTAGGCTATGCAGCCTGGAGCGCACTCGTTAGGCCTGTGCTGATGTGTATACCACCTAGGTTATACAGCCTGGGGGACACAGTTCAAATTTCTTCTACTGTTGGTAGTCTTGACCCAGGGGCGCTGCTCCTGGCTTGGGCATTTAAGCTTCCTTCCAGGGGCGCTCTTGCTCTAGCCTGGCCAGCTGAGTGTGCTCCACGGGCTGGTGGAGCTCTCAAACAGTTCCCAGTTTTAGTGGGTCCTGTGGTCCGGGTGTTGGGGTAGGGAGTCTAGGTCAGGGTCTGGGGATTCCCTCCAGCTCTGGTCTCCCTTGAGGGATACACTTCCCCTGTGGGGTACTCACCCTGGAGCTGGTTGTTTCTGTGTGGTGTAGGTCGTCAGTTGTTGTTGCAATCCGAGTTCGGTTGGGGTGGTTGCGGGCTGGGTTGGGCGGTTGTGGCTCTGTGTGATTCTTTTCTGTCTCTGCCTCTGTCGAAGCTGTTGGGTCAAAAGTGTCCACGCTCAGGCAGCTTCTTTGCGGTGTCTCTGGGGCCTGAGCGGCCCCACCGGGTCGTTGCGATCGGGCGGCTGGTCTGCCAATAGGTCCCTTTGTCGCGATGCTGGTGCCGAGTGGCTTTGGCGGGATGGAGCCTCTCTGCTCGGGTGGAGAGTGAGGGGTGGGGGGGGAATCCTCATGGAGACTCCCGGCTGGTAGGTTTCTCTGTTCCTGGCGATTCGCTGTTCTGCAAACCGGTACCTGGTGATCTGAAAGCGGCCCCCTGTGTCTCTGGGGTTCCCGCAGCCCCCGCCGGGCCGGCTGGCCGGCGGCTAGTCGCACTGCCTCGCGGCCAGTAAAGGGTGGGGGAGGGGTCTTCACTTTTCTCTGTTCTGAAATTCTTCTTTTCCTCTCTTTCTTTTTTTGTTATTCTCCGCCTCTGGTTTTTCTCTGAGTGTTCGTCTTTTTGTTGTTGTCGGTCTCTTGGGGAGATTAAGCGTTGGAACTCGAACTCTCTTTTTGGTTGGAGAGAGCTGTGGCATTTCCCTACTGCCCCGTCACCATCTTGGTCCCCCCCCCCCCGCTCCATCCCTTAGTTTTTGAGAAATAACTTCACTTCCTCCTTTTTGCTAGTTAATTGGAGTCTTGTGGGCCAGGCACCAGTGGCTCACATCTGTAATCCTAGTTACTCAGGAGGCTGAGATCTGAGGATCACAGTTCAAAGCCAGCCTGGGCAAAGTCCAGTGAGACTCTCATCTCCAATTAACCAGAAGTGGCACTGTGGCTTAAGTGGTAAAGTGCTTGCTTTGAGCTGAAGAGCTGAGGGACAGTGCCCAGGCCCACAACTGAAAAAGAAAAAAGTCTCATGGATTTTCCTGCCCAGGGCTGGCTTCAAACTTCAGTCCTCAGATCTCAGCTAGAATTAAAGGTGTGAATTGCCAGCACCCAACATCCTCTCCCATCTTTATGACTGATTCTCTTAGAATTCTCTACATGGGGAAGTGCACAAACTACCCTCTCACCTTTCCCAGGAGACATAGGGGAAGAAAGACCCTCCAATCATTTCCCTCACTCTGGTAAAATAACCACTTTGAGTATCTAAACCAGTACAATTCAATGAGAATACAATCCAATGTAAATATACAATTTTTACATGTAAAATTTTACATGTAAATTATACATGTAAAATGAGCAAAGAGAAGTAAAATTAGTTTCAGTTCTATATTTTATTTAACTTAGAACATCTAAAATATTGAGTCCAGGTGTTGGTGGCTCATTCCTATAATCCTAGCTCCTTAGCAGGCTAAGATCTGAAGATCATAGTTGGAAGTTAGACTGGGCAGACAAACCCCAGAGACTCATATCTCCAATTAACCACCAAAAAAAAAGCTGAAAGTAGAGCTGCGGCTCAAGTGGTAGAGCACCAGCTTTAAGTGAAAAGCTGGGCTGGGAAGGTAGCTCAGTGGTAGAATGTTTGCCTTGCATGCATAAGGTGGCCCTGGGTTCAATTCCTCAGCACCACATAAGCAGAAAAAGCTGGAAGTGGTGCTGTGGCTCATGTGGTAGGGTGCTAGCATTGAGCTGAAGAGCCAAGGGACAGCGCCCAGGCCCAGAGTTCAGGCCCCACCTCCAACAAAAAGCAAACAAACAAAAAAAAAGTGAAAAGCTAAGGGAGAATGTAAAGCCCTGAGGTCAGCCCCAGTGCAGATACAAAAAAGAAAAAAGAAAAACCAACTCAAAGTTATAGGACCTCACTTCATCCACCAGCTTTGAGCAGAAAAAGTTCAGGGACAGTGCCCAGGACCTGAGTTTGTGCCCCATTAAATAATAATAACAATAATAATAATCCCACAAGGTCATAGAGTCTCACTTTGTCTTCACACTACCTCTTTGCTTTCTAACCCAAAAGAATAACTACCCTTTCTTTGAAAACAGAAAAGGAGTAAGAGGTGACCAGAGGAAGAATGAGCAGGCCACTGATTTTTAGAAAAGTCAAGAGGGCTTAGACACTGGGGGAGAAATGGGAATACCAGAGCCAAGCCAAAGAGAGAGCTGGCAGCCAATAACCAGGCCAGAGACAAATGCAGATGAAATTCAGCTAAGGAGGAGAAATGCAGAGGCCTGATTACATCCAGAGCATGCGCAAACACACAAACACACACACACACACACACACACACACGCACGCACACACACACACACAGAGGCAGGCAGGCAGCAGCCTCTCGTTGCACGTCATTCAATTCCCCTGAGTGTTCTAAACCCAGATGATCAGATAATAAGAGGTTGAGTGGTATGCATAACATCAAGTTGATTAAATTTGTTTACTGATAATTCTTTCAGGTTCCCAGGAAGATCGTGTAATTTCTTTGCCGTATTTCAAACAGATTTGGGCTAATGCATTATTGACAGCACCCTCTCAGACCATCTCCACAATGTCATCCAGGATAATTATTTCACAACAGATTTCCAGGGCCTCTGGTTCCTGTTGGGATTCACTTGGGCATAAATTACAGAGCCGAATATTTAATCAGTGTCCCCATTAGAACCCTGTGGCTTATTTTTAGACACTGAGGAGGGAGAGTGAGTGGGGAGAGGATATTTGTATTATTACAGCATGAATACATTTCTTTGTTGCTGGGTTGTTGTTTTTTTGTGGTTTCTTGCTTTTTTTTCCCCCAAAGCTCAACCAAGCTGAAAAGCAGCCTGAAGCATCCTTACCGTTCTGTTCTTTTTTTTTTTTTTTTTAGAAACAAACACAAGCATTAATCTTTTGACTGCATTAAATTAAATATTAATGTTAGCGGATCACATAATGCGAAGTTAAAAAAGCGATTAACATTTACATCACATTCTCTCTCCGTGACTTTTGTATAATGATAGTCCCTCTCCTAATGAATGAGATCCACGCACTGTCACCTTGGAATGATGGGGACCAGGGTGTGGGGGATGGGCATTGCTAAAAAGAAAGAAATAAAAAAAGAGGAGATTCATCCATCCACGGAAGGCCACTGACCCAGCACCTCTCTGGAACGTAGTTAGCACGACTCAGACGTAATGGAACCGCTTTCTTACAAGGAGTCATCACGGCATTAATTAATGATGCCAAGAGGCCATGTTCGCATTTCTGGCTATTTGTGTCTTGGGAGTAGCGATCAAAGAAACAGCCGGCCAGTGCCATGCAGGGGCACCCAACCTGCCGTCTGTGATGCCTGCACTGCCAGCCTGCCCTTCCTTGGCAATTCAGCTTTACCACCATCGTACCCTAAAAATCTATCACTCCAGGCTGCCCCAGGCTTCCTAGCTGAGGCTCTCAACACCTTTCCCAGTACCCCAGGCTGACATCCTCTGCTACCTGGGAAGAAAGTCATTGCCACCCCCACCCTCTTTTTTAAAGGGGATAGCCCTTTGGAGTTTGTTGTTGGTTTGGTTGGTTGGTTGGTTGGTTGGCTATGGGGCTTGAATTCAGGGCCTGGGCACTGTCCCTAAGCTCTTTTGCCCAAGGCTAGCAGTCTACCACTTTGAGCCACAGTTCTGGTTTTCTGGTGGCTAATTAAAGATGAGAACCTCATGGACTTTCCTGCCTGGGCTGGCTTTGAATCTTGATTCTCAGCTCTCAGCCACCTTGGGAGCTAAGATTACAGGCATGAACCACAAGCACCTGACAGCCCTTTGGGTTTAAGTTTCTTCCGACCCCTTTCCACTTGTGATTCTGTATTACCCAACTGCCCGGCCCACTGGAGGCTACAAGAAATGCAAAAATGTCTGTTGCCCTTTCTTTCTGTCTCCTTTTCCTCTCCTACCTCTATCCTGTCTTCTAATTCCAGTTTTGTAGCAAGCCTTGTCTTGCCTTATCCACACTCAGCATATATTCTTAAATCTTCTGAGTCCCTGCAGGCTTTACTGCAGCCCGGGCTTCCTACCTGACCACAGTTAAAGAGACACAGGCCACCACATAGTACCTCCCATGCCTCCCCCTTCCTCCAGGATAATGCTCTCTTTAACCATCCTGACTCTGTTCACATTATTCCCTATTCTAGTCATGGAAGACACTCCACTGTAAGGCACTACCATGTGTATGTAGTAAGATATGAGAGCAGAGACAGGAGCTGGTGGCTCACACCCATAATCCTAGCTACTCAGAAGGCTGAGACCTGAGGGTCACAGTTTGATGCCAGCCCAAGCAAGAAAGTCCATGAGACTCTTATCTCCCATTAACTACCAAAAAGCTGGATGTGGAGCTCTGTCTCAAATGGTAGAGCACCAGCCTTGAGCAAAAAAGCTAACCCAGGATCTGAGTTCAAGCCCCTGGTCCAGCACAAAAGAAAAAGAATAAAGAATCAAGATACGGATTCGTTAGAGCTAATAATTCTCAAGAACTTCCTCAGGGTAGGGCTGCTGTTGCTTCCTTGTCAGTAAGAGGAAGATGCTTCTAGAATCCTGGGAGATGCTCTCCCACAGCCTGGTCCCAACTCCCTCTTCTCATTACTAAGTGCCAATCAGGTCAGACAAATGACTAAAATGAACATTCTCTGCCACTTGAAATCCTATTATTCCTTTAGGCCTTGTTCAAATGTTTCCCTCCCCCTTCCTAATGCAGATTCCCTGGTTAGACCCAGTGGACTGGGTCTTTCTCTTTGTTCCTGCACAGCTAGAACTCCATACTGATAGAAGTGCTCTCTCTCACTTGCTCTTTCTCTCCCCTTCTTTCTGTATTTCCTTTCTCTGTTTCTGTCTCCCTTTCCCTTGCTCTCTCATTATCTCACTCTCTCATTCTCTCTTCTCTCATTCTCTCTCTCTCTCTCTACCTTTCTCTTTATGCCAGTACTAGGTCTTAAACTCTGGACCTGGACACTATGCCTTAGCTTTTCTGCTCAAGGCTGATCCTCTACTACCTGAGCCACAGCTTCATTTCTGTCTTTTTGGTGGTTAGCAGGAGATGAGTCTCACAGGTTTATCTCTCTGGTTTGACTTCTACTCCTAATCCTCAGATCTCAGCCTCCTGAGTTGCTAGAATTACAGGTGTGTATCAACAATACTCGGCCATATCTTGAATCTTTATATATATATATATCATATATCATATATATGATACTGTACAGAGGGGTTACAGTTACATGAGTTGGGTAATGAGTACATTTCCTATCAAGCATTGTTACCCCCTCCTTTGTTTTTCCCCTACAATCCCTTTCCTTCCCACCTCCCCAACTCCTCCCTGCTTCCCTTCCCCCCAAGTTGTAAAGTTTGTTTTCAACATAGTATCTTTTATATCTCATTGTTACAATGGGTCAACCTGTATCTTGTTTCAGCATTTTGTTATTTCCCTTTCCCTCGACAAATTAGAAAAATGTATATACAAGATGCAGGGCACCAGAAAACAGGGATTATACTGTGGGGGAAAAACATACTAAAGAAACCCCCCCAAAAATCACATAGTACATTAAAAACAACAGCAACAAAGATAAAACCTCTTGTGTCCCTATCTTGGGGTTCATTTCACTTAGCATCATCTATATGGTCATATGTACATAACTTTTGACCTTTTCTGCTTGTCTAGTAAGATTATCCTAGATGTATACTAGTAATTGCAAATAAGGGAAACCATGGGCCTATGTTTCTTTGGGTCTGGCTTACTCCACTTAATATAAACATATGTTGAATCTTTGACCCTTAGCTGTTCAAACTGACATGGAAAGAATGTTCTCTAGGCCTTATGAAGGGAGTGCTCACTCTGCCAGGTAATTAGCAACCAGCTCCTTCCAGTATTCATATGGCAACAATTGGGAGCTAGCACCCACAAGCCATGTGAGCTTGAGCAGGTCTTAAAAGAAAAGGATCCCCATTTATGTGCAGAAAGGAGTTACCTGTCTACCTGTCTACCTCCACAAGCATGCAACATCATACACAAAGATAAAAGTCTGTGAATAGGAAGCTCCATTGATGAAGGCAAAGTAGGCATGCCATCACACACACACACACACACACACACACACACACACACACACACACACACACCTAGGCACCTCACAACGATGCAAACCACACTGCCAGGCAAGCACAGCTGTGCCCCCAACTCCCACCCACACCCAGGGCTACAGGCTGAGAACCTCAGCTCTCAGCATCTCCACATCTCCCCTCCTTCACAAGATGAGGGCAGGAGGCAAGATCAGGACTCTGCGAAGTGCCATGGGGAACTCTGCCAACTGCAGCTTCTACTCCCTCTCCTCCTCCTGTAAGCTACCCCATGCACTCAGCCCATCCTTGACTTGCAGCCTTGGGGCTACCAGCACTTCAAAGACCCATACATCACAGGTTCAGCTAGGACGTTTATTCCTTGCTGTTGTTATTTTGTTTTGCTTGGAGGTTGTAAGATTTGCATGAAGATTTAAAAAAAAAACACCAAATAGGATGCAGGTGAAAGTACAGCATGTTCCCACAGCCTTGAGCCCTAGTTCCTAAGGAAGCCATTCATGAAAGTCTGTCATTGGCCGGAGATGTCTTACCCATAGACAAGGAGATTTCAGTGAATCAGTCTCTTACTCTCAGTTATCACCGATTTCCTCACTTCCTTCAGAAACCCTAAAGAAGTCCATCATTGCCCATCTCAAGATCTGAGCCTCAGCTCTCAGAAGTCTCTAGGTCAGGAGGCATAGAAGGACCAGTCCACTGGAAAACACACCGGGTAACTCTCAGCAGCATCACCATCCCCGATTAGGGATGCTGGGAATGTTTCTCATTTTCCCCCAGCACATATCAGTCTCTGGCTGCTCACAGCAGAATCTGCTCACCAGACAGAACAGAGCTGTCCTTCCAGTGAGAGAGCAACACAGGCATAACATTCTTTGAAATTTCCCTAGTCCTCTTTGTGACATGCTAGAGTGTAGCAGATGCTCAGGCCCTGCAAACAGCATGGGGGCACAGGGTCAGGAGAGAATGTATCCCGGAGGTAGAGGCAGCACTGGGATCTCAGGAGCACACACAGTGAGGACAGAGGTGACATGAGTTCCATCAAGCCTTCCCTAGGGAACACCTCCTGTGGTCCCAGCCCCCAGCCACTTTCCTGCTGGCTCCCCAGCCTTCCATGGATGCTCTGAGCTACCCCACTCTCCTTCAGCAATCTCTCTGACTAGTTATATCAGCCAGAGTCCATTTCTGTTGCTGGCACCAATGATCTTGGACTAACACTCAAATGCCACGGAGTCCTCGGAAATGGAACTTTTGCCCTGAATTTCCTCTCCCATGTCATCAGAGTGAGGGAGCCATCTGCTGTGGGTCTGAATATGGCTTATCCCCACCACCTGTCCTGTCGAGGCCTCTGTGCCTAGTGGAATGGTGCTGAAAGCTACTAGGGTGTTTCAGAGGTGGCTGGAGTCTGGGGCCTTCCTTGTCATGAAGGGATGGGTTACTTATTCAGAGAGCAAGTTGTGGTGAAGGGAGACAGCTCTTTTGTCCCCTCTCTCTCTTCCATTCATGCTTATTTCCCTTCCCCTTTCCCACCATGCATGGAGCCCTCACCAGAAACCAAGCAGACAGCAATGGCAGCCTCCCACAGCATGAACTCTGATTTCAAATCCCAGGACAGGAAAGAAAAGAAAGAAGACAGGGAGAAAAAAGCAGGGTGTCTTGGCTTTGCAATTTTCACCCTCGCGAGTGCCCTGGATAGCTCTTTGGGCTTTCTTGACTGCAGGGAGATCGCGGGCTGGACAGGTGAGTACCACCACACCATTACCACGAATTTGGAGTCACTCCGCCTCCTATTTGGGAAGAGTTCTAATTATAAATCCCCAGGAAGTAAATCTTGAGGGCTGTTTGGACCTGTTCCGTTACAGCTGCTTCCCTCGCCTTGTCCTGAGAGCAGAGCAGAGGGAGGGGCTGGCCAGAGCCGGGGCAAACCCTTCCCAGCCCGGGGAGAGGGATTGGCAGTCCTCTGGAAGCAAGGAAGAGAGCAGGATTCCCAGCGGTTCAGTGTAGGGAGGGGCGGTAAATTGCTGACTCTGCCCATTTCCCATTACATAGAGGAGGAGGAGCCACACCTAGCCCCCCCCCCCCGCCCAGAGGGACCAATTAGAGCGTTTACAGCCAAACACGGAGGGGAGGGGCGGGGAGGGGATGTGCCTCTCCTCTCCTGCTCCATCTTGCGGGTTGCTGCCGGAGCGCCTATGACATTACACAGATTAATACTCTACTGAGCAAATTAATCCTTGGGATTTCACTCACTACCTGTGGCTTATAAATTTTAATTGGCTCTAAACTGCCATCTGAATTGATGCGAAGAGCGTGGGCAGGCAAGGGAAGACATGGCAAACAGAGCAGCCCCACACGTTGGCATGCAGGTGGAGCTTCTGAAAATGAGAGGCACCCCATTCCAGACGCCAATTGAGTGAGGAAAGGAAGAAGACAGCATCTTTCAGGTGCCCATGCCTGCATTCAGGGAGTAGAGGAGAAATAAAGGGCACCACCCCTAGTCTCCCTGTCCACTTGTGCATTAACTCCATGACCCAGCCAGCTTTGAGCTTTAAGTTTGGTCTCTGCATGGCACTGCCCTGGGCTGGGTGATGGGGAGTCTATGTGATTAGAGATCAGATTAGAGGTTTTGCAAGATTGCAAAAATAAATAAGTAAACAAAAACAAAAAAACTCAAGCAAACTATCATGTGTCAAAGCAAAGGCAGCATTGTGAAGATTCCTATGGGAGAGGGGAAAGAAGGGCCCTGTGGGGGACTGAAAGGTACCAGGGTCCTTTTGTCTCTGCTTCTGCCACTTTCAGGGCATGGCTGTCTTCCTCTCTCTCTCCACATGAGCTTTATTCTCCTCCCTCCACCCTCCACATTTAGGCTTGTGCTGCCTTGTTTAGACACACAAACATGACAGCCTTGGCATCTAAGGATCTTACAACTCAGCTCCACACATAGACTGTCCCTAAACTTGGAGTCTTCCTCTCTGCCACACCCCTCTCTCCCTAAGATGTGGCGTCCACAGATCCACAGATACTGTGGCTCCCTTGCAGGTGTGAGCTGTCCAGGAGAAACTTCAGCAATGATGGGTAAGTTCTGTATTTGCACAGTTCAACAATAGTGACTCCCTGCAAAAGAGCCCTTGAAATGTGCCCACTACTACAGAAGAAATGGTTTTAATTCAATTTACCTCCAATTGGTCTCCAACCCTGCCTGACTTCCTTCATAATCACACCCCAACCCCTCCACAATAGGTGGTTGGCTTATGGTAGTGCTGAGGATCAATCCCAAGCCTTCACAAATGCTCTAGGCAAGAGCTCTACCACTGAGCCACATCCCCAGGCCTCTCTTTCTTTTTTTTTTTTGGCTAGTCATGGGGCCTGAGCTCTGGGCCTGGGCACTGTCCCTCAGCTCTTCAGCTCAAGGCTAGCACTCTACCACTTGAGCCACAGCACCACTTCTGGCTTTTTCTGCTTATGTGGTACTGAGGAATCAAATCCAGGGCCTCATGCATGCAAGGCAAGCACTCTACCACTGAGCCACCTTCCCAGCCCATCCCCAGGCCTCTCAGCAGGTCTTCAGTCATTCTCCCCAACTACGAAATACCAGGCAGTATCTTGTATGACTCACATCCATAATCCTAGCTACTCAAGAAGCTGAGATCTTAGGAACAAGGTTGGAAGCCAGCCCAGACAGACAAATCCATGAGATTCTTATCTCTAACCCTCAAAAAGCTGAAAGTGGAGGGAATAAATGGGAGAGAACAGGGGAAGGAAAGGGTGACATTATCCAAAAAGAAATGTACTCTTTACCGGACTAATGTAATGGTAGGCCCTCTGTATATCACCTTTATAATAATAATTTTAAAACTAGTTTACAAAAGAGTTTGGCTAACCAGGTACTGGTAGCTTATGCCTATAATCCTAGCTACTCAGGAAGCAGAGATCAAAAGATCACAGTCTGAAACTAGCCAGGGCAGAAAAGTTCATGAGACTTTAACTGTGCAGCCTAACTGTGGCTTTTGTGGCCTTCTGTATCTCCTACCATCTTTCCTATCCCTCCTTCCTACCCTCCTGCTCTCCAACACACAGTAGCATCTATATTTTCCTCTCTCACTAACCCCATTTTTCTTTGCCTCTATGCCTTCCAAAGACTATTTCCTCTGTCCAAATGCTTTTCTGTACACATCCATTCACCCCAATGCTGGAAATCTACTCATCTTTCAAACACTAATCATTTTACTGACCTCCATCTTGACCTCTTTTTCTTTCTTCCAGCTGGTCACACCACCCTCTGTGCCTAGCTCAGACCTACAGAAGGGCAGACTTGGGCATGTGTGACTTAACACTAGACTGATATTCATAACCTGACTCTGCTGTGTAGGGTCCCCTGGGGAGGCCTCCAAAAACAGGAAGAGCTTGTTATTTTACACAAGCATGCATATGGCTCTCTCCCTCTGGGAGGCAGGTGTGCAGGGGGCATATGACTCCTGATTCCTGCACCCAGTCAACCACCTGACATTCCATCACCACACCCATGCACTAGTCCCTAGTTGTTACTTATAAGATAAAATGACTTTTTCAAAGGAAAATAAGTTACTTGTTAAAAAACTTCTCTCTCTCCTGATGCCTGACAAAAAAGAGCTCTGTTAGCCAGGTGCAAGTTGCTCACACATGTAATTGAGGAGGCTGAGATCTGAGGATTGTGATTCAAAGTCAGCCCAGGCAGCAAAGTCCCCGTGAGAGTCTTATCTCCAATTAACCACTCAAAAACCAAAAGTGGCACTGTAGCTCAAGACTAGTGTTCTACCATTTGAGCACAAAGAGGCTCAGGGGTAGCACTCAGGCCCTGAGTTCAAACCCCACAACCGGCAGAAAAAAAAATTATCTCTCATCTGATACCTGACAAAAAGAGCTCTGTTAGCCAGGCATGAGTGGCTCATGCCTGTCATCCTAGTTACTCAGTAAGCTGAGATCTGAGGATTGTGGTTTGTTTTGTTTTGTTTTGTTGGTCATGGAGCTTGAACTCTGGGCCTGGGCACTGTCCCTGAGCTCTTCAGCTCAAGGCAAGCACTCTACTACTTGAGCCATAGCACCACTTCCAGTTTTCTGGTGGTTAATTAGAGATAAGAGTCTCATGGACTTTTCTGCCCAGAAAGTGATCCTCAAATCTCAGCCTCCTAAGTAGCTAGGATTATAAGCATGAGCCACTGGCGCCCAGCAAGGATTGTAGTTTGAAGCCAGCCTGGGCAGGAAAGTCCATGAGACTCTTGTCTCCATTTTACCAAGCCAACAGGAAAAAAGCCACAAGTGGTTCAAATGGCAGAGCTCACTAGCTATGAGTAAAAAAATCTTAGAGACAGCACCCAGGCTCTTAATTCAAGCCCCAGGACACACACACACACACACACACACACACACACACACACACACACACACACATACTAGTTCTGTGACAGTGGTACCTATGAATTCAAATACAGATCAAGATGATGTGGAGACAGAATCTCCTAAATTCCAAGACCATATGGCACCAGCTCTAAAAGGGCAGTCCCTAGACCAGACCATCAATTTCCATTGGAAACCCATCAATGAATCAGTTATCAGCAGCATCCCCAGACCCATTGAGTCAGAAATTGAAGTGATGCTCTCATCCTGTGTCCGGATCCTGTGCCCCTCAGGTGGTTTTGATGCCCTTGTCTGCATTCTGCTTTCCATACCTTTATGTCCCCATCCAAGGATCCAACCCATCTTGAATTGAAGACAACTAGGAAAACAAAACCAAACACTTTGTTGTACTGACCCTGTACAGACTTTTCCTTATCATTTCCTAAACAAGCCTGCAAATAGTCATGTTGCATTTACACTGTATTGGGTATTTTACATAATCTAGAGATGACTTAAAGCATGCAGGAGAAGGTGTATAGGCAAACAGTACCTGTTTTCTAGAAGAGCATTCCCAGGGTTTGGTATCTTGTGGGAAGTGGGGAGGATCATGGAACATGTTCCCCAGTGGGTATGAGGGAACCACACAGTATTTGTGTATTATGAGGATACCCTGGACCCATAAGCAGCCCCTGCTCCATGCTCTCAGGCGACTAGTCTTCCACAGTTCAATACACACACACTGAATAAGTGAATGAACTCATGCATGAATGAATGAGCTGAAAGTTAAAAACAAATAGAAGACAAATTATGCATCCCATGCAAAAGAAACCCGGTGAGTTTGACATTCATCCATTCAGTCTTCTGATCCAATGAGGAGGAAGAGAAATGAGTGGAAAAAACAAGGCAGGTGCTGTGGCTGCCTTCCCCCACTCAGGCCTGGCCTCCAACCCCTTCCCCCACACTCAACCCGATACAGAGACCTGCATAGCAGCTCTTGGCCACATAGCCATTCCAACCTGAATCCTAGGGAAAACCCCTGTCTAAACAACTTCCTCAAACTCTAGAACCCTTGGTCCGAAATTATCTGTGCAGGACCCATAAATTAATTACCTAATATCATGTACAGAAGGCCAGTTGGTCTGGAAATGAATAGGGGTAATGCTGTTCTTGGCATCCAACTTAAAGATCTCAGGCGCCAGAAATACAAAGGAAGGTTTCTTTCAACTTCCAGACTAGGCTGTTGAATAAAACTAGAAGGATAGGGGTGGGGGTGGGGGAACTTTTTCAAGGCAAGAATAAAAGTTTCTTCAGTTAAAAAAAATTAATCTCAATATTCCCATGGCGTTAAAATATATGTTTGAGATCTCCAGAATGAGATGTTCATAAATAGATAAGCTCTAAGTGGATGATTTTTTATCCTTGATTTTCCTTTACTGAAATATAATTAACACTTCCTGAAACCAGCTAGCTTGGGATAATTTAGTTCAATTGTAAGTATGCAAAACACTTAACAATTAGCTCCCGTGAAATCAGACCAGCAAGCACTGAGCCGACTTCATTAATGCCCTAAGTGCATACGTCCTATTATAAGAGCTTTCAGAATATTGTGTAAATCTGAAATCTCCCCACAGAATGGAATGGGGAGGGAGTTTCTGATTATTTCCATTCATTTGAAAGCTACATCTCATAAACCCAGTGGTCTGAAAGATGACGGCAATTGCTTTTAATATTTCTATAGCTGCTTCCGAAGTGGTTAAAAAAAAGAAAATGAAGCATTATAATGGGGGTCTTTAAAGCCAGTGTGATTCCATTTGCCATAAACAGAGGGCAGCTTGGACAGAGAGAACAGTCCACAGGTTTCAGAGTCAAGATGCCCAGATTCGGCTGTAGGGCCCTACACACAGCTTTCATTCATCTGAGTCTTCTCATAGGGACCATGATATTAACCCATGGGGACATACCCATGGGGACAGGGCCAGCCATGACTCATCAGAATGCACTCTGGAGCTCATGCCTGTGATCCTACATCACAGATCCTACTCAGGAGGCTGAGATCTGAAGATCACAGTTTGAAGCTGGCCTGGGCAAAAAAGTCCATGAGACTCATATATCCAATTAAACATACACACACACACACACACACACACACACACACACACACACACACACACACACACACACAAACACACACACAGAATGTATGCTGGCAGGAACCTTCCTTTCTGAGTGTCTCTAATATTCTGGAGCCAAGCAATAGCCATGAGACAGGGCCTCAAAAAAACTCTAATTGATTGAAGGTGTTTTGGCTAAAAATAAAGGGCAGTGCAAAATCTTCTAGAGATTAAGATCAACTATGTCTGGTTCCATTTCCTGAAACTCTGAGCAGAGTTAAAAATCAGAATAACAGACAACCAAAAAGGTGGAGAGCCAGGCACTGGTGGCTCACACCTGTAATCCTACCTACTTGGGAGGCTGAGCTCTGAAGAACACAATTTGAAGCCAACCCAGGCAGGAAAATCCATGAGACTTTTACCTCCAATTAATTAGCAAAAAGCCCTAAGTGGAAGTATGACTCAAGTGGTAGAGCACAAACCTTAAATGAAACGCTAAGAGACAGTTCCCAGGCTTAAGTTCAAGCCCCAGAATACTTTCTCTCCCTCTCTCTCTCTCTCTGTCTCTGTCTCTGTCTCTCTCTCTCTCTCTGTCTCTGTCTCTCTCTCTGTCTCTCTCTCTCTCCTCTCTCCTCTCTCTCTGTCTCTCTCTCTATCTCTCTGTCTCTCTTTCTCTCTCTCTCTCTCTCTCTCTCTCTCTCTCTCTCTCTCTCTCTCTCTCTCTCTCTCTCTCTCTCTCACACACACACACACACACACACAGGGTGGGTGCCTGTTATTTCATTCCTGCTACCCTAAAGCAAAAATACATATCAGAATAAGGACATTTGCACATCCATGTTCATTACCACACTATTCATTAACCAAGATATGGAAACAGCCCAGATACCTCACAATAGATGAGTAGATCCAAAAAATGTGGTACCTATACACAATGGAATTTTACACAGCCATTACAAAGAATAAAACAATGTCATTTGCAGGGAAATTGATGGAACTAGAACAAATCATGTTAAGTGAGGTAAGCCAAGATCAGACAGACAAAGGTCGCATGTTCCCTTTGATGTGCAGAAATCAGATCTAAAATATACTAGGATATGATAAGTTATACAGGATTCTAGATACACACAGTGAGACCAGAAGAAGATAACCTTAGGAGAGAAACACAGAGGCACTATGCCTCTTCATATATATATATATATATATATATATATATATATATATATATATATTACATAATATATATTATATGTATATAAAGAGGCTTATGTATATTCGGTTAGTTGTGCTTGAACTCAGTGCCTGGGCACTGTCCCTGAGCTCTTTTGCTAAAGGCTATTGCTCGACCATTTTGCAATGCGGCCCTACTTCTGGTTTTCTGGTGGTTAATTGGAGATAAGAGTCTCACAGGGACTCTTCTGCCTGGGTTAGCTTTGAACCATGATCCTCAGATATCAACCCTTTAGTAACCAGGATTACAGGTGTGAGCCAACAGCACCTGGAACCTCTTCATATTTATATAAAATAACATACATGCTGAAATCATGTATATATATATATATATATATATATATATATATATATATATATAAGCAAGATATAAAACCAAGATATAAAAGCAAGAGACTTCTTTTTTTCCTTTCTTTTTTTTTCTTTTTTTAGTTTTTAGTCTTTGATGATTCTGTCTTCTTTCCTTATCTATGGTGTCTTCAACTATATGTATTCAGGAGTAGAGGAGGGTACAGAACTCGAAAGGAAAAAGGTTGAACAAGCGCAGTTGTGGAGCTCACTGGACGCTGATGAAAATGAACTATACAACTCATAGGTAGAGATGGGAGGGAGGGACTGGGAGAGAATAAGGGAATGGAAAACACTGTACAAAAGGAAATGTACTCACTACCGTGACTCATACAATTGTAATCCTTCTGTATATCACCTCTATGGTAACAATAAAGTACATTTTCTTGGTTGATCATGGGGCTTGAACTCTGTGCCTGGGCGCTGTCCCTCAGCTCTTTAGCTCAAGGTTAGCACTCTACCACTTGAGCCACAGCACCACTTCCAGTTTTCTGGTGGCTTATTGGAGATAAGAGTCTCACGGACTTTCCTGCCCAGCCTGGCTTTGATCCTCAGATCTCAAAGTACGTTAATTTTCAAGTGCATATCTGAAGCCTTTTATAATGCAGGGTCTGAGCAGGTGGCCAGCCTATATCCTTGCTGAACAGTCTCTGCAGTCATAATACCAGAGTTCCCCGAAACAGGAAGGATCCAGGAATTACTTCCACCTCTGGAAAGCCCTGGACAAAAGCAAGGCCTTCTCACTGCCCACCCCTAACTCTGTCCTTGGGACTGTAGTAATGCTGGCTGTCCCCAGGACAGCCCCAGGAGCACAACACTCTAAATGCCACCCTGATCAGTCACAATGTGCTGGGCCACAAGTCTGTGTCCAGTACTTTCCAAGAATAAACCCGCCCACTTTAGGCATAAGGAAACCAAGGCTCAGAAGTTAGATGGCTGGTGGAGATCATACCCCTAATAAGCAGTATTGCTGGAATCTCTGCTCATTCTTCTCCACCAAAGGCTATGTTCCCTGAATCCGCTCATCTGGCTGCTATGGAAACACATCAAGATGAAAGAACCCGGCACAGTGCCTGGCCTGGCAGAGATGCTTATAAATCTTGTGGAATCGGAGGAGAAAATACTCAGGTTTGTGTGTTGATGTCCCACTGCTACAATAACAAATGACCACGGATTTACTGGCTTTGAGCACGATATATTTATTACCACAACTCTGGAGGGGAAAAGTCCAAAATGGGATGGCCAAGTTGAATTTCTTATGGATATTTGGAGAAAATCTATTCCCTTGCTTTTTCTAGCTTTTAGAGTCTGCCTGCATTCTTTGGCTTGCAGCCTGTTCCTCTGCCTTCAAAGCTAGCAAGCTATAAACCCAGCTATAAACCCAGCCTCTCTCATACCTTATCCTTTTCCTTTTACCCTCCCGCTACCCTCTTGTCTGACCAGCTGCCCACAGCAGGCACTTCAGCTGCCCAAATACTCCTTGTGCAAGAGCCAATCCAGCACTGGGAAGGATGTATCCTAGTTTGGATGAGTTGGGATCATGAGAGAAGTCTTCAGGTCCTTGTGGGCTGGGGATCCCCATTTATCAGAAAGAACATCAAACTGGCAGAAGGAGGTAGCTTTAATGTAGTAGAAAGAGCACTGAAGTAGGAGCTAAGGGACTGCCATGATATAGACCATGAGCCAGTTGGGCCCTGGTGGCTCACACTCAGGAGACTAAGATCTGAGGATCATGGTTCAAACACAGCCTGGGCAAGAAAATACATGAGACTCTTCTCCCCATTTAGCCACCAAAAAACAAAAACAAAACAAAAACCCTGGAAGTGGAGCTGTGGCTCAAATGGCAGAATGCTAGCCTTGAGTAAAAATGCTCAGGAAAAGTACCCAAGTCCTAAATTCAAGTCCAAGTACACACACACACACACACACACACACACACACACACACACACACACACACACACACACACGCCAACTTCTAACAAGATAATCCCTAATGATAGTTGATACAGTTGACTTGTTCAGGGTCAGAGCCAATGGTTATGAGCCTCTTACCCGCATGCTGCCCTGCTGTGTGCCCTGACCAGGCCTCTAGGCCTCTTGACGATGCAGTAGCCAGTCTCCTGGTGCCCACTGCCTGTTAACTGCCCTGTATGGACACCACATTCAGGTGGTGGGACTCTCCCAAACATGTGAGGTGGTGAAGGTTCTCTTTTCAGGGACAAAGAAGCTGCCCCAGCCAGTCTGTCCCGCCTGATCCCTCCAGTCATCAATCCCTGTGTGAAGCACACTTCAGGACCCGGCGGCAGGCCCAGTAGTCACTGCCATGTTTTCACATGCCTGATAAACGAGGCTGCTGCCGAGGCTTGAAGGGCATCTGTGCAAAGTGGTTCTGAGCGAGATTCTCAGAGACCTTTTTGTTCATCCCATCCATCCTGCCAGTGCCCATCAAAGGGAAGCCGTCACTAGGGTGGACTCAAGAGGGCCCAACCAAGGCTACTGCTGCCTGTCAGGGGGTGGAGGAGGGCCTTGGAGAGCATCCAGTTCATCTTCTTTTTCACTGTATATTAGGAGACTCAGGTCTGAACCCAAGAGAGATCAATTAAGGTCAATGGACATTAGTTCCAGCCCTGAAACTCTCAAGGCCTTAGGGAGGGGGCCCGAGGTGGAGGATAGAATTGGACACTGTCCCAAAGCTTTTTGCTCAAGGTCAGTGTTCTCCACTTCTGGTGTTTAGGGTGGTTATATATAAAAGTCTCATGGATTGCCTTAGCTGGCTTTGAGCCAAAATCCTCAGATCTCAGCCTTCTGTGTAGCTAGGATTATAGGCATGAGCCATTGGCACCCTGCTTAAGACCTGTTGGTCTTTTGGAACTTTCTTCTATTCTAGTACGTTCCATGTGTTATCCCCATATCAAGTGTTATTGAGTCCATTTTACAGATAAAGATTTGGCCACAGATGCTTCTGCATTAGTCCTTGTGCTTCCTTTTAAATTTTTGTATCAAAACTGGGGCTTGAACTCAGAGCATGGGCATTGTTCCTTAGCTTTTTTATTTAAGGCTGGTGCTCTGCACTTGAGCCACAGTTCCATTTCTGGCTTTTTAGTAGTTAGCTGGAGATGAGTCTCATGGATATTCCTGACTGGGCTGGCTTCAAGCCACAGTCCTGAGCTCTCTGTCTCCTGAATACATAGGGTTACAAGCATGAGCAATGCAGCACCCAGCTTAATTAACTTTTTTTTTATGCAGGTACTGGGGCTTGAAAACCCAGAGCCTTGCAGTCTTGCTCAGCTTTCTTGCTGAATGCTGATACTCTACCACTTGAGCCTTGCCTCCAGTCCAGCATTTTACTGGTTAATTAGAGATGGAGTCTTCTGGGCTTTTCTTCCCTGGCTATCTTTAATCCTTGATCCTCCTGAGTAGATGGGATTACAGGTGTGAACCACAAAGCTTCTTTTTCCTTTTAATATTAAGACTATCTTTATAATTTCTAGATTATTTTCCTTTCCATTTATAGGTTGTTTGTCTGATAGCAATAACTTCTGAATGTGTAATTTGTTATCACTGGATTAGCTACTCCAACCTCAAAAATCCCAGGTTCTGCCAGGTACCAGTGGCTCACATCTGTAATCCTAGTTATTCAGGAAGCTGAGATCTGAGGATCACAGTTTGAAGCCAGCTCAGACAGAAAAGTCTTTGAAACTCAAAAGAGCCATATGTGGAACTGTGGCCCAAGTGGTAGAACACTAGCCTTGACCGAAAAAGCTCAGGGACAGTGCCCAGGCCCCAGGTATGGCACACATACAAAAGAGTTCCAGGTCCATATCCAGTACCACCCTTACTTCAATTAGCATTTGCAATTTGCATTGCAAATTGAGGATAATGTATATACCTGGGAAGTACCCACACTCCCAGCAGCAAGTCAGTTTCTGCACGCCAATGACCATAGGCACTATGAAGACTCTCTCACTTGAAGACGTGTGGGCTGCTTTGAAGATTCCACAGCCATCATGTTCTGCAGAGCCTTAGGTGGCCTGTTCCTAGAGAAGGCTAAGATGAACCACACAACTGAGAGCATGAAGCTGTCTGGCAGTATCTGCATCCAGTGGTCAGAGCCTTCTTCCTCTTCCTGAACTAGGAAAAGGAGATCAAGATCTTGACCAGGATCAAGACAAGATCTTTCCCTGACCATCTTGATAACAACAATAAAAAATAATTTAAAAAATAAAAATAAATTTCCCATCAACATTGGAAAGAAAAAGATAAATCGTAGAAGGTCCCCTGGCACTGGTCCTTAGGGGTTCGGTGGTATCCTGGCCTCAACACACGGAGCCAACCACAGACTGAAGCTGGAGAAGCCACAAGCAAACATGGCCCTGGCATAAGGGATGTGACTCCAATTGGCCTGCAGAAAGGAAAATGGACAGAGACTCAGAGAGAGGCAAAGCCAAAGGCCACCCAGCCAGGAGAGATGGGAGACTAGACCCAGACATCCAGAGAAGCTGCCTCACTATCTGGTGACCTCTGAGATCTAGTCCCCATAATCCAGCTGTTCTCACTTTCCATCTAGAAACATCTCTGTCCATCAGCCCCTTCTGACTGCCAAGCATGAACTAGCCCCTGTGGGGTTATGAGAATCAGCAGAAGAGATTTGAGAGGTGCCTAAAACACTGATGGAAACACCCTGGGTATGTCTGGGAGGGGAAAGCCCTAGGAAAAAGAGAAAGCCAGCCAGGGCTGCAAGTTCCACTCCTCCTGAGCAAGGTGCATCTATTTTTATGCCATTGCCTCCAGCCTCTTCAACCCTACAATGCAGACTCACCAGCACCTCTCTGAGAAGCTTCTTGGCCTCCTGCCTTGGACTAAGGCTGCACCCCTGGTCCTCTTGTCTTGAAGCGTCCAGCTTCTTAAACTGAGCAGCTCCTGGGTTCTCAGTGTGCAGTTAGCCACTAGGGGACTATCCAGTGTGAGCCAATCCAATAAATCCCTTTCTAATTAAAAATCCGATTGGTTCTGTTCCTCTAGATAATCCTGACTCGTACATTGGTATTCCTCGCATCTCAATGATCCTGCCACAACAATGGGCTGGTACCTTTCATGGGACATGTGACCAGGGTAAGGCACCATCTTTCAGAGCCTCTTGGCCCTGGTTGTAAGGGCCATGCTGCCTGAACACCTTTCCCAAGGATCTGAGTTGCCCACACCTGCAGACGTAGGTGACACTGCAGATTAAATAAATAGGCTCCAGGGCCTCCCCGGCACAGCTGTCTTTGGCGAGGAGAGGAAAGATCTGGAATATTCTGCTGGTTACTGACCTTCACTGAGGAAGCTTCAGTCCAGACATGACATGAAGGATTGTTTGTTTTGATTGCCTGGAGCTGACAAATGAAGATATACCCCTTCAAGGCTACTGCATCATTAGCAAGCAGGCTGTTTAGAGGTAAAAGACCTGGGTCTAAATTATGGTTCTAAATTATGGCTCTGCTGCTGACTAGCTTCTGCAGCCTCAGGATAATTATCTAAGCTTTTTGTTGCCCAAGTTTCTCATCTTGGGATGGGAATGCAACTGAATGCATGCACGAGGCCCTGGATTCAACCCCCAGCAAACATTTTTTTTTTCTTACCTCCTGTGTGAAAATTGGATCTGACTGATGTGGTTCAGAAAATCTACAGCACAATAATGCATCAAAAGCAAAATGTTGGAAGTGATCATCTGTTACTCTGCCTGCCTTTCTTTCTTATAAACGGCCAGCAACAAACAGAGAATAAATGTGATTTGATGGGATGAAGGGTTGGTGGGTTGGCTTTGAGAGAGTTATCAATGATAGAAGAAAGTCCACTGAAATAGAGAAAATCATACAGAAGCATCTCATGTTTTAATTTATCTCTCTCTCTTTCACACATACACACACACACACACACACACACACACACACACACACACACACACACACACACACACACACACACACACACACACAACTAAGCCAAAGAAGAAACTCATACTTTCCCAGCCCTGTTATAAGTAAGGCCTCACATGCTCACCCCAACCACTGAAGAGGTAGAAGAGGTTGTCTTCCAATGAGCAGATGAAGCATTCCACCACGCTCACCAGTATAATCGATCCCCCTTTGCAGAAGGCCTAAGACAGAGGCCTTGAATCTTTCTCTTTACTGGCTTTGGGGCCATTAGGAGGTCCTGAGTCTTAGAACCATTTCCTCATTCTGCTGGTTCATGAAAGGGGTCTTGCACCAAATGTGGAGCCAAGGAGATCTCTGTGGACCTCAGAAAACCACAAAAGTCCCTCTGCCCAGTGGAAACAATAAATCACTTCTGCCATCTCCAGCTCTCAAATGAAAATACATGGAGAGGGTGTCCACATTCCCCTCGGATATCTTTGAAGGCTTGGAAGGCTTGCTGGAAGAGCCCATTCTACCAGCAGGTTAGAGGGCCTAGACAGAAAAGAGTGAGGGGCTGTGCAGCCCTGATCCGAATGGTCTTTCCTGGGTAGCCACCTTGGAGGTGCAGAGAGGTTAACAATGGGCCCAAACCCCAGGACAGCCCAGGAGAAACAATGCCCGGCCCACAAAGAAAACCGAATGTGCATTTCATCATGGAGAAGCGCCCTTTGCTTCTCTATAAAGGGGTCCTCAGAGGTGGCCAGTGCTGGCAGGAGACAGACTCAGTCCTGGCCCAACAGCCTCCTTCTACGTAGGGGCCTCCACACTAGCCAAGGAGACAAATCATTGACACCTGCTACCCTCCATGGGACTACGCCCTCCATTACCCAGAAAGCTTCCAGCTCCAGAGTAGACCCAAGGCTGAGTGCCAGAGCATGTCCTGCCCACCCTGATTCCTGCTCCCCAGGCCAGGTCTGGCCTCCATTGGAGTAGGGGAGGATTGCCATTCACGAAGGGTCTGCCCTAGCCATAAAGCGATGTACTTCCCCCTGTCTGGTGTTAGGGGTAATTTGACAGAGTTCAGCCAGAAGTGGTGACTGGAGAAAAATGAAGCCATTTCACAGCTCTATGAGTTGACACTCATCAGTAAACCAATTACATGGAGGCCAGCATAGAGCCCTCACTCTGGGCCCACAGAGCAAAGAGCGAAAAGGTGGGTAGGTCTTTGCTCCCCACTTCTATTGCTCCATCAGATCAAAGTCAAGTCAAAATCTTCTCAGTCTTAATTACCAAACCAAAATAAATAAATAATGAGGCCAGCTCTCTCTCTCTCTCTCTCTCTCTCTCTCTCTCTCTCTCTCTCTCTCTCTCTCTCTCTCTCTCTCTCTCTCTCTCTCTCTCTCTCTCTCTCTCTGTATGTCTTTATTTATACCATCATCTGCTCTGGCATTTCAATATCCAACTTTTCTGTTGGAAGACAGATGCCTGGATGTTCACACCCCGTCCTAATGGCTTAATACCCTGGGTACTGGAGTGAGTGGGGAGGGGGCTTGGAAGAAGGCGGAGGATGAAAGCCGCTGCCACATTGAGTACAACTTTGGAGCAAATGGGTTTGAATATTCATTAAACAACATTTAATTTAAACACCCAAACTCTGAAAGCAGCAGCATATGGCCTGTTTTATTTTACATAAACTGAATAGGAGGCTGGGCCATTAGTTTCTGCAGACATAAATGTTCATTACCAATGAAGAAATGCTTTCCTTTGAGGGTACCCCCAAGACTGTACCAAGCCCATAGGCCTACCAGACCCACTGGGGGGTCAGACAAACACAAGTTTGAGGGCTCTCTGGAAGCCTACTCCCAGGGGCCTGGTAACCTGACCTGTCTTAAGAGGCAGATTCAAACTTGGATGGCCCTTTGGTTTTATGCCTTCAGATGATTGCACAGTGCTCTCATCCTGGGGACTGAACCTCTAGGTGCCTAGGGGGACAGCATTCAGATGGCACCAATCTGACCTACTCTTTCCTTGTTAGCTGCCATACAGCTGTGCTTCAGCCAGGGGGCTCTGTTCAGCCCACCTGTGACCTAGCATTGCATGCACAAAAGAATATCAAGTATAGGTCCCTGTGCTGTGGAGGTATGTATACCCACATCTCTCTAGGCAGACAAGAGTGTCAGTGCACACATCCTGGGAGCTGGGGGGCGGGGGGTAGCAATGAGATGTTTATCTCCAATTAACCAGCAAAAAGCAAGAAGTGGAGGTATGGCTCAAGTGGTAGAGTGCTTGCCCTGAACAAAAATAGCCACCCAAGAGCTAGAAGACCTGAGTTTAAGCCTCAATATCGGCACACAAACACACACACACAAAAAGATTCTTCGGTGTGACTGCAGACAGCAGTCATCTGAGCCATGCCAGTGAGTCTGTGGCTAAAAGCAATCACAAGTATCATCACACATCACAACTACGCTGGCTGTCTCAAAATGTCACTCTGCTCTCACTAACTACTTCGAATTATAATGGCAATCAAACGTGCCACAAGCTGTGACTGTTATTGCATTAATAGAGAAGCATTTGTGTTATTTCACCGCAAATATTTACATATTTGGCGAATATTCCTTGAGCAGACATGGTTTTCATTGTAAGTCAATGGTTTTGTTTGGAGGAGAGTTATTTGTGTGTTATGTGTGTATGTAGTACTAGGATTTGAACTCAGGGCTTCTCACTCTCACTCGACTTGCTTGTTAAATTGGTGCTCTACCATTTGAACCTTACCCCTCCAGTTCTGTGTTCTTTGCTGGTTATTTTTGGATACAGTTTCTCACAGACTTTTCTGCCTGGGCTGGCTTTGAACTGTGATCCCACGGATCTCAGTCTGCTGAGTAGCAAGGATTACAGAGGTAAGCTCTGGCACATGGCTAGTGTTATTTGCTTATTTGTTTGTTTTTTAGACAAGAACTCAGTATGTAGCCCAGGCTGGCTTCAGACTTACAATCTTCCTCCCAGCTTTACCTCCTGTAATGTCCTAGAATTCTAGGTGTGTACTGCCATGCTCAGCTTGTAAATTCATGTGTTTTTTTTAATACATTTGTAAATATTCCAAAAAGAAGCCTACTAGTACCGGAGGGGAGGGGGAAGGGCCAGGCACTGGTGGCTCAGGTCTGTCATCCTAGCTACTCAAGAGGCAGAGATCAAAGAATCGAGGTTCAAAACCAGCCTGGGTAGGAAAGTCCATGAGATTCCAATTAGCCACCAGAAAACTGGAAGTGGTGCTGTGGCTCAAAGTGATAAAGTAATAGCCTTGAGCTGAAAAAGCTAAAAGCACCCAGGTCCTGAGTTCAAGCCCCACAACTAACAACAACCATAACAAAGATGCAGTTCTGGAGGAAAATAAATTTCTGTCCTTGTCTCAATAGTGCTAGAACTATGCTGGCCCCCAGGCTGGCCCATGTCAGGAAAAAACTGTTCAGAGCATTTCTTGACTCTTTCCCTCCAGGCTGGATGGGCAGAAGGCTTCTCTGAGGAGCAGGAGCTTGGCAGGGCTTTGGAGCCCATTCCAAGAAAAAGCCACATGGGGGCTCTGCCCTCCACCCCTATATCCCACCTCTGGCTGTCATCCAAAGGCCAGTCAGCTAGGATGGTTTCCTCTACCGCAGTAGGGGCACACAGGACCACAGGAAGGAGTCATCCTCTTACCCCTACTCTATCCTCTGTTATGCAAATGGTCCCTGACTTCCATACCTACTGCTGGTCACAGAGAGGTGAAAATTTTCCAGAACTCCTGGAATCCATAAGTAGCATGGAGCAAGACAACATGAGCTGGGTGCTAACGAAATGAAAATCTAGCCAAGCGCTGGTGGCTTAGACCTTTAATCCTAGCTACTCAGGAGGCTGAGATCTGAGGATCCTGGTTTAAAGCTAGCCAGGGCAGAAAAGTCCATGCCAGAAGTGGTGGTGTGATTCAAGTGGTAGAGCACCAGGCTTGAGCAAAGGAGCACAGGGATATTACCAGGCCCTGAGTTCAAACCCCACAATCAGCACACACACGCACACACACACACACACACACACACACACACACACACACACACACACTGGACAACATGAAAGCAGATCTTTAGAGCAGAGTGTGGAGAAGTAAATGGTTTTTATTTAGTCCCTGGCCTGCCTAATCCAGTGTTTTGTATGTCTGTAGCCACCTGTAACATAATTATAGGTGTTTCTCCTTTCATTGCTTCTAGCCTTGCACTTGCAGACATTTAGGTCTCATTCCTTTCTCTTACAGAACATGCTGTAGAAAACCTTTAACACAATTTTTACTCAAATTTCTTAACAATGATAAGAAGCATTAAAACCATCTCAAACTACCTTAATGTACTTAACATTTACCTAAACAGTTATTAGCCTCAGCATCGGAAGCCCAGGAGTCTGGGGTCATCAGGCAGGTTTGGTCAAGGCTCTGGTCCTCTCTACTGTCTTCTCGGTTCTACCTTTCCCTGAATGTCAACTCCAGCTCAGGCAGTCTTCCATCATGTCAGCAAGGCTTCTGAATGGTCCCAAGCCTCAGATCTGCACGTAACACTGTCTAAGCAAGCGCGATCCCTTCCCAACCACCAAAAGCTAATGGGTCAGGCACCAGTGGCCCACGCATACCTGTAATCCTAGCTATTTAGGAGGCTGACATCTGAGGATCAAGGTTCAAAGCTAGCCCAGGCAGACATATACAAAATACTCTTATCTCCAGTTGATGAGAAAAAAGCCAGAAGTGGATGTGTGACCCAAGTGGTAGGATACAGGAAGGAAGGGAGGAAAGAAGGAAGGAGGGAGGGAGGGAAGGAGGGAGGGAGGGAGGGAAGGAGGGAGGAAAGAAGGAAGGAAGAAAGGAAGGAAGGAAAGGAAAGGAAGGGAAGGGAAGGAGGGAGGGAAGGAAGGGAAGGGAAAGAGGGAGGGAGGGAAGGAGGGAAGGAAGGAAGGAAGGAAGGAAGGAAGGAAGGAGGAAGGGAGGGAAGAAAAGAGGGAGGGAGAGAGGGAAAGAGGAAGGGAGGGAGGGAGGGGCAAGGAAGAGAAGGGAGGGGAGGAAAGAAAGAAGGAAGGAATGCTAAGGAAAAAAAAATAAAGCCAGGGGCTAGGAAGGTGGCTCAGTGGTAGCCACCTTCAGTGGTAGATTGCTTGCCTTGCATGCATGAGGCCCTGGGTTCGATTCCTCAGCACCACATAAGCAGAAAAGGCAGGAAGTGGTGCTGTGGTTCAAGTGGTAGAGCGCTAGCCTTGAGCAGAAGAGCTGAGGGATGGTGCCCAGGCCCAGAGTTCAGACCCCACAACCAACAAAAAAGTAAAGCCAGAGAGAATCTGCACCTCTGGGCAGGTCAAGCTGAGCATTCACCCGTAGCACTCCGTTTAGTAGCTTAGTATTGTATGGCTTGCTCTAGGCAACCTGTTCCTGGGAAAAGTGAGCCCAGAGAAGGGTTTATCCTGTGACTATGGGTAGGAAATCACATTGGAACTCTGAGCCTATACTGAAAGTCTGGGATTTACTCCAACAAACTAAGTTCAAATCCTCCCAAGTCAAGTGCTAACTACGCAGTAAAACTAAGATCTAAGGATCCTGGTTCAAAGACAGCTTGAACAAAAAAGTCCTCAAGATTCCATCTCCAACTGACCAGTAAAAAAGCTGGACCCAAGATGTGGCTCAAATGGTAGAGCACTAGCAATGATTGGAAAAAGCCTAATGAGAAGAAGTCCTGAGTTCAAGCCCTAGTACTACCAATAGATAAATAAAAAGTCTTAGGCTCCATCTTGCTCAACTTCAGGTCTACCCTCTCCTACCCACAACAATATCTACCTAAGAACTTATGCACCGTGGTGGGTCTTGAACATTTTGTGGAACAGAACTTCTGATATACTATGCCTAAGATGTGAACATTGATGGTCCTGTGAGAAGTGTCCTTTACCCTGGGGCCAACTGAGGTACAGTGATGGAGGCCATGCCCCCAGCCTCTGGCTTTCTCCTACGCTAGCTGAGATCTTTCACCTTCCAGATGTGAAGAAGCAAGACAGAGCCAGGTGCAAGTGGCTCATGCCTACAATCCTAGCTACTCAAGAGGCTGAGATCTGGAGACTTAAGTTTGAAGTCAGATGAGGGAGGAAAAGTTCACACAATTTATTTTTTCTTTTTGCTGGTCCTAAGGTTTGAACTCAGGGCCTAGGTTCTGTCTCTGAGCCTTTCTATGTTCAAGGCTAGTGTTCTACCACTTCTATCCACTTCTGGATTTTTCCGAGTAATTTATTGGAGATAAGATGCTCATAGACTTTCCTGCCCCATCTGGTTTTGAACTATCATCAGATCTCAGCCTCCTGTATAGCTAGGATTATAGGCATGAGCCATCAGCATCTAGCTTCCATGAGATTCTTATCTCCATTTACTTCGTTTCCACCAGAGAACTAGAAGTGGAGGTATGGCTCAGGACAAGCACCCAAGCTCTGAGTTCAAGCCTCGGTACCAGCATAAATACACACACACACACACACACACACACACACACACACACACACACACACACACACACACACACACACACACACACACACACACACACACACACACACACACACACACACACACACACACACACACACCATGAGATCTCTTCCTTCTCAGCCTCCCTCACCTTCCACCCAGGGACATTGTGAGAATTAATGGGGTAACAGATGAAGTGCCTTCAGGGAAACAGGCTCCATAAATCCAAAGTGTTGTTATTAAATTCCAAATTTAGCCCTTGGGATTGGTGAGACACGACAGCTCTGGGCTGGAGCCATTCCAACTGTGTGGACAGGAAATCTCTAGAAAATCAAAAGGCATGATGCACAGGTTTCAAGGGCTAAAGGAAACCCTAAAAAAATCTCAGGTCTAGCCAGGTGCCAGTGACTCAAATCTATAATCCTCGCTACTCAGGAGGCTGAGATCTCAAGATCTGGGTTCGAGGCCAGCCCAGGCAGCTATGGCTCAAATGGTAAAGCATTAGCCTTGAGGGAAAATAAAAGCTCAGGGACAGTACCCAGGCCTGAGTTCAAACCCCAGTACTGGCACAAAAAAAAAAGGAAAAATGGACAAAAGAAAACATAATAGTAGAGCTGCTGGACAATGATTGTTTTTAGATATAATATCAAAAACACAAGTGACAAAAGAAAAAAACTAATTTAATTTTAAATTTTTCAAAGTTTACCATGCTTGCCTTGTTTACTTGGTTGCTTTTCTTTATTGTTTGTTTTGCTTTAGGTGCAGGGCCAGAGATGAAGCCCAGGGCCTTGCACCTGTTAGACAAGCATTCTACCACTGAGCTACACCCCCAGCCCCTAAGATTTACCTCCTGAAGCACACCATCAGGAAAGTAAAACAACACCCACAGAATGAGGAAACATGTGCTGACCATATGTCTGAGAAGAGACTTGTGTCTAAAATATAAAAAGAGCCTTCACAGGATAGAGATGTAGCTCAGAGATAGAGCACTTGCCTAGTACACACTGGCCTTGAGTTTGATTCCCAGTACTATGAAAGAAAAGAAGGAGGTGGGGGGGGGGGGGAAGGAGAGGAGAAGAGGGAAGGAAGGGGAAAGGAGAGACAGAGACAGAGATAGAGAGGAAAGAGAAGGAGGGAAAGGAGGGAGGGAGAGATGGAGGGAAGAAAGAAGGAAGAAAGATCACTATTAGTTATTATTAAATGCAAAATGCACCTCAAACTCATAAGAACTGGGAGTGTTGCTCAATGATGCACCTCCCTGGCAGTTACCGAGCCATGCCAGGAGGTCAAACCCCAGCCAAGAGAATAAGAGCAGACATGACTTCTGCTCAGGCCTATGTGGAGGATGAATGACCCCCCTCCTAAACCCCAGGACTAGGGTGAGGCCTTCTGGGCACAAGAACAGACTGACTCTGCAGCTAACCACCCGGAGCGAGAAGTCCTCTTCTGATTTCCCATCCTGTACACTTCCTTGCCTTTCCAGGCCTCAACACTGTTAGCCCAACTGTGACTGATGCTCCCACAGAATGCACCCAAGCCAGACAGCAAAGCCATAGTGTCCTGGCTGACACGATGAAGCCACTGCATTCAATCTGTCATCCCCCCAGCTGTGAGTGGCTTCTTACAGGAGCTGCTGGCCCCAGCCTTCCCTTTGTTTTGAGTTCTCAGCTACCTGTAGCCACAGCCTTCTCCTAACCCATCCAAGTTAATGAGAAGTTGGCTCAGGGAGCATCATGGGTAGACAGGTCAAGCCACAACCTCCCAGGGGACATTTGGTACCAGTGACAGACTGCAGGAAGACATAGGACAATAGCTATTCAGTATGAAAAGATGCTCCCAACAATGCCTTACAAATACAAGTAGGAACCTGGCACTGGTGGCTCATACCTGTAAGCCTAGCTACTTAGGAGGCTGAAATCTGAAGATCACAGTTCCAAGCTAGCCTAGGCAGAAAAGTCTGTGAGACTCCCATCCCCAACTAACCATAAAAAGCTGGAAGTAAACAGGTACCGGTGGCTCATACCTGTAATCCTAGCTACTCAAGAGGCTGATATCTGAGGATCATGGTTCAAAGCCAGCCCAGACAGGAAAGTCTATGAGACTTTTATCTCCAATAAACCACCAGAAAACCAGAAGTGATGCTATGACTCAAGTGATAGAATACTAGCCTTGAGCTGAAGAGTGCAGGGACAGTTCCTAGGCCCAGAGTTCAAGCCCCACAACGGACAACAACAACAAAGCTGGAAGTAGAGCTGTAGCTTAAGTAGTAGAGTGCTAGCCTTGAGCAAAAGAGCTCAGGGACAGCACCCAGGCCCCGAGTTCTAGCTCCAGTACCAGAACAACAACAACAAAATACAAGGTTGGAAATATAGTTCAGCAATAAGAGTGCTAATGTAGTGTGCACAGATCTTGGATTCCATTCCCAGTGCTGGAAAATTATGTGTGTGGTTGCAACAAATGTTCATATGCCGTCAACAGGGGCATGAGCACGGGCCAAGAGGCTAAATTCCAGTCTTGTATCCACCATCATTGAGCTGAGGGACTTGGGAAAGTCACCTAACCTCTCTGTGTTTTGTCTGTAAACAGAAGAAAATGTAACATGCCTGTGTGCTGCATGCACAAAGGGCCCAAGGCAGGCACAGAGTTTTCCTTTGCTTCTATAAGGAGACCTGGTGGACAGAGACATCTTGTTTGACTGATTACCATCTCCTTCTCTGAGGAGGCCCAGCAGGTTTGTTTGTGGGTTCAACAGTTTCTAACCACACCGTCTATGAACATCACAGGCGTGGGAGGCAGCAGAGGCCTGTGCCAGCGCCTCTGTGGAGACCCCTTATGGCTCTGGGCTGGGCACATCAACAGGGATCTGAAAAGGTAATGGCAGAGAGGCCCTGAGCAGGCTGAGGGGCCTGGCTGGGTGACAGGCCACAGTGAGCACAGAACAGAACCTGCGGATTAATGAAGTGAACCTGAATCCTCTTCAAGGCAATGTATTTCCAGAAGAAATATACACTGCAGCTGGGAGGAGGAGACGGTGGTATGAATCTTTCCTTCTTCCAAACAACGCAGAACAGAAATCTATAGAGGCAAATCCTGGGTATCTAAAGATGTAGACTTAAAAAAAAAAAATCCAATTCAATAGGTTCCACCTTACTGCTTTGTGGCAAGTCCCTGGAAACGCTTACTTAAATGGATACAGGAGATGGATGTCATGTCACCACGCTTATAGCTCCCCTGCCAGCCCTGGTCTCAGGGCTCATAGCTCCCCTGCCATCCCGTCTTTGAACAGCACAAGTCATTCTCTTCCTCAACCTGGGGCAGGATTTTTGACATGGAGAGAAAGAGATGCTGAGAATCGCCTTCTCCTGGCCACATGCTCATTCTTAGAGGTGGAAACTGAGGCCCAGAGGTGAAAGGAGGTTGCCCCAGATAAAGCATAGTGGGACAGACCCATCACCTGAAGACTGGTCTGGGAACTGGCATTCAGTCTTCCATCCAAGCTTGTCAAAGAAAGAAAAGACATGGCACTATGGGCAATCTCGGGGGCTCTAGCGCTGCTCCCTCTTCCTCCCCACCACTCAACCTCCCAAAGAAACTGCAAACCGTGCCTGGCTAAGACAGCCTCAGAGGGAAAACAGGGGATCTGCAAGACCTTGTGGCTTGGCTGGGTAGATGTCGCCATGCACGTGTGCACAGCAGAAAGCCCTCCGGGTCCAGCTTCTCTACCAGGGCCAAATCCTATCAACAAGATTACCACCTCAGTCAGACCTTCTTTGGGGAAAAAGACTGACCCCTCCAGAGGATCTGGCATCAGGCTTTCTTTAGTTTTCCACAAGGGTAGAGGCCATGACAACAAAGCAGGCAGCTTCCAAACCTGTGCCCACAGTGCCCCCTCGTGGCCATCCCTGGGAGGGTTCTCTTTATTCCACCACAAGGAGGGCCAGAGATGAGGGCAGTCTTGCCTAATCTTACAGTCATCCCTTTTCTAATGTCTTCCCTTGCCCTAGCTCCAGAATCCCCTGAAGGGCTGGTTGAAAATAAGACAGATTGCTGGACCTCCCAACCCTCACTTTGATTCAGTGGCCCTGGTAGGGGCTAAGGAACTTGTGTTTCCTCCAAGTTCCTTCTCAGGAGATGCTGAAGCTGAGGCAGACCACACCTGGAGAGGCCTGCATTAGCTGGTCCCTAAGCATCCATCCAGGCCCAGCACAGAGTCTAGTCCTTTAATGAGATGGTCTCCAATGTTCCCAGGTTTATCAGAGAAAATTGTAACTGAGATCAAGCTCCTTTGAGCCTCAGTTTCCTCATCTGTAAATTACAGGCATCAGTGCCTCCCTCAGAAAGTGTTTTCAAAAGGTAAATTCGGGGCTGGGGGATGTGGCTCATTGGTAGAGTGCTTGCCTCACATGCATGAAGCCTGGAGTTCGACTCCTCAGTACCACATAAACAGAAAAAGGCAGCCAGGCACCAGTGGCTCATGCCTGTAATCCTAGCTACTCAGGAGGCTGAGATCTGAGGATCATGGTTAAAGCCAGCCCAGGCAGGAAAGTCCAAGAGACTCTTATCTCCAATAAACCACTCAGAAAAAAAGGAAGTGGCGCAGTGGTTCATGTGGTAGAGTGCTCGCCTTGAGCTGAAGAGCTAATGGACAGCAACCCAGGCCCAGAGTTCAAGCCCCACAACCAACAGAAAAAGAAAAGAAAAGAAAAGAAAAGAAAAGCTTGAAGTGGCGCTGTGGCTCAAGTAGTAGAGCACTACCTTGAGCCAAAGAAGCTCAGAGGCAGTGCCCAGGCCCCAAGTTCAAGCCCCATGACAAACAAACAAAAAAGTAAATTGATATGACATTCCTAGCTCAGTACCTGGCACGTAATATGCACATCATAAAGGTCCATTGTTCCACCGTCTTTTTATTGGCAGTAGTAATAGGATTGCCATTCATTTTCCAGCTTCTTGAGGACAGGAACAGTGTATCCTACCCAAGCTAGAATCTCAGAAGCAGAATGGACCTTGAGGAATTCTTAGCCCAAACTCTCCAAACAGGAAGTTATTACAGCTTCAGACATATGAGTACCACCTACAACTACTCACAAAGGCTGGTGTGTGTGTGTGTGTGTGTGTGTGTGTGTGTGTGTCCCCCTGGGGTGTGTGTGTGTGTGTGTGTGTGTGTCCCTTACTGGTGCTTGAGCTCAGGGCCTTGCATTCTCATTTTGCTCTTTCACTCAAGGCTGGCACTCTACTACTTGAACCACATTGCCACTTCTGGTGTTTTGCTGGTTGAAAATGAGAGTCTTATGGACTTCTACCCAGGCTGGCTTTGAACCATAATTTTCAGATCTCAGACTTCTGAGTAGCTAAGATTATAAACATGAGCTACCAACACCCAGCTTGGGCTTTTATATTTTTAATAAGCCCCCAGATGTCAGAAGTGGGAATTATTCAGCTAATCTAAGTAAGTATCTGGCATAGAGATAAAAAAAAAAAAAAAAAAAAAAGATGCCCAACAAAGGCCTTTGTTCACTCATAGTCCTGCTGGCTGGAAGCTAAGTGAGACCCAGGGGTTGCATCTCCCGATTCCTAGCCTGGCTTTTTCCAAGCTCCTCCACTGCCCTGCTGTCCCAGTCTGATATACATCATGAGCAAAGGGCTGAAGTTTTCCACAGTGAGGAACTCAGCATGTGGCAAAGGCACCTGATTTGCAGGCAAACACCTAGTTTTCCAGCATTTTCTTTCAGGACCTCCCAGGTCTGCTTCTCACTTAGGGTCCAGTGTCCTGCCCCACTAAGACCCACTTGGACCCTAATTCCCACCCAGCAGGTGGACACTGGGATGGGGGTCTCACATCTGGTATATAGGACGTTCAAGGGCAAATGAGTGGGGAAAGGTTAGGTGAATGGATACGTAGGCCTGACCCTCACTGCAGAACTCTTGAGACTCAGGAGAGGTGTTCTGCCAGCACAAATGAATCGACTGTCATACTTCCATGCTTGAGCAGCCAACCTGAAATCTATTTCTGAAATGGAATTTCTCCAACCGGAAAGGCATTGTGCAAGCTCTGTTGAAAACCAGCAGGCAGGCGGGGCCTTCAGTGTTTCCATCCAATTTAGGAAGAGCACCTACTTGTACATTCTGCACCACCCCCACCACAACCATCCTCCCCAAACCCAGCTCATCACCTTGCCCTTGCTGAGGGGCTGGCTTCACAGCTGCCTGTGAACTTACTGGTCTGTTTTAATTTGGGATTTGAGCTCTAGGCCTAGGTGCTATCCCTCAGCTTTTTGCTCAAGGTTAGCATTCTACCACTTGAGCCACAGCTCTTCCAGCTATTTTTCTTTGGTGATTAATTGGATATGAATCTCATGAACATTCCTGTCCAGGCTGGCTTTGAACTGCAATCCTTGTGTGAGCCATATGGCATCCGGCTCCCTCAGTCTTTCATGGCTTTAAATAAGACTCTGTTCCTGTCCATCCAAACAAGGTTTTATCACTTGTCCCAGTGAAAGACCCTCCTTGGCACCTTCAAAACCACAGCTTCCCATGCTAACCTTGGCTCTGGATTCCTAGCATACCCCATGGTTAGGAATAGGAAACACCATGAGACCCAGAGTTTAACCTGTTTTACCAACAGGCAGAGATGTCCTCTTTCTTTGTTCGTTTTTTGGTCTGTTGTGGGGCCTGAACTTGGCCTGGACACTGTCCCTCAGCTCTTCAGCTCAAGGCTAGCACTCTACCACTTGAGCCATAGTGCCAGTTTTGGCTTTTTCTGCTTATGTGGTGCTGAAGAATCAAACCCAGGGCCTCATGCATGCAAAGCAACCACTCTACCACTGAGCCACCTTCCCAGCCCCATCTCCCTAGGAGGCCCAGATTAAGGGACTGATATACACAGCAACAATAATGCAGTAAGCCAAGGATTTAGCCACCTAACATCGTCTAATATCCCCAGTGAGCACCCAATATCCCCATCTGAGAACATAAGATGTAGATGGATCATAAGTCACAAGCCATCAGATGCCCACTACTGCATCCCAAACCCAGCTCCATCGCTTATCAGTGCGTAACTCAGTAGACTGTCTGTACCCCTCCAATGTGGGCCCAGTGAGACCTGCCTCTTGGAGTTAGTGCACATTATAAGGCGCTTACAAAGAGGACCTGTCTCAGCTCCAAGTGTATGATGTTAAGATGCTGTCTTTTCGGGGTGGACTGAAATAATCAACCTGCCAAGAAAGACAAGAAGCTGAGAATAGTTGAAAGCTGCCCAGCTCTTTGCACATATTCAGTCACAAATAGAATTCAAAGGTGCTGATGATTCAAGGAGGCTGAGATATGAGAGTCAGTTTGAAGCCAACACTAACAGCAAGCCCCTGAGACTCTTCAATTAACCACCAAAAAGCTGTGGTCCAACTGGCAGAGTACCAACCTTAAGTGAAAAAGCTATGGAACAGTGCCCAGGCCAGAGTTCAAGCCCCAGTACTGGAACATATAAAAAGTAGCAGCCCAATCTAATATTCACTGCAGACAGTAACGCTCCTTATAAGAACCACTTAAGCTTCTTCTCAATCCTCTTCAAAGATCTCCGGGCAGGGGTGAGCTCAGTGATGGAGCACCACCCGGCAAGCACAAAGCTTTAGTTAAATCACACCTCATCTACCTGTGGAAGGAAGGGGTGTGGTCTCTGTTGATTCCAAGACCAACTGCATTCTTAGGAAGCCTCTTATGCTGTCTGGTTACTGTCAAGGCACTGAATCCTCAAGTTCAACAGCACAAATTGTCCATAACTTCAAGTCCTTGCCTCCTGTCTCAGCTGTTTAACACTTCAGTTTTCAAACTGTTTTTAGAGGCTACAGGCTTCAAGTCTCAAAATAGCCTGAGTCAGGAAAGCAAAGTACTCTGAGCGCCCCCAATTTAAAGCAATCAAGTGACTTCCTAAAAAGCACCCAGATGAACTAGATCAAAAGCAGGCTGGTTAAGGGAACAGGCTGGCTGAAGCAGTAGAGGCTTGTGGCATGGAGGGAAAAAAATGCCCTTCTAAAGGATGCAGCCAGCCTTCTAATTATCATGCCGGATAGACCAAGCCCATCCTGTCCTCTCAAGAGGCAGCTATTCTGAATTTCTTAAGTAAAACTGTTTTAAAAAGCCATCTGAAGCCAGGCACCAGTGGCTCATGTCTGCAATCCTCACTGATCGAGAGGCTGAGATCTGAGTATCAGTTCAAAGCCAGCTGAAATCTGTGAGGCAAGAAACTCTCATCTCCAATTAACCACTAAAAAATAAATCAGAAGTGAAGCAAAAATGAGCTCAAGGACAGCGTCCAGGCTGTGTTCAAGTCCCAAGACCAGTACCAAACCCAGCTCAGGCCATCAATTCAAACTACCTAATTAACCACCAAAAGAAATATCCAAAGCAGAGCTGTGACTCAAGTGGCACAGCACTAGAACATGAAAGCAGCCAGGCCATGTTCAAGCCCCAGGACCAGCACCATCCCAGCCCAAGGAGATTTTTTGTAGACTAAGGTGCAGGTTTCTCCGAAAAAGCTCTTGTGGCTCTTATCCCAGCTTCCTGACTCTTCACATATCCCACTCTGCAAAGCAGGCGCTATAAGCCAACCCTTCAGTTTCCACTAGCCCTACTCCAGACTTGCTCAGCATGTAAGCTTCCTTGTCTCAGCCAGCTCTAGACAACTCCACCTTGCACCCACATAGGCTTCTCAGCCCACCTCTCCCACACGGTCTGTCACAGTACCTGCTGCCTGTACGCCCTTTGGCATGTTCATTTAGAAATACCCGTCAAGGGCTGGGAAGGTGGCTCAGTGGTAGAGCGCTTGCCTTGCATGCCTGAGGCCCTGGGTTCGATTCCTCAGCACCATATAAGCAAAAAGAAAAAAGCCGGAAGTGGCGCTGTGGCTCAAGTGGTAGAGCGCTAGCCTTGAGCTGAAGAGCTGAGGGACAGTACCCAGGCCCAGAGTTCAGGCCCCACGACCCGACCCAAAAAAAAAAAAAAATACCTGTCAAAGGGCTGGGAAGGTGGCTCAGTGGTAGTGTGCTTGCCTTGCATGCATGAGGCCCTGCGTTCGATTCCTCAGCACCACATAACCAAGAAAAAAGCCGGAAGCAGCACTGTGGTTCAAGTGGTAGAGCCCTAGCCTTGAGCAGGAACTGGGCGAGTTCAGGCCCCCATGACCGGACTCAAAAAATGCAAAGGACACAACCAATTCTTTCAGTGGTCTATATTGGTTCAAGACTTTTGTCCATTCTGGGACTTAAACTCGGGGCCTGAGCACTACACTTTTTTGGGGGGGTCATGAGGATTAAACTCTGGACTTAGGCACTGTCCCTCAGCTCTTCAGCTCAAGGATAGCGCTCTACCTCTTGAGCCACAGTGCCACTTGCAATCTTTCGGTTTATGTGGTGCCGAGGAATGGAACCAAGGGCCTCATGCATGCAAGGCAAGCACTCTTACTGCTGAGCCACCTTCCCAGCCCCTGTACCCCTTTTTGTGCTCAAAGCTAACATTTCACCACTTGGGCTTTTTTGGTAGCTAATGGCTAGTGGCTCAAAGCCAGCCGGACAGCACTCGGCAGATTTAGGAGCCCGACTCTCACATGGTTCCATCTGATGGAAGCCAACTAATAAATATGCCCTCCAGGAAAACATGAAATCTTAAATCCATCTCTCAAGCTCCCACATAGTTCCAATCCTTCCCAAAGCCTCTTCTGCACAGCTGGCAACCCCAGAACACCCATGCCCAAACCCCAACATCCCCTCCCCCCCCCCCATGTAACCAATCACCCAAACCTCAGACCCTTAACCTCGGTGCCCAGTCTGAGCAGCAATCAGCATCTGGGAAGAAAAGGCAGCTTGGGTGGGTTCAAGATTTGAACCAATTGGCACTGGGAAGGTGGTTCAGTGATAGAGTGCTTGCCTTGCATACATAAGACCCTGGGATTCGATTCTTCAGCACCACATAAGCAGAAAAAGCTGGAAGTGGGACTGAGGCTCAAGTGGTAGAGCCCTGATCTACAGCTGAAGAGCTGGGGGACAGCGCCCAGGCCCAGAGTTCAGGCCCCACAACCAAAAAAAAAAATTTGAACCAATTGCACAGTGGTTGAGCAATCAGATGACTTACCTACTAAGCAACTGTACACTTGAATGAAATGACTAGTAAGTTTAACTTCGTTTTGAGCAAGTATTTTTGCTTTTTTTTTCTTTTTGCTTATGTGGTGCTTGGGGAATCGAACCCAGGGCCTCATGCATGCAAGGCAAGCACTCTACCACTGAGCCACCTTCCCAGCCCCTTGAGCAAATATTTTTGGAGACAGGGTCTCCCCACGTACTCCAGGCTGACCTTACAGGTATGTGCAACTACACTCAGCAACATTTAATAAGACCAGGAAAATTGAAGAACTTAGTGGCTGTGTAGATCCAAGTGTCTTCTGGAGTGGATTTCACTGCAGTGAAGGCCAATAATGAGAAAGGAGCAGTGCAGAGCAGCACACAGGCTCCTGGGTAGTTATATCAGCTATACTGTATACACCTCCCCCCAGCATGCTAACAGTATACACCTCCCCCCAGCATGCTAACCAAGTGTTTCCCAGGTGTTCACTGGACTGTGTGAAAGCAGCAAAAACAGCAGACTAATGTCACAACACAAGTAGAGCTTCAAATAGGTCTCAAAGCCAGACCACAGGTTTTTACAGTTTATTAATCCCTTCGTGAAAAATTCGTCACCGCTGCAGGTCAAGTCAGTGCAGGATCTTTATTCCTTTGGCTGTGAATCAAGAAAAGTTTTATCAGCAATTGCCTTGAAAAGTCCTTAAAAACAAACTCAAGTTTCAACAATTTCAAAAATTAATAAAACTCATGCAGAACAAATATTAGTGACCTCAAAACAATGTGAGTACCAAGAAAAACAAACATTCATGTTAGGAATGATACAAAAATGAATACAAGTAAAACTACTACTATACTTTAAAAACAAACCATGTCACTGTTAGTACCTTAACAGGTCACAACCTGTGCATTTGCACATGAACTTGGAAATGTGCTCTGATGACCTGTTAAACTACCGCAGCAGTAAACCTGGTCTAGAACATTAAGCATCTACAATCTACATTAAAAATTTGAATGATACCTGTTATCCAATCTCCAGCTCACTGAATCAGTGGCAGGAAAAGGGAAAGGGGAAGAGGAAAGAGGAAAAACAATAGTTCATTAGCAGTCCCTTTTCAAGCTCCAAAATAACCTGCATTTAAGTGCATGCAAACAGATACCTAACTGTGCCCATTTAATTCTTCATAGTTGTACACAGAACACTATATAGACCTACAGTCACTGGTGTACTTCTGAGTTTCAGTTACAGCTAGCTGGCTTGATGTTAACAAGGTGGCCTGAGCACCCCACTGAAGTAAGTGATCACTATGCTAACATGGATGGACAAAATGCCTGCTGTGAATGGAGCACATCCACCTAAAACTTGGGCCTCTCTGCTCACCTGAGATGAGTACCACCCAGACCTGGGAGTCTCCACAGATGAAGTCCTAGAACTTTGGGAGGACTCTAGGCAAGCCTTTTTAAAGGTATCTCAGTTTAACATTAAAGCAACTCTGTTGGACCCAAAAGATTAAGAAGAATGCCAAACTAAACATGATTATGCACTCATGTCTGCATTCACTTTCCAGCAGGCTTTTCAGGGTGGGCCAGTGAGATGACCAGTGCAACCTGAAGCAGGAACAGTGCCGGCTCACATCCTCACGGGAAGCCTCATGGCTGAGTGAAAAAAACAATGCGTTAAATGTTCCTCAGACCTAGCTCAATGCCTTTTTTTGGCCAGTACTGGCATACTCTTTACTTCACTTTTCACTCATGGCTGGAGCTCTCCACTTGAGCCATAACATCATGCTTTCACTTGCAGCTTTTTGCTAGGTAACAGATGTCTTACTTGTCTGGCCAACAGTGATCCTGATCTCTACTTCCTGAGTAGCTAGAATTAGTCAGAGCCACTGGTACCCAGCCTTTTTTAAATTTGTCAGGAGGAATAATAATCCTAACAACAGACAGCAGTTCTAAGCTGCATCTAGAACTGCATAAGAATGAACAGTGTTGGAAGTAGAGCTGTGACTCAAATGGTAGAGTCCTAGCTTTGAGCAAAAAAAGTCCACCAATAATTCAAAGCTGAGTTCAAGGCCCAGTACTGGCACACAAAAAAAATGAATAAACAGTGCTTATTCCAAGCTCTCTCCATGGCCAGGTAGGCCCAGGGTTCCTGCTTTGCCAGGCACAGTGTAAAAGCAAGCTACAGGGTAAATGGCCATGATTTTAAAACTACCACCCCACCCCCATGCTTAAGGCTTCTTCTACATTGCATATTTAGCTATCCACGCATCTGAAATGGAATAGACCATGCTGATCAAATGCTTATGAGAAAAGCATTATCCAATACACTTCAAGTAAACTGTGAGTAGAAGGCCACTAGGTACAAACTTGGAAAACAGCCACACACTGGTGGCTCACAGGTAATCCTAGCTACCCAGGAGGCTGAGATCATGGTTAGAAGCCAACACAAGCAGAACAGTTCATTAGTCTATCTCCAAAATAACCAGCCAAAAAGCAGGGCTGGGTGTGTGGCTCAAGTGGCAGAGTAAGAGCACAGCAAATGCCAAGGCCCTAAATTCAAATCACAGTATAGCTGGGGGTGGGGGGAGGAAGAGGGGAGGTGAAGGTTAATAAGAGGCAAAGGAAACAGCAGATGCTACCAGGGCAAAAGCTTTCATCAGCACACCCTCTGGGTTCACAGCTCCAGAAAAGGTAGCTCCATAGACGAAAAGAGGGCCCTTCCTCAGCTGTGTTAGACTAAGCAGTTTCCCAAATACGTGATGGCAAGGACAGTGACTCTACAGGACATGACATTCAGTGGGCACCTACCTTCAGTGAGTCACCTCACCACATAACATGCATATTTGAGTTTCCAAAATAAATGTGATTGTTTTCCTTTGCTCATAACACAGTATTTTAAAACAGCATGTGTTCTAATAAATAAACCAAACTATCAAACTGTTGTCCAAAGCCAACATGCAAAGCATCATAGCAAACTGTGAAGGTGCTGCATTCCCACCCCACGCTCACCATCTCAGTACCTGCTACAGTACCTGCTAGACACTTCATTTCTGATGAACAAGAAATCCAAGGGTGGAGGGGACAGGCAAAAAGAAGTTCACAGAACACTCAATTATTCACCAACCCAACACCTTGATTCCACCTAGACTATTCAGTTAGCTAGCAAAGCTGGTAAAAAGCCACTACCACCACTAACATCTCTTAGTAGCTTGGCTATCTGGAGGAAAGCAACCCGAAGGTCTTCAATGCCAGAAAAACATGGGCCACATTGATCCAGTGTCCATTTAATGAGATCAAGTTAAGTCCCAGTTAAAACCCTCTTTGACAGTCCATGCCAATTAGCAGTTAAAACTTCTCATGATGGGATTTGAAAAGCACCCACCAGATCACTGAACCAATGAGGTGCCATCAGACACTAATCTATGAGCAGAAGAGGGGTGGCGGTGGCCGAGCTACTCTAAGGTGTTGAGATACTATCACTACTGAGCTTCTCAAGGCATTACCTTCTGTAATCCACAAGTGAGAAAACAAAAACAAAAACATTAAGAAAGATTATTAACAAAACAAAATCCCTCCTTCATGGAAACTAAAAACCTACAATTGACATCTCTATTTTCCCCAAGCATACCTTCTTGCCAGCTCCAACATTGGCCTTTGCAGTCCCTCTGACTTTCTTCATTCTGTTTTTGCGTTCCTTTCGCTGTTTCCTCGAAGTCTTCTTCTTTTCATACAGGCCATGCTACAGGAGAAATTTATGTAGAGGCATGACTGTGGGTCAAGGGCTATGAAATGCAGCCACCAAACCTTTTCTTCTTACCACTAGCCACCCTTAGGGTCTCTATTCCAATCTGTTTCTCTCTGAGGACAGTGAAACTATCAAGAACTCTACCCACCTAGCCATAGAGATTGAGGCCTAGGCAGCTTCACCTGGCCAACCTTCATACCTGTTATTCTTGCTGCCTGGAAGTTTTCAAACTTTACAAACCATCTCAGCTTCAAGTCACCTCTCCAGAGCATCAATTAAAAGCAGTACAGTAAGGGCTAGGCATAACCCAAGCATTGTTGACTTCCAGCTACTCAAGAGAGTGAGATCTGAGAATCTTGTTTTGAAACTAGCCTGAGCAAAAAAGTAAATAAAAAATTAAAAAAAAAAATCACAGGGACTTTGGGTGGGGCCAAGTGGCAGAAAGCTGTGAACATGAAAGCTCTAGGCCTGAGTTCAAGCCAATACTGCCAACAACAAAAAAACACAAAAAACAAGTGCAGGGGCTGGGAAGGTGGCTCAGTGGTAGAATGCCTACCTCACATGCATGAGGCCCTGTTTTCGATTCCTCAGCACCACATAAACAGAAAAAGCCGGAAGTGGCACTGTGGCTCAAGTGGTAGAGTGCTGCCTTACACTGAAGAGATGAGGGACAGCGCCCAGGCCGAGTTAAAGCCCCACAACCGACCAAAAAAAAAAGCGCAGCCAGGCATGGTGACATGCCTGTTATTCCAACAACTTGGAGGCAAAAGATGACAGGTGGTATCAAGCACAAGGCCTTGTATTCAGTCGCACTACCAATACTTAATCATTTTTAAAATACACTTCATCACAATCTCCCTCACAGATGTTGTCTGGGACGTGGTAGCAGGGAGTGACCTGAGCTAAAACAAATACTTCAGTGATATTTTGTATACTGGACTGTAGGAGAGATAACCTGCCCAGCTGTGTTCCACTCTGTATTTGCTCAACACATGATCAAACAAACCTCTGGCTCCTTGCTACCCATGGGATTAAATCCATACTCAAGTGTCTGTACAGGAGTCTTCATGCTTCCTTCTTTTTCACCCCACCATTTCCTATCTAGCCAATGTCCACAGGTACTTTTATCTGCCCTTTGGAACCCAGCTCTTAATCCTTTCAAAATTCTTTCTAGGTCTTCATAGTTCCCACCCAACTTGGTCTGTGCATTCTCCAATACCCATAGTGCTCCTGAAAAAAAATTTCAATAGGTGTTGCAGAGATACTTACTCTTGCAAGTCTGTGTTTGGGCTCATTTTTCTTTGCATAATCCAAAGAATCATAAATCATGCCAAAGCCAGTTGTTTTGCCACCACCAAAATGGGTTCTGAATCCAAATACAAAGATGACATCGGGTGTGGTCTTGTACATTTTGGCAAGTTTTTCCCGAATTTCTGTCTTAGGTACTGTTGCCTTTCCAGGGTGAAGGACATCAATGACCTTAAAGGAGGTAAAGCATAGTGTTTGTTATAATTAAATATATCTGAAGGGCTGGGATGTAGCTCAGTGGGCAAAGCACTTGCCCAGCAAGTACAACATCCTCGGTTTGATCCCCAGTATCAAAAAAGACAAAAAAAAATACAGTTAAATATATCTGAAATTAACAAATCAACAAACTTCAATGTGTCTTTCCTTACCATCTGCTTCCTCTGAAGTAGTCGGTTGGTCATGAACTTCCTGGTCCGGATAGTTACTGTGTCATTCTGAAAACAAAATACTTAGTTAATCAGTCTATTCCAACTTTTTTGTGACTTTGCTGGAATCTTCTAGCAAAGTCATACTAAGCTCACTAGCCAATTTTCTTTAAAAAGCAAAAAACTGGGTGCTGCGTGAGCCACCAGACTAGAGTGGTGTGGCTCAAATGGTTGAGCGCTAGCTTTGAACTGAAAAAGCTAAGGGATAGCACCCAGGCACTAGTTCAAGCCCCAATACAGGCACATACCAAAAAACGTTTTAAATAAAGCAAATTCCAACAGCACAGGACAAACCTAACAGGACCACTTGAAGTGTATCACAAACCAACAAAATGCACTGGATTTAACAAGTCACTTTATGGTTATCAATATGGAGCCGTTTTTCACCCTCACCACCACTGGTTTTGTGGACTGTGTAACTTTTTTGTGGGAACTAGCCTATTTGTAAGATTACTTGCCTCTAACTGTGTCACTGGCAACCCTGACTTCAATTGTTCGCTTTCTTCTTAAGCAAAGTCAATTTCAGGTATTATTCAGTGATACCTCACAGATGTCCAGCACAAATGTGATCATAGTAATGTCGTATGTCCAACCTGTGTTAAGTCTATCCTTGAAAAGCTGGAAAGCCCATAAGAAAACCATTCTCTTTGCATTTACTAACAGCAAGCTTACAATTAAGGAAATATTAACAAGCTGAGCCATCGGTGGCTCACCCCTGTAACCCGAGCTACTCAGGAGGCTGAGATCTGAGGATCCAGGTTCCAAGCCTGCCCGAGCAAAGAAGTCCAATTAACTAGCCAATAACCTGAAGTGAAGCCGAGGTTCAAATGGGAAGGTGCTCGCCTTTTGAGTGGAAAACCCAAGAGTGCAAGGCCCTCAGGTCAAGCCCCAATAACAGCACATAAAAGTTCTAAGGAAGGGAAGTTTGTTCAGTAGCAAGTAACTGTCCATTTTCATCTTTAAAAAAGCACACCAAATTCTTCTCAGTTCTTGAGCAAATGAAAAGATAGTCTCAGGTGAAGCAAAACATTGCCTGGTCATGAAGCTAACCAGCAGAGACTTCGGGCTACGGCATCTTTGGGTGGCATCCCTTTCCAGGACCCGTTTCCCCGGGAAGAAAGCTGAGGATGCTTTGGGCCGACAAGTTTCCTAGCTTCCAGGCAGGCACGGTTCCACCCGCCACGCCAGGGCGGGCCACTGCCTTCGGACCCACGCGGCCCGCAAGCTGCTTATCCCAGCACGAGGCTGCAAGAGGCCCAGCTCTCGCACGGCGCGCTCAGTGGACGCTCTCGCGGTCCCCGGCCCTGAAGCCCAGCGCCCGGCACGTCGTGGACTGCAGTCCCAGTAAGCATCGACTCCGGCGGCCCCCGGCAACCGGCCTCCGTAAGACAAGGCAGGGAAGGGCAATCGGGCCTCGGGAGGCTGTAAGTCAGATAGCAGGACCAGAAGACGAAGGATGGCTGGGATTGACAACAGATGACGGCCCGAGCTCAGGGAGACTCACCATGATGGCGGCAGACCTTCAGACAGCCAGGGAGAAAAGGGGCCTACTCTTCACTGGCCAATCATATCAGTACGCACGGAAGGACCCCAGGCAGCGCCGGAGATGGGCGTGGCCGTGGATGCAAGTAGACCGCGCTGGTGCCTGATTGAAAATGCCTGAGGCCACGCCTTGCCGATGTTTGGCCACACCTCTGCGATTCATGATTGGCCGGTCCCGAGATACCGCAGCTCTAATTGACAAGCTTTATTAAAACGTGTGTTCCATTTCGTTCTCATATTCCAGTTACCGTTTAAGTAGATTCCTTATGAATTACAAGTAGGTAAACCTACAACGCATTTCAGATCTCTCCTGACAACCTCCTCATTTTACAGCTAAGGAAACTTCAGAGCCTTGATTTAAATCTTTAATCTTGGCAGAGTCTAGTGGCTCACACCTCTACTCCTAACTACTTGAGGAGGCCAAGATTTAAGGAGCTGGATGGAGATCAGGGTTCAAGGCCAGACTGGGCTGAAAAAGTCCATCACAGTCTAGCTCCAAGGTAGCAAAAAGCCGAGCTGGAGGTATAACTCAAACAGTAGAGCACCAGAGAGCAAGCACAAGGCTCGGGTTCAAATCCTGGTACTGGCATAAATCAATATTATATGTTATCTCAAGTAATGTTTGCTACACGGGTTGTTTGTTTGGTTTTTTTTTTTTTGGTGATTCTGTGTGTGTGTGTGTGTGTGTGTGTGTGTATGCAGTGTGCGCTGCCAGTCCCGGAGTCTGAACTCTAGGTCCCGTCCCTGAGCTTTTGTGCTTAAGGCTAGCACTCTGGCTACCACTCTAACAGCTTCACTTCTGGCTTTTCTTTTGTTTTGTTTTTGGTGGGTGTGGGGCTTGAACTCTGGGCCTGGGCGCTGTCCCTCAGCTCTTCAGCTCAAGGCCAGTGCCCTACCTACCACTTGAGCCACAGGGCGACTTCCGGTTTCCTGGTGGTTTATTGGAGATGAGAACCTCCCCGCAAAGCCTGCCCGGGCTGGCTTTGAACCGCGATCCTCAGATCTCGGCCTCCAGAGTAGCTAGGATGACAGGCGTGAGCCACCAGCGCCCGGCCTGCTTCAAAACAAAATGCTTAATTCGAGATTAGAGTCTCAGTGGAGAGTCCTGCCTGGGCTGGCTTCCACCCAGGCCCCTCCGATCTCAGACTCCGGAGTAGTTATCCTAGCAGGCGTGAGCCACTGGAGCTCATCTTAGCTCCGGGGCTTTTTTAAAATAAGAATATGGTTATATTTTTTTTCACCCTAATAACTTTCTGAACTGGAGTCTCACACGCAGCTGTTTGCTGTCATTTATTTGCTCTGGTTTGGCCAGACGCTGGCAGGTTGGTTTTAGCTTCTATCTAACTTCCCTTGAACCCTTAGAGGCGCCTCAGTCACAAAGTCCCGGATGGACCAGGCTGTCCCGTGTGGACCTGCCTCTCACCTATTCCGAACAGGGATATCTGAACCGCGCAGGACTGGAGCCGTTCCAGGGGGCTCCCGCTAGGTGGCGGTGTGCTGCGCCTGCGCAGGGCACGTTGCCTCGGGCCCCTCTTGACAGACGCACACGGCGGAAGAGGAAGCGGACACGTGTGGCGCTCTACGGTGGCCGTGGAGGTGCGGCGGCGGCTGTAACCCCGAGTTCCTTCGCGCCGCCCGGGGTGCCGGAGCCGTCCTTGTCCCCAAGCCGAGTCCCCACGTGGGGGACTCCCGGGCGCCCGGCACCATGGTGAAGGAGCAATTCCGGGAGACGGATGTGGCCAAGAAAATGTAAGCCGGAGCGCGAAGGGGGCGGCCTGCAGGGGGCTGAGCTTCGGGGTCCCGGAGGGCCCCATGCCTGGACAACCGGACAATAAGGTTCCCGGGCGCCGGCGCCGGCCTGGGATGGGACCAGGATGCCAAAGCGCCAAGTCTGGCATCTGGGCGTGGGGCTGTCGAGGGGGCCTGGGGCCGGTGCCCGCGCGGAGACCCCCCGAGTCGCAGGGTGACCATTTCCCTGCAGGAACTCCTTCCCCTAGATCTGCCCCCCCCGACCCCGCCGGGGAGCAGCCGGAGGGGGGCCCCCACGACGAGCGCCTGGCACTGAACGTGGGGTTGCCAGCCCCACGCTGCGCCGCGTGCAGCTCGGGCCCTGGGCCCGAATGAAGCTGTTTATTCAGGCAGAGGTAAAGAGTTCTCAGTCGGGAAAGTGAATCCATCCTTCCAGAAGGGTGCTGGTGTGTACCCAGACCCAATGCCGGGCACCACAGTCCAGAAGGTGGAGAAGGAACTGACAGAGAGGTAGGGAAGGGCTGACATTGTCCAAAAAAAAGAAATGTACGCTTTAGCTGACTGATGTCATGGTAACCCTTCTGTACCTCACCTTTATAACAACAACAACAACAACAAAATTTTTAACGCTACCCTGGGTATGAGGAGGAAAGATGAGATGAAAGAGCAGAAGATCCATTAGGCCTGGGCGCTGTTTCTGACCTTTTTCCGCTCAAGCCTAGCATTCTGCCATCTGAGCCACAGCACCATTTTCCCCCAACAAGCCTTCCTCAGAAAGGGGGGAATATAAGGAGGCAGGAAGGGCACTCCACTGCAGGCTTTTTTGCTGGTGAACCACAGCTCTACGTCAGGCAAGTGTTTCACACTTTCCTGCTAGGGTAAGGATCAGAATCACAATCCTCAGATCTCAGCCTTCTGAGTATCTAGGATTACAAGTGTGAACTACCCAGGCTGGCTGAGGGTTTTGTTTGTTTTGATATTTAAAAAAAACAAACAAACAAACCCTGCAGTGCTGTGATAAGAGCTCTACTGGGAGGTTCACTCCCCGGAGAACGAGTTAAGGTAGGGAGGCTTTCCAGGCAGTGGCTGAGATCCAGGCAGAGGGTAGTACAGTGATCTGCACTGGGGATTTGAGGAGGCTTCCTGGGATGTAGTGGATTTTAGAGAGCCTTAAATATAAGGGGAGAGGATTAATGAAGCTGGGTAACTGGTGATTCACACCTGTAATACTAGCTGCTTTAGGAGCTGAGATCTGAGGATCATGGTTCAAAGCCAGTCCCAGGCAGGAAAGTCAGTAAGACTCTTACCTCCAGTTAATCACCAGAAAACCAGAAATGGCACTGTAGTTCAAAGAGCTAGAGCTAGCCTTGAGCAAAATTGCTCAGGGACAGCACCCAGGCCCCCAGTTCAGGCCCCACAACCAACAACAAAAAAAGAGGTTGGGGGTTAATAGAATGAGATCAGCACGCAGAACTTCTCACTGGGGCAATTGTGGGGGAAGTTGCTTTTCCCTGGAACAGATATCTAAACTTATGTTGCCTCCCAGCTGTTCTGTACACTCACCCATTCAGGTCTTCCACCCCTTATCCCATTTAGATGGGAGATATTTTTTCCACTGGAACTTTGGTTAAGGTGCAAATTAGCCTATAATCTCAACACTCAGGCTGAAGTTAGAGAATGAGTTCCATAAGATCTCATCTCAAGCAAACAAACCTAGCCAAGTTATAGCTATGGGCTTTTCTCCCTCTATTCTGTTATTCAGTAGTTGTACAAGGAGGTTTCAACTTAACGTGTGCAACTTGATCAGATTCCCACCCCACTCCAGATCTACGTACTTTGAAATTAAAATCCTCTAGCACTGACATTAGATTACCTCCCAGAGTTGCTGAGCCCTGACACACACTCACGTACTTACTGACTTCATCGGCACCATTCATTAGCTTGCCTTTTTTTGGAGGGGTAAGGGAGTCATGGACTTAGGCACTGTCCCTACACTCTTCAGCTGAAGGCAAGCACTCTACCGCTTGAGCCATAGTGTCACTTCCGGTTTTCTAGTGGTTTATTGGAGATAGGAGTCTGACAGACTTTCCTGCCTGGGCTGGCTTTGAACTGTGATTCTCAGATCTCAGCCTCCTGAATAGCTAAGATTACAGGCGTGAGCCACTGGCACCTGGCTTACCATTAACTTTTTATGCTCTGCTATGCTAGCTGTTTCAGGGTTTGGGGGGTAGAAGGGATAGCATTGTTTGTTTGTTTTCTACAGTGGTAGGGTCTGCACTCAGGTCATTGTACTTACTAGGCTGGCAGTCTTAACCATATCTTCATCCCTGTGTTTCCACTGGGTGTTTTTGAGATAGGGTTTCATCCCACCAGGCACATCCCTGGACAGTGATAGATTTCCTTTTGGCTTTCCTTTGTTCCTGGTATCCCAGGCACATACCAACTCCTCTAGTTTCCTTAGATATGGAATTTTATGGACTTTCATGCCCAGGCTGACATGGTACTGCCTTGTTTCCAATTTCAGCACACACGCACACACACACACACACACACACGACACTCGCATCTTGGATGACAGGTGTATGACACTTCGCCTACTATAGGTTGAGATGGAGTCTCAGGGACTTTCTGCTTATGTTGACCTTGAACTGTGGTCCTCCTGATCTCTGCCCCCAAGTAGCTAGTACTACAGGTATGAGCCACCAAGCCTCTGGAATATCAGTGTTACAGAGTGGCCATCTGACTGCACTGTGTAGCTTCCTCAGACAACTGCTTCCTGTCATTTAATTCTTTGGATCATCACATCTTCCATGTATAGCTGGCCCCATGTTTGTACTGGGGATTGATTCCCGGACACACTCCCCTCTTTCCCTGTGGATATTAAAATCAAAATGTTCAAGGTTTGTTTTTTTTTTTTCATAAAATAGCATAGTATTTGCAAATAAACTACTTGCATTCTCTTACAAACTTTAATTCAGGGGCTGGGAAGGTGGCTCAGTGGTAGAGCAAATGCCTTGCATGCATGAGGCTCTGGGTTCGATTTCTCAGCCCAACATAAGCAGAAAAAAAAGCCAGAAGTGGTGCTGTGGCTCAGGTGGTAGAGTTCTAACCTTGAGCTGAAGAGCTGAGAGACAGTGCCCAGGCCCAGAGTTCAGGCCCCACGACTGGACCCCAAAAAAAAAAAAAAAAAAAAAAAACTTCATACCTCAGTTACTGAAAACACTCTCCCAGCTCTTTTTGCTTTTTAGCTTTCTCTTCAGATAGGGTCTTACCAGTTTCCTTCCCTTTGGCTGATCTCAAACCTTGATCTGCCTGTCTTATACACATGTGCCTCCGTGCCCAGCCTGGTAACAAGCTATGAGGTAGTTCTTGCTCCATTTCTTTCCACTGCAGAAGCCACATCTGTTTTGGAATGAAGTCTCCTGAGGAGATGCGCCAGCAGGCACACATCCAGGTTGTGAGTAAGAACCTGTACAGCCAGGACAACAGTCACGCCCCCTTGCTCTATGGGGTGCTTGATCACAGGATGGTAAGACCCTGTCCTGCCCTAGAAAAGTGGGGCCTTCCCAATGGGCAGGAAGAAGCCAGGGCTTCCCTTCCTTCTTCCCCCTCCCACCCCCATCAGATCTGCCAGCGGCACCTCAGTTGGTTCTGATGTTGAGTCACCTGGTCAGGTATGGGCTGGTCCGCTCCCTCCTAGTAGTTTCCACTGATGCTTGGCTGGGCTCTCCCCCAAGGGCACGAGTGAGAAGGACCGTCCTTGTGAGACCTGTGGGAAGAACTTGGCTGACTGTCTAGGCCACTATGGGTACATTGACCTGGAGCTGCCATGCTTTCACGTGGGGTACTTCAGAGCTGTCATCGGCATCTTGCAGGTAAGCCCACGGACCTCAGGGTAATTGGTCAGGGACACTGAAGTGAGCCTAGGCATTGGGCATGAAGGGGGCTACATCCAAAACCATTCGTCATCAAGATCTAGGAATGAAGGCTCTGCAGCCAGTTACACCTACCAGGTTCCTTCACTGGTGGGGACCAGCATTCACTGGTCGTTTGGGTTGCCCCCCAGACACTTGGGAGAGAGTTCTACAGGGCGTGGTCATGTCTCTGAGCTCACACCGGCCCCTCTCATTTCCAGATAAATACATGGGGTGGTCTTTGGGAAGCCCAGGGCACAGTGACCTGTTGATCATGTCTGGTCCCACCATGCTGCAGAGTAAAGAGCATGCAAATGAAGCCCCATTCAAGATCAAGTTTAAGCTCCCTGGCCACCAGATAATCTACCACAAAGAAATGGGGCTTTCTCAATTTTAAGGAAGATCAGGGCATGGTAAAGCCAGCCTGGGCAGGAAAGTCTGTGAGGCTATTATTTCCAATTAAGCACCAAGAAAGCCAGAAGTAGAGTGGGGCTCAAGTGGTAGAATGCTAGCCTTAAGCAAAGAAGCCCAAGGACACCGCCTAGACCCTGAGTTCAAGCCCCAGGACCACCACCAAACAATAAAATAAAAAATACAAGACCTTGAGATGTAGCTCAGTGGCAAAACACTAGCATACACAAGACACTGGGTTTGATTCCCAGTACTGTTCCACCAATAATAGTGAAAACTCAAACTATAAAACAGCACAGAGAACAAGATAAGGATTAGCAAAAATCCTACCACTCAGCTGTGAGTACAGCTAAACTCTAGGAGCACAAGCTGCCTCTCACTGGATCTCCATGCAGATCTGTGTTCGCCATCTCTCAGTTCAGGATACAGAAGGAGAGGGGCACTTTAAAGAAGGGAAAGTTTTCATCCTGTCATTGTTTCCTCTGCTTTGCTTTACTTGTAAAAGATGATCTGCAAGACCTGCTGTCACATCATGCTGTCCAAAGAAGAGAAGCAGCAGTTTCTGGATTACCTAAAAAGGCCTGGCCTGACCTACCTCCAAAAGCGAGGCCTAAAGAAGAAAATCTCAGACAAGTGCCGGAAGAAGAACATTTGCCACCACTGTGGGGCCTTTAATGGTGAATAGAATAAAGCACGGGCTCAGTGAGGGCCTGTTTCATTCACTCTCTCTGTTTTGTTTATGTAGCATAATGTTTTAGAGTCCACTTTTTGTTTCTATAAATTAGTTTTGAGATCCAGCCACTGAAGCACTGTTAGAAAGTGTATGTGGGCTGGGGCAGTGGCTCAGTGATAGAGTGCTTGCCTTGCATGCAGGAGGCCCTGGGTTCGATTCCTCAGCACCACATAAGTGGGGCTGTGGCTCAAGTGGTAGAGCGCTAGCCTTGAGCTGAAGAGCTGAGGGACAAGGCCCAGGCCCAGAGTTCAAGCCCCATGACCAACCAAAAAAAAAAAAGTGTAACCATTTCTATAATTCCACCACCCAGACTCAACCTGTTCATTTATTTTTGTTGTTGTCCTGGGGCTTGAACTCAGGGCCTGCACAACATTGTCCCTGAGCTTTTGTGCTAAGGATTAGCGCTCTACCACTTGAGCCACACTTAATGGAATGTGTATGTACACATGCACACATGTGAGTAACTGAGTAGCTAGGATTACAGGAGTGAAACACTGGTGACTGGCTATTTTTATTCTTGGTAAATGAATTAACTCTTAATAGGTACTGTGAAAAAGTGCGGCTTATTGAAGATAATTCATGAGAAATACAAAACCAACAAAAAAGTGGTGGATCCCATTGTGTCAAATTTTCTTCAGTCCTTTGAAACGGCCATTGAGCATAACAAAGAAGTAGAGCCGCTGCTGGGAAGAGCACAGGTGAGCCTGCGCATGCATGACTACCCTCCTGCCCCTTCCCTACACCTTGCACATGAGCCCTTGCATACAAATTACCTCCCCCGCTCCCACCTACCTCTATAATACCACCTCCTTCCAGTAGAAATGAGAAGACCAACTGGGTTAGCACCCAAGTAACACTGATGAAACTATGACATGTTTAGCATAAGTGCCTTGTACCTTTGAGGGGGTGTGTGTGTAAGTGCCTTGTACCTTTGAGGGTGTGTGTGTGTGTGTGTGTGTGTGTGTGTGTGTGTGTGCGTGCGTGCGTGTGCCTTGTACCTTTGAGGGGGTGTGTGTGTAAGTGCCTTGTACCTTTGAGGGTGTGTGTGTGTGTGTGTGTGTGTGTGTGTGTGTGTGTGTGTGTGTGTGTGTGCCTTGTACCTTTGAGGGTGTGTGTGTGTGTGTGTGTGTGTGTGTGTGTGTGTGTGTGTGTACCAGAACTGTGTAATGTGTACCAGAATTTTCCTTAGGGATTTGAACTCTCTTTAGCTGTTGCTCAGCTTGCTCACTTAGAACCAGTGCTCTTTCTTGCCAGACCCAGGGCTTGAACTCTGGACCTGAGCTCCTTTTGATTAAGCTAGAACTTAAGCCATAGCACCACTTCTAGCTTTTTCTGTGATTAATTGGAGATAAGAGTCTCACAGACTTTCATGCCTGGGTTATCCTCGAACCACCATCCTCAGCTCTCAGCCTCCTTGCATAGCTAGGATTATAGGCATGAAAGTAAACAATTTTTTAATTATACAGGTAAAGTATATTGCATTTTTTTATGTGTGCCAGTACTGGTGCTTGAACTTAGGGCCTGAACACAGCTATAACTTAGCTTTTTCACTCAAAGCTGATTCTCTACCACTTGAGCCATACCTCCACCACAGGTTTCTTGCTGGTTCATTGGAGACAAGAGTCTCATGGATTATCCCCTCCCGGGGCTGGGTTCAGACTGCCTTTTTCCAGGAGTGTAACACTTCACACCTTTATGAGCAGCTCAGCATGACTAAGTTGAAGAGACCTGAGGGCATGGTTCTTGATCATTACTGGGTCACAGAACTGTTCTGTGTTGAAATAAGTGAGGAACTTGCACAGAAAACAAATGTAGATCCAAACTCAGACCCACATAAAGAAAACCCAGAGGTTGGTGAGCCTGCAGACAAGAGTCCTCCGTAGAGGTGAACAGTCCTGTCTCCCCTCTGCCTTCTAGCCTGAGTAGCAAGACTGCTGGTGGGTGCCCTGCCAGCCAGGTTACCTCACCACTGATCTCAGCCCATACTCCGTGACTAGAGTGCTAAATATGGGTCTCCTCCTGCATAAAGCTGATGTCTTCCCATGCTTTTCACCATTGCTTCCTGGTCTCCCATTTTCTGCTGCAGCCTTGGATGCTGGTGAGGAGTTTATGGCAGGGGGAGGTGAGGAAGGGGATTTTGCTCTGGATAAGGGCCCAGAGGCCTCTTTGCAGTGTCCTCCCTCCCCAGCTGCACATGAAGTCCTCTGGAGCAGGACCACCTAGCTTTCTCTCTATCATGGTGTCCTAATGGCTTGTTTCTCACTCAGTCCCCCTCACAGAGTTACATGTAGTGATTCTACATATCACATGCTTCTCAGTCACCACTCAGATCCCCAGAAAATTTAATAAGCCGGAAATAAGACAAGAGGGCTCCCCTCCCCCCATTTTTTGTGTGCCTGTCCTGGGGCTTTAACTTAGTGCCTCAACACTGTCTCTGAGAGTTTTTTTGTTGTTTGTTTTTTACTCAAGGCTAGCGCTCTACCACTTGAGCCATACCTCCGCTTTCTAGCTTTTTGCTGCTTAATTGGAAATGAGAGTCACACAGATTTTCCTATCTGGGCTGGCTTTGAACATCAGTCCTCAGATCTCAGCCTTCTGAGTAGCTAGGATTACAGACATGAGCCACTGGTGCCTGGCTAAAACCTATTTATCTTAAATCTCGTAATAGTTTATATTGTCTTTGAATTAACATTTTTTTGTTTTTTGTTTTTGTCAGTCATGGGGGCTGAACTCTGGGTCTGGGCGCTGTCCCTCAGCTCTTAAGCTCAAAGCTAGCTCCCTACCACTTAAACCACAGTACCACTTCCGGCTGTTTTTTGCTTATGTGGTGCTGAGGAATCAAACCTAGGACCTCATGCATGCAAGGCAAGCACTCTACCATTGAAGCAATTTCCCAGCCCATGAATTAACATTATTAATAAAATTACTATGTTGTAAACTTACTCTTAAGAACGATGAAAACTATTAGAGAGATCTTAAGAATAATAGAAGGATTGCTGTTCTACAAATAACTGTTAACACCTCAAACCCATTTTCTCTTTGTAAAGATGTGCATTTTGTCCCAAAATGAGATAACACAAATTTAATTCATGTACCAATATTCCACCAATGCTTCTCATACATTTCTGTGATGTTATTTTGTGTGTGTGACTTCATAGTCTTCCATATGGGGGTATGCCATGGTTTGATGTACCCAGGAACTGCTGTATCCATCCTGTATTTCACAACTTTTGTGAACATCCCATTGCAGAATCTTTGTGTTTGTTTGAGTTATTAGACCTGTGGAATAACTGTAAGAAATGGCATTATTGGCCTAGATAATGGAATAAAAGGCCTGCACATCCTTGTGGCTCCTGCAGCAGAATCTCTGACATCACTGATAATGGACTAAGTCGGGCAAAAGGAAGATCTGTAAGCATTAGATTAGTTAGAAAACTGACCTCTCCTGCTTCCCATAGGAAAATTTGAATCCCTTAATAGTTCTGAATTTGTTCAAACGAATCCCAGCTGAAGATATTCCTCTCCTTCTGATGAACCCGGAAGCTGGAAAGCCCTCAGATTTGATTCTCACCCGACTTCTGGTGCCTCCCTTGTGTATCAGACCCTCCGTCGTGAGCGATTTGAAGTCTGGCACCAATGAAGATGATCTGACAATGAAATTGACAGAAATCATTTTCCTGAATGATGTCATTAAAAAGGTTGGTGCTTCCCAGTAGCTTCTAAGTTTCACAGTACATCCATCTGATCAAATGGACTGGCTTGGTTCTGATTTTGCTCTGTTCATTTTAGCATCGAATCTCTGGAGCCAAGACACAGATGATAATGGAGGACTGGGATTTCCTGCAGCTGCAGTGTGCCCTCTACATCAACAGTGAGCTCTCCGGCATTCCCCTTAACATGGCGCCCAAGAAGTGGACCCGTGGATTTGTCCAGCGCCTGAAAGGGAAACAGGGTAGGTGTCCTACCAAAAATGCAGAAGACAGCCACCACATTGAGTAGCATTTCGTGGGGTACATGTCAGTTATTTGTTTGGAGATCTCAGTCTCCCAGACAACATACGGTGTTCCTTGGAGACCAATAAAGTTTTCATTTATTTAGGTCGATTTAGAGGCAATCTGTCAGGAAAGAGAGTGGATTTTTCTGGTAGAACAGTCATCTCTCCTGACCCCAACCTCCGGATTGATGAAGTAGCTGTACCTGTTCATGTGGCCAAAATCCTAACTTTTCCTGAGAAGGTAAGTACCATTCAGCTCTCCAGTTTGGTTGTGTGGGGTTGGGAGTGTGCACATGCCCACCAATACTGGGTCTTCACCTCACCTGAGGACCTCACATTTTTGCTTTGCTTTTTCACTCAGGGATAGCTTTCTACCACTTGAACCACACCTCTACTCTTAGCTTTTTGCTGGTTAGAGATAAGAGTCTCATAGACTTCATGTCCCAAAGTGAAGACAGGAAAGTCCTATCTAGTAACCTACCCCAACAAACAGTTTGTGTTGTTTGAGTATGTGCTTAGCTTATACACGTAGAGCCATTTACACAGTCTGTGCTACAGGTAGCCACAGATGTATCTGCCGTGTGTGTGTGTGTGTGTGTGTGTGTGTGTGTGTGTGTGTGTGTGTGTGTGTGTGTGTGTGTGTGTGTGTGTGTGTGTGTGTGTGTGTGTGTGTGTGTGTGTTGCATTCCATAGTAACATTCCTATCCTCCAATTCTCTAATAAGTTTGATGTCTCCCTATACTGTTTTTTTGCCTCATGTTTTTAAGATAAGTAGCAAAATCCACCCCTAGTCAGTGACCTTGGGATGAGTTGTTCATTCTTCTCGGGGCAGAATCCCAGTCAGAACTGTGGCAGTATACCCAGAAAGGCTCCACACTCAGCACACACCCAGCATGTGTGTGTAAAATGGTATTTACAGCCCCTCCACCACATGCTTTTTTTTCCATTGAGAGTGAAATAACTGCAGAGCCTGATAAGAAGAACAACGCATTGATTAGGTGAACTCTTGAGAGGTTCACAGTGAGCTCAGATCATTGATGATGCTGGTGAAGTTTGTGTCAAGTATCCTCAGATGAGTTAGAAATGATAGGAGGATGTCTCTTTCTGAAATGGTATTCTGGGAGACAGTTGTCTAAGAGATGCCACAGAGCAAGGATATATAGGTTAGGTTCTGGGTACCATTTTCACACCGTGTAAAACTTAGAGGACCCTGGTAAGTAATGGCAGAGAAATTGCCACTTAACTCTAGGACCAAAGAATGTTCTAGAAAGAAGGTCCAGCCTACACATTAGTCCAAACTATTTTACCAATGAGGAAACTTAAGACCAAGAAAGGACTTCTTCTAAACTGAGATTGTTTTCAAGAGTCTGTACTCACAGTTGTAGGACACAAATTGCCTAGGATGCCTCTAGAAACTGGACAGGGATAGCTGACTAGCTTATGGAAATCTGAAAGCTTCCTGTGTCTCACTATGTTTTATGTGATCCTACAGGTGAACAAAGCAAACATCAATTTTCTGAGGCAGCTGGTTCGAAATGGCCCTGATGTCCACCCAGGAGCCAACTTCATCCAGCAGAGACACACTCAGATGAAAAGGTGCTGCCTCCCACCAGCCCACAGTGACATTTCCCATCACCCATCTACAGAACACAGTCCCTTCTGACACATGGGGAAAAAATGCCTGTTTGAATTATAGCAGGCCAGTGTGTGTCGTTTACTGTTTGCCCATACATGAAGTGCCCATTTGTTCCCTGACATGTAACGTTGGACCTTTGGGGTATGGAAGTGGGTCATTTTCCAAGTCACTGAGTTCTCAGGGTTCCCTTGAAAAGCTTCCTTACAACCTACCGGCACTCATCTCTCCAAGTAGAGTTCTCATCTCACTTGGTATGCAAAATGTTGACCTGACCACCAGTGTCTTTGTTGTCATCAGAAGGTTTGATCAGGTCATGGAGGGGAGGGGAAAAGCAATGCTGTATTTGTGTGATATTTTTTTAAGACCATTTTTTCATATCTTTACACTTTTTTTTTGGTATGTTTCATAATATCTGTATTAGGGATTGCACCTGCAAGGTGAGTACCCTGATGCCACATCTCCAGTCCCTTTTTTGTTTTGTTTGGATCTTGAGATTATATATTCCAGGGTGACCTTGAACTTGTGACCTTCCTGCCTTTCCTCCTAAACAGTTGAAATTACAAGCAGGTACCACTATGCCCAGCTATACTTCAGCATTTCTTAATGCTTCTGTGTTAAGCTAGAGCTTACAGCTCAGTTGTCATAGTATAATAGACAACTTGGGTTTTTGGTGACACATAAATAACACTATGGCTTTATTTATTTATTTATTGCCGGTCGTGGGTCCTGAACTCTGGGCCTGGGCACTGTCCCCCAGTTCTTCAACTCATGGCTAACACTCTTCCACTTGAGCCACAGCTCCACATCCAACTATTTCTGCTTATGTGGTACTGAGGAATCGAACCCAGGGCCTCATGCATGGGAGGCAAACATTCTACCACTGAGCCACCTTCCCAGCCCCAACACTATGGCTTTAAAATGGAGGTATTTATAGAACTTGGTGGCAAACATGTTATCCCAGCACTCAGGAGGAGGCTGATGTAGCAGGATAGCGAATTCTAAGCCAGCATGGGCAGAGAGACCCTCTCAGAAAAGCAGGGCAGGGAGCATCTTAAATTTTGAGGAGAATGTTTGAAAAAAAGCCCTGGTGAGATGTGATTAAACATTGTCAAGCTTGACTCCTCATCTAAAGTGGGAGAAATTGGTGGGGAAAGCTCTGATTGAACAGGTCATGTTTATCACCGCACATTCAGGTTTTTAAAATATGGAAATCGGGAAAAGATGGCTCAGGAGCTCAAGTTCGGCGACATTGTGGAGAGACATCTTATTGATGGAGACGTGGTGCTGTTCAACCGGCAGCCCTCATTGCACAAACTGAGCATCATGGCCCACTTGGTGAGTGTGGGACTGCAGTCTGTTATCTCTAGAGTGCAAACTGGTTGTGTGTTTTTAATGCAGTTCTAAACACCCAAAATTAAAGTTGCTTAAAATCTCATACCGCCAGAACTTGTAAACTTCTTTTTTCGGTGGCAGTACTGAACTGAGGGATTATGTTTGCTATGCAGGCACTGTACCACAGAGCCGTGCCTTCAGCCTAAAACTAGAAAGAAGAGTATAATGAATTCAAATATTTCTGTCCTCAATGTGTGATAATTTTCAAGATTTTTGCTACAGCTACATTTGTTTTTCTTTTTCTTCTGTACGGGATTAATCCCAGGACCTGGTACATGCTAGGCAAGAATTCTACCATTGAGCTATAATTCTCAACCTTTGGTGGGATTTTTTTGTTTGCTTACTTTTTTTTTTTCTTGCCAGTCCTGGGGCTTGAACTCAGGGCCTGGGCGTTGTCCCTGAGCTGTTTTTGCTCAAGGCCACAGTGCCACTTCCAGCTTTTTCTATTTATGTAGTGCTGAGGAATTGAACCCAGGGTCTCATGCATGCGAAGCATACCACTGAGCCACCTTCCCAGTCCTGTTTGCATTTTCTAAGTAGTTGTACAAAGGGGTTTTAGTTCAGTAAGTCAGTTTATGATTACAATGCATCTTGATCAGTGTATTGTCTTCCATTGATCTCCTCCATCTCCCATACCCACAAGTTACATAGTTCAATTTTAGCCCTTAGTGTTTTGAGTCTGGGTTTCATCATGTATCCTGAAGACACTAGCGATCCTGTTTCATTGGTCTCCCAAGTGCTGCCCTTATAGGCCTATGCCACTACTCTCAGCCTCCTTTTTCTTCTCTCTTTGACAAACCCATATGCTGTGTCTTTTTTCTTTGTTTTCAGTTTACACTGTCAGAAAACTAGCCCACAGTGCTCTAGTCATACTGAACAAAATGAACAGCCATTTCTTGTTCTCTGTAGCCCCTAGTTCACACACACATTTCCTCAGATGTTTCTGATATGCCTTATTACATTTGGTTTGTTGATCCAGGATGCAAGGTGTACATGGTGCATTTAGTTGACATATTCCTTAGCCTCCATTGTCCTGAACAGATGTACTCCTCCTTTTAAAAAAGGCCAGCATCATTGTTGAGGAAGCTGGGTCATTTGTCCCATATTTGTTCCAGCCTGTACACACATGGCATCAAGTGTTTATTTCTTCTTTTAGTCCTGTAAGGTGGGAAGTTGCAGTCTGAAGGTGTGTGCAGATTCAAGGCCTACTTTGTGGCCTAGAAGAACCCTGGATGGTGCCAACTCTTTCTAGGCTTCTTAAGGAAGCACATGGAATCTGACCCACTTTTAGTGATGCTTTAAGGAGGCTAGCTATCAGGTGCTTCATGCTTCAAGGTGCAGCCCTAGTTAATAATTTTTCTTTCTTGCGCATGTATTATCTGGGATTCTTATAATGAAGAAAAAAATTCTTTGTTTTGATGCTAATTCTTTTTCCTCTAGTAAGATTGGGGAGTAAGAAAATGATACTTGCTTACTCTCCAATTACCTGGCATTTCTACTTTGTTTTAATTTCTTCTTTTCCCATTGCTCTAATATCCAGGAGGATATTTTAATCAGCTTGTATTATTAGTCTTTTTCAAACGCAAAGCCAGACATCTTTGGTAAGAGGGAACTATGGACTCCTGTGTACATATTTGCCTCACAGTAGTAAGCCCGTTTTGAATGAGGCTATAATAGGTATACACATATATAATCCTGACAGATGATATTAGAAATTTATTTCTTTAACGTGTTCAGTTTTCTAGGAAGAGACTTTTTAAAAATGGTTTGAAACAGAAGCTTTTACATGCATGCCTAAATCCTATTCCTGCTCGTTTTCTGTGCTGTTCCAAAGGCCAGGGTCAAGCCTCACCGGACCTTCAGATTCAATGAATGTGTTTGCACACCCTACAATGCAGACTTTGATGGTGATGAAATGAACCTTCATCTGCCTCAGACCGAAGAAGCCAAGGCAGAGGCCCTTGTTCTCATGGGGGTATGTAGTGTGGTCTGGCCTGGCTTTGGTGCAGAGGAGGGTAGATCCCCTGTGATAGCCAAGGAAACAGGCTTTAAAATGTTCCTAAGTGTGCCAGTACTGCCTGTATTGTTTCATCTGGTTCTCCCTCTCCTTCTTTCCTTCCATTCTGTTTTTGGGGGGGCTCATACTGAGGCTTGGACTCAGGACATCCCAGTCTCACTCAGCTTCTGCTTACAGCTTTGAGCCTGTCCACTCCCTTTAGAATACATCCTTATTCCCGCTTTCTTCCCTCTACTTTCAAAGCCGTATTGGTGGGTTTCATATGCTATCTTCATATACAAGTGGGGTTTTTGTTTTGTTTTTTGGTGATACTAATTTTTTTTTCCTTGTACTGGGGGTTGATTCGAGGCTTTGTGCTCTCACCCCACCCACCCTGGCTCATGTCTAGTGCTTTTTTTTTTTCTTTTTTTTTTTTTTGCCTCCCCTCAGGAAAGAACTGGGAGTTAGTGAAGAGCTAGGGCTCCCATTTCTCAGCCTTTCAGCTATTTCTGCACTACAATTTTGAAAACTTGGTGATACCAATCTCCCGGCTGCATAAGAGTGGCTAACTTGTTGTGTCTATTCTTCCTTCAGACCAAAGCTAATCTTGTAACCCCACGGAATGGGGAGCCCCTCATTGCTGCTATTCAGGATTTTCTAACAGGTGAGTCTGTGGGATTCATGGGGAAGGAGAGTTCTGACTGGAGCACGGTGATTCTTGTAATAATGACTCATTTGCTGTTTGTTCATTGCATTGGCTCATGTACTTATTTGAGGTATTTTGCAATCCCAGCATGGGCTGGGCATTTTCTAGTATTTTGCCTAGAATCCTGTTTCGGTCAGTAAGCAGCAGTGAGTAAGATAAAGACATTTATGGGATGAAAGAGCCAGTAAGCAGCTGTGTATTTGATTGATGGTGTACTAGTATTTGAACTCAGGGCTTATGCTTGATAGAAACTATTCTACCACTTCAGCTATACCCATAGTGAGCAGTTATGTGTTTTGTTTTGTTTTTTTTGTTAGTCGTGGGGCTTGAACTCTGGGCCTGGGCTTTGTCCCTGAGCTCTTCAGCTCAAGGCAAGCATTCGACCACTTAAGCCACAGCTCCACTTCCCGTTTTCTGGTGGTTTGTTGGAGATAAGAGTCTCAAGGGCTTTCCTGCCTGGGCTGGCTTTGAACCATGATCCTCAGATCTCAGCCTCCTGAGTGGCTAGAATTACAGGTGTGAGCCACCAGCACCCGGCTTGTATGTTTTAATTCATTAGAAGTTGCCTCATTTTATGTGAAAGTTAAAATTTTGTGGGTGTTTCCCAGTGTTGGGTTTTTAATTTTTGTGTTGGTTCTTTACACTCTCAGGTGCCTATCTTCTTACCCTTAAGGACACTTTCTTTGACCGAGCCAAAGCTTGCCAAATCATTGCTTCAATATTAGTTGGCAAAGATGAGAAAATTAAAGTGCGCCTGCCACCCCCTACGATATTAAAGGTATGTGTGGGAGGAGTGGGTGTGTGGATGGGTGTGCACCTTTGTGTACTTGGTTGTCCATGTGGCTAAGCCAGTGGCAGGCAATCACTAGGTGTCAAACTCAGTCCCTGAATCTCTGGCTTCCTTCCTCCTGCAGCCTGTCACCCTGTGGACTGGAAAGCAGATCTTCAGTGTCATCCTCAGACCTAGTGATGACAATCCTGTGAGGGCCAACCTCCGAACCAAGGGCAAGCAGTACTGTGGCAAGGGGGAAGACCTGTGTGTCAATGATTCCTGTGAGTAGGAGGAACTGGGCTGTGGAGGGAAAAGCATGTGGCCAGCACTGAGCTGCTCTGGGTAGTTAGACTCAGCAAGCAAATCCAGTAAGCCTCCAAGGCCTCTCTCAGGAGACTTATTCTTCAAGAACATTGTAGCTGGTATTTCTTGTTTCGGGTGTAATGCCCTGTTTCTCTTAAAGGTGGAGATCACACAGATCTGGGTTCCAGTGGGAAGCGCATTCTTCTCAAGTGACTCTTTTTATCTTAAACTTTCTGGGGGAGACAGCAACAAGGGTCCTGTTATTTAAGTCATATTATTTGTTTCTCTATGTCCAAATGCATTTAGTGTCTAAAAACACAACTAATAAATACCACGAGAGCTTTTTTGTTGTTGTTGTTGGTTATGGGCCTGAACTCTGGGCCTGGGTGCTGTCCCTGAGCATTTCAGCTCAAGGAAGTGCTCTATCACTTGAGCCACAGCACCACTACCGGCTTTTTCTGCTTATGTGGTGCTGAGGAATCGAACCTAGGACCTCATGCATGCAAGGCAAGCGCTCTACCACTGAGCCACCTTCCCAGCCCCAAGGGCTTTTTTTTCTTTGGGTGCTGAAGATGGAATTTGTGCATGATGCTAAACAAATGCTCTACCCCCAAGTTATACCCCCAAGACTAATATCTTTTTTACCTGTCTCAACTTGATAGTAAGCTTTTGATAACATGAAGATCAGGTATAATGGGAAGAACTTAAATGCAAGTCATCTGAGACTGTCAACAATAGTACAACCCCAAGTGTGTTCACAGACCAGTATCCACTTGTTACCTTCTGGGGAAAGAGCCCAATTCACTATCAAGCCACCCCCTAATAGGCTACTATGGGCAGTACTGATATAGAATGGACTTTTCTAACACAGCCTTGATATTAGAAAAAATGTAGGAAACTGTGCTAAAGTGGATTTTCATGCTTTGCTAAAGGGTAGAATTTCAACTGCCTTCTGGGTTTATTTGTTTTTTATTGTTTGCTTTGGGGTTTGATTTTGTTGGGTTTTGTTGTTGGCTTTTTTTGTGTGTGTGTGTGACAGTTACTGGTGCTTTAACTCAGGGCCTTATCTCTCTCTCGTGCTTAGCTTTTTCACTCAAGAGTAGTGCTTTACCACCTGACCCACACCTCCACTTGTAAGTTTTGTTGATTAATTGAAAGTAAAAGTCTCTGATTTGTCTTATTAGGCTGGCTTTGAACTTCTGTCCTCAGATCTCAGCCTCTTGAATAGATAGATTTATAAGCCTGTGCCAACAACATACAGATGTCTTCTGGTATTTTGAAGGGAACTGGCTTTCCTAAGGTTTGTTCCCTTGAAAATATGCTTCCTAAAAGTAGTGTGTGTGTACACATACAGTTGTACACATATAAATACATATATGTATATATATTTTTCCTTGAGCCAAGCTCAGGGTAGAGGGGGTGTGGTGGTGCTTGTCATGTACAAAACTTTGAGTTCACTCCCTAGCACCAAAAAAAGAAAAATTCCCTTGTCTTTCCTTTTCTCCTTCCTCTCTTTCTCTCTCACATTCACATTGTTGGAGTTCAGAATCAGGGCCTTACACACCCCGAGTGCCCATTTACTAATGAGCTCCTTGCAGCTTCTTTTGAACTATTTTGGTTTCTTTCAAGAGTCTAATTTTATTTCATCTCCATTTAGGTTATTCATGACAATGCCTCTGTTAGCTTTCAGTATTTTTGTGAATAACAAGTTGCTTTACAGTTTACAAAGCACTTTGCCATAAGCACTTTCATCTGATGCTCTAAATATCCCATCGCAGACAACATGTGTTTGGTGCTAGCATCTCTCAATCACTGATGAGAAGAGTGAGGGTCATGAGTCCATGCCAGGGTTGTCCCCACAGGCTAGCTGACTGGACTTTCATACTTTTCACAAGTCCCTACAAAAATCTTTAAATAGAATTCCTGTTGGTTTTGCTTTAACATGAAGTGTGGAAAAATTTTTCCCAATTGCCTCGATTCATTTGAAATGAGAGAGAGTAATAAACAATTGTTGAAATGAATCATTACTATTGTTTTTCCAGATGTTACAATCCAGAACAGCGAGTTGATGAGTGGTAGCATGGACAAAGGAACCCTGGGCTCAGGGTCCAAGAACAATATCTTCTACATTTTGCTGCGAGACTGGGGGCAGAATGAAGCAGCTGACGCAATGTCACGGCTTGCCAGGCTGGCTCCCGTCTACCTGTGTGAGTATCTCGGCCTCCTGCTAAGGAGCCCTCAGGGTTTCTTGTTCCACACTCAACACGTACTCACATAAATGCAAAAGGCAGGACACTTGATCCAAGCTAAAGCATTTTGCTTTTATCACCTTACTTCATTACTAACTAGCTTGCAGGTTTGAATTTACTTTTCGTTCTCTTCAAGATCTACAGTAGCTCCCTATTGCCTACAAGAGAGGGTTGTACCTTGGAAGTACTGAGTTCTCTCGAGGCCAGACCAGATAGTTCATCGTTGCCCTTCAGTGCTCACACGTTCTCTCTGTTCATACTCTGATCATGTCATGTGTCCAAGATGCTTCATGCCCCCTAATACCTCATTGTTGTACTCCTTGCCTTGCTATAAATTCTAGATTGATAGTGATATTCCCTCAGAACTTAGAAGGAATCATATTCCATTGTAGCTCTCATTATTGCTGTTAATATGTGCAGCCAGTCCTACTGCCTCAGTTTATAACCCAATTGGAAACAAAATCCTCTCTTGTTTTGAAGATTCACAACAGAATGCCCTTGGTATGTGTCTTTTTTTTCATTGATTGTAATAATAAACTTTGCAGCAATCTCTCCTTCAGTTCTTAATATTTTCTTATGTTATTCTAATAATATTCTCTACACATCCTATCTTTTTGGAATTCCTGTTAATTACATTTTAGAGTTCCTGGGTTGATGGCTCTAATTTTCTTTTCTCTTTTATCTGTTTATTTTATGATTTATCTTTTAACCTTTTTTTTTTCTTTCTTTTATTTTTTTTTTCTTTTTGTGTCATCCTGGGGCTTGAACTTAGAGCCTGGGTGCTGTCCCTGAGATTTTTTTGCTCAAGGCTAACATTCTGCCACTTGAGCCACAGCTCTACTTTTGGTTTTTCAGTGGTTAATTGGGGTTTCTTTCCTACTGAGGCTGGCTTTGAACCATAATCCTCAGACCTTAGCCTCCTTGAGATAATAGATTAATAGAGCGAGTCACTAATCTTCTGATTTATTTATTTATTTATTTCATGGGCTTGAACTCTGGGCCTGGGCACTGTCCTTCAGCTCTTCAGCTCAAGGCAAATGCTCTACCATTTGAGCCACAGTTCCATTTCTGGTTTTCTGGTAGTTAATTAGTGCTAAGAGTCTCATGGAGGCTCCTGGTTTTGAACCATGCTTCTCAGATCTCAGCCTCCTGAGTAGCTAGGATTATAGGCGTGAGCCACTGGCACTCAGCCCTTGTTCTGATTTTTTAATGTTTTCTCACCATACACTTAATTTACAACCTTTTTTTTTTTTTATTATTCTTATCTGCTAGTAAGTGGAGCTTTCTTGTTTGGTTTGGATTTTCTTTTGGGCTGCCTTATCTTGATCTCTGAGTGTATTTTCTCTATAACTCTGATGCAATATCACGTTGAGTTTTTATTGTATTTGCTCCTCTGGATTTTATCACCTTTTAATTTTTTCCCTATACACTTGTCTTCTGTCTTTAGTGTTAGGAACTGTTGTGAAATGTCCAGGGGTCCATGACTGTCTGTTCATGTTTCAGTGTGAGGCACTAAAATAACAATTAGAAGCAGTGCGGACTGGCTAGTGGGCTTCTCAGTTTCTTGTGTTATTGATCTGAAAGCTAGCTTCCTTATTGGGGGTCTGCCTGTGTCTGTGTCTCTGTCAGTATCACTGTTCTCTACACTTGATTTCACTCTAAATCTCCTACCCAAGGAGTCCAGGGCCTAGAGTTCATAAGGAAAGGAAACTTAGGGCTCTCCACCATGGAATACACAGGCTTACCCTCTTTCGTCCCATTTGCTGCACATGGTACCCCCTGAATCCAGTGCTGCTGTCTCCTTTCCTGGGAGAGTTGAGCTCCCATCTCCCACAGAGGCAAGAGCTGGAGCCTATTCTCACCCAGATCCTACCATCTTTTCTTATCTTCCCCAGTGTCTACAAAACCTGGTGATCTCTTCTGAGCCCTTCCAGGCTCAGCTCAGCAGTAGAGCACTGGATTCTGCCCCCAGCATGGGAAAGGAAGGAGGGAGAAGAAAGGAACTAACAGAGGAAGGGAAAGAAGGACATTGCCAGACTTCCTTGGCTTCTCCCCAGAGCCTCTGTTGTCTGGCTTCTTGGTTACCACAGTCACCTGTGGTTTCACAAAGGGAGAGTCCAGCTCAATAAGGTGTTTGGAAACAGACCACACTCCATAACTTTTTAACAGCATATTGTTACAATTTTTCTAGTTTAATCTTCATCTCTTTTTTGTTCTTGTTATTTTTGGTGCTAGTCCTCAGGCTTGAACTTGGTGCCTGGGCACAACACTGAGCTTTTTTTCCTCAAGGCTAGTGCTCTACTACTTGAGCCACAGTTCCACTTATGATTTTTTGTGGGTTTCTTGTAGTTGTTGCGATGATGACGACGATGGTGGTGATGATGATGATGATTACTATTAAGCAGTTGTATAAAGGGGTTACAATTCCATAAGTCAATGTCACTCTTCTGGCATCTTTAGTGCTTAGTTGAAGGCTCTCATGGCCTTTCCTGCCCAAGCTGACTTCAAACCGCCAGCCTTATATCTCAGCCTCCTGATTTTAGGATTACTAGGAACCACCAGTGCCAAGCAGTTGTTATTCTTTTACTGTGCCTATTTTAAGTTAAACTATGACAGTTACACATGTATAGTAGCTTGTGTAGGGTCTGGTACTTTGCAGTTCCAGGCAGACAAGGGGACCTGCTGTACACTGAAAACTCTGTGTAATGGATGTATTCTCCCATGAAGCCTTACTGATGAGGCGTGTGCTCTCTTCCTTCTCTGTCTGCCAACTCTTCTACAGCTAACCGCGGGTTCTCTATTGGAATCGGTGATGTCACCCCTGGCCAAGGACTCCTGAAGGCCAAGTATGAGTTGTTAAATGCTGGCTACAAGAAATGTGATGAGTACATCGAGGCCCTGAACACAGGCAAGCTACAGCAGCAGCCTGGCTGCACTGCTGAGGAAACACTAGAGGTAAGACTAGCCCTGTGGTGCTCGTGGTGGCTGAGGGGGTGTGAGCTGGGGTTGGGCCAGAGCCACAGAGACCAGGTAACAGAGCAGCAGGAAGGCAGTGGCTCTCTGGTGCTGAGCTGGCTGGTTGGTCCCTTGTTTACCAAGGCAGGGCCTTTGCTCTCTTCTACCTTTCAGCTTCTGGAAGTTAATGTGCAGTTGTTGGTTTGGCCACACAGGCCTGCTGTTACCACCATCTTACTCTCAGGCCCCTCTGTGACTACTTCAGTGGCCATGGCTCCCAGCTGTGTGAATGGGTGGTCATTAAAGTCACTTGGAAACAAGACAGGAGACACTCCTGTCTGACAATCCCTTACCACCCACTGCCCCTTAGCAGAAGGCTCATACAATGGTGTCAGAATCACCATGTCTTCTAATGCACATTATACATAGTACCGTACAAAAAATATACATTCTGCCTTGTGGACCATCTAAAGAAGTGTTGAGGTTTTTTGGTACCATTCTTCACCAGTGAAGCCAGAACCTTGTAGAAAATGCAGTGTTTATATAGCTAGGGCATTTTGATCCTCTAAGACTCTATAACCTTTATTGATGAGAAATCTGACATCTTGCTTAAATATTCTTTTTTTTTTTTTTTTTTTTGGGTCGGTCGTGGGACTTGAACTCTGGGCCTGGGTGCTGTCCCTCAGCTCTTCAGCTCAAGGCGAGCACTCTACCACTTGAGCTACAGCGCCACTTCCAGTTTTCTGGTGGTTTATTGGAGATAGGAGTCTCACGGTCTCTCCTGCCCGGGCTGGCTTTGAACCGCGATCCTCAGATCTCAGCCTCCTGAGTAGCTAGGATTACAGGCGTGAGCCACCAGCGCCCGGCTTGCTTAAATATTCTTAAGTTTTGTATAAATTCAGGCTGGACATTTATAAGCCACGCAGCCAGTAAACACAACACCCACGGATCTCCTTTTCTCTCCCCAGGCCCTGATCCTGAAGGAATTATCTGTGATCCGAGACCATGCTGGCAGCGCCTGCCTCCGAGAGCTGGACAAGAGCAACAGCCCCCTCACCATGGCCTTGTGTGGCTCCAAAGGTGCCTGGGCCCCTGTGGAGTCCTCTCCCTGCTTCCAGGAAAACCTCCTCTGGGTAGCTGGAACTCCAAGCTGGCTCCACGTTTCCTTAAGGGAATATCATATCCAGTCAGAGGCAGAGAGTACCTTAAGTATTTGCATTTGAGGAGACTTGACTTCTTTAGAGGAACTAGTTGGGACTTGACTAAACTCAATCCTGAAAAAAAAAAAAACAACTTGGGATTATTTCAGTGGTATATATTTAGTGGTGTGGCCAAATTCTCTAATTTCGTAGATACTCAGACCCTTAAAGCACTGGGGTTCATGATGTTCATTCAGATTCAGAATTTGTAGGCCTGTTTCTTTAAGTTTGGGGGATTTTTGGTTTGGGGGGCTTTTGTTTGTTTTTTTGTCGGTCGTGGAGATCGAACTCTGGACCTGGGTGTTATCCCTGAGCTCTTCAGCTCAAGGCAAGTGCTCTACCGCTTGAACCACAGCGCCCACTTCCAGTTTTTTCTGTGTATGTGGTGCTGAGGAATCGAACCCAGGGCCTCATGCGAGGCAAGCACTCTACCACTGAGCCAGCCCAGAGTTTGAGTTTTTGTTTTTGTTTTTTAACAAAGCTCTAGCTGCTCTAACTTTGCTGCCTATATCCATTGTTCTGCTTTTCTGTTCCTGGTACATACCCTATACCCTCCCCCTACCTTCCTACTGTGACTGACAGCTCCGCCTTGCCTTGCCTTGCCCTGCCTTGCTGTGGCTCTGTCCTTCAGCACCCTTGGCCTGTGAGCCTGTTAAGGATGAGGGCTGTGCTATGTCATACTCCTGTTTTATCCCCCTGATGTGCTTACACTTCCATTTATTATTCTTGCTATTATTTTTCTGTCTTGTCTCCCCAGGTTCCTTCATTAACATATCACAGATGATTGCCTGTGTGGGACAGCAAGCCATCAGTGGCTCTCGAGTGCCAGATGGCTTTGAAAACAGGTCCTTGCCTCACTTTGAAAAACACTCAAAGGTAAGCACTAGTGGAGCAGAACTTGAAAGGCCCCTACATGGACTGTCTTCTGAGGAACTCAGACCTATCCTGATCAAAGGCTGTTGGCCACTGCATGCAGTACTTGCATAGGTCTGTAAGTTTTTACACTATATTGAGATATATTTGGTCTGTCATATTTGCTCACAATTCAGTGTCTTCGTGTATTTGTAGTTTGTGATCATTACTACAGTCTACTTTCAGAGCATCTTTTGGGTCCCAGAAAGAAACCATGTTCATTACATACACATGGTGATGATTTGGAGGAGAGCAGGTCTGGCCCTTAGGAAGGATGTCTTATGGGAAGTCATTTCCCAGGAAGAGAGGGGGGTGCCCTCTGAGGTCCTTACTGCTTGCCTGCCTCTGCACCAGCAGCCTGAGTTCAGGTTTCCCGCTCCTGAGCCACTTGCCTGCCTTTGATACCTGCGCCAGGCCCCTCTGAGAGCTCGCCCTCTGCATCTTCAAGGATGGTCCATACAAACCTTTTCTCTTCTAGGCAAGGCGTACAATGCCTGCTGTTTATTTTGGGGGGGGGGGGGGCGGGGAGGGGTCCGGTCATGGAGCCTGAACTCTGGGCCTGTGTGCTGTCCCTCAGCTCTTCAGCTCAAGGCTAGCGTTCTACCACTTGAGCCACAGTGCCACTTCCAGCTTTTTTTTTTTCTTTTTGCTTATGTGGTGCTGAGGAATCGAACCCAGGGCCTCTGGCATGCAAGGCATGCGCTCTACCACTGAGCCACCTTCCCAGCCCAATGCCTGCTGTTTAATAAAGAACTCTAGCTGGGTATTTATAGTCCAAAGGTGGGACTTTTGGGGGGGGGGGGGTTGGATGGATTTTAGATATGGATCTTGCACTTAAATTTTTTTTTTTTTTAAATCTCCCTAGCTCCCAGCTGCCAAAGGCTTTGTGGCCAATAGCTTTTATTCCGGTTTAACACCAACCGAATTCTTCTTCCACACAATGGCCGGTCGGGAAGGTCTAGTGGACACAGCCGTAAAAACAGCTGAAACAGGATACATGCAGGTAACCTGAAGAAATATAGGTCATTAGCAGCAGAGCAGGACAGCTCTGTGGGTTTGACTGCTAAGTGAATTTGTGTTTGTAATGAGTAATATTTTATCCAGTCTTTGTACTGAAAGTTATATGTATACAGAAAATAAATAACAAAAACAAATAAGACAGTGAAAGTAACCAAACCTTGCTCTGTGTATCTATTATAAGCTAATAAACAAGCTAAATAAATTGATTTTTGAGGGGAAAGAGCAGTTCAAGGCCTGGGCGCTATCTCTGAGCTACTTTTGCTCAAGGCTATCTGTCTACCACTTGAGCCACAGGGCCACTTCCAGCCTTTTCTAAGTAATTTATTGGAGATAAGAGTCTCATGGACTTTCCTGCCCTGGGTGGCTTTGAACTGGGATCCTCATGTCTCAGCCTCCTGAGTAGCTAGGATTACAGGCGTGAGCCACCAGCACCCCACATCATGTGGTCCCACGTCATGCGGTGTACCTTGAATGATAGAACAGGGAAGAGCCACACTGGTCAGGGCTCCCTGAGATAAGAAGGTATGCGGAGTGTTGTCCAGGATACATCATCTCACCTCCCTGTGTCTACTTCTTACCTAATACATGAAAATGGGGAGGTAGTGAGTGCCTCTCATCTGGCAATGATCCTGTCAGTTGTTACTACCATGCATATTGGCTCCAGGGCCCACTGGAGGGCTGGAACACGTAAACAGTGCCGCTTTTCCAGAGATATTTAGCCATGGGATGGAAGGTCCTGAGGTACAAGGCTAAACTAAAGGGTTTTCTGTTCCTGTGCTTCTCAGACTTTGTCACATATGTATCTAGTGGCAGAGGAATAAAAACTGGTCCCTCCAAGTTCCTTCATAAGAGCACATCAGTGGGACTCTTCAGACTCCGGTTGTCATTTCTGCTCCCTACTGCATAAATAACTGCTGTGTGTATATAAAGACACACACACATTCACATATGCTGGGCCTCACAAATGCTAGGCAAACACTCTACTCCTGAGCAGTAGCCCTAGCCTTCAAAAGCTTATAATGGTTTTTTGTTGTTGTTGTTGTTTTATTATGAAAATACTGTACAGAGGGGTTACAATTACATGGGCAAGATAATGAGTATATTTCTTATCAAGCATTGTAGCCCCCTCCTTTGTTTCCCCTTCCCATCCCTTCCCATCCTCCCCTCCCACCCCCCCACCCGATCCTCCCCGCCCCCCCCTCATCAAGTTGTAAAGTTCGTTTTCCACATAACGACATGTACTTCTCATTGTTGCAATGGGTCCACCTGTATCCCTATTTAAACGACTTGTTTTTCCCCTTCCCCTCCACAAATTATACCTACATCAAATATAGTGAAAGCACGGGTTATACTGTGGGGGAGGGACATACAAAGCAAAGTTTTTAATGTTTTTAACTCTGCCAGTTGACCTTCCTTTTGCTTTGTGTCCTCTCTGTTGCCCTGTGAAGCATGGCTCTTTTTTGTAAGACAAGAAACTAGGATGAGTAAACCAGAGGTATAAATGGGCTAGAACAATCAAGAGGGTGAGAGTGAAAACAGTCAGTAGACACCTGGTTCCCAATTCTTCTGCACCTCCCTTGTCATTATCTGGTCCTCTTACTCATCTTATTATGATGGGAAACCGCCCTTCAGTTTCAGCATGCAGCTTTTGTCAGAAACCCAACAGACTGTGAAATGCTTTTACCACTCTATCCATGATGTGTTTTGATTTTGTTTTTTGAAGTATACAGTATGACTTTCCCAGAACAGTGTGTTAACCTAGAAGAAATTAGTTCTGGCATGAGGGAATTTGGTTTTTTAAGTTGCCTAGAGGAAAATTTCTCCCTCCTCCCCACTATTTTTCTTTCATGCACTGAGCCATCATCTCACTGCTGGCTAGTGCTAGAAAGTTCTCTCTGAGCAGATTTGAGAAATGGTTGCTGCCCTCTGCTTCAATCACAATGCTGTCCTTGTTTTCTCTTACTGCTCTGTCCCACAAAAGGACCAACACCTGATTCTCTAATTCATGTTGAAGTCTGCAGGGGCCCTAGCTTGTTTTTAGAAATTCAAAAACTATTGCATGAATTTATACCTTAGAGAGGAAGAAAGGGAAGGCAAAAATGGCCTCAGGAAACTGTTTTCAAGCCCTTGGGGAGGTGAAAGTAATTGCAGTTTAAATGGCAGATATTCCTTTTTTTTTTTAATTAATTTTCTTTATTGTTACCACAGAGGTGATGTACAGAGGGATTACAGTTACATGGGTCATTTCCTTTCATACAGTGTCTTCGGTTCCATCTTTCTCTCCCAGTCCCTCCCTCCCGTCTCCACCCATGAGTTGTATAGTTCACTTGCATCAGTGTCTATTGAGCTCCACAGCCACACTTTTTCACCCTTTTCCCCTTCCCCCAGCGCTTCTAAAGATGTACACTTGAATACATCAGACATAAGGAAAAGAAGACAGAATCATCAGAAACTAAAACCTATAGAAAAAGAAAAAGAGGTCTCTTGTTTCATTTCAGTATGTATATTATTTCATATAAATATGAAGAGGCACTTAGGCATTACACTTTTCTGTTTCTCTCCTAAGACTTGGTCTTTTGGTCTCTTCTGGTTTTACTGTGTGTGAGTGTCTAGAATCCTGTATAATTTATCATATCCCAGTGTATTTTAGATCTAATTTCCTCAGATCAGAGAGAACATGTGCCGTTTGTCTCTCTGAGCTTGGCTTACCTAATTTAACATGATTTGTTCTAGTTCCATCCATTTCCCTGCAGATGACATTATTTTATTCTACTGATTATGTAAAATTCCATTGTGTATAGGTACCACATTTTTTGGATCCACTCATCTATTGTGGGGCTGTTTCCACATCTTGGCTATAGTGAATAGGGCGACAATGAACATGAATATGCAAGTGTCCTTATCATATCTTTGAGGAATCTCCAGACTGCTGTCCAAAGTGATTATACTAGTTTACATTCCCACCAGCAGTGCAGTAGGGTTCCTTTTCCCCCACATCCCTGCCAACATTTGTTGTTTTTCAGATTCACAATATTGGCCAATCTAACTGGGGTGAGATACAATCTCAGAGTTGTTTTGATATTCATTTCCTTTATGGCCAGGGATGATGAACATTTCCTTATGAGTTTCTTTGCCATTCTTCTGAGAAGTCTCTACTTAGCTCCCTTGCCTATTTAGTGATTGGTTTATTAGGTTTGGGAAGGGTTAGTTTCTTGAGCTCCTTCTATATACTATGCCTTTGTCTGATGTATTGCTGATAAAGATCTTCTTCCAGTTTTTTGGCTGTTGAGGAACTATGTCCTTGGATGTGCAGAAATTTTTTATTTTGATATAATCTCACTTGACAAGTCTTTCCTATCTGTTGTGCCTCTGGGACTCTTAAGAATTTCTACCTATACCTGTAAGTTCTAATGTTTCTCCTACTCTCTCTTGCAGTAGTTTCAAAGTTTCCGTTATGACGTTGAGGTCTTTGAGCCACTTTGAATTGATATTAGTTAGTGCATGGTGACAAGCAGGGATCCACCTTTAGTTTTCTGCATATATATGCCCAATTTTCCCAACACCGATTATTGAAAAGACTATTTTTTTTCACTGTATGTTTTTGGCTCCCTTACCAAATATCAGGTAACTGTAAGTGTATGGTTTTATTTCTGGGTCTTCTAATCTGTTCCATTGATCTTCAGGTCCATTTTTGTGCCAGTACTAAGCTGTTTTTGTTATTAAAGCTATGTAGTAGAGTTAGAGATCTGGTATTGTGATAGCACCTGAAATGGCAGGTATTCTATAGAGCACTGTGACACTGGAGGTTGGAGCATGTGCTGATGCTCACAGCACAGGCAAATGAGGTCTTGTTACTCTCAAGCAAGGGTATTGTCTTAAGGGATTTTTTTTTTTTAACTCAGGCTTGAACTCAGGCCTGGGCAATTTCCCTGAGCTCTTTTCCTTTAAGCTAGTGTTCTACCACTTTGAGCACAGCACCACTTCTGGTTTTCAGGTGGTTAATTAAAGATAAGAGTCTCACAGACTTTCCTGCTCAGGCTGGTTTTAGCCTGGTAAGTAGCTAGGATTACAGGCATGAGCCACCAGCAGCCAGCTCTCGTAAGGGATTTCTAGTCAAAGATACTACCTGTATCCTGGGGATGAGGCTCCGTGGCAGTGCTTGCCTAGCTAGAGTGTGCAGAGCTTCAGGTTGGTCCTGAGCATTGCAAAAGCAAGTAAATAGATAGAGCTTATAACGTTGAAACTTGGAGTTACAGTCTCATCACTGCACACATGACCAGCCTTGTAAGGGCAGCTGAGCTTTCTCCTTTTTTTCTTTAGAGAAGGCTGGTCAAATCCCTGGAAGACCTTTGCTCCCAATATGATCTGACAGTCCGAAGCTCCACTGGTGATATTATCCAGTTCATCTACGGGGGCGATGGCTTAGATCCTGCAGCCATGGAGGGGAAAGATGAGCCTCTGGAATTTAAAAGAGTTCTGGACAACATCAAGGTAAGATTAATACCACTTGGGCCTAGAGGGTTTCTGGGGATTCTTTCTATGTGTGTGTGTTTGCCAGTCTGTGGCTTAAACTCAGAGACTGGGCACTATCCCTTAGCTTTTGTGCTCAAGGCTAACACTATACCACTTGAGCCACACCTTCACTTCTTTTTTTTTTAATAATTTTTATTTATTTTTCATTATTATTATTGCTGTTGTTGTTTAATCATTCAAAGGGTAACATTCCATAAGATTGTAAGAACCATGTTTCTTGGTCAATGTTACACCTTCCTTTGTTCTCCACTACTTTCTCCGTTCAGTCCTTACCCTCAGTTTACATAGTTGATACCACATTGAATATAATAACTGCATTTTCTCACCCTTCCTCCCTCCATTCCTGTATACCCTCCCTTCCTTTGCCTACCACCCAAACGAGTGTGCGCGTGTGTGTGTGGTGTGTGTGTGTGTGTGTGTGTGTGTGTGTGTGTGTGTGTGTGTGTGTGTGTGTGTGTGTGTGTGTGTGTGTGTGTGTGTGTGTGTGTGTGTGTGTAGATTGGTGGGGGAGGGGAGGAACTGGATTCAAACCACAATACTCAGATTTCAGCCTTCTCAGTAGCTAGGATTACAGGTGTAAGCACCTGGCTGCTGGGAGTGGGAGGGATGGGTTTGAATCCAAAGCCCCATGTTTGCTAGGTAAATACTCACCACAAAGCCACACCTCCAACCCTTTTTTTGAAGTGGTTATTTTTTAGTAGGGTCTCACTTTTTGCCCAGGTCCATGCTTGGACCACAATCCTATTTTTTGCTTCCTACCATAGTTAAAATGACAGGCACATACCATCACTCCTGGCTTCTTTCTTGGAGATTGCAGATTTCTGGCTGGGGTGGCCTCAAATCACAATTCTCCTGATCTCAACCTCCCAAGTAGTTTAGGGTTGCAGGTTTGAGCCACCTGTATCCAGCTTCTAAAGATGCTTTTTTTAGGGTATAAGTACCATTAGGAATATCACTTCAGATTCAGACTTCAGTCATTCCTCCAAGCACTGGATTTGTGTCTTTTCTCTCTTTGTATTGCTCTGTGTAATTTTCTAGTAGTAACTGGGAGAGTACTCTTTCATTTTAAAAGTCTAGTACTGGTAGTGATAAAATGCATTGGAAGAGGCACAAAGTCTCTCATGTCTAGTAGAGTGTATTGGAGACAAGGCTTATAAGTCATGGCTGTTGGAACATAAACTCTTCGTGCACTTTAGTTGGGTTGTAGTTTGGGGGGTACTTTGTCAATTTTAATGTGGACTTAGGTATGTACTTTTAACTCAGAAGTTACACTTTGGGAAATTTGCCTTACATGAGTGGCCTAAGTATGCCAAGAATGTTTTCTGATCTATCAACAGTAGAGGCAAACCGTCATCAGAGAGTGGGGAAATACACCATTGTCTGCCCACACACTAAAATGATAAGCAGCCATTGAAACTTTGGCACAATCCCATGAGCTTGATGCGCGCGTGCACGCACATGTGTGCACATGCGTGCACACTCATGCACACCTATACTGGAGCTTGAACTAGGGCCTCAGGCTCTTGCTCAGCTTTTTTCTGCTCAAGGCTGGCACTCTAGTTGAGACATATCTCCAACTCCTAACCAAACTTGGAATATATTTCTTTTAAACAACAGTGTATGTGTTTAATACACACCTGCTTTGGAAGAAGGTTGAGAAATACCAGAGCAGCACCTATCGAGTAGCATGAACTTTATGTAAGATGGAGTACAAGTTACCTGGTTTCCTCTTTGTGTGAAAGTAGAGTACAGTTTGTTTGAGAAAAGCCTCAAGTTGCTAGAAGCTGGTTCTGAGTGCTATTTTATCTCTTGCACAATCCTCACCTAGTACTAACCCCCTCTTTCCTCTCCCCTTCACACGTATGCTGTTGCCCTTGATCTGCAGGCAGTATTCCCTTGTCAGAGTGAGCCTGCTCTCAGTAAAAACGAGCTCACGCTGACCACCGAGTCCATCATGAAGAAGAGCGAGTTCCTCTGCTGCCAAGACAGCTTCCTGCAGGTATGCTCCGCCAGGTGGTGCCATTGCGCTCAGCTTGACTGAGGCTGGGCGCACTGCCTGTCCTACTGCTGGCCGGTGGATTCTCTCCCTCTCCTCCCCCTCCCGACCCAGGGCTGAGAATGAAGCCCAAAGTGAATGCTAGGCAAGCACTCTCCTGTTGAGCACTGCCACAACCACAGCCCTTTTTGATTTCTGTATTTTGTTGGGTCTTGTTGTGTAGTTCAGAATGGCCTTAAACTCTTAATTCTGCTGCCTGACTCCCAAGTAAATAGGATTACCAGCATGAACCATCTCACTTGGTGACCAGTAGATTTTATAAATGGGGTTTTATCTTAGTTTAGTTTAGTTTAGCTTCAGTTTTAGTTTGTATGTGAGTGTGCTAGTCCTGGGGCTTGAATTCAGGATCTGGGTGCTGTCCCTGAGCTTTTATGCATAAGCCTAGCACTCTGCCACTTGAACTACAGCTCCACTTTTGGCTTTTTGATGGTTAACTGTACATAAGAATCTCATGGAGGGCTGGGAAGGTGGCTAAGTGGTAGAGTGCTTGCCTTGCATGCATGAGGCCCTGGGTTCAGTTCCTCAGCACCACATAAGCAGAAAAAGCTGGAAGTGGCGCTGTGGCTCAAGTGGTAGAGCACTAGGCTTGAGCTGAAGAGCTGAGGGACAGCGCCTAGGCCCAGAGTTCAGGCCCACGGCTGGACCCCAAAAAAAAAAAAAGAATCTCATGGACTTTCTTGCCCACCTCAGTATTCAGATCTGAGCCTCCGAAGTAGCTAGGATTAGAGGCATGATCAACTGGCACTCAACTTGCTTTATTCTTTTTTTAGTTTATTTTGATAAATATAATTTTATATGATCAGAGGTTACTTTAGTCTTAACCCCAATTGCTCAGTTATTAAGAAGCTCAAAAATAGCCTCAGCAAATCTCATTAGCCAATATAGTTTGTCTCATGCCTTATTCAGAAGCAACTCCCTCTTAGAAGAAAAATGCATTGAGAACTAATTTTTCCTTTTTCAGCCCTGTCCTTATCCCTGTTACCCTGCCTTCATTCTTATTTGTCAGCCATATTTTCCCGTCATGCCAAACCCATCATCATTAGTAACATCATTGAGTTAACATTCCATTTTCTAGGAGTTGTGACCTTGATACCCTTTGAGATTCTTTTGATTGTTGCCTAAGTACCTCTTTCATGTTTATAATTCTGGTTAGAATCAAGCAAAAGGATACACAAAAGGTAAATAGTCTATCACCTTAATGCACTGATTATAATTATGTATAGCACAAGATCAACAGGGCAAGGAGAATATACAGCTTTCCCTTATCAGAGGTAAAATAGGAAACAAAGCTCAAATCAGAATGTTCTGTTAGCTGGGTGCTGGTGGCTCACACCTGTAATCCTAGCTACTCAGGAGGCTGAGATCTGTGGATCACAGTTCAAAGCCAGCTGGGGCAGGAAATTCCATGAGACTCTTATCTCCAACAAACCACTAGAAAACCAGAAGTGGTGCTGTGGTTCAAGCAATAGAGTGCTCACTTTGAGTTGAAGAGTACAGGGAAAGGCCCAGACCCAGAGTTCAAGCCCCAGGACCAACAACAACAAAAAAAAGAATGTTCTGTTAAATGACCCCTGTCCTGCTCCTGTGTGGAGGTCTGAAAAGTTAAAAAGTCCCTTCTAAGTTTTCATGCCTTCAGGTTAAGTGCCTTTGTTTTTTCCCTACAAGTTTTGTTTCTCTTTTTCTTTATTTTTTCCTTTAAGTTGATAAGAATTGCCATTTGTTTTTTCTTTTTTGTTAATTTTTTATTGCTATTATAAAGGTTATGTACAGACAGTTTACAGTCACATGACTCAGGTTATAGATACATTTCTTTTTTGACAATGCCACCCCTTCCCTCTCTCTCTCCCAGTTTTTCCCTCCCATCCCCACCCATAAGCTGTACAGTTCATTTTCCACATAGTGTCTAGTGTGTACCACTGCTGCATTTGTTCACTCTTTGTCCTTCCATCTCTGTGTCTGCCCCCCCCTTACCTTCCCAAAGACCTTTAAGTGAATAAACAAGACAGAAAGAAAGCACAAACAACAAAGAAAGAAAACGTTTTGTTTCCATTTCCTGGAGTCCTGGAGTTCATTTCAATAAATGTTATTTTATATGATCATTTGTTTTTTCTGTATGCTTATGTTTGCTTATTTTTTTCTCTCCACTCAAAGACCTTGACTGAGACAGGCTACGAGAGATATAATGAGGTGATGTGTGAGCATGCTGTGAGTGCCATGCATAAAGGGCATCTATCCCACGGCCCTTCAGCTCTTTGTACCCTGGTTCTGGCAAACACGGGCTTCTCTTTGGCCCACTTATTTTCTTACCTTTGGCCAATTTCTCAAATGACCACCTGCCAGCAGAATTTGTCTGTTCAGAGGACACTAAATGACCGGGCACTGGTGGCTCATGACTGCAATCCTAGCTACTCAGGAGGCTGAGATCTGAGGATTGCAGTTCAAAGCCAGCCCAGGCAGGAAAGCCGTGAGACTCTTATCTCCAATAAACCACCAGAAAACCGGAAGTGGCTCTGTGGCTGAAGTGGTAGAGCATTTGCCATGAGCTGAATAGCTCAGGGACACCGCCCAGGCCCAGAGTTCAAGCTCTATGACCGACCACAAAAAAAAAAAAAAAAAAAAAGAGGACGCTGGTGCTGCTGGCCCCATGTAGCACAAACTTTGCAGGTCTGGAGATGCCATTCCATAGCTCCTAATCTGATAAACTCAGATTTGCTGAGAGGGTCAAAAACCCACTAGCCATAATAGATTTGTGTAAGGCAACAGTTGTTCCCCAGCCCTAGCCCACACCAGAGCTGACGAGGCAGGCTGTGGTTGCCTGTGTGCTTAACTGCCTGCATTGGCCATGCTGTGTGTTCTCTCTAGTACGTATGGGTTGGTTCAGCCAAATTCTTAGTTTACTTCCGTGTTTGTTTCCACTAAGTGAGCCCTAACTCTTGTGTAAGGAAAGAAAGGTATTCTTTTTTATGTAAAGCAAGCCACTGGAAGCATGTTCCTGTGTGTGACTGCTTTGAAGTTCTCCCCAGTGGCTGCTGGGTAATGGTGATTTGTGTCTTTGTTCCTTATGTGTGCAGAGCTCACAGATGACGACTTCTGAGTCTGCTAGGTGTTTGGTCTTGCTCCTGTCCCCTTTTCCTTTCTCTTCCTACCTTCCTTCCTTCCTCTCTCTTTCTCTTCCTCTTTCTTTTTCTCTCTCCCTCTCTTTCTCTCTTCTTCTCTCCCTCCCCCCCCCCCCCTTCCTTTTTTTGCCAGCCCTGGAGCTTGAACTCAGGGCCTGGGTGCTATACCTGAGCTTTTGTGCTCAAGGCTAACACTCTACCATTTGAGCCACAGCTCCACTTCTGGCTTTTTGTGGTTAATTGGAGATAAGAGTCTTTACTCTCCATCCTCCTATCTCAGCCTCCTGAGCTCCTGAATAGCTAGGATTACAGGTGTGAGCCACCAGTGCTTGGCCTCATTTTTTCTTCACACATCTTTTTTGTTGTTGTTGTTGGTCATGGGGCCTGAACTTAGTGTTTGGACACTCTCCCTGAGCTTTTGTGCTCAAGGCTAATGCTCAACCACTTTGTGCCATAGCTCTACTTCTGGTCTCTTGATAGCTGATTGGAGATGTGTCTCATGGACGGTCCTGCTCAGGATGGCTTTGAACCATGATCTTCAAATCTCAGCCTTATGAGTAGCTAGGATTGCAGGCATGAGCCAACAGTGCCCAGCTTATCTTTTTTCATTTTTTTTTAAGGCTTTTTTTTTTTTGGTCCGGTCGTAGGTCCTGAACTCTGGGCCTGGGCACTATCCCTCAGCTCTTCAGCTCAAGGCTAGCGCTCTACCACTTGAGCCACAGTGCCACTTCCGGCTTTTTTCTTTTTCTTTTTTTTTTTTGCTTATGTGGTGCTGAGGAATCGAACCTAGGGCCTCATGCATGCAAGGCAAGCGCTCTACCACTGAGCCACCTTCCCAGCCCTTTTCTCATTCTAACTATGTAGTCCAGGCTGGCCTGGAACTCTGTCTTCCTGTCCTGGCCTGTTGAATCCTTGGACCTCTTAAGTGTACCACTACATACCCATTCTGTCCAGATAGCTGATTTTGGAGATGGCAGACTTCAGAGAGAGCATCTGACCTCTTTTTGGCCCCTTGGTACCTCTGACTTAAGTAAGGTAACATGACTAATAGCATGCTGCCTCAAAAAGAGACTTAAGGCTGTTTAAACATAAGAACATAGCCAAGCATGGTGGTATGCCTGTAGTATCAGTCACTTGGGAGATTGAAATGAGATGATCATTTGAACCTAGAAGTAAATGACCAGCTCAGTCAATATAGTGAGACTGTCCCAAAAACAGTAGTTGAAGTGTTTTGGCCAGATGCAGTGGCTCATGCCTGTAATTTCAGCTACTTGGTAGGTGAAGATCAGGCAGTCATAGTTCAATGCCAAGTAGGGCAAAAAGTGAGACACTATTAGGCATGGTAGTGTGTCCCTGTGTTTCCAGCTATGGAGAAGATACAGGTATGAAGCCAGCCGAGACAAAACTTCAAGACACTGCTAAAAGACAAAATAACAGATAATAGATTAGGGATTAGGTTCAAATGGTAGAACACCTACCTAGCAAGCAAGAGACCCTGAAATCAAATTCCCAGTACTAAAAAAAAAAAATCCATTTTTTTTCCAGGTTTCGCAGAAACCTTGTCTAGCTTTGTTTTTGTTTTTGTTTTTGTTGCTGTTGTTTTGTTTTTGCCAGTCCTGGGACTTAAACTCAGGGCCCCGGCATTGTCTCTGAGCTTCTTTTGCTCAAGACCAGCACTCTGCCCCTTGAGCCACAGCACCATTTCTGGCTTTTTCTGTTTAGATGGTAATGAGGAATCAAACCCAGGGCTTCATGCATGCCAGGCAAGCACTCTACCACAAAGCCACATTCCCAGCTCCTTGTTCATGGCTTTATCAATGATTTTCAGGAACCCTGCGAGTCCTAGGTGTGTGCAGAGTGGGTTGAGACATAAGGGTGAGGGTGAGAGCAAGGAGAGCTAGGAGCAGCCAGTGTTTCCTTTGAAAAGAATGTAAGCTTGTTGCACATGTTCAAAAATGCATGGGAGTCTAAAGCTGTGCTTTCACTGGTAGTATTTAGTCCTCAACATAGCCTCAGAAGAATCCCCTGAGAATCGGTCCATGTACAGTGACAAAGTGTAACAGTACAGTTATGCCTGTATTGAGTGTCTGAAGGCCAGCCACCTGGCATCCTAGGAAGGTAAGAATGAGCTCTCCACCCCGAGTGGAATAGTAGGGGCCTAGATAGCAGTGCTGTGGGAGCCAGTGAAGTTGATGATGGCATATTAGTGGCCTGGTGACCTCGGGGAAAACCACTTTGTAACAGAATCGGTACTTGTGTACTTGATACCACATGCTTAGCTACCACTAAAATGCAATAGCCATCATGTACTACTGATTGTTATTAAGTGATCACATCCAAGTTAATGAGAAACATATGCTGATATTTCCTCTCTTACCTTTCAGGAAATAAAGAAATTCATTAAGGGGGTTTCTGAAAAGATCAAGAAAACCAGAGATAAATATGGCATCAACGATAATGGCACAACAGAGGTACTAGTCTGCCTAGACATGTTAGGAGACAGATTTTTGCTAACACAGTTGGCCCTCACTATGCTCTCGGGTTTTGTCCCTCCAGCCCCGAGTACTGTACCAGTTGGACCGGATCACCCCCACCCAAATAGAGAAGTTTCTGGAGACCTGTAGGGATAAGTACATGAGGTAAGAATGCTAACTCTCACAGGCTGTCCGGCATCCACCATAGGCCTCTGGTGTCTTTCCTGCTTCTTCCTCATAGGTCCAGAATCCACATCACCACCATTTACTTCCAGGGTTGGAGGTGTCACCTCTTACTTATTTAGTGGGTTGCCAGGCTTGATGCTCCTGGATGTGGAAGTCACTACAAACAAACTTACCAAGTGTCCTCCTCCACAAAGACACTTAACATATATGGCAGGTGCCATCTGCACTGTCCACCTACAGTACATATGATAGGAGACCTTGTAGGACTTCGCCACACAGTGGATCCTGGGCTTGTTCATCACATGCTGACCATGCAGAACTCCATTGCATCCTCAGATCCTCTGTTCCAAGCCTGTGCTGGGTTCTTCCAGCACAGTCAGCCTAGTACCTTGCCAGGTCCTTCCTGGCTGTAATGGCATCAGTTTTCTGTTGGAAGCCCATCCCTAGCCCTCTGACTAGATTTCTTTGTCATACTGTGTCCTCACCTATGCCTTTCCCTTCTAGGGCACAGATGGAGCCAGGCTCCGCAGTGGGTGCGCTCTGTGCCCAGAGCATTGGCGAGCCAGGCACCCAGATGACCCTGAAGACTTTCCACTTTGCAGGTGTAGCCTCCATGAACATCACCCTGGGCGTGCCCAGGATCAAAGAGATCATCAATGCCTCCAAGGCAATCAGGTGCCTGTCTCCTAATGGAACACACCCTGGGGCACACTTGGTAAAAAGTCCCTGAAGCCAGGTGCTGCTGGCTCACACCTGTAATCCTGGTCATTCAGGAGGCTAAGGTCTAAGGATCACAGTTCAAAGCCAGCCGTGGCAGGAAAGTCTATGATACTTCTAGCTCTTATTAACCACCAGAAACCAGAAGTTGCACTGTGGGTCAAATTCATGGAGCACTAGCCTTGAACAAAAGAGATCAGGGACAGTGCGTAAGGCCTGAGTTCTAGCCCCATGACATTACCCCTCCCACCCCTGTCCCCCCCCCCCAAAAAAAGTCCCTCAGGTCAAAACTATGTGAAGCCAAAACGAAAGCCATGTTTTTATTTATGGTCACACATCATTTGAAGGGGAGGGGGAGAAGACTGGGAAAACTAGAGCAGTATGTCTGTAGAGATTTTATTTCAACTTAAGTAGACCCAATTAATGGGTCTGTCACTTCATCTGGGGCCAGACTCTGTGATCCCTGGTGATTTTATACTGAGATTGATGGAAGGACTAAAGGAAGTAGATATTACATTGCCTTTGATGACAGAAATCATGATTACCTAAGATGTAAGTCTAACTAAGAACAATGAGTGGCATTAAGTAAAAACTAAGAGTGACTGGACATCGAAAGTGCAGGTGGTTTGCCTGCTTCTGACCATCAGGGCAGAACCAGCAGTGGGAGTTCAGGGGATAGCGTCCTGGGCAATGCTGGGCTGAGAGGAGCAGGTGTTTGGGGAGAACATTGGAGGAAGTTGAAATGCACCAAGGGTCAGTTTACTCAGGGAACAGAAAGTAACTGCTGCTGGAGACCAGAGAGGAGGAGGAGGTAGGACTCCCTTTGTGTCTGGAAGGAGTTTCTGAAAGTCTTTTCATTCACCAATAGAGTGAGTGGCCTGGGGAAATTCAGAATAAAAGGTGGGGGCGGGGGGAAGGCGGTGGTAAGTGAAGCCTTTATAGTGAGCCTGAAACCCAGTAAATGCTCAACAAATTGCAGGTACTAATACATGACGGATTGCAAGTAGCATTCAGCTTTAATAAAGCAGTGCTCTGCAGACAAGCCCCTTCCTTGGGCAGTAATCTATTCTCCTCCTCCTTGCAGCACTCCAATTATCACAGCACAGCTAGACAAGGATGACGATGCGGATTACGCCCGCCTTGTGAAAGGCAGAATTGAGAAAACCCTCCTGGGGGAGGTAAGAAACCCTCTGGATGACAAGAAAATGAGAGCAACAGCACCGGGGATGGGGGTGGAGGGCCCAAGGCAGCTGCAGTGGACGGAACAGTCCTAGAAGGGGCGTGCCCTAAGGAGGGGAGAGGCTAGCTAATGCTCTGGTCTTTGGACACCACAGATTTCAGAGTATATTGAAGAAGTGTTTCTTCCTGATGACTGCTTTATTCTCATCAAGCTTTCTCTGGAACGGATCAGACTTCTGAGACTGGAAGTGAGTCATGTAATTAAATGTTTGGAGGACATCATCCTGCCTGTCCCAAGGCAGGGAATAACACCTGAGGGCCAGAGCTAAACAGGCAGAGAACACCATGCTAGGGCTTCACTTGGCCTCTGCTGTTTGTGATTCTGAGGCTCCACCCCATCCTCTTTCTGAGCTGACACAGCACAGGCCTGGCCCACAGGACACTAGTGGACATTGTGCAGACCAGAATACCAGCTCACTGTGGCATGGTTTCAGGACAGTTGGTCTTTTTGTCCACCTGCCCAGTCCAGGGCTGCAGTGCCTTAATCAAAACCTGTGGCTCCCACCTGTGGCTCCCTAGCACTGCGGCTGGGTGGCTGGTTGATTCAGTGAATGTTTATAGGCAAAAGGCTTATGTCAACATGGCTGTGTGTGTGTGTGTGTGTGTGTGTGTGTGTGTGTGTGTGTGTGTGTGTGTGTGTGTGTGTGTGTGTGTGTGTGTGTGTGTGTGTGTGTGTGTGTGTGTGTGTGTGTGTGTGCTGGTACTGGGGTTTGAGCTTAGGGCCTACACTTCCATTTTTTGGTGATTAATTGGAGATAATTATGGACGTCTCGACCTTGGCTGACTTTGAACTGCAGTCCTCAGATTTCAGTCTCCTGAGTAGCTAGGATTATAGGCATGAGCCACTGGCACCTGGCCTTATTTTTGTTTTTTAAGGTAAACAGAATAAGTTATTTGAAAGTAGAAAGAAACTAAGAAAAGAAAGCAGAATTCTACTTTCCTTTTTGTTGTTGTTTGTTTTGGGCAGGATTAGGTTTAAACTTGGGAAATTGTAAATGATCTGCCACTTGAGCCATGGTCCCCAGACCTTTTTGCTTTTGTTATTTTTCAAATAGGATCTCAATTTTTCCCAGGCCAGTCTGGACTATAATTCTTCTATTTATATTTCCCTTATAACCAGGATGGCAGGTGCACACCATTATTTTCAGCTTTTTCTATTGAATTGCAGGTCTCATAAACCTTTTTTGCCTGGACTGGCCTCAAACCAGAATCCTCCTAATATCATTCTCCTGAGTAGCTAGGATTACAGGTGTAAGCCACCTTGCCCAAATAAGCTGGCTTCTTAAACTGGTGTTTGTAGGTGCATAACAATGAGACTGATTGCAGATGGTACATGCTGCAGACTGAGTGACTCTGATACCCTCCTCTTCTCAGATAGTTACGCCTGTGTGTCAGCCTTGAAAACATTGTCAGTCATACCCAATTGCCACATTCATGTAGTGTCTAACAGTTTGGGAGCTCTTCCATCCTGTCTCCTGATACCTACCCTGTGGCTCTTACAGGTCTGAGATGGAACCAAATTATGGGTCAGGGATATAGCGCATTGTAGAGTGTTTAGCCTGCATGAGATCCTGGGTTCATCCTCATCACTGCCAAAAAAGGAGCTAAGTTACATCCAGGAGTGTAGCACACAGCAACTAGTGGTGTCAGACACGGGGGTGGAGAGGGGTGTAGGGGGGACGCCACAGAAGCTTTTAAATCATTATGCCCTCCAGCCTCCCCAGAACTTAGACTGGAGGAGGGGAAGGGGGTTTTATCTTGTCATGAAATGAGCATGAATTTTCCATGGGGCTAATATTCATGCTTGGGGTGAAAATTTACCTTTTCTGTGACTAAAGCACAGATATCTATAGATTGTAAACAGGTAGCTTCTGTGTGGTGGGTGATGAGTGCTACAAATGACCGAAAGGCTTCTAGAAGTCATGAAATTCAGGATGGGAGCATTGGAACAGAAGTCTGTAAAGTCAGTGATGCCCCCTGCTGCCTGACAGGTGAACGCTGAGACCGTGCGCTACTCCATCTGCACGTCCAAGCTGCGCGTGAAGCCAGGTGACGTGGCTGTCCATGGGGAGGCTGTGGTGTGTGTCACCCCCAGAGAGAACAGCAAGAGTTCTATGTACTACGTGCTGCAGTTCCTGAAGGAGGACCTCCCCAAGGTGAGGCAGAGTTGCTTCTCATGGTGAAGCCAGTGGTGAGTAGGGCCTGAAGACCTGAGGACAGTGAGTCCAGGACATGGCCCTGATTTCTTTCCTTGTCATTATTTTCTTTTTTTTTTTTTTTTGGTCCGTCATGGGGCTTGAACTCTGGGCCTGGGCACTGTCCCTTAGCTCTTCAGCTCAAGGCGAGCGCTGTACCACTTGAGCTACAGCGCCACTTCCGGTTTTCTGGTGGTTTATTGGAGATAGGAGTCTCACGGTCTCTCTTGCCCGGGCTGGCTTTGAACCGCGATCCTCAGATCTCAGCCTCCTGAGTAGCTAGGATTACAGGTGCGAGCCACCAGCACCCGGCCTTTTCAGTATTTTCTTTATTTACTTTTTTTGTGGCAGTCCTGGGGCTTGAACTCAGGGCCTAGACACTGTTCTTTTGTGCTCAAGGTGAGTGTTCTACCACTTTGAGCTACAGCTCCATTTCTGGGTTTGGAGTGGTTAATTGGATTTTTCTGCCCTGGTTAGGCTTTGAATTGTGTTCCTCAGATCTCAGCCTCCAAAATAGTTAGGATTACAAATGTGAGCCACCAGCACCTAGCTGTCCCCTAGTTATTATTTCTTCCTCCTCCTCCTCCTCCTCCTCCTCCTCCTCCTCCTCCTCCTCCTCCTCCTCCTCCTCCTCCTACCCCCCCCCCCCCCCCCCCCCCCGCTGCTGCTGCTTTCTGCTTTCTGCTTTCTGCTTTCTGCTTTCTGCTTTTCTTCTTCTTTTGTGGTTATGGGGCTTAAACTCAGGGCCTGGGCACTGTCCCTGAGCTCTTTTGCTCAAGGATAGCTCTCTACCACTTCTGGTTTTCTAGTGGTTAATTGAAAAGAGTCTCATAGACTTTCCTGCCTGGGCTGGCTTTGAACCATGATCTCAGCCTCCTGAGTAGCTGGATTACAGGTTTGAGCCACCAGCACCTAGCACTTTCCTAATTGCTTCATGACTACATCCCCTAAAGGATTGGTGGGTTTTGTGTTAGCACTGACACATCAACCCTACCCATCAAATTTTCTGATCTCATAAAACTTACTGTAGAGTGAGACAGAGTCCCCTGAATTGCTCATCTCCCTGAGCCCAGACAGCACCCAGGGCCTCCTAGGTTTAATACATTCCTGGTGAGCTCTGCTGGGAATGGGGGGTTGGGAGGTTACTAACCCAGAGTTTGGTGGGGCCAAGGTGTTTCAGGGTCTCAGGCCCATGTGTCTCCAAGTCCAGGTGGTGGTGCAAGGCATCCCAGAGGTGTCCAGAGCTGTCATCCACATCGACGAGCAGAGTGGGAAAGAGAAGTACAAGCTTTTGGTAGAAGGCGACAACCTGCGGGCAGTCATGGCCACCCATGGTGTGAAGGGCACCCGGACCACATCTAATAACACCTATGAGGTACCACTAAGCCCAGAGGTGCTCCAAGGAGGCTGTCTCCCCAGTGCTGCCCACAGGTCCTCAGCTGATTCCCCAGCACACCTCCTTTGCCTTGCCTTTGTTCTGGGTCTCCACTAAAAGTTACATAGCCATTTCTGGGGAATGAGGCTGGGTTTGGTTTGAGCTTGCCAGGTAGAGGAGGGAGTAGACAGAAGCTGCAGGAGCAGCCAGAGGGCCTGCTCCCACTCATCCCTCACTCTCTAGGTTGAGAAAACACTGGGCATCGAGGCTGCCCGGACCACTATCATCAACGAGATCCAGTACACAATGGTCAACCATGGCATGAGCATTGACCGGAGGCACGTGATGCTGCTCTCTGACCTGATGACCTATAAGGTTCGTGTGGGGGGAGGTTCTGGCATATCTGGGAGACTTAAAATCCACTGTCAGGGAAATACAGCCATGAGCTTCAGATATGATGTCTCAATGGCTGCTCAACAGAAAATAAGATGTCACCATCATGCAAAAGCCAAAGGCAAGTGTTCTGGTAAGATCCCAATGTGAGCATTGCAGCATCATGGGAAACTCACACCCAAGTGAGAACTAAAGTGAGATCCTAAAGCAAAACTAGCCCTTGGCCCATTCACCATGCTTTTTCCTAACAGAGTAAAATAAACTAATATAACCTGAAGAAGACTAAGGTGGGGGTGCTGGGGTTAGTTGCCTATGCCCTCCCCCTAAACAATGCATTTGCAAGCCATGTGCCAGTGTCTCATGCCACTAATTCTAGCTACTTAGGAGGCTGAAATCTGAGGATCACCATTCAAAACCAGCCTGGGCAGGAATAGTCCAAAAGATTCTTATTTCTAATCAACTGCCAATAAAGCCAGAACTGGAGCTATGGTTCAAGTTTTAGAGCCTCGCTTGATCTTTTTTGCTCAAAGACAGCACCCAGGCTCTGAGTTCAAGCCCCAGGACCAGTACAAAAATGAAGATGCAAGGGCTAGGAAGGTGGCTCAGTGGTAGAGTGCTTACCTTGCATTCATGAGGCTCTGGGTTCGATTCCTCAGCATAACATAAGCAGAAAAGGCCAGAAGTGGTGCCGTGGCTGGCTCAAGTGGTAGAGTAGCTAGCCTTGAGCTGAAGAGCTGAGGGATAGTGCCAGGCCCACAGTTCAGGCCCCACGACTGGCCAAAAAAAAAAGAAAAAAAGAAGATGCATTGGCTTTAGCAGTTCTGAAGGACAGCCAGTTTTCACAATCCTCCCTGGTCTAGCCAGTACAGGACATGTAGAAAGCATGTAAGGGAGCCAGGTGTGAGCTCAGTGATAGAGCATGTGTATAGCATGTATGAGGCCCTGGGTTCTATCCCCACCACCAAATAAGAAAAGAAACCCAAGTTGGGACAATGGCCACTCTGAAGAGAGGCTGTCAAATTCAAGTCTCCATGTTCAGTCTTGCTCATTGTACTGGTGCTGGGTCTTAAACCAACTGGTAACTGGGTCTTGTACTCTCCCTTTGCTTTTCACTCAAGGTTGGTGCTCTACCACTTGAGTCACAGCTCTCATCTTCTGGCCCAGGTATCCTGTGTCTCATGGACTTTTCTGTCTGCCTAGGCTGGCTTTGTACTACAATCCTCAGATCTCAGCCTCCTGAGTAGCTGGGATTACAGGTGTGAGCCAGTATAGCCTGTCCCCAGTGTTTTTGTTTTTGTTGTTGTTGTTGTTTAATCCAAGACCAGGACTTGAGCTCAGTACCTGATACATTAGCTCATTGGCTAGCCTTTTTGTATGAGCCATGCCTCCAACCCTATGATCCTGGGTCTTAAACTTAGGGCCTCGTGTTTTCACTCTTCTTTTTTGCTCAAGATTGGTGCTCTATCATTTGAGTCATAACTCCAGTTCTGACTTGGTTACTCTGGCTTATGTAACTAAGTTTGTCTGCTTGGGCTGGCTTTGAACCTCATTCCTCAGATCTCAACCTCCGGAATAGCTAGGATTCCAAGCGTGAGCCACTGGCGCAGGCTCCTGCCTCCGCCTCCCAGTAGCTGGGATTGCAGGTAGCTGCCACTCCCTCTGTCTTCTTCTGGCAGCTCAACATAAACGTTCAGCCCTGTTTTTATAAGCGTTCTTTTAATGACGGAAGCCCCTAAATTGAATTAATATTCTTTCTCTAGCTCTTTGAGCTTTGATAAAGAAGAAATGTTCCCTCTTCTTAAGTTAGACTGTGAATTCTTAGTTCTACAGCTTCTAGGTGCCAGGTGTCCGGCTCCATGCCATTGGTGACCAGCTGTCTCCTGTGGCACTGAGGCAGGCCAACTGCACAGGCCTTCAAACACGACTGGAATAGCAGTTGGCTTGGTTTTTGTTGGTTCTGAGCAGGGGATGCAGGGCACCTTGATTTCCTCTGACTGGCTCAGGATACCCTGTCTCCTGACAGGGTGAAGTCCTGGGCATCACGAGGTTTGGCCTGGCCAAGATGAAGGAGAGTGTGCTGATGCTGGCCTCCTTTGAGAAGACCGCTGACCATCTCTTTGATGCAGCCTACTTTGGGCAGAAGGACTCTGTGTGCGGTAGGTTTGACTTTCCTAGGAGCCATATCAAAATTCTTTATTTCTTAGCCCGTCTATGGCTTGGACTTCAGTAGTGAAAAAAACTAAGCAGGCAGGGGTCATTGATTTAAGAGTAAAGTCATAGGTCACAGAATTGGAACTGCTGGATTTTCATCTCCAGGGCCTGATTGTGGTACCCTGCATTCTCCCTCCCCAGTCTATGAGGAGGTTTCTCTGTCAATGGACAGTTTGGGGTCCGAGAAGAAAAGACTAAATCTGAGCATGTACAGGTTTTTTTTTGTTTTGTTTTGTTTTGTTTTTGTCAGTTGTGGGGCTTGAACTCTGGGCCTACATGCTGTCCCTCAGCACTTCAGCTCAAGGCAAGAGTTCTACCACTTAAGCCACAGTGCTACTTCCTGTTTTCTGGTGGTTTGTTGGAGATAAGCTTTCCTGCCTGGGCTGGCTTTGAACCACGATCCTCAGATCTCAGCTGAGTAGCTAGGATTACAGGCCTGGGGCCCAGCTAAGTTTTTTATTTTTAATCCCTTTTAGATGTAGACAGCCACATTGATTTGCTAGGTGCCCCAAGGCCCACAGAGGGACAGTGGCACAGCCCCCTGATGTCAGCAAGATTATCTTCCTGTCCTGCTTCCTGGGAAGGCAGAAAGGTTACCATTTACATTGGTTGATGTTTGTTGAGCCCGTGTGGGGCCTGTGTATGCTGAGCATCTCCACACACCAGGAGGTATAGGCCCCCGGTGCTTTAACAGCAAGAAGACACAGGACAACACAAGTTGCATATGGCCCTGCACTGCACTGAACCTGGCCTTCCTGCACTAAGAGTGTAGAACCTCTAAAGAGTGGTTGAGGACAAGGAGTCTACCTGACAGCACCTCCCCCTGAGGCCAGCACTGCCTTTGAGCTCTGCTCTGGCTTCTCAGAATCCACAGTAAGACCTTACGGGGCTAGGCAGAATTACTAGGTTAAGGCTAGGGAAGTTCAGTAAGCCCCAAACCCCATAGCAGAAAGACTGAAAGACCTAAGCAGGCATTACAAACCTGGAGCTCTGCTTCCCAGGAGCCCTTTGCTCTTGTGTGGAGTTGTCAGATACGGGGTGGTCCAGTCAGGCTTCATTCAGAGTGCACACCCATTTTTTGCCCCAAAGATAATAACTTTCTCTTTTTGTTGTTGTTGTTGTTCCCCGATATGTAGCCCAGGTGGTTCTGCATCAGCCTCCTCTGTGGGACAGGCCACAAAACCCTGCACATTTTTTTCTTCTAAAAGAGACACTAGAGGGTGTAGGTTTACATGCGGGCCATTTGAAGGAGGAGAGTTCCATAAAGGCTTTGATTTTTTTTTAAAAGAGCAGGCCGGGGACACTAGAAGTATGGGGTATTACCTGGCATGCAAAATGCAAGAGACCCTGGGTTTACTCCACAGTACTACCAAAAAGACAAAAAGGCAGTCAAGACAGACACAGAAGAGGGAGAAAGACGGTGAAGAGAAGAAAAGAGATTGGAGGGGAATACAGTGGGAATGGGAGAGGGCCCAGGCTCAGGCCAAAGCACCTAGGACTGTGACCAGCACCCAGCCCTGCTGCCAGGAAACTGGGTCTAGGCTAAAGCCCTGCAGTGCCTACCTGCTGCCCTGCCATGCCTGACCCCTGTGTGGGCCTCTGACAGCCCCCCTGCCCCACCCCACTTTGAAGTTTCCCCTACTCCTGGTCCTTTCACACATAGTAACCATGTTGGCCCTCACTGCATGCTGTGTCCAGTTTGCTTGTTGGCCTCTGGTTCCATGTTAGCATAGGACGTAATTGTCACTTATTTGCTCTTGCAGTTTTTAAAAGCTGCACTAGAGCCCTTCAAGGGTTCTTGGCCTGGGCTTCTGGAAGCCTGGCCCCACCCTTCTCTGAGCACAGATAGAACTGTCTGCTGTGCTTTCCAGGGGCACTGCCAGGTACTCACCACCACTCTAGGTTTCCTTCCTTCTAGAACCCTCTGGTCTTCCTTTCTTCATTTCTTTTTTTTTTTTTTTTTTTTTTTTTTTTGTCATGGGGCTTGAACTCAGGGCCTGGGTATTGTCCTTTTGCTCTTTTCACTCAAGGCTATAGCACTCTAATACTTGAGACACCATTCCGCTTCTGGTTTTTCTAGTGGTTATTTGGAAATAAGAGGCTCACAGACTTTCACAGACTTTCCTGCCAGTCCTCAGACTTCAGCCTCCTGAGTAGCTTCGGATTATAACCATGATGCCAGGCGCTGGTGGCTCATGCCTGTAATCCTAGCTACTCAGGAGGCTGAGATCTGAGAACATGGTTCAAAGCCAGCCCAGGTAGGAAGGTCTGTGAAACTCTTATCTCCAATTAACCACCAGAAAATCAGAATTGGCGCTGTGGCTCTAGTGGTAGAATGCTTTGCTTGAGCTGAAGAGATGAGGGACAGCACCCAGGCCGAGTTCAAGCCTTAGAACCAACTTAAAAAAAAAAAAAAAAAAAAAAAAGATTACAACCATGAGCCACAAATGCCCTTGGCTGAGTAGAGTTTCTTAAAGACAGCGCCTATAGGCTGTGTTGTGCTCAGGTGGGAGAGAAGTATCTAGGCTGCCTGCAACACCCTGCTGAGCGCCGTGACTGTCCTCCCCTGGGGCACAGAAGGCCCTGTCCCCAGCCAGGAGCACAGTGCAGGGGCCAGTTCACCAGTTAATGTGCAGAGGAGCCTTCAGGCACCAAGTCCCTAACCTTACCTGCGTTCCCTGCCTCCCTTCTGTGTGAAAGTCCGCCCCCATGTGAAGGCACCCCCTGAGCCCTGTCCTGGTTGCTTGCAGGAGTGTCGGAATGCATCATCATGGGAATCCCCATGAGCATCGGGACGGGCCTCTTCAAGCTGCTCCACAAGGCCGACAGGGACCCGGACCCCCCCAAAAGGCCCCTGATCTTCGACACAAATGAGTTCCACATCCCCCTTGTCACATAGTCCAGAAGAAGAGGAGACCATACCTGACCTTCCCCCCTTGCCCGTCTACAGCTGGAAGAGCGTTCTGCTTCCTGGGACAAGCCCAGAGGCTCCCGTCTGTGCTGGTGGTTGGAGAAGACCCTGGAGTCCCACAGTGCCACTCCTCATATAGGGAGCAGCCCCTGCCTGCTGCCACCTGCACTACAGTTTGGGGAAACTTGGGCTTTGTTTGTTACCTGTCTATGGGTGGTCCAGCCAGGCATCCTTGCCCATCCCACCGTGCTGTGTCCTCTCCAGCAGCTCCTAGTGTGGTTCCAGCCTCACACAGGCTAGGACATGTTACTGGTTTTCCATTCCTCAATTGTGACATACTCGTGTAAATAATGTTACTACTATTTATTTGTTCCTTTTGAGAGATGTGGAGTTGTCATTATTTTGTTTTATTCTTCAAACCAAAAAACTATAGAAACCAAAAAAGCCAGCATCCAAGTGTCACTGGTTAAGCAAATGGGAGTATTTTGAATCAGTAACAAGCTAAGACAGTCACTCAGCCCAAACTGCTCCAAAATATCTTCTATCAACGCTCAGCCACCTGTTACTGCCATCTACCTCTGGCGGCAGGAGGCTCTTTATTAGTACAAGAACCAAACCCATTCTCTGTGACCTGTAGAAGCCTCACTGGAGTTGGTGGGGACAGGCTTCCTGAAGCCTGGCATTGTCCATAGAAACGATGTGCAGCCAGTCCAGTTTGCCTGTGCTACCTTAGGCTGGAATCCACACCCCTAGTGGGGTGTCTGCAATTCTGTCCTGCCTCCCAGAGCTGCAGAGTACAAATGCTGGTGCAGAACTGGAGGCCTGAAAAGTACCTAGGGGCAGTGGTGGGAGAGAGCACTACTGGGCACAGGCAGTACCAGGAAACTGAGATGGCAACCTTGAAGAGTTGGTCTGCAGCTGGGCATCAGTGGCTCATGCCTGTAATCCTAGCTACTCAGGAGGTTGAGGATCTCAAAGCGGCAGGAAAGTACTCACCCCTTCACCTCCAGTTAACTACCAAAACTATAAGTGGAGCTATGGCTCAAATGGCAGAGCGCTAGCCTTGAGCAAAAGAAGCTCAGAGACAACACCCAGGCCCTGAGTTCAAGCCCCAGGACTGGCATGTGTGTACAGACACAGAGTTCCCAGTGTTATTAGAGAGCAGACTTCAGGACTATGAGGAAAACAGGGCCAGGTATTCCAGAAAGACCCCTATGAAATCGCTTCTGCCCAGTGATTGCACCATCGCTGGGGGTTTGTCGGGGTTAGGAAAGAAATGAAAGTCCATCTCCTAGGAGGATTTGTTCTTGGAGACAATTGCTCTTTGTGCTGAACTTGCTCTGTGATGTTGGCCCCGGGCCAAGGAGCAATGGGAACAGCACAGTGGCCCTCCTGGAAAACATTCGGTGGGGCCTGACTGTGGAGCCCCATAGACAGATGTGGGGATTTGACCCTTCTTTGTGGCTCTGTGCATGCACTTCAGGTCTATTTCTGTAATGACAGTCCCCTTAATGGTCTCAGCTACTAAAAGAAATAGCCATCCAAACATGGTTGAATGAGGAGATGGGTCTGAGTGACTTAAGAGATGAATGGAAGGGAAAAACAAACAAGGCAGGAAGGTTGTAACAATATTTTACAGAACCATACTTACATCCTTTGATTCCCCCTGGTTGACTCCCCAAGCCAAGTTCATGTTCCTGGGGAACTCAGTGAAGCAGAGAGTGAGTGCCTTCTCTTCATATCCATGTGTTCTGATTAGCAGCACCTTGACCTGAGGGTTTTTTGTTTGTTTTTGTTTTGGCCAAAGCTCAAGTTGAAATGCTGTTAAAATTTTGTAATTTAGGGGCTGGGAAGGTGGCTCAGTGGTAGAGTGTTTGCTTCGCTTGTGTGAGGTCCTAGATTCGATTCCTTAGCACCACATAAACAGAAAAGGCTGGAAGTGGTGCTGTGGCTCAAGTGGTAGAGCACTAGCCTTGAGCTGAAGGGCTGAGGGACAGCGCCCAGACCCAGAGTTAAAGCCCCAGGATTGACCAAAAAAAAAAAAAAATGTAGTTTAGCATCTACCAAGTTGGCCTTCAGCCTTCACTCAGTATCAGTGATATGAAAAGGGTTCTTTCTCTTGATATTTTCCTGTGTTAAACTGAGCTATCCTGCCACATCATGGAACCATGGAACCTGGAACATCAGGACCATGTTCCTGGGCAACCTCCAGAAGGCTCTTAGTTGGGATGGAAGCCACAGGCCTTAGTACATACAGCTCTGGCATGGTCAGCAGGGCCAGTAGAGGGGACACTGGGAGTGAGGGTGAGGTCCCTACAGAAACCCCCTGTTGGTGTGGTAGACTGCACGAGTGTGCTGACAGGTCAGCAGATGTGGGGCAGTGTGGTTAGGAAAAGAGTACGCCAACCAGTGGAAGCCACCCACCAGTGGGCACTGCCAGCCCTGCTGCAACCACACAGCACTGGTGGGCAAGTCCTGTATGCGCCCCTCTATTCTGATCTGGGTATCATGTGATCACCTGCTCTGCCCTGCATTCACTGGGCATTATGCCAGCCCAGACTCAAGACCTAGCAGCCACAGATTCTCAAGAGTAAGCTCAATAGGAGGTCGATCGGTTTTATTCTCCAGACCTCTTTAGAAGAAATAAGAAAAACATGTAAATCCCATCTCATCCAAAAGCAGTGTGGTATCTCTGGCTAGCAATCTGTGTACCCAGGGGATTAAGGTAGCTCTTGGCTTAGTTATACCCCCAGCGTTATTGAGCACTGTGGGGAGGGAGACCTTTTGCAGGGGGAAGCGGGGGTTGTCTGTCTGTGTCTGTTCAACTATGGAGCCACGTTTCTATTTCAGGGCTTGCCCCTGTGTATTCACATTGATTCCTGTTGATTGAACTTGACACTAGTGATTTTTTTTCTCAAATTTTTGCAGTCTCTTGGCAGACCTCTCTATTTTCCTACCACAACACAAAGGAGATTTTAGTATGTAAAACTATAGCAGTCATCCTGGTGGGTTGTGAGATGGGTTCCTGTGCGGTCCAGCTCCTTGAAAAGGGAACACCCCCTGCCACCAGCTTCTTGTTCTGGAGAGCAGCTGTGAGCACCCCAGCCCAGCACCAACACTGCCCTCTGGAGCCAGGCAGCCCCAGCAGAAGCAATGGAAGGTCTCCAGAGCATCATAACAGGAAGAGCCACCTGGCCATTCTTCCATTCAGCACTGTTGGAGGTATTAAAGGTAAAGGTATAGCCGTAAGTACAACAGGCCAGTCAGACATGGATGTGAGTTCATTCAGAAGCACCTGTGGCTCACACCTGTAATCCTAGCTACTCAGAAGCCAGATCTGAGGAACACAGGTCAAAGCCAGGTTGGACAGGAAAGTCCATGAGACTCTTACCTCCAGTTAACCACCAGAAAACCAGAAATGGCACTGTGTCTCAAAGTGTAGAGTGCTAGCCTTTAAGCAAAAGGAGCTTGGGGTTAGTGCCCAAGCTCTGAGTTCAAACCCCACAACAGACCAAAAAAAAAGAAAAACAAAAATGGAAGGAAGGAACAGAGGATTGAGGATCAAACCTGACCATGTGTGTCTAATAGTCCTGGTCAGGCTTCATCATGGGGCCTGTCTCCTGGGAGCAGGCTCAGCATATCAGCAGGCCCCCTAAGAATAAAGAGCACTGGTATCTACCCTGAACATCATGAGCCAGGATATGATAAAGACACGTGCACATCCATGTTCACTGCCTCACTATTCACAATAGCCCAGATAAGGAAACAGTCCAGATGCCCCACAAAATGGATCCAAAAAAATGTGGTACACATACACAATGGAATTCTACACAACCATTTGGAAGAACAAAATGTCATTTGTAGGGAAATGGATGGAACTAGAACAAATCATGTTAAGTGAGGTAAGCCAAGTTCAGGTAAACAAATAACACATATTTGCTCTTATATGTGGAAATTAGATCTAAAATACACTGGGATGTGATCAATTATACATGATATAAATACAGTGAGACCAAAAGAGGATAGTCTTAGGGGAGAAACACAAAGGCACAATGCCTACATGTTTTTATATTAAATAATTTTTATCGAAACAAACTCCAAGATACGGAAATGAGACTTCTCTTTTAATTTTTTTTTATGATTCTGTCTTCTTTATGGCATGTTCATGTGTAAATCTTTGGGTGGGTGAAGGGTAGGGTACAGAATTCAAGGGAGAAAAAGTGTAGCAGTGGAGCTCACTGGACACTGATGAAAGTGAAGTATGCAACTCGTGGGTGGAGATGGGAGGGAGACCAGGAAAGACTGAGGGAACAGAAGACACTGTATAAAAAGAATGTACATCACCTCTGTAGTAACAATAAATATACATATATACATATATACACACACATATATATACAGTGGCTGGGTGCTGTCCCTCAGCTCTTCAGCTCAAGGCTAGCACTCTACCACTGGAGCCACAGCCTCACTTTCAGTTTTCTGAGTGGTTTATTGGAGATAAGAGTCTCATGGCCTTTCCTGCCCAGACTGGCTTTGAACCGAAATCCCCAGATCTCAGCCTCCTGAGTAGCTAGGATTACAGGCCTGAGCCACCAGCGCCCAGCCCTAAATTTTAAAATAAATAAACCAGGGTGAACCAAAAACAAACACAAGTGAAGAGTAAAACCATCAGATTCCAGGGCTCTTTGCTTACACATAGACCCTATAGGCTGTGCCCTGAGGACTCTGCGGTCACTGGAAAGGTTCCCACTATTCACCCTGGCCAGCCTACTTCAGTGAGACTGAACATTTAAATCCAAGAATACTTGGTGAGCTTAGGGCTCAGCCAGGGGCTGTGCCAGGCTCTCAGGGGAAGTCCCTGTGTAAGTAGAGAGCACTCTTGGCCAGGGATACCTCGTGAAGGGCCTGGTTTCCAGAGTGTCAGGATTCAAGTCCCAGTTCCCCCATGTTCTTAGTGACCTTTGATGAATGACAGTCTCTCTGCCATGTAGTAATTTGTAATTTGTGTGTCACTGTGAGATGAAGTTTCAAAGATCTTAGTGTCATGCCTGGCACTACTCATAAAGCACATTCAATGCATTAAATGTTTACACTCAGGGCAACTATTACTTTGTACTAAAAACATGGTCAGAATATACAGCCAAATACCACGATCCTCCTGTCCCAGCCTCTGAGCACTGAGATTTTTTTTTAATTTAATTTTATTTTATTTGTGAACATACTGTACAGAGGAGTTACAATTACATGGGCAGGATAATGCGTACATTTCTTACCAAGCCTTGCAGCCTCCTCCTTTGTTTACCCTTCACATCCCTTCCCAGCCTCCCCCCTCCCCCCCATCCCAATCCTATTCCTTTCCCCCCCCACCCCCGCACCGACGTTGTAAAGCTCGTTTTGGACATGACAACTTGTACTTCTCATTGTTGCAACAGGTCCACCTGTGTCCTTATAGAACTGGTTTTTCCCCATCTCCTCCACAAGTTATACTGACATCAAATATAGTAAAAACAGGGGTTATACTGTGGGGGAGGGACATACAAAGCAACAAAGAGATAATCTTATAAATGCATTAGAAACACATGCATGAAAGAAAAAAACATTAAAATACACATCTAAGGGTTCATTTTCCTGACATCACATTATCTGACCTTTTCCGCTTGACTCATACATATACTAGATATTACAAATAAGGGAAACCATGGGACCTATGTTTCTTTGGGCCTGGCTTACTTCACTTAATATAATTTTTTCCAAGTTTTTCCATTTCCTAACAAATGGGGCAATGTCATTCTTTCTGATGGAGGCATAGAATTCCATTGTGTATATATACCACATTTTCTTGATCCATTCATCTACTGAGGGGCATCTGGGTTGGTTCCATATCTTAGCTATGGTAAATAATGCTGCAATAAACATAGTTGTTGAGCACTGAGATTTTAAAGTGTGCACCTCCAACCTAGTAAAATGAGTTTTGCTTTAAATTTTTTTTTATTATCGTTATTATAAAGGTGGTATACGAGGGGCAAAGAGTACTTTTTTTATTTTTTGGACATTGTCACCCCTTCCCTTGTACCTTTTTCCAGTTCTATAATGAATGAACCCTGGGCCTCACATGCCTCTGGCCTTTTTTCTTCCTTTATTATTTTTTCCTTTCTCCCCTGTGTGCTGAGGATGTAAGCCAGGGCCTTGAGCATGCTAAGGAAGCAGAGTAACACAGAACTGTAGCCCCAGCTTTCAGGTTTTGATTCTCACTATAGCCCTCTCTGGTCTCAAACCTCTGCCTCCCAAGTGCTCAAATTACAGACATGCACCAGCAGGCTTAGTTCCCTGGCTCGTTCCAATTCACCCAGACGAAGTTCTTCTGTGGCTTTCCCAAGTATAGCACTGCCCACACTGACTGCTATCAGTGGAAACTGCTGTCAGTGTAGGAAACTTTATTTTATTTTATTTTATTTATTTATTTATGGGTTTGAACTCAGGGCCTGGGCACTGTCCCTGAATTTCATTTGCTCAAGGTTTGCACTCTACCCCTTGAGCCACGGCACCACTTCCAGCTTTTTCTATTTATGTAGTACTGAGGAATCAAACCCAGGGCTTTATGCATGCTAGGCAAGCACTCTATTACTAAGACACATCCCCAGCCGAACTATTTTTTATTTTTTATTTTTTATTTTTAGCCAGTCCTGGGTGAGACTCAGGGCCTGGGTCTATCTCTGAGCCTCTCGGTGCCCAAGGCTAAAGCTCTACTACTTGCGCCACAGGACCATTTCCTGGTTGTTGTTGTTGTTGTTTTTGGGGGGAAGGTTTGGTCAGTCATGGGACTTGAACTCTGGGCCTGGGCACTGTCCCTCAACTTTTCAGCTCAAGGCTAGCACTTCACCACTTGAATCACAGCATCACTTCCGATTTTCTGGTGGTTAATTGGAGATCAGAGTCTCACACACTTTCCTGCCTGGGCTGACTTTGAACCGTGATCCTCAGACCTCAGCCTCCTTAGTAGCTGGGATTACAGGCATGAGCCACCAGAGCCCAGCTTACCACTTCCAGCTTTTTCTATTTATGTGGTACTGAAGAATAGAACCCAGGGCTTCATGCATGCTAGCCAAGCACTCTACTACTAAGCCAAATTCCCAGCCCACTTTTAATTTTTTTTTGAGAGGCTGAAATGGGAGTCTATTGAGAGAACCAGCGACTGCAGGTAGACTCCTGTCTCAAACACCTGCAGCCCCTCGAATACGCTGAATATTGTTAGAAAACTGAGCCACGAGGGCAGGAGAGGAAAGATAGAGTAGAAAAAATATACCAACAAACTAGATCAACTCCAGTGGAGTGTGAAGTGGGACGCCAGGGTGACCAGAGTAGAGCCAGGAGACATGAGGCATGGCATCTGTAGGAAACATTTTACACTGTGGAAAGAGGAGGGTCAGGGAAGGGACTGGCAGGCGGTCATGTGGCAGAGGCTTGAACATTAATCTAGGCCATAAAGTCAATATGATCCCATTTTGGTGCCCTGAATGTTAGAACCCGAATAACTCAGATGGATGGATACTTTTAATAGAGATCTTGATATGGTTATTAGATTTAGCATGTCATAGGGCATCCAGTGAGCTGGAACTGGGCTTTTTCCTCCTTAAAGGAGAAATTGCTGTTTGAAAATCATTAGCAAAGAACTTGTTAAACTGATAATGACAGCTGCCCCTGGGGACAGAAACTGGGTGACTGAAGGACAGACAGAAAATGACTTATTTTTCACACAGTTCTATAGTACCCTTCTAGTTCTTCTGGAGGTTTTTGCCTTTGGGGAAGGGGCTATACTGGGATTTGAACTCAGGACCTTGTGCTTGCCAGGTAGGTTGGTCTACCACTTGAGCTATATCCAGTCCTTTTTGGTTGACTTATTTCAGGGATATGGTTTCATGTTTTCACCCAGCCTGGCCTGAACTGATTGTGATCCTTCTACTTATATTTCCCATGCAGTTGGAATGACAAGTGCACACCACTGTCCCAGCATCGTATCGATTAAAATTGAGTTTCATGAACTTTTTGCCAGGGCCGGCCTCCAGCAATGGTTCTCCTAATCTCTGACTCCCAGGTAGCTAGGATTATAAGCATAAGCCACTATACACCCCCCCCAACCCTGCCATTTTTTAAATCAATACCTGGTAGTAAAGAGATCACCTTGAAGCAGACTTTGTTCTGGAAAGTACTTGAATGTTCTGTTTGGAAAGTGGATGCGTGGCCCCGTCCAGGTAGAGCAGGAGAAAGCATTAGGTCCTAGTAATTAGCACTAGGCACTTCTACCCAGGTAGAAGGCTATGGACATATATGACATTTTCTTTTCTGATGTAAGCAGTTTATAGGGGCACTTTCTGGCCTGATACGGTTTCACCGCATTGTCAAGGAAGGACCTCACCTTCCTCTCCACCATCCCTCAGGCATGGCCCGGGGCTTGCTGGTAGCCACTTCAGTGTGGGCCTTCCAATCAGGAGAAAGGAGGAAGAGAGGCCCAGCACTGCCCTCCTACCGAAGTTCCCAAAGTCACTTGACACTTCTGCTTACATCCCCTCAAACAGAACTTACAGCCCAGCCCAACTCTGAAGAAGCTGAAAATGTTTAGACTCTGGGTGTTCATGTGCCTAGCTAAAAATAGGGGGCTTCTGTTAGCAAAGAAAGGTAGCAGGGAAGGGGGAGAGGAAGTAGAAAGTAATCATCTCTCTGCATATGATAGATTAGGACTTTTGTCCCTCTTCTGTGCGTTGATAGAGGTTAGAATCTCGCCCTGGATCCCCCTAGGAATGCTGCTGGACTGGGTAAGACCAAGTACCTCTCCAGAAAAAAAAAAAAATAAAAAGGATGGGTTGAGACCTTGAGCCCTTTGCTCTTTCCTTTTCCTTCTCAAAAAGGTCATGCCTGAGCTGGGTGCCCGTGACTCACACCTGTAGTCCTAGCTACTCAGAAGGCTAAGATCTGAGGATTGTGGTTTGAAGCCAGCCCAGGCAAGAAAGTCAGTGAGACTCCTATGTCCAATTAACCACTAAACAGTGCCAAAAGTGGAGGTGTGGCTCAAGCAGTAGAGAGCTAACCTTGAGCATAAAAGTTTAGGGAAGGGGCTGGGAAGGTGGCTCAGTGGTAGAGCGCTTGCCTTGCATGCCTGAGACCCTGGGTTCGATTCCTCAGCACCACATAAGCAAAAAGAAAAAAGCCAGAAGTGGCGCTATGGCTCAAGTGGTAGAGCACTAGCCTTGAGCTGAAGAACTGAGGGACAGTGCCCAGGCCCAGAGTTCAGGCCCCACGACTGGACCCAAAAAAAAAAAAGTTTAGGGACAGCACCCAGATCCCGAGTTCAATCCCTAGGACTGGCACAAAATAAAATAAATAAACCCCAAACCCACTAAGCACTGTAAGCCCATGCCCACTCATTATCCTTTCATTTTTTGGGGGGGAGGGGGGGTCCGGTGTTGGGACCTGATCTCTGGGCCTGGGCGCTGTCCCTCAGCTCTTCAGCTCAAGGCTATTGCTCTACCACTTGAACCACAATGCCACTTCCAGCTTTTTTTTTTCTGCTTATGTGGTGCTGAGGAATCGAACCCAGGGCCTCAGGCAGGCAAGGCAAGCACTCTACCACTGAGCCACCTTCCCAGCCCCCACTCATTATCCTAGCTACTCAGGAGGATTGCAGTTCAAAGCCAGCCTGAGCAGAAGAGTTCATAAGAATCTGTGAGACTCTTACATCCAATTAACCAACAAAAAGCCAGACATGGAACTGTGGCTCAAATGTTAGTGTCAGCCTTGAGGGGAAAAAAAAGCCAAGTAAGAGCATGAGGCCCTGAGTTCAAGCCTCAGTACCATCAAATGAATGAATGAGTGAACAAATGAATGAAACCATTCTCTCCTCGGGTAGTCCGCACTCATCTCGCAGGTGTGCAGCCTTCTGGGAAACAGTGCTGAGGATCTGTATGAGGTTTCAGACTGGGCAATATATGCCCTGCTCTGGCAGAAATGGACTTGAACTAAGATGTCCAAGAGTCAAGTTCCAGTCACCTCTCTGCCCCCTGCATTGCCTCTGGGTCTGTTTCCAAGTATGGGAATGGAGACTGAACTCATGGCCACACATGCCTGCTTTTAAGCACGCTACGAGGCTCCCTGCTGAGAGGCCGAGTGTGACTTAGCGGTGCTATAGAGCAGAAGCTGCTCCCTGCTCAGAGTCCACCCCACCGCTTCCTTCCTCACACCTCTCCATCCCTGAGACCTAAAGCTGGACCCTTTTAGGTTCCAATAGCATCCCTACCTTGAGGCTCCAGCCCAGTACTTTGATTTATAAATACTGCCTCCTTACCCCTCCCCTCATGTGGCTGTAACCCTTTTGGGTTACTAACGCCCCGCCCTCCTTGCCCCTTCCACAGTCAGACTATAAATGCTTTGACATGAGCTTCTTTCTTACCACCTCCCACCAGAGACCACACTAGCATTCTCCACTAGAGATACCCCCAGGCTGTAAGCCAGAAGGAAGGCCCTAGCTTTGGCTGGAACCTCCCTCCTCCCACAGGTTTTCTCCTCCCCAATAAAATGTATTGGTGTTGAGCCATCTCTGTCCATTCTCTATTCGTTTCCACTTTGGGGGGATGGGGTAAGGGGAAGGTCTAGGGCTTAAACTCTGAACCTGAGTGCTGGGCGCTGGCCCTAAGCTTTTGTGCTCAAGGCTAGTGCTCTTCCACTTTGAGCCACAGCTCCATTTGTGGCTTTTTGCTAGTTAGGTGGAGCTAAGAGTCTCAAAGACTTTCCTGCTCCAGCTGGCTTCAAACTGTGATCCTCAGATCTCAGCCTCCTGAGTAGCTAGGATTGCAGGCATCAGCCACCAGTGCCCAGCCTATGCTCCTATTTGAACCTAACAGGCCCCATGACAGTTCCCAGTTCCCAAGCCCCAGCGCTGGTGTCAGGATGGCAGCTTATTCTGTCATTTTCTAGCCAGTCCTGACACTGAGCTCACCATGTGGACCCATTGTTGTGCCTCCAGGGGAATGTGTGTCCTTGATCACTGGAAATGCCATTGTGATATTCATTGCTCATCCCCAGTGCTTAGCAGTGCCTGACCTGCAATGGTGCTTTAAAGTCACCAGTCAGGTTGGAGGTGTGGGCCTGTCCCAAGCCTGCAGCCTAGCTCAGGTGCCTCCTTACTGCAAGGGCTGTACAGGCCTGATGCCTTTTGTTTTCCCACCAATTAGGAAAAGGCTCAATTCCAATTTAACCCAGAGGGCCCCTGAAAGGGCTAGACCCAGGGCGACAGACTGACCCCTCCCCCAAATCTCCCCATTTCTTCCACAGCCCTGGGCCCCAACTCTGGCCCAAAACACAAGAGCCAGAGCCAAGCACTTCTAGCATATACCACCATGGGTGATTTATTTAAGGGTCTCCAAATAATCACTTAAGTGTCACCATGGCAACCTGAAGAGTTGCCATGGAGACCGGAGCAGGAAATGTCCCCATGGAGACACCTGGGAGATTCTGTAGGAAATCATTACCAGGTGGAGGGGGCTTGGGAAGGGGGAGCTGGGTAAATAAGGAGGCAGCTCTGTGGTCTGTGTGCTGGCACAAGACGCTGGCCAAAGGGGTAAAGCAGGAAGGACCAGCTTAGAAAGGCAGGGGGGTTAATGAGGTCTGGAAGGAAAGCAAGACATTGGTAAGGATGGTGGTGTCAGAAAGAGAGAGAGAGAGAGAGTGTCTGTTGTGGGGCTTGAACTCAGGGCCTGGGCACCACCTATGAGCTCTTTTGCTCATGGCTAGCACTGCACCACTTTGAGCCACAGTGCCACTTCTGGTTCTCTGGTGATTAATTAGGGATGAGTCTCTTGGACTTTGCTGCCCAGACTGGTTTTGAACTGTAATCCTCAGGTCTCAGCTTCCTGAGTAGCTAGGATTACAGGTGTGAGCCACTGCTGCCAGACTCAGAAAGATTACTTTTTACTCTACATTCCTTTGCAGTATTGGGACTTACTTTATCATAAATATGTAAATAATAATTCTTAAAATTGAAGAAGTCACTTATGGAACATTATATTAAGTACTTTGTAGCCTCAAACCAATCCTACATGTAGATATTAGCTACATTATATGATGAGGAAACTGCTCTTCAGAAAGGCCCAGAAAAGGCCAGATGTTATGGCTCACGCCTATAATCCCAGGTACTATGGAGGCAGAGAGTGGAAAGAGCCACAGTTCAAGGCCAGCATGGGCAAAACATTAGACCCCAACCCAACCAATAAAAAGCTTATTTGGCATGGTGGAATATACTTGTCATCTCAGCTACTTGGGAAGCAAAAGCGGGGTTATATTGCACATAACTGGCCTGGGCAAAAACATGAGGTCCTCCCTCTTCGAAAGTAACTATAGTGAAAAGGTAAAGAGGCATGGCTCATGTGGTAAAGCACTTGCCTAATGCAGGGCCTGAGTTCAAAATTCAGTCCCACCAAAAATGTGAAGGAAGAAGAGAGGGAAGGAGAGAGGGAGGGAAGCCAGGTGTCAGTGCTTACACCTGTAATCCCAGCTACTCTGGAGGCTTAGATCTGAGGGTTGCAGTTCAAAGTCAGCCTGGGCAGGAAAGTCTATAGGATTCTTATCCCAGTTAGCCAGCAAAAAGTTGGAAGTGGAGCTGCGACTCAAGTGTTAGAACTCCAGCCTTGATGGGAAAAAGCTGAGGGCCAGCACCTAGGCCATGAATTCAAACCCCAGCACTAGCCAAAAGAAAGCAAGCAGGGGGCACTGGGAAGGTGGCTCAGTGGTAGAGCACTTGCCTTGCATGCATGAGGCCCTGGGTTTGATTCCTCAGCACCACATAAGCAAAAAGAAAAAAGCCGGAAGTGGTGCTGTGGCTCAAGTGGTAGAGCGCTAGCCTTGAGCTGAAGAGCTGAGAGACAGCGCCCAGACCCAGAGTTCAGGCCCCACAACCAGACCACGCCCCCCTTCCCCCCCCCAAAAAAAAAAGAAAGCAAGCAGTCTCAGTGAGCCACCTCAGACCTCCTGGCATTTCAGATCTCAGTGCCGTATTTTTGATAAATTGGGTCTACCTTGGCACCTGCTGTATGCATCAGAGTTTCTGGTAAAAGAAAATAGAAACCAAATCTGGCTAATGAAGCAGGAAGGTTTCATTTTGCTTTGTTTGTGGAAACGTCAGGCAGCTCACAGAATCATCTTGAAGGATGGAAATCCAGGATGAGAAAATGGACACAAACCAAGAGTGACTGACTGGCAGCAGGGCCCCAGCTGGTCACAGCATAGCTTGATCTGGTCAGGACTCTGGTTACTGCACAGTGGACCTAGTGCTGCCTCAGCCCTGACTGTCCAAATAGGATTCTGCATTCTCCCTTGGCAGAGGTATCCAGGTGACCAGGCCAGCCACCAATGAGCTAGAGACAAGGGAAATGAGTACCTGTCATTCCTGTCCTGCAGCATGGAAGGGGCAGTGGGGGAAGGGGGGATTAAGGTACTGAGTTATTCAGAAAAATGCCTTATCATGCTTATGTAGGAATGAGGGTACAAACAACTTTATTTCCATGAAGACAGCTGTCAGTGGCCACCCTCTAGCCACTGGTTCTCCCACGTGGAGAGCATCTGCTGAGTGGATTCTGCTCTGAGTCACCAGTGCTTTTATTTCTGGTACCAGGCCGTGAGCTCAAGGCCTTACCCTCTTATTCAGGTTTTTCAATCACATTTGGTACTCTGCCACTTCAGCCATACCTCCACTCCCAGCTTTTTGCTGATTAATTGGAGACAAAAGTTGCAGATGTGTCTGCCTGACCTGGCTTCAAACCTTGATCCTCCGATCTCAGTTTCCTGAGGATTACAGGGGTGAACCACCAGCACTCAGATAGAACATGGTTCTAACTATAGCACTCTATAGGAAGGAAGACTGGGAAGGTAGAAGGTGAATAATTTTGAAGCATGATGCAATGATGTATGAAGATGGTATAAGGAATGTCAGTGAAAACTATTGCTCAATGGGGATAGGGAGGGGAAAAAAAAAGAAAAAGCAGTAGATAAGGTTATTCAGACTAAAATATATGCATATGTGAAATACCATGAAAATCCACCCCCACCCCCACCCCCAAAAAAAGGTCAGGTACTGATGGCTTAGGCCTGTCATCCTAACTATTCAGGAGGCTGAGATCTGAGGATCGTGGTTCAAAGTTAACCTGGGCAAGAAAGCCCATGAGACTCTTATCTCCAATAAACTACTCAGAAAAAGCCAGAAGTGGCACTGTGGCTCAAGTGGTAGAATACTAGCCTCGAATGAAGCTCAGGGACAATGCCCAGGCTCTAAGTGCAAGCCCTAGGACTGGCACCAAAAAAAGAAAAAAAAAGAATATCAGGAAAGTTTACCTTCCAAAGGCCCCATCTGCAAATTCCATGAACCTACAAAACTTGACCATGGGATTACTGATGGACATACTCACACCGTAGCACCTTCATAGGTAATATACCCTTGAACTTGACCTTCCAGGGTGCAGTCTAGTCTCCCAGGGTTGGAAGATGGGAGCTGTCATAGGGAACGTGGGATGGATAGAAGTCTGCATCCCTTCACCTTCTCAGCTTCTCTCCATCTTCTGCTCCCTCCTCTCCAGCCCCCTGCCTTGTACACTCTGGGAAGTCTTGCATAGAAGTATTGGTTGACCTGTATGCATGTTTACAGAAATCAAACTTGCTGAGCAGACTGGGAAGTGACTCAGAGCCTGCAGACAACCCTGGCTTTCTTTTTGCCCCTGTGTCCCGTGTGTAATATCTGGGCAGACAGCTCTGCCAACCCACCTGCACAGCTTTTCCCCCAGACATTCCACATCCAGACGGTGGTGGTGCCGGAGTAAAGCTTCGGAGAAAGGGAAGGTATTAAGGGAGAATTAAGGCGAGGAAGTGACTCAGCCCAGCATAAGCCTGCAGGCATCCGGAGGAGTTCCCACGAGACAGAGAGAGTGAGCTCGCTTCAGCTTTCAAGTTGATCTGCAAGAGGGGTTGAACTGGAGCTTACTCTGCCCCCTGAGCACAGGTTTTGGGAAGGAGGAGCCAGCCAGGCCCCTGTCCCCACACTCAACCTTTACAGCATCCATCTTTGGTAGTCTGAAGGGAATCAGGGTTCTTGTATTTTGCACACCAATGAATTCTTTCTCTTAGATTTGTTTGTCTTGTGTAGGGAGGAGATGACTAGGGCAAAAGATGATTTCGCCTCACGGAGAAGCTGCTTACCCAAAGGACAGAGGGTCATGGGCTTTTGGGAGCTGGCAGGTAGGCCCAAACCCTGGAGATTCAGAGGGAAGCCGCTGTTTTATAGAGAATATGCTTATGATCAGACAATTCACATTCAAGTTTGTGTGTATGTGTGCGTGCAAGCACATGTGCATGCACATGTGCCAGTACTGGGGCTTGAGAACCTGGGTTAAGACTGGCACTCTACCACTTGAGGCATAGCTCCACTTTTGGCTTCTTGCTGGTTAGAGATGAGTCTGACTGGTTTTCCTGCCCAGGTTGGTTTTGAACTTCAATCTTTGGATCTCAGCCTCCTGAGTAGTTATGATTACAGACATGTGCCACTGGTACCTGGCCCAAATTCAATTTCTTGACTTTGGACAAGATACTAGACTCAGAGTAATAGAGAGGGTAAGAGAGTAACATTGTAAATGTGTGGAGAAAGCCGGGCGCCGGTGGCTCACGCCAGTAATCCTAGCTACTCAGGAGGCTGAGATGTGAGGATTGCAGTTCAAAGCCAGCCAGGACAGGAAAGTCCGTGAGATTTTATCTCTAATTAACCACTGGAAAACCGGAAGTGGTGCTGTGGTTCAAGTGGTAGAGCTCTCGCCTTGAGCTGAAGAGCGCAGGGACAGCGCCCAGGCCCAGAGTTTAAGTCCCACGACCGACAAAACAACAACAACAAAATAAATGTGTGGAGATGTAACAGTGAAATCCACCTCCAATAACTAATATAAGAAAACAAAATATACTAGATGTTTCTTCATTGAGCAGTTTCTTCATTGAGCAAACCCAGAAGAACAAAACTACCACAAAGGCTGAATTTCTTCTTTTATCCCCTCCATGAGTATTCTAATGTGCTAGGGTATAGGCTTAGTTTGGCAAGAATTTTTTTTTTTTGGATCCGGGCATGGGGCCTGAACTCTGGGCCTGGGCACTGTCCCTCAGCTCTTCAGCTCAAGGATAGCACTCTACCACTTGAGCCACAGCACCACTTCCGGCTTTTTTCTTTTTGCTTATGTGGTGCTGAGGAATCGAACCCAGGGCCTCATGCATGCAAGGCAAGAGCTCTACCACTGAGCCACCTTCCAGCCCTGGCAAGAATTTTAAAGAATAAACCGTTCTCACCCCTGTAGAAGAGCCAGGCATGGCGAGCACACACCATAATCCCAGCCATAGGGAGCTGGACGCAAGAGGATTTCAAGTTGTCGGCCAGCAGAGGCTACACAATAAGAAACCTTGTCTCAAAATACAAATTAGGCACTAATGGCTTACACCTGTAATCCTAGCTATTCAAAAGGCTGAGATCTGAGGGTTGTGTTCAAAGCCAGCCTGGGCAGGAAAGTCTATGAGACTCATCACCAGTTGACCAGCAAAAAGCTAGAAGTGGAGCTGTGGCTCAAGTGGTAGCTAGCCATGAATGAGAAAGCTAAGCACAAGGTCCTGAGCTCAAGACCCTGAATCTACAACACAAAGAACTAAAGCAGGACAGGTAGCATAGAGGATCAAGCATCTAGTTTTGTGTAGGGTCAGGAAGGTGGATTCCGGAAGAAAGAGAGTTACACTTTAGAGAGGAAATTTGACCAGACCAGAAAACTCTGGTCCTCATGCTTAAGCAACCAACCAGCACTCTACAGGTGCCATGAGGAGTCCACAGAGAGTAACAACACAGGAGTTGGCACCACGTGGACAGTTATTTACTGTAGCTTCCAAGGTTATTAAAGTCATTATTGTCCTTAATATATTTGTTGGACAGTGGTCATAGCTGAAGTTTAGCTGATAGGTTAGGGTTTGACTACAAAGTGCCTCGCTTAGACCAGCCAAGAGTTGGGGCCCATTCCTCAGCAGTTAGGAGTCCTAGGAAGCTTTTGCAGTAGGGAATTCTTGGACAGGAATGGATTTGCTATTTCCTCCCAGTTCAGTATACCTATGGATTCATGGATGTCCCAGGGGTGGATGTGGAGCTCAGCCACCATCCAGAGTTTGTTTCATAGAGACTGGATGTACAAGTTCCTTAGGAGAGGTTGACAGGAGAGGACCCAAACAGAAATCCAGAGAGGAGGAAGGCAAGATGAAGCAGGAAAAGTCTGACTTAAACTGGCTGTGCAGGCCCCTACACCTAGGCAATCCTGTGGTATCGAATGGCTTGGCTTTGCTAAATCCTAAATGTTAAATGTATATGCTACTCTACCTCTACTTCTTTCCTTCCTTCCTTCCTTCCTTCCTTCCTTCCTTCCTTCCTTCCTTCCTTCCTTCCTTCCTTCCCTTCCCTTCTCTTCCCTTTCCTTTCCCTTCCCTTCCCTTCCCTTCTCTTTCCTTCACCTTCTCTTTCCTTCTTTTCTTCCTTCTCCTCCTCCTCTCTTCTTCCTTCTCCCCTTATCTTTCATCTTTCTCTTCTCTCTCTGAGACTGGGTCTCACTATGTAGCTCAGGCTGACCTGGAACTCCCCACCCTCCTGCCTTGGCCTCCAAAATACTGGGATTATAGGCATATGCACCACCATTCTTGGTTTCTTTCCTTCCTCTTGTGTGCTATAATACAGCTGTGATGGTTGGAGCTCAAGTTATGTATAGAGGACTGTGGAACAAGAGCAAGGGGACCTGTACCATAGAGTGCTATACAAACCAGGAGAGCTGAGTTCTGCCTTTCGTTTATGTAAGAAAGGAATGTTGTACTTCTATCTTGTTTAGCCTAGTATTACTTGGGGATTCCTGACACTCACAAGAAAACAGTTTAAACGGTTGCAAGAGCCAATAAGCTTTGAACTTCCTCTCCTCTATGGTCTGCCTGCACCATTTTTTCCAGCTTCCCCAGCTCTCACTCAGATGAAAACATGGCATGGGAGTGTCATTGGTATTCCAGATGTAGGTCCAAACCCTTTAGAAAACAAGGAGCATTCTCTGGCAAAGATGAAAATCACAGGCTCCATAACCCAGAAATCCCTCTTCTATATACTAGATGGTATGGCGGAGGGGTGGGGATGGGGTAGAACTGTTGTTAGTCCTCACAATGATAGGTCACAATCCAAACAAGAAGCCTCAAGAGAATGGCTGTCAGCTGGGGTGTGGTGGAGGAGAATGGATGAGCTGCCACACAAGCATCCACAGGCAGAACTCCAGAAAATCCAACTTCACAAAAGTAGCAGCAAGCCACAGGAGCAAATATGCAGCTGTGGCAGATTCCAAACCAGGCAAGGTGCTACCCAGATACTCCTAGCCAATATTTAAGGAAGGCCAGGACATGTTTCCACCCAGATCCAGGACAGATGGGAGGAAGACAGAGAGAGGGCCATTGTGGGGCCATGGAGGGCTTCGGAAAGAATTCCTTCCTTCCTTTCTTCCTTCTTCTCTTCCTTACTTCCTCCACTCCTCCCCCTAGTATGCCAGTACTAGAGTTTGAACTCAGAGCATGAGTGCTGTCCTTGAGCTTCTTTTGCTCCAGGTTGGTGCTCTACCATTTGAACCACAAGTTTGCTTCTGGCTTTTTGGTGTTTAATTGTGATAAGACTCTTATGGACTTTCCTGCCTGGACTGGCTTTGAACTGTGATCCTCAGATCTCCACCTTTTGAGTAGCTAGGATTACAGGCATGAGCCATGAGCCACGAGCCACCAGCACCCAACAAGGTTCTATTTCTCTTCTTTTTTCTTTCTTTCTCTATCTCTGTCTCTGTCTCTCTTTTGCTTGAATACTTAGCCTGGGCCTGAGCATTTTTGCTCAAAGCTGTTGCTCAAACGCTTGATTCACAGCTTCACTTGGCTTTTTTATAGTTAGTTCGAAATAAGAGTCTTGAGAAGCCAGATGCCAGGGCACTGTCTCTAAACATTTTGTGCTCTACCACCTGAGCCAGAGCTCCACTTTTAGTTTATTAGAAAAAAATAGTTTAGTGGAACTAAGAGTCTCATGGGCTTTTTTTTTCTGAGCTGGCTTTGAGCCATGATTCTGAGATTTTGGCCCCCTGAGTAGCTAGGATTACAGGTGGCATGTACCACTGACATCCAACAAGGTTCTATTTCTTAGCCTGCATCATAACGGCCTATACATCTCTGCTGTCTTCCGCATGTGAAGGGCAGGAAGAGTAGAAGCGATGGCATGCCATGATGGTGGAATGGTAGGGGGGAGACAATAAGGTCCTTTTTCCTCTTCCTTTCCTGTCAGCTCGATGACTCATCCACCACCATTTAGCACTTACTCCATTCTGCTTGGATTATTGTTAGTTCTTAATGCGTCTGTCTCCCTCTGCCATTAATTTATTCATTCCGCTGACAATTACTACAAGTCCCCAAAGTGTCAGCAGGAGAGAGGGAGATCAACCCATAAAGAAACACCTGGCCTCAGTCTCCTGGAAATGACAAAGAAGTTGGCAGCAGGGTGGCCTGAGGTGGCCCTGTGCCCTCCCTCAGGGCCTGTGGAGTAAGAGAAGTGGTGGCCTTCACTCCCCTCCCCCTGCAGCTGAAAAGAAATGTCCCTCCAGAGAGTGGGAGCTGGGCTTCCTGCCCTCTTTGCTACCCAATACAGAAATGGAGTCACTGGGTTTGGGGCAGAGACCGTAAGAGCCCAGGTGCAAGTCAGGAAAGCAAGGAGAGTTAAAAAGAAAGGGGAGTCAGTCCCAAGCCTCCACAGGCAGAAATATCTTGGTTCACTAGGGTCCAGTGATAAATTCTCCTAACTACAACTATAAATGTGGGTTCTTGTGCCTGTCTGCCGGAGGAGGGCCTGGCTGGCAGGTCAAGGCAGGAAGCTGGTGTCACCAAGCTGGTCCAATGTCATGTGTGTTGTCTAGAGACCCATACATTCTGCACTCTGATGAAGGCAAGCTGGGTCTCACCATTTGGGAAGCTCACAGTGACTACTGAGGGTGGACAGAGCTCCTTACTCTTAGGAGAGTGTTAGACCTGATGTAAAGACCTTTCTTAGGGTATGAGTGTTTTTATTTGTTGGATGTTTATAGTGGTATGAGGGCTTGAACTCAGGACCTGGGCACTGTCCCTTAGCATTTTTGCTCAAAGCTGGTGTTCTACCACTTGATTCACAGCTCCACTTGGCTTTTTGCTAGTTAATTAGAGATAAGAGTCTTAAAAATCCAGGTGCCAGTAGTTCATGCTTGTAATCCTAGCTACTTAAGAAGCTGCGATCTGAGAATCACAGTTCAAAACCAGCCCAGGCATCAATGTCTGTGAGACTTTTTTTTTTTTTTGGTCAACTATGGGGCTTGAACTCTGGACCTTGGTGCTGTCCTTAAGCTTTTCAGCTCAAGGCTAGTGCTCTACCACTTTGATCCACAGCACCACTTCCAGTTTCCTGGTGGTTAATTGGACTTTCTTGCCCAGGCTGGCTTTGAACCACAGTCCTCAGATCTCAACCTCCTGAGTAGCTGGGATTACAGGTGTGAGCAACCTGCACATGACTTTGGCTGTGAAACTCTTATCTCGAATGAACTACTTAGAAAAAGCCAGAAGTGGTGCTGTGGCTCAAGTGGTAGAGTGCAAGTCTTGAGCACAAAGAGGCTCAGGGACAATGCTCAGGCCCTGAGTTCAAGCCTCAGGACCAGGAAAAAAAAAAAAAAAAGGAGTTGAGGATTTTCCTGCCTGGCATGGCTTCAAATCACAATTCTCAGATGTCAGCCTCCTGAATAGCTGGGATAACAGGTGTAAGTCACTGGTACATGAATGTTTGTGGAACTAGGATTAGATGAGGGAGAGCCCAGAATTTCTCTGCAATGTAAATGATTCTGTTTCTCAACTTTGGAAGTCCCAAAAAGTTTCCTTTGGCAACGCTCCAAAGAGGGACAGTGTGGTGGTTAAGAATTTGATTCTAGGCCTGGGATTTGTCTGTGTGTGTTAGGTTTTGCAGTGCTAAAATGGGACTAGGGCCTTGAGCATGCTAGGCAGGTATGCTCTACCATACCACTGACTAGTGCCCACTCTTCTCCGTGGGCACATCAGCTGGCTTCAACATGACTCAGTTTCTTCCTTTGTTCAGTGGACAGGTGAATTATACCAGAGGGTTGTACTGAGGACTGAGATTGGCACAGCCCATGAGTGATGATTGAGCCAGCCTTAGCACAGAAAGTTTAGCACTGTGACTTGGGACCCCTCTATCTTTTCTGGTGATCAGGAAGATGGCAGGTTTCTTGGGTAAAGCCAACCCAGGAAGGGGAAATGGCTTCTCTAGAGCTGGCACTTTTGTGAATAAAAGAGACTTATACCTGGTACCTCATGCCTAGAATCTTAGCTAATCAGGAGGCTGAGATCCAAGGATCAAGATTCAGAGCCAACCTGTGCAGGAAAATATGTGAGACTCTTACCTCCAGTTAGTCACCAAAAAGCCAAAAGTGTCTCAATAGAGTGCTAGCCTTGAGCAAAAAAGCTCAGAGAAGCCGAGTGACAATCCTTGTTACTCAGAAGGTTGAGATCTGAGGATCACAATTTGAAGCCAGCCGGGGTAGGAAAGTCTATGGGACTCTTATCTCCAGTTCACCACCAGAAAACTGGAAATGGCTCTTTGGCTTAAAGTGGAGAGTGTTATCTTTGAGCAGAAAAGCTCAGGGACAGCACCCAGGCCTGAGTTCAAGCCCTATAACTGACCAAAACAAAACCTGAACCAGCTCATGACTTGGCTTTCTCCTTTTGCATTGGAGAAAGGAAATTAGAGCACAAAACTTTTTTTTTTTTTAATCAGAGACCTTTATAGGCAAAGACAGCCTTGGGTAAGTACTTAACTTTGCCTACCTGGATGTCAGTCTCCTCTCTGGAAAAAAAAACGAAAGAGGGAAGTGACCTAAAGATATCTCAGGTATGTTCATAACAAGAGGGTCATGAATGAAGTGGCAGCTAACTTGAGATCAGAGGTGACCTAGGCCATGGGAAAGCATCAGGATGCTCCCCATCTTCCAAGGTTCCCCCCCCCAAAATATGGCCAGTGCCATCTCCTTTCACAGAGAAGCAATTGAATCACAAAGCAATTAAGTCACTAAGAGGTATAAAAATAAATAAATCCTTCCAAATGAAAATAAGCACAGGCGATTATTATGTCCAGCTCACTCTAGCAAGGGACTCAGCATTGCCTCTGGTCTTTGGCAGAGATTCGGGCAGGTAGAGGAGTTGGCAAGCATCACAGAGGTGAAGGGCAGCTTCCCAGTTAAGGGCCTCAGGCATGGGGAAGGTATATGTCAGCTTATGACCAGCAGAAAGTCCAATGGGCTTGCTTAGGGGTATAGATTTGTCTTCTCCCCCACTATTGTTCTTAAGTTGCAAGAAGCAACAAAATTAGGAAAGCTGGCAACTATTGGTCAAATCTTGGCCATTTGAGTATGGTTGTGACAGGGAACATTGCTTGGCTTCCTGACCTAGCTGCTGGCTCAGAGTTGTGTTTTACATATGGACTGCCCCTGGCCCATGTATGTAGTCAGTCTGCCTGCAGCTGGCAGCATGTGCGATGCAGGCACCCCTTGTATAGCTGGGCTGGCTTGAATGAGGCCCCTATACACAGGCGCTTTTCCTCCTGGGACAGCCAAGGAAAGCTGCCTGGAGCTGGACAGCTCAGGCTAGAAGCTGAAGCCCCAGTGCATCTGGCAGCTGCTTTCCAGCTGTTGCCTTACACAAAGAAGGTTTACTTACAGGGAGAGGGTGGGCTTGGTGGGGGTGGGGCTCCAGAGGCCTGGGATTCCTTCACTTTCCAGCTTTATGCCATCCTGAGCAGGCTGACTTGCTTCTCTCCACTTCATTTCAGTCGAGGGATATGGTTATTGCTGTGGGGTGAAGGGAGAGTAATGGAGACAATGCCTGTGAAGGCCATGGAAGACATGGATCCGGAGTTCTGATTTACCCAAGCCAGAGTTCTCAGGCTCCACTATCTCTTGTAGCTAGCTACTATGATTTTTGAGATTCTGACTATGGGCTCATTTGTATCTGCTTTTATGCAAATGTGCACGTAAATTTGTATACATCTGCATGTGTCTGTCTACCTTGTTTCCCTGGAAGGCAAATCAGCTCTGATGCCTTTTCAGAATCTCTTCTGGACTTCCCAGCCACTCCCTGGCATCAGAGACCAGAAGCTCACATTTACAGAAGGGATGTGAGGAGTAGACAGGCTGCACCTAAGATCTCACATCCAGGCCTTTCCTGGTACATCCTGCCTATAAGTATAATGGGCAGTCACTGGGGGCTGCAGGGAAGTGTCAGGACAGTCCTTGGAATGGACTCGGTGCTCAGGAAAGGGGTGCTGTTCTGAGTGGGGACGCTGATCCTCAGTATTGAGCTCCTAGTCCAAAGAAATGGAATGGTTCTATTGGGAGTTCCTAAGACCAACTGCTGACCAGCCAAAACAGCCATCTCCTCTCCCTACTTCCTAACCCCAATTCATTGTTTCAGCAAACAGCTTGAAGAAGTCTCGTCAAGCATCAGGCTGGATGCTAGAGATACAGAGGCCAGTCAGGTAGGTGTACAGTCCAAGGGGAGATGGCCACTAAACACAAAGCCGGGCACCAGTAGTTCATGCCTGGAATTCTGACTACTCATGGGTTTGAGATCTGATGATTTGGTTTCAAAGCCAGCCTGAGGAAAAAAGTCTGTGAGACCCGTGTCCAATTAACCATAGAAAAGTGGATCAAGTGGGAAAAAGCTAAGGGACAGTGTCCAGGTCTTGTGTTCAAGCCCTAGTACTAGCACAAAACAAAACAAAACACAGCGACATATCAAAAGGAAAATAAAATAAGACAGGTGCCAGAAGAAAACAATTGCTCATAAGTTAGAGTCCATGTTGATCATCTCAAGGGAAGGGAAGTTAGGCAGGGAATAGGTGGAAATGACTTGTAATCTAAGAACTAAATGTCCCAGGTCACCTTGCCCACTTTTTTCTGTGACTATGCTTCTTTCAGCCCTCCTTCTTTCAGTATTTGTGAAACAGCTATCCTAGATTACCACTATTGTAGGTTCTATGTAGGATCTAAGAAATAGCAGCGTGGGTCCCTGACCCCACAAGTGTGTCTGAGATGCAAAGCCTATTCCAAGAAAACTCATGACCAATGCAAGAAAACAGACAATGGCAAAAGGAGGAAAGTCAGCTGACCACTGGTGGTGATGTAGCTGTAATCCTAGCTACTCAGGAGATTGAGCTTCAAAGCCAGCCCAGGCCCACAAATCTGAGACTCTTATCTTCAGTTGATCAGTTGATCATAGAAGTGGAACTGTGGTTCAAATGGTAGAGTTCCAGCTTTGAGTGAAAAAGCTAAGGGACAACACTCAAGCCCTGAATTCAAATCCCAGTATTGGCACAATAAACAAATGGGGAAAATGGTTTCAAGTACACTGGGACCTTTGGGGATGGAAAGGATGGCTCTAAGATTGAGAGGGTTTGGCCAGACAAAGAGGAGGCAAAGAAGTGGGCAACGAGAGGGGAAGGGAACCTCAGATTAGTAGAAACAGAGCAAGTGGGGGTCCCAGAACACGAGGGAATTTTATAGGAGATGAAGTTAGGTGATAGTGAGCTTGGAGGTCTAAGTATCTGCACTGTTCTGAAGGCAATGGGGAGCTTTTAGGGGAAGGAAGAAGTAGAACGGGGTTGCAAGGAGTCCAATCCTGTGGTGCATGCAGTGTGGATGGAAGGCTAGTCTGGCAAGGAAACAATCCACCTCCTGCTTGGCCCTTGGTCCAGCTCCATTGTTGTTCAATGGCCATTCCTTTGGCAGAAGCATCCAGGAAGAGGTTTCCAAGTGTGACTTCAAACTGGTTTCTGTGGAAGACATCCCTTCCAAGTGTTTGAGCAGGAGCACAGAATCAGGGACGGGGAGCTAGAATTCAGGCCTGGCCTTGTTCCTGCAGAAATTTGTGTGGGTGTTTGGGAGGATGGAAATCTGAGGCAGAGGGCTCCAGAGGCAGGCCTAGGGCTCCACTGGGAACAACCCAAGAGTAATTGGTTTGTGGTTTGGGGCAAGTCACTTCTCAGCCTTTCACTTGTGAAGCTAAGGTGCGTAGTAGCCTTAAGGCCTAACTCAATAATTATTTATTTCATCATTAATCATCAGTTAATCCTGCATTCAATGTTTTCCATCTCTGGTGCTAGAATTTTGCCTTATCCCAAAGCATCAGGGAAAGATTCATTGGGGAGAATGAGGAAAGGGGTAACAGGGATTGAGATGCATGGTATTTATATACATATATATATATATATATATATATATATATATATATATATATATATATATATATATATATTTGTTGAATGGTAACTCCTTTGTACAATTACTTAAAGATAATAAAAATAGGGGCTGGGAAAGTGGCCTAGTGGTAGAGTGCTTGCCTAGCATGCATGAAGCCCTAGGTTTGATTCCTCAGTACCACATAAACAGAAAAAAACAGAGGTGGCACTATAGTGGTAGTGTGCTAGCCTTTTTTTTCTTTTTTTGGGTCCGGTCATGAGGCTTAAACTCTGGGCCTGGGCGCTGTCCCTCAGCTCTTCAGCTCAGGGCTAGTGCTCTACCACTTGAGCCACAGCGCCACTTCCGGCTTTTTTTCGTTTTGCTTATATGGTGCTAAGGAATCGAACCCAGGGCCTCAGGCTTGCAAGGCAAGCGCTCTACCACTGAGCCACCTTCCCAGCGCTAGCCTTGAGCAAATGAAGCTCAAGTTCAAGCTCCAGGACTGGCCAAAAAAAAAAAAAAAAAAAGCAAAACATAAAAAATTAAATAAAAGGTACTAAAAATATAATTTAAAAAGAAATGTTTTCATTTCTAGAAATAGGCCTCTGGCATCTTCTCTATGGTAAAACCCAAGACCATCACCTACCTAGGAACAAACCATCTGGAAGGAGGAGAGCTTCTTCATGATTTGAGAAGCTACCAAGAGCCAAGTTTAAGATCATTTGTTTGTTTGTTTGTGATAGGATTTTACTGTGTATACCAGACTGGCCTTGAACTCATGATTCTCCTGCCACTGCCTTCTAAGTGCTGTGGTTACAGTGAGCAACATCATGCCAGCTTTTTTTCCCCCTAAGCGTGTCTAGCATGCTTCATGTCCTAAAAAGTTGTACAAAAACTGTTGTTTTCACCAATGGAATTCCATTTTTAGCATCCTGGGTGTGGGGCTCATTCTTTGAAAGAACCCTACAAGAAAAACTTTAATGAAATGTCACATCTCAGATGTTGGGCTGCCTGCAAGTGGGATGGGGAACCATTCCTAGGAAGGACTGCTCCTACATGCACATGTACACACATACACTCATATATGCATGCACATGCACACACATATGCATACACACACACACTCAGACTCCTGAGGTTTACCCTATAGACCCCCCAAACTCACAAGGAAATGATCTGTACCTGCCCACAGTGTCCTCTCCTCTTGCAAACACACACACACACACACACACACACACACACTTGCAGGCAGCTTGGTTTACTGCCAAAGAAGCTACATACACTCTTAGAATAGCTGTGGATTATTCATTGGAATCTAAAATCTGGGGTCAGAGGCCCCTAGGGAATTTAGCTCAGTGAGCCTTCAGAGAAAGCCCACTGTCTCTCTTCAAAGCTTTCCCTCTAGCTGGGCATCAGTGGCCTATAATCCTAGGTAGACAGCTTTTTGTGAGCAGGTTAATATTTAAGAGTGAAAATTGGAAGAATGACTGAACCAAAGGGTTAACATTCCCAGACAGGCCTAGGCCTGCAGAGGACTTGAAGGGGCCTCATCCTGGGCTACATGAATACCCTGTATAGAGCTCCATCCTGTGTGAAAGAGAGGGGGAATCTTTAGTAGGACCTCAGGCCAAGCTTCTACACAGCACTAAACAGGGGCTGGGGTAGAGGAAGAGCTATTGGTGCCTAGCAGTGATGGCTGCTTTGCAAATTCCTGAACAGCCGCCAGCTTGCTTCCTGGGTACCACAGAGAGTCTTTTTTTTTTTTTTTTTTTTTTTTTTGCTTATGTGGTGCTGAGGAATCGAACCCAGGGCCTCATGCATTGCAAGGCAAGCACTCTACCACTGAGCCACCTTCCCAGCCCCAAGAGAGTCTTGATCCTCCTTCATGTTGCTTCTGATGCTTCTTTTCCAGGTGTTTTCCTTTCCAAGAAATCCTCATTTTATCCATTAATAATAATTTTGTTGTTGTTGTTGTGCTGGTCCTGGGGCTTGAACTCAGGACCTGTTGCTATCCCTGAGCTTTTGTGCTCAAGGCTAACACTACCACTTCAGTCATAGCTCCACTTTGGCTTTTTGGTGATTAATTGGAGACCAGATTCTCAAGGAAATGGGGCATCAGTGGCTCATACCGGTAATCCTAGCTACTCAGGAGGCTGAGATCTGAGGATTGTGGTTCAAAGCCAGCCCACCCCGAAAAGTCCCCATGAGACCCTTCTCTCCAAAAACCATTCAAAAAAATGGAAAGTGGAGCTGTGGCTCAACTGATAGAGCACTAGCCTTGAGCACAAAGAGGCTCAGGGACAGTGCCCGGGCCCTGAGTTCAAGCCCCATGACCAATTAAAAAAAAATTCCCGAAGACTTTACTACTTGGGCTGGCTTTGAATCATAATCCTCAGATCTCAGCCTACTGAGTATAGGATTATAGACATAAGCCATCAGAATGTGGTGAAGAATCACCATTTTAAAGCTGATTGTGTACTGGGGCTTGAGCTCAGGGCTAGGGCGCTTAAGGCTGGTGCTTATTGTTTGAACCATAGCTCCATTTACAGCTTTTTGGTTGTTAGAGATGAGTCTCACAGACTTTCTTGCCTGGGCTGGCTTTAAACCTTGATCCTCAGGTTTGAGCCTCCTGAGTAGCTAGGATTATAGGTATGAAACACCAGTGCAGGGTATTTAGTGTTTTTCTGTAATGGTAAGGATCAAACCCAGGGCCTCCCATGCAAAGCATGCACTGTACCATTGAGCCACCCCCTCCAGAATGCTGATATTCTTTTTTTTTTTTGGGGTCCAGTCGTGGGGCCTGAACTCTGGGCCTGGGCACTGTCCCTCAGCTCTTCAGCTCAAGCCTAGCGCTCTACCACTTGAGCCACAGCGCCACTTCCGGATTTTTTTTCTTTTTGCTTATGTGGTGCTGAGGAATCGAACCCAGGGCCTCGAGCATGTAAGGCTCTGAGCCACCTTCCCTGCCCCGCTGATATTCTTTTGAAGGAGGGCCTTAATGTAGAGTTCCCTAATTTATTACATTCAGATGTTCATTTATTACCTACAAAAAAATCCACTGAGCACCTGGTCCATGGAATACAGCAGGGAGCAAGCTGGAGGGCTCTTCTCTTCTGATCTGAATTTAGGCAACAGGGAACTCTCAGCTGAACTCTCAGAAAACTGAAAACTGCAAAATCTGAGCTATGCCCGGTGGTAGCAGGCTTTTTTCCCCCAAGGAAAACAGGAAGCGCAGTCCTTACTCCCATGGAGCACTGATTTGATACTGAGGGGAAACAGAGGCACAAAGGTTTACCCAACACTGGGCAGTTAAGAAGTCACAAAAAGCCAGCATTTCAACCAGGTACTCTGACAGGCAGAAGTGCCATTTCAGTTGGTATGTGTTGTAGAGGGCTTGATTTAAGTCCCATCCATTCTTTTTTTTTTTTCTGGTCAGTTGTGGGTCAGGGTCTGGGTGCTATCTTGAGTTTTTGTGCTGAAGGCTAGTGCTCTACCACTTTGAACCACAGTGGCAGTTCCAGCTTTCTGGTGGTTAATTGGAGATGAGTCTCACAGACTTTCTTGCCCAGACTGGCTTTGAACTGTGATCCTCAGATCTCAGCCTTTTGAGTAGCTAGGATTACAGGTGTAAACCACCATCACCCAGCCCAAGTCCCATCCTTTCATTCTCCTAAGCATTGTACTCAAGGGTGATCCACATTTCCAATGTAGGACCATTGAAATGAGGCTCAGGAAAGGCAAGTAAACAGCCTAGGGACACACAGCCAGTGAGGGTCACATCTCATTCCCAAAGTGCTTCCTCTGTAGGAGGGAAAGAGCATGGGAACACAGGAAGACTGGAGTCATGGGGAGAGAAAGAAGCCAGGGCAGGAGAGAGAACAGGAAGATGGGTTCACACAGTGAAAGAGGTTGATGTGGGAGGAAAGGCAAGGAAAGGGCTTTGAGGGGGCAGCAGGAGATGAATGGAGAAAGATGAGTTTTCACGGGGAGTAGTGGTCAGCAGCAGGACTATGAAGCCCCAAGCATGAAGTATGAATGTGGTTGGGGGTCCTCAGGTCCCTTCCTAAGGACAGCAGAGAGTACTAGGAGGACCTGGAGAATGGGGAGACCTAAGTCTGTGCAAAGTGAAAGAAGGCCTGGCAGAGCAGCGGTGGAAGTGGACAGTAAGTGTGCCCACCTGTGTGTCTGCTGCCTGGACTGGTGTGCACATGCATGAAGGAACCCAGATGGATTCAGGAGTATGGAAGAGCTCGGGAAGAGAGATTTATTTATTTATTTTTGTTGCTGCTACTGTGGCTATGCGCTAAGGCCTGGCCATTGTCTCAAGGTTGGTGCTCTACCACTTGAACCACAGCACTACTTCAGGCTTTTGCCCCACCCTCCCTCCCTCTCCCTCCCTCCCTCCCTCCCCCCCCTCTCTCGTAGGTCGTGGGACTTGAACTCAGGGCCTGGGCACTGTCCCTGAGCTCTTCCACTTAAGGCTAGGGCTCTACCACTTTGAGCCACAGTTCCACTTTCAGTCTTCTAGTGGTTAATTGGAGATAAGAGTTTCATGGAGGGGGGGGGGAGGCTGGGAAGGGAGGTGAAGGGTAAACAAAGGAGGAGGCTGCAATGCTTGGTAAGAAATGTATGCATTATCCTGCCCATGTAATTGTAACCCCTCTGTACAGTATGTTCTCAAATAAAATAAAATAAAATTAAAAAAAAAAAAAGAGTTTCATGGACTTTTCCGCCCAGCCTGGCTTTGAACTGAGATCCTCAGATCTCAGCCTCTTGAGTAGCTAGGATTATAGGTGTGAGCCACTGATGCCCTGGCTCTGCTTCTTTAAAAAAAAAAAAAAGAAAAAAGGAAAAAGTAAAGAAAAAACAAAAGAACAGAAGCCAAGAAAGGAGGGTGACTCTACAAAGAAATTCTTAGGTTGTGGAAGAGTGAGGACAATGGGGACACCATCTTCTTCATCCCTCTCTTTGTAAGAGGGTATATATGACTTCCTTAGGGCCTCAAAGACAAATCACCACCATCTAAAGGTTTAAGAACTCTGAGCTGGAAAGCTCACAGGGATCCTCCTGGAGGCTGTGAGGGAAAAACTGTTGCAGGCCTCTTCTTGTTCTGACTGGTGGCTGCCCACACTCCCTTCTTTGGCTTGCACGTGTACCACTCCAGCCCTGGCTTTCGCTCCTATGCTATTTTTCCTGTGGGTATCTGGGTCCAAATTTCCTTTTTATAAGCGTGCCAGGCACTGGCTGAGGGCCATTCAAATCCAGTATGATCTCATTTTAACTTGGTGGCATTTTCAAAGATCCTATCTCCAGATAAGGTCACACTGTTGCAGGTTCTAGGAGTTAGGACTTGAACCCATTTTTTTTTTTTTTTTGAGGGATGGGGAGGTGACACAATTCAACCCAGTCTAGGGCACAAAGGAGGTAGAGCATGAGAAGTTACCCTAAAGGGCATAAAAATATGCTATAGAATTAAAAAGTCAAAGCTGGGTGTTGCCAGTTCACGCCTGCAACCCTAGCTACTGGGGGGGGGGGGAGGGCGCTGAGATCTGAGGATCACTGTAAACTCTCTTCTCTCCAATCAATTAACTACCAAAATACTGGAAGTGGAGCTATAGCTCTAAGTGGTAGAGTATTAGCCCTAAGCAAAAGTGTTTAGGAACAGCACCCAAGCCCTGAGTTCAAGCCCCATGAGATGAAAGTAAGGTTTAAAGAACCCTAAAGTTGAGTATGGTTATGAACCAAACTAAACTATCTCCTCTAGTCTTTATGTTTTGCATACATTCCAAGAATTTCCAATGAAAAGGTTTGTTACCAAAAGTAATGTCCATTACTGCCCAGCTTCTGGGAAAAAGCACTCTTACCAATTGGGGTTTCTAGCTGTTTCTTGGGAAGGTTTCAGGGGATAAATGCACATTCTCTAGACCATCCTTGGAGAGTTACTGGGAGCCTGTTCCCCCCCCCCCCCCCATCTCAGGTAGCCTCTGGATCAGAGGCTTATTCACAGTTGGGTTTCCCCCCTTGGCTGGTACTAGGACTTGAACACCGTCTCCGTTAGCTTTTTGTGCTCAAAGTTGGCATTCTGCCACTTAAGCCACACTTCTAATTCTGGCTCCTTGCTTGTTAATTGGAGATAAGGTCTCAGATTTGTTTTTTGGGCTGACTTTGAACCATGTTCCTTAGATCTCAGTCTTCCAAGTCCTGAGTAGAGAGGATTCCAGGTGTAAGTCACCAGCTCTTGGCTTTCTTGCTTTCTCGCTGTTTCTCTCCCTTCCTCCCCCTCTCTCTTTTCTTTCTTTCTTTCTTTCTTTCTTTCTTTCTTTCTTTCTTTCTTTCTTTCTTTCTTTCTTCCTTCCTTCCTTCCTTCCTTCCTTCCTTCCTTCTTTCTGTGTTAGTCCTGGGCACTGTCTCTGAACTTTTGTGCTCAAGCCTAGTGCTCTACCACTTGAGCCATAGCTCACTTTTTGGCGGTTAATTGGAGATAAGAATTTTATAGTTTCCTGCCTGGGCTGGCTTTGAACCAGATCTCAGCCTCCTGAGTACCTAGGATTACAGGTGTAAGCTATAGGCACTTGGCTGCTGCTTCTGCTGTTACCACCGCCTCTGCTTCTCTCCCCCCGCCCCCCACCTTTATTTTGGGAGAAATAGAAACACGGGATGGCAGTGACAATCTGCTAGGAGCTTCTGGGCCCTCGTGTTTGTAAATGAGATTACTTGCAGTGCAGACAGTTGAAGTGACAGTTTGGAGGCCCCCTGTCCTCCGGTCAGGGGATGGGGATAAGGTGAGGGAAGTGGTCTGTATTTACTGAAGGCTGTAATAGAATAGGGAAGCTGTTCTTGGCTCAGAATCTTAGTACATCCTCTTGAAGTCATAGGGGAGGCTAGGTAGCTCCTGGGTTTGCTACATGGAGATGATATTCAGGGAAAAGCACCTCCTGTGCTTGAAAGATCAGGACTTCACTGCAAACCTTCACTGTCCTTTCCACTTCTCTTGCCAACACCAAACCCCTTTAGAATCTGGGAATTGAATATTGGTTAAAATGTAGGTGAGGTTGGGTTCTGTGTGGCTAATGCCTCTAATCCTAGCTTCTCAGGAAGCTGAGATCTGAGAATCACACTCAAGCCACCCTCTTTAATTAACCAACAAAAAGCGGGAAGTGGGGGGGGGACATGGCTTAAGTGATAGATTTGAGCAAAAAGAAGTAGGGCCAGAATCAGACCCTGAGTTCAAGCCCCAGTGCATGGTGGGGAGAGGGAGTAAGAAGTGAGGAGGTGGGGGGGGGGAGTTGTTGGGAAAAGTGGATGTGGAGGAGAAAGATCTTATGAAAGAATCCCAATTTAGGCCATTTTATTGGGAAATTTCTACATAAGACTCTTTGCAACAGGAAAACCCACGGATTCAATGCAGAATTTAAATCGATGTTCAGTTTTAGGGGACCCCTCTCCCTCCATTGTGTCTAGACTTTGTTTAGGAGTTCTCAGGATAGACCCCGGGTTGTGTGTGTGTGTGTGTGTGTGTCAGGGGTGGGAGTAAGGATATGTGTGAGATGGTCTCTAGTAACTTGGGGGGCGGGGGGACCCTGGCTGTGTGCCTGGTCTGACTCTGTGTCCAGGACTGGGCCTGGGGGGAGGTGGGGGGGAGCCCGAGAGAGCGGGGATAGCGCTGCGTCCCCGACTGGAGGGCGGTGGGGAAAGAAGAGGGACCCCTCCTCCCCGCCCCCTCCCCTCCGCCCATCCCCCTCGCTCACCGCCGCCTCCCCGAGGGCAGGCCCGGGAAGGGAGAGGCCGGAGAGGCCGGCCGCGGCGGGGCGGGCGGCGATCGCGGGGCCCCGGTGAGCCGGGACTGAGCGCACGGGCCTCGGCGGCCTCGGAGCGGGGCCCGGAGCCGTCGGGGACCCCGGGGGTGTGGGGGGTCGGAGTCGGCGGCGGGGCGGCCGCGCGCGGAGGCGGAGGGGGAGGGGGCATGCCCGGTTGGAGCCGGGCCTCCGGGCGCGCCGCGGCCGCCGTCCCCACCTCCGCCTCCTCCTTCTCCTCCTCCTCCTCCGTCTCCTCCTCCTCCGCCCCTTCCAGTCCCGCCGCCGCCGCCGCAGCCAACATGGCTGCGCTCCGGAGCCCGGCCGGCGGCCTCTGTTGAGCGCCGGCCCCCGCGGTCCCGGGGTTCGCCCCCCACCCCCAGGCGCGCAGACGCCCCCGGCCCATGGCCCCCGCCGCCTCGCGCTTCCCGGCGCGCTAAGGCGGCCGCCCAGCCCGGCCCGGCCTCGGGGCGCCCCCGGGGTGCCGCGTCCGGCGGGGGGGGGGGGGAGAGGCGGGGGGCGGCCCGCCGCCATGGAGCCCCGGCGCCGGGAGCTGCTCGCTCAGTGTCAGCAGAGCCTGGCGCAGGCCATGACCGAGGTGGAAGCGGTGCTCGGGCTGCTGGAGGCCGCGGGCGCGCTGAGCCCCGGCGAGCGGCGGCAGCTGGACGAGGAGGCGGGAGGCGCCAAGGCGGAGCTGCTGCTCAAGCTGCTCCTGGCTAAGGAGCGGGACCACTTCCCGGACCTGCGCGCCGCGCTCGAGAAGACGCAGCCTCACCTGCTGCCCATCCTCTACCTGAACGGCGTGGTGGGGCCGCCGCCGCCGCCGCCCGCCGAGGGTGCGGGTGAGTGGCAGACATGCCCGCCCCCCGCCGCGGGTTCCCCGGGCGCACCCCCCACCCCCGGCACCCGCCGCGCGCCCCCCGGGGGGGGACCTCGGCTACCTGGCGCCGGCCGCGCCCCGTGGCACCTGCTCTCCTTTTAGTCCATCTGGGGAGGGGGCGAGGCCCAGATGGAGAATTCACACCTCCTTCCCCAAGTCCCGCCTGTGGCTGGGAACAATGCCCCCCTCTCCCCCCCATGGAAGGCCTCCTCCTTTGCCCTTCAGGTGCTACGGCTTGCAGGGGCCTTTCTAGGCCACCGGAGTGAGGGTGGGGGGACGCGGGGGGACCCCTTGGAGGATGTGGATCAGAGCTTTTCCTAAGGCTGTCTGCCAGTGGTTTGGGAGGCCGTGCTAGCCTTTAACCAGCGGGTTAATCTAGAAAGAAGGGAAGGGGGATCCAGGCCAGGGACCCCCACCTCCCCCTCCTGTCACCCCGTTTCAGGACCACTGGTGCCTGTTTTTATTTTTTGTTTTGACGTTGTGGTGTATGCCAGCTTTCTTCTCCTTCCCAGGAAGAGCTCTCAGTCTCTTTTAACTGGACCCCCGACTTGTGGTTGATTTATGCACAATGCCTGCCCAGGTTTCTTTGGGAACTGTGGGCCCGGAAAAGTTGGGGAAGTTGCATTGCATCATGGGAAAATCCTAGTAGTGGTTGCCGGGACTCAGTTCTCTCCTTGAGAGCACTGGAGCTGCCTGGGGAAGGAAGGGCTGGTGCCCTTTGGAACCCCTGTGTTCTTTGCTCGTGGAAGTGATTGATGTGTGTGTGTGTGTGTGTGTGTGTGTGTGTGTGTGTGTGTGTGTGTGTGTGTGTGTGTGTGTGTGTGTGTGTGTGTGTGTGTGTGTGTGTGTGTGTGTGTGTTGTGTAGGGGGGAGGGGTACTGCTGGGAGTTGATGACTGGTGGTAGTAAGGCTTGTCCAGGCCAGGTTAGGGAGTGTGGAAGCCAGCCTTTTAGCCAAGGAGCAAGGCATGGCACCAAGGAAGGAGAGCTACATTTATTGTGCACCTATTGCTGCAGCAGGCACTCGACCTTATCGTATTTGTTACTAATGCCATGGGAGCTAGCTAGCTTTATTATTCCTGCTTTGCCAGTAAGAAAACTCTTGCTCATAATAGTTAAAATGCCCAGAAAGTACTGGGCCCCAGGAGTTTTGAATTATGATCTATTGTTCTATTTAACATGTTCAGAGCCAGGGCACAGCAAGTCCGTCTTTTCTGAATCTTGTCCTTGACTTAAGAGTGAATCAATCTATCACCTACCTATCTAATCTTATCTCTCTCTCTCTCTCTCTCTCTCTCTCTCTATCTTTCCTTCCTTCCTTCCTATCTCAGTGAAGACTGAATAAAAGCAGAGTGAACCTTGAGAGCAGAAAACTGCCCTGAGCAACTTGTAGGTCAGAGGTAGAGGAGACCCATTTATGTGGCTGTTAATAGCCTTACTTATTACTTATTAAGGGAGTGATTTTATAAGGTGTTCCTGGTTGCAGCCCTCATGTGCCCAGGCCATCTCAGCCTCAACCTTTTTTATAGCTTAAGGAAACTGACATACAAATTGCTAAACTACCAGCCACAAAGCAAGTCTTTCCCTTGGTGGCTGTGCTGTCTCCTTCCTTTGGGGGGCTTCTGACTCTGACACTTCTGTCCCTCCAACCTACATTCTGTGCTTGAAAATGTGGTTGAATTGTGAGTTTGTGGGCAGAGGTAGTCCTTTGCTGGAATAGTGCTTTGTGAGACACTAAAAGAAAGGCTTATCAAGATGTGGCCATGAGAATGAGGATGGATGGATGGAGGGAGGGAGGAGTCTTGTCAGGTGTGCTCTCTCTCTCTGTCTCTGTCTCTCTCTCTCTTTAGTGACCACCCTGGGATTCAAACTTGGACCCTGAATGCTGTCAATTAGCCTTTTTTCTGCTCAAGCTTTTTTTTTTTTCAACTCTTTCAGTTGAGCCACATTTGTACCTTTGGCTTTATTTTAAAAAAATAGAGGTAAGTTTCTCTTGGACTTTCTTGCCTGGGCTGGGCTTCTAACTGGGATCCTTAGATCTCAGCCTCCTGTGTAGCTAGGATTACAAGAATGAGCCACTAGCACCCAGCCCTGTTCATTTTTGAAGGAGGAAGTTTATCAAAGATCTTTTTCCAGGTGCCTTTTCAAGGTGTCATTAGAAATTAGAATGCAGGCTGGAAGCTCTCCTTGGGATGTGTGTCCATCAGCCTTAGCTTTAATCTCTGAACTGGAGAAATTAGTGGATGAATTCCATTAGATTTCATCTTTCCATGCTTGTGGAAAAGGTGGAGTCAGAGTGCTGTCGTTCTTGGAGCTAGTCCTAACTTCTGTGATTTCAGATCCCCTTTCCCACGGTGCAGAATTCTGTGGCTTCGAAGAAGTTCAAGAAATGCTTAGAAAAATGATTTTCAAGGGGAAGTTACATTCATTTTATTTAATATAGTACAAAAATTGGTATGGCAAGGTTCTACCTGGAGCCTTTTGTGGGAAGGGTAACAGGTGTGTCGTGTGTGTGTGTGGTCTTTGTACAGATACATTACTGGGGATTGAACAGATACAGTGCTGGGGATTAAACCTAGAGCTTCACACTTGCTAGGCAAGTACTCTACTGTGGAGCTATAGTGTATCCTTCTACCAGGAAGCTCTTCTCATGGGGCAAAGCTTAGTGCAAAAAGAGCTGCTCTGGTGGAGGAGGTGATGCACTAGTCTTCTCTCCAAGTGGCCACAATCAAGGAAAAGCAGCTGTACATCCTTGTCCCTTTCCACCCCTGACACTTCCCTCCCAGGGAAGTGTTCAATAACTCTGTGAGGCAGTGAGGCCTCCCAGTGGAGCCTCAGAGAGGAACCAGCTGGCATTTCCAAGACCTTAGAGTGTCAAGAGGAGGCTGCTTTGTTACCGTCTCTCCACATGGGAGATGGCACCATCGCCAGTCAGAGCTTATTGTTGACACTGTGAGAGACTCTGGTCTAGGATGCCCATCCCTGGTAGGCACTTGTGCACTGGGGAAGTCAGATCTGCAGGTTGTGGGCAGCCCATATGGGGTCTGGAGCTGGAAGGAACCTGAGGGGAGCATGTGCCTCTTGTTGCCTGGCAGGTAATCAAAGCAAACTTCTCTGGGCTAGCTAGATCCTGAGCATTTATGACCCATCAGCAGGAGGCCTGGGGGTAAGGAAGTGACTAAGGAAGGTGGTTGTTGGGTTTGGGGTCAGGAGGGCTCCATCCTGCTATTGATGGTTCAGCATGTCTCTTACTCTGCACTCTCACTGATTCTGTGGCAACCCCAGTATGCAGGGCCATGTTGTAGGGTCTTCACTATGATGGACAAGAAGAAGAAGTCACAGAGCAGAAAGGTTCATCTTAGAGGCCAGCTCCCTCGCTCCTGATTTCTTGTCTGGGAGCTGCTTTTCCTGTTACCTGACCAGCCCTTCTCACTCTGATTTCAGAACATTTCCTGCCATTGGGGAACTCTGGGCTCCTGTAGTTTTTTTACTTTGCTCCTGACCCCATGGATCCGACCCTCCTCCAATGAGAGAAGAGAGCTACCCTTCTCTCTTGAGTGGCTTTTCTCCTGCCATAGTCATTTGGTCATCCCTTGGTTCTCTTCTTGCATTCAGTTATAAGATCCTGCCACCTGCCTCCTGCCTTCTGCCTCAGGGATGGGCCGCAGTGTCTTTACCTATAAGGTGGGGCCCAGGGTGTCCTGCTGCCTGCCTTAGTCCTTGAGGCCAAGGTGGGGGTCATGATGTACTCCGGGAGGATTGAGGCCTGGCGTACTGGCCTGTAGGTAGGCAGAGGAGTGTGCACAGGTGCTATTCTAGCCCACAGTTCACCTCCTTGTTGGCAGGACGTGGTAGGGACGGCGGATTCTGAGGCACTTCACTGAATGATAAAGATGGAGAAGAAAGCTTTCTATCCTTCATAAGATCTGTATACAACACGGCATCCCCCGCACCTGTGGCTCTAGCTGCCGCCATGTAAACATAACTTCCCCCTATCATTTTACACCAGGCTTCTCTCAGGCAGACATGGCAGAAGTTGGTGTTGCCTGCTGGGCCTTCTCCACTTGGTATTTAGAGCTGAATGTTTCCATCTTTTTTGTTATTATTTTGTGTGTGTGTTGCTGGTCCTGGGACTTGAACTCAGGGCCTGGACACTGTCCTTGAGTTTTGTGGGGGTTTTTTGCTCAAGACCAGTGCTTTATCACTTGAGCCATAGCTCCATTTCTGGCTTTTTTTGCTCATTAATTGGAGATAAGAAACTCACAGACTTTCCTGCCAGGGCTGGCTTTGAACCATAATCCTCAGGTCTGAGCCTCCTGAATAGCTGGGATCATAGGCATGAGCCACCAGCCCCTGTCTGAATTTTACCATCTTGTCCCTTCCTATCCCCTAGCTCCACTTCACTTGTGAGTGAGTGGCTGATATGCTGTCACCAATGAGAACAGAGACAGCTGTGTCTGCTGAAGAAGCTAGAGAGACTTCACTTGAGCTGGGCTTGAGGGAGCGTTTGGAATCCACAGGGCCTGAGGTAGGGCCTTCTGAGCAGCAGGTACAGCAAGATGACCTGTTTCCAGGATGCAGAAGTCAGAGCAGCCTCCAACAAGGGTGTGGCTGAAGTGGTAGAGCAACCTTTCACACACCAAGCTCTGAGTTCGATCTCTAGTATTTCCAAAAGCAGCTGGACCAGCCTGCCCAGAGATAGGACTGGCATTAGCTTTGGGTAGGAAGGAGATAGTGATGCAAAACTATCCTGAAGGATTTACCTGGGAGGTGAGAGCTTATAGAAGTTAAAGCTGAAAAAAAACTTTCTTTTCCTTCCTTCCTTCCTTCCTTCCTTCCTTCCTTCCTTCCTTCCTTCCTTCCTTTCTTTCTTTCTTTCTTCTTTCTTTCTTGTTTTTTTTTTGTTGGTTGTAGGGCTTGAACTCTGGGCCTGCGCACTGTCCCTCAGCTCTTCAGCTCAAGGCTAGCGCTCTACCACTTGAGCCACAGCACCACTTCTGGTTTTCTGGTGGTTTATTGGAAATAAGAGTTTTGCGGACTTTCCTGCCTGGGCTGGCTTTGAATGGTAATCCTCAGATCTCAGTCTCCTGAGTAGTTAGGATTCCAAGCGTGACCCACCAGCGCCTGAATTTCTTTTCTTTTCTTTTTTTTTTGGTCCAGTCGTGGGGCCTGAACTCTGGGACTGGGCGCTGTCCCTCAGCTCGTCAGCTCAAGGCTAGCGCTCTACCACTTGAGCCACAGCGCCACTTCCAGCTTTTTTTCTTTTTGCTTATGTGGTGTTGAGGAATCAAACCCAGGGCCTCATGCATGCAAGGCAAGCGCTCTACCACTGAGCCACCTTCCCAGCCCCTGAATTTATTTCTTAAAAAGGACTAAGGCTAAGCCTGGGCAGGAAAGTCCATGAATCTCCAATAAACCACTTAGAAAACTGGAAGTAGCGCAGTGGCTCAAGTGGTAGAGTGCTAGTCTTGAGCTGAAGAGCTGAGACAGTGTTCAGGCCCAGAGTTCAAGCCCCATAACCCACAAAAAAACAAAAAACGGGTCTAACCCTGCCAGGCTCTTCCAGCAGGACTAGGGTAGTTGGCTACAGGTTGTCATGTGTGAGGTTGTTTATTATTCAGCAGAGGCTATGCTACCTGGGCCTTTTGTTGTCTCTCTAGTCCCTTTGGGCACTGGCCACCTTTTCTTCATTCACTCTGTCCTAGAGGGTCAGCCTGGGAAGGGGCAGAAGGAAAAGTCCTAACCATGGTAGCCTGCCCCCCCCCTCCCCTTCCCTCCTGCTCTTCTTTTTCTTGCTCTCTCCTTTCCTCTCTCACTGTAGTCCAGGCAGCTCCCAAACTATTGATTTTCTACCACAGCCTCCTGAGTGCTAGGATTGTAGATAGGTGCGTGCCATCACACCCAGCTTCTTTTGGATTTTTAAGTTATGTTATTTCAAAGAAATGACAGAGGAAGTGGAAAGTAATGGTTAAAAAGTTTGTCAGTGATTTTATTTCTCTCTGCTAATAATATACTAATGTTCAGGGCACTTATTACAAGTAAAGGAAACAACTCAAACGATCATAGGCAGAAAAGAGGAATGTATTGGTTCAAATGCTGCTTCTGGGTCATGACATTTCAGTGACAGACCATAAATCATCCAATCCAAGGACTATATCACCTAGTGACGTTTATGTAAGTCCCTTCTATGGTGGTCACGAAACCCAGTAGATTAAGCCTCAGGTTACTGTCTACCTCCGTCTCTACCACCTGCCCCTGCCATGCCTCACCGAGCGCCATAGCAGTCAGCATGGGAAGCAGGATGGACAAAATGATGTAGAAGAACATGAAGAAAGCTTGGGGGAAGATACACAGACACCACACACATCTGTGGCAGTGGTTTTCCTCCTTGTCCTTCTCTTTTAGCAGTGACTCTCACTGAGTACTGGGCCTGTTAGTATTACTCTGTTAGCCCTGTGACTCCGCCCCTGCCTCTACCCGAACCTTGCTGTCTCTGGCTCGCAAGGGAATATGGGAATGTTGGCAGAGACAGGCTTTCCCTGATTGGATAGGTTTATATCACTGAGCTGTTATCAGGGAAGCTGGTTTGGGAAGGTGGTGAATCCTCTGAGCTAAATGCTAAAGACAAGTTTAAGATTTTAAAATGTGCTTAAAAACAAACCTAAACTTTTTTTTTTGAAATACTTGCAATTAGGAGTTTATTGTAGAAATTTAATTTGAAACAAAACCTGCTTTTTGTTGTTTCCTTTTTTTTTTTTTTTTTTTTTTTAATAATGGTGGCCTTTTACTGACTGTGCTGGTGGCAAGGTTGCTGGGAAGTGGAGTCTTGCTAGCTGATGATCCGGGCCTGTCTGTGCTTTATAATCAATCAATCTCTCCTCCTTATCTCAATTTACTATCTCAGATGTTTCTCTCATTTTGAAAGGCAGCTGTTTCTTTTGGGAAAAAGCAGAACAAAACAACTACTACTACTAACTGTCTGTTGACTTATTCTTATAATTCCAGCTACTCTGGAGGCTGAGATTTGAGGCTTGAGATTCAAAGTCAACTCAGGCAGGAAAGTTCATGAGACTCCAATGAACAAACAGAAGCTGGAAGGTGCTGTGGCTCAAGTAGTAGAGCACCAGCTTTGAGCCAAAAGAGCTAAGGTCCTGAGTGAGAGTGAGGTCTTGAGTTCAAGCACCAAAAACAAACAAAAACATCAACTACTTTATGATGCTATTTAACAATCCCTAGTAGGAACAAATGAGAGAAATTTTGTTACTGCAGTGAGCCATGCAAAGGAAGAGTGAGAAAGGAGACTTGAGTGCATCCTTAGAACCAGGAACCTGAATCTCTTGAGATTTCTGAGGGAGTGGGACCCCCTTACAGACATGCTAAGTGGTTGTCAGATGCTCATACTGTGGCTATGGATTTTTCTTTCTCTAGTACTGGGACTTGAACTCAGGGTTTCTCTCTCCCTTAGCTTCTTCCACTCAAGGCTGATGCTCTACCACAAGGCATACCTTCAACTCTGGCTTTTTGCTGGAGATGAGAACCTTGTAGACTATCTTATCTTGTCAGCCTGGGCTAGCTTTGAACTGCAGTCCTTAAATCTTAGCCTTCAGAGTAGTTAAGATTACTGGTATGAGCTTGGTTGTGGCTATGGATCTCGAGAGCAGAAGGTGATCTCCAGATGATGAATAAACTCTTATACAGAAATGCTTAGAGTAGTGTCTGACCCACGACAGGTGTTCAGTAACTTTTTGTTGAATGGATGAGTAGGCAGCTGCATTGGAGAGTGGATGGATGGTGTATCCCCATCCAAATTCTTTTCAAGCATAGATTCCTAAGTGGTGATCTCACAGTAGCAGAAGGCTGTGGGAGAGGATGAAGGCTTTGGCAAGTCCTAGATGCGCACATGGATGTCACCACCCACACTGTGTCTGTGATGGAAGCAGGTGGTGTGACTGTGATGTCTCAAGTCCTCAAGGTCACCCATCAGGTACTAGTAGGCTTAGGGCTAGCTGCCTAGAGTCTTGTGGAGGACCCACACTGCCTGCTGTACCCTGAGGCCTTCCCTGTGAGTGGCAGCTGAGTGTCCTGGAGAGAGCCTAAATGGGAATCTGCTCCTCAGTGTTATATCTTGACCTTGGAGGAACCTCTTAGTTTCCTGGGGCTTCTCTCCCTCCTTCCCCCTCCAGTTCAACAGTGAAATCAGAGGAGCAACAACTGGGAAGTTACTCAGTCCTGAAGGCTTTCAAACATTCACCAAGTGGTCTTGGATCCCAGGCCACTAGAGATTCTGTTGGACTAGGTTTCTAGTCTTGTCCCAGCTTTCCACCATGATTGCCGTTAATCTGATTTAGTGTTAGCAAGTGAGTGAGTTTTATACTCTGATTTCCTATTTTCTGAAAAAGTAAGCAGAGCAGGAGAAATACTTGGTCTTAGTTTTGTCCTACCCCGTAACAAGCCACCTGCATATTCTGCAGCTCCACTGCAAGGGGTTCCGCAGTCATTTCTTTTCCTGCAGTGACTGGTAAGGCTGGAGTTCAGACACAGCAAGCATTGAGCTGGAGTGCTGGGTTGCTTCTCCATCTGTGCAGCTGGCTGCTGGGGTGTGTTCAGTGGAGAATTTTAAATGGGATGGATCTGGAGGGAAATGGCATTCCCCCCACTTAATCATTTGCCTGAGACAGATTGCATATCTCTACATTGTGTCCATTGATCTTTTTAAGGTAGAGTTCCATGAAAATGCTGCAGAAACATTTTAAGCAGATACTTGGAGTGTCTTTATGTTGCCTACCCATTCTTACTCATTGACTGGATGACCTTGACATTCATTTTGTGCTAAGGGAGCATAGCCCATTTGCTTAGTGTTTTTAAACTGTTGGAAGATTTATATAATGTAAGATTTCCCTTTGGGCTGTATTTTTCTTTTTTTCCTTTTTCATTGTGACAACATAGACAACACATGAAATTTACTAGTTTTGAGTGCACAGTTCAGTAGTGTCAAACAGCATCCCTCTCCAGAGCTTTGTCATCTTGCTGAACTGAAACCTTTGTATCCATTGAACAGTTAGCTCCTTCTACACAGCATCACCTAGCACCCACCATTCTGCGTTGTTTCCATGACTTTGAATACTTTGGATGTTCTTTATAAGTGGAGTGAGTATCATGTGTCTTCTTGTGACTGGTGTATTTCACTTAGCATAGGGTTCATTCATGTTGTGGTCAGAGTTTCTTTCGCGCGCGCGCGTGTGTGTGTGTGTGTGTGTGTGTGTGTGTGTGTAATGAGGCTTGAACTCAGTGTGTGTGTGTGTGTGTGTGTGTGTGTGTGTGTGTGTGTGTGTGTGTGTGTGTGTGTGTGTGTGTGTAATGAGGCTTGAACTCAGAACCTGGGCCCTATTCCTGAACTTTATTGCTCCAGGCTGGCACTCTGCCCACTTGAGTCAGAGTTCAACTTCTGGCTTTTTGCTAGTTAATTGGAGATAAGAATCTCATGGATTTTTCTGCCCAGGCCTGCTTTGAACTGTGATCCTAAGACCTTAGCTTCCTGAGTAGCTAGAATTAGAGGATTGAGCCACCAGTGCCAGGTGTTTTTGTTTTTCTTTTGGCTATTGTAAATTATGCTGCTCTGATCAGGAAATATACAGTATCCATGCCTGGTAGGCTGATATCTGTGGCTATATAAATCCAAGGAGACTACCATAGAGAAAAACTTCATATACTTAGGAGGTATAGTTTAAAACCAATTCCTTTTTCCCATAACACCACCCAGCTGCTGCTCAAGACATGTTACCTTTCAAGAAATACCAAATTTTCACTATATCACTGCAATTAAGCACATTAATGTGTGTGACTTGGGGGGAATTACTATTATATTTGACTTTACTTTTAGGGAGGCATATTTTCACAAAATTAGAGCAGGGATTTAAAAATTACACAGTGATTTAAACTGACAATAACAAGAGACTGGCAGAGTTTTTCCATATCCACTGAACTGTGTTCTTCGTCTTGAAATTTCTTTCAATTTAAAACATCTATTCACTTTTTGACTGTGCTTGGTCAGAATCACATGTACTCTTCATATAAGGAGGGCTTATTGTACAAATGTCTGCTTGGGTATAGAACCAGAAGTGCAGTTGCTGGGTCACATGGTAATTGTGCATTGAATGTTTATTTGTGGTCCTGGGGATGGAACTTAGGGCTTCTAGCTTCTAGGTAATTGCTATACCACTTGAGCCATACAATAGGCCTATTTTCAGTTGTGAGGAAGCATCACACACACACACACACACACACACACACACACACACACAAACAGAGCAGTTGGGACACACACACACACACACACACACACAGAGCAGTTGGGAGGCTGAGACAGGATCACAGGTTTAAGGCCAGCCTAGCTACCTAGTGACATCCTTTTTTTTTTTTTTTTAATAATTTTTTTTATTGAGATTAAGTGATTACATAAATTTCACGGTATTGGAGGATAGTGATACTTAAAGTCACAAACACATTTTAACCTTCATAAAGGCAACTTGTCATTGTCTTGGTCCATAAAGTTTGTGAATTCTATAAGCTTTGACAATACAACTATTTCTTCCATGTTGGGTGATATGTACATTTCTTTCTTTTTGCTTAGTGTTAGCTGTTCTGTCTTTCCCTCTCATTCCCTCCCTCCCATTGCTGCCCTTGGGTTGCTTAGTTCATTTTCATCAATGTCCAGTGCAGCTGATGGTCCCCTCTGTTGTATTTTTCCCCATTTCCCTCTGATCCTGTGCCCTCCTAGCTTCCCTCAGACGTGCACATAGATATATACTATATATGAGGTCAAGGACATGGAGTCATTTAGAAATATATGACAAATTAAGTAGATGTCCTTTGTTTCTTGATTCCTGTTTACTTTGTCATATCTCCTTGCATTTTGGATTTAACAGTGATGCCCTATCTTAAGAAATGAAGCAAGCAACCAATCAACCAATTTTCCCCCAAAACCCTCCAAAAAACAAATACCATTTAACATTAATATATATACATATATTTATATATTTTTATATATAAATATATGTATATATATTTCCCTCATGTTTTGGAAAGTCTCAGAACAGTTCTTTTGGACTTCAAAGAGTTTAGTTTCAGCAGTTATCTGTGACTCTTTTGAGGGCAGAAGTTAACCATATAATCCCAGCAGCATTACAGCAACATTACAAATGCTGGCAGTCCAAGGGCTGGTCACACATTTTCTTTATGTTTCTAGTGCTAATATCTTTATCCCTAAAGGCTTTGAAGTATGTCAGTTATTTCTGCTTTGTAGACACTCCCTTAATCCATTCAGGGTTGGTTTGGTTTCGCCTCTTGAATCCAGGGTAACAGGCTATGGAGATTTTCCTTCAAGAGGCCTCACTCAGCATTTACCCAGGAAATGTGTTCTGACACGAGTTTGGTGGGACTTTGATGCTGTCACTATTGGAGCACATTCTGTGGTTTGAAGCTTCTACTTCGCTGAAGGCTCTTGAGCATACTCCTGAGCAGTGTGCTTTGGAACTTGGCTAGAATAGTTGCAAACTGGTATGATCACAAAATCCTTTCTTCATGAAGCATGGTACAACATCAGTGTTCAGAGGTTTTTGGTATGGGTCTTGGGCCTTGAACTCAGGGCTTGGCAATGTCCTTAAGTTTCATTGCTCAAGGCTAGCATTCTACCGCTTGAGCCAGAGGTGTTTCTGGCTTTTTGGTGGTTAATTGGAGATAAGTGTCCCATGGACTTTCCTGCCAGGGTGGCTTCCAACTGAGATCCTCAGATCTCAGTCTTCTGAGTACCTAGGATTACAACCCTGAGCCACTGATACCTGGGTAGAGGAATGCATTCTCTGAGAAATTTTGGCATTGCAGTTAGAATCTGGTCATCTGAGGATCACATCAGCATTTCCCCCCTATCTTCTTCATTCCGAGTGCCTCAGTCTTGATCTTTCCCATTTTTTTTTTTTGATTCTGATACTAGCTGAAACAGTCAGTCACATGTGAATCTGGGGACAGAAGCTGGTATTTATCTGTGTGTCCTTTTGGGGCCTCAGGATCCTTCATGTGGCTGGACAGAGTGAAGTGCGCTTTCTTGAACATTTTCTTTGAGTTGGTGAGTCCTCCCCAGGTCTTGTAGGATTAAGTTAGCAGGACTCTGTGGCTTTGTGCCACCTGGGAGGAAGGTGTGGAGACTGTTTTGGAGGTCTAGCTGTTGCAGGTCTGGTATCTGGTAACTGTTGGGCAGGCCTTTCATAAGCCCCCGAGAGGAGCTGGGCTGAGGAGCAGGGATGATGGTCAGTCTTGAGAATGGTATGTTGCTTTTTGGAGAATGAGTAACATGCATGAATGACACCTGTAATTCTAGCTACTCAGGAAGCTGAGATCTAAGAATCACGGTTCGAAGCCAGTCTGGACAGGAAAGTCTGTGAGACACTTATTTTTCATTAACTACCAAAAAGCTGCAAGAGGAGCTGTAGCATAAGTACCAGCCTTGAGCAAAAAAGCTAAGGATCAGCACCAAGGTCCTGAGTTCAAGCCCCAGTATCAGCACAAACAGACACACAAAAAATTCCAGATAGTGTATTACTTTACTCATAAATACCTAAGGATGATCTCTGAGATTGCTTCAAAACCAACCAAGAATATTGACTGTAGTTTCAACCCCAGTCACCTGCATAATGCTTCTCTTGAAAACACAAGTGGAGCTGGACACAGTGTTATCTGCTTGCATGAGATTCCAGTGCTTTTAGGGTAGAGCTGAACAAGATTCAGATTTGCATGCATCTGTCTGTCTATATTTTCCCCCTTGTCAGTCTGTCCCTAGCCAGTACTCTGCTCTGTGCTGTCTGCTGCACAAGCTCTGTTGAGTGCTAAGCCCACAAAGATGAGAAGGACACTATCTTCTCTATGAACAACACCCCAGACTCATCCTGAGCAGTTTTCCTTGTTCCAAAGATGTTCTTTAAACAAAATCTGCCCATGGAATTTAGTTGATGTCATCTTTTAAGTTGTTTTTATAACATGGGCACTCCCCTTGTCCAGGCCTTTCGCTTTTAGGTATATACAAGTTCTCACTGTATAGCCCAGTTTGGCCTGGAACTCATGATTCTCCTATCTCAGCCTCCCAAGTGCAGATGGAATCCTACACCCACTCAAAGAAATCTTTACAATCAGTGCTGTCCAGCTATGGATTGAACCATTCTAGGTGGTCACTGCCCTTCCCTGAAAGTACCATACAGAGCTCAGGAGAGCAGACAGTGGCTATTCTGGGGATGAATTGTGCAGTCCCTCCCTTAAACTGTGAAGCACTTTTGGTGTTTTGCAAATAATTAAACATCTGAAGTGTAAATCTCCTCTTAAAATAGCCTGATCTTTTTTATTTCTTTTTTTTTTTTTTTTTTTTAAACAATTCTTTTTTTTTTTTTTTTTTTTTTTTTTTGAGTCTGGTCGTGGGGCCTGAACTCTGGGCCTGGGCACTGTCCCTCAGCTCTTCAGCTCAAGGCTAGCACTCTACCACTTGAGCCACAGCGCCAATTCTGGCTTTTTTCTTTTTGCTTATGTGGTGCTGAGGAATTGAACCCAGGGCCTCAAGCATGCAAGGCAAGCGCTCTACCACTGAGCCACCTTCCCAGCCCTTATTTCTTTTTTTTTAAACATTTTTTTAATTAACATTCTTGGACTCGTAGGTGAAAGTCTGATGTGTAGGGGAGACAAGAGGAGCGCAACTGGGAGCGGAGGCCTGGAGTGCACCCCTTTCCCTTGTGGCCTCCCACATGCCTCCCTTCGGGTTCCCTTGGGGTTCAGGGTTCCAAGGAACACAGTTTAAAACCATTGGCCTGGATTTTCTTTCTTTCTTTCTTTCTTTCCTTCTTTCTTTCTTCCCTCCCTCCCTCCCTCCCTCCCTCCCTCCCTCCCTCCCTCCCTCCCTCCCCTCCTTCTCTCCCTTCCTTCCTTCCTTCCTTCCTTCCTTCCTTCCTTCCTTCCTTCCTTCCTTCCTTCCTTCCTTCCTTCCTTCCTTCTTTCTTTTTTTTGTTGGTAGTAGGGCTTGAACTCTGGGCCTAGGCACTGTCCCTGAGCTCTTCAGCTCAAGGCTAGTGTTCTACCCACTTGAGCCACAGCACCACTTCTGGCTTTTTCTGCTTATGTGGTGCTGAGGAATTGAACCCAGGGCCTCATGCATGCAAGGCAAGTACTATACCACTGAGCCAGCCCTGTAGGTTTCTTTTGGAGATGAATCAATCCTTTTAAAAATGATAAATGACCCCAGTGTGGCTAATAAAAAACCAATCTACTAAAAATCACCACTTCCTAGGACAGTGATTTAGAGACAGAAGCCTCAGGGAATGTATAGAAAGTGGCTATAAGAAGCAGTTATGTTTTGTTTTGAAAACTTATTATTTTTTTGAAAAAATTATTGTCAAGGTGATATACAGAGGAGTTACAGTTACATAAATAAGGTAGTAAGTAAATTTCTTATCAAACTTGTTACCCCTTCCCTCATTTTTCTCCCACTTTTCCTCCCCACAAACCCCTCCCCCCAGTTGTACGGATTATTTCCAACATATTGTCTTGTGAATATGGCTGTTGCATTAGTTCCCCCCTTGTCTTTTGTCTCTCCATTCTGTTGTTCCCCTTCCCTAATTAGGATAAATGTATATACAGTACCAGAGTACCAAAATCAAATATCGTGACAACAGGGGATATATCATAGGGGGAAGAAGCAAGAAAACACATAGTATATGAAAAACAACAACAAAGAAAAACCTGTGTGTCCATGTCTTGGAGTTCATTTCACTTAGCATCATCTTATATGGTCAGAGGTACATAGCTATTGAGCTAGTCTCCTCATTTGTTAAGATTACCCTAGATGTATACTATTTATTGCAAATGAGGGAAACCATGTGATCTATGTTTCTTTGGGTCTGGCTTACTTCACTTAGAAGCAGGTACCAAAAAAAAAAAAAAAAAAAAAAAAAAGAAAAAAGAAAAAAAAAAGAAGCAGTTATGTTTTGTTTTGAAAATTTATTCTTGAGCCGGGTGCCAGTGGCTCACGCCTGTAATCCTAGCTACTTGGGAGGCTGAGATCTGAGGATCACGGTTCAAAGCCTGCCCAGGCAGGAAAGTCCGTGAGATTCTTATCTCCAATTAACCATGAGGAAACTGGAAGTGGCGCTGTGGCTCAAGTGATAGAATGCTCACCTTGAGCTGAATTGCTCAGGGACAGCACCCAGGCCCAGAGTTCAAGCCCCATGACTGAAAGAAAAATATTCTTTTTTTTGTGGGGTAGGGGTTGGTTGTGGGGCCTGAACTCTGGTCCTGGGCGCTGTCCCTCAGCTCTTCAGCTCAAGGCTAGCGCTCTACCGCTTGAGCCATAGCACCACTTCCGGCTTTTTTCTTTTTGCTTATGTGGTGCTGAGGAATCGAACGCAGTGCCTCATGCATGCAAGGCAAGCGCTCTACCACTGAGCCACCTTCCCAGTCCTCCCCCCCAAAAAAATATTCTTGAAGAAAAAAAAAACAACTCATCATTGGTTGGCTCTACTCTACATCATGTGAGTGACCCATCCAGTCTCTGCACTCGTGTAGCCGGCAGGAGATTTCATGTATGGGAAGCTGTGCTGTTGGAGATGATTGACTTAGTCTTGGAACTGCTGCCCTGTTTGCTGGCACCAGCAAAGGTGTCTGTTCTCTAGGCCCTAGGGGTGACCTCTCAGTTTTCCCTTCTGAATGGTACCTGTCTGACTGTTTAAGATGGCCTCCAAATGAATTCACCTCATTTGTGTGCGCGCGTGTGTGTGTGTGTGTGTGTGTGTGTGTGTACTAGTACTGGGTCTTGACACTATCCCTTGGCTTTTTTTGATCAAGTCTGGTGCTCTACCACTTGAGCCACAACTCTGCTTCTTTTTCGTGGTTAGTAAGAGTCTCATGGACTTTCCTGCCCAGGCTGGCTTTGAACCACAATCCTCAGATCTCAGCCTTTCAAGTAGCTAGGATGACAGGTGTGAGCTACCCATATCCACCAATTTTATATATATATATATATATATATATATATATATATATATTTTTTTTTTTTTTGTCAGTCGTGGGGCTAGAACTCTGGGCCTGAGCGCTGTCCCTCAGCTCTGCAGCTCAAGGCGAGCGCTCTACCACTTGAGCTACAGCGCCACTTCTGGTTTTCTAGTGGTTTATTGGAGATAAGAGTTTCATGGACTTTCCTGCCTGGGCTGGCTTTGAACTACAATCTCAGATCTCAGCCTCCTGAGTAGCTAGGATTACAGGCATGAGCCACCGGCAACTGGCTTTATTTGTATCTTTGTGAGTGCTGGTTCTGGGGTTTGAACTCAGGCCCTCATGCTCTTACTTTCAGTCTTTTGCCGGTTAATTGGAGATAAGAGTTTCTCAGACTTTTCTGCCCAGGCTGGCTTTAAAACTTGATTCTTACATCTCATTCTTTTGAGTCTCTGGGATTATAAATGTGAGCCTCCAGCACCTGGCTTATTCGCATCTTTTTTTTTTTGTCAGTCATGGGGCTTGAACTCTGGGCTTGGGCACTGTCCCTGTGCTCTTCAGCTCAAGGCAAGCGCTCTACTGCTTGAGCCACAGTGGCATTTCTAGTTTTCTAGTGGTTTATTGGAGATAAGAGTTTCATGGACTTTCCTGCCTGGGCTGGCTTTAAACCACGATCCTCAGATCTCAGCCTCCTGAGTGGCTAGGATTACAGGTGTGAGCCACCAGCCCCTAGCTTATGCACATCTTTTAATGTAAGAAATGATTCTTTAAGATACTTGAAGCCATCTCTGTTTTGCTTTAAACCATCTCTTTCTTTTCCTCTGGTCACCATTTACTTTCCTATTTACTTTTCTTAAGCAGCAGCCTATGACTGATTAGTACTATATCAGGAAGGGACCTTGGCAGCAATTTTGTTCAGATTTTTATTTCCCTTTTGGGAAAAAGCAGTCGAGGTTACAAGGTGACTTAACTAGGCCCTTATGATATGTTCTGGACAGGGCTGGAAACAGGATCCAACAGCCGAGGGCCTGCAGGGTATGGGGTATGGGGTCTTGAAACCTGGGCTGGTTTTTCCTGATTCGGCCCTGGTCTAGCAGCCACCAGTCTTTCCTTCCAGCAAGGACAGGCAAGTAACTAATAGGACATCCCAGTTCACAGAGTTGTGCTATATCCTCTCAGTCCTGTGTATTGAACAAAATCTTGTCTCAGCCATGCAGTTTGTGTTTATGTCCTACGGATGGGCAAACTAGGCTTGTCTTGATGGCTGGACAGCTTGCTCAGGTGGCCAGCTGCTGAGGGAAGGGGGTGTGCAGGAGGGCTGGAAGTTTCTTAATAAAGACTGTATTTGCTCTGTCCTCTAGGCTTTCCTGTGAAATTCTGGGCTCATGCCCCTGTTTACATCTCAGCATCCATTCATTCCCAGATGCGTTCTGAGCACCTGTCACACAGCAGGGTTTTTTGGGATGTGAACATAGGGCATGACGTCTAAATTTAGTGCTGAGTCAGAGAATGGTCTGATTTTGGCAGGAGGGACTTCCATGTGTCTTTCTTTTTGTGATACAGCACAAACTCCCAGCCTGACTCCCATGACTTCTTCCTGCTTAGTCACAGGACAAAGTTCAAGCAGGAAAATGAGTTTCTGGCCCTGGGGGGGTGGAGAGGAGACCTTTTATAAAGATAAGAGGATAAGACCTCAGGGACAGAGATCGGCCTCACACCACGGCCAGCCTCCTGGAATTGGATCCAGGGAAGAGTAAGAAAGTAAACAAAAACCAAAACGTGTTGATTTTATGACTCTGTCTGAATGCAGCAGCTGGCTCTGTGACAGCTTAGGCCTGTGTGGGAATGTAATGAACACTGTGAATTTTCCTTCTCAATAGAAAATGGCAGATGCTCTTTATGTAGTTTGTCAGAGTTCCCCATTTTATGGGGAGTAACCAGCTCCCTAGCTTTCTGTGGGCTGTTATGAAATCTCCATGTTTTATACCTGTAATCCTAGCTACTCAGGAGATCTGAGGATCCTAGTTCAAAGTTAGCCCAGCAGGAAAGTCCTGAAACTCTTATCTCCAAATAACCACACAAAAGCTGGAAGTGGAGCTGTAGCTCAAGTGATAGAACATCAATCAGCCTTGAGCAAAACAGCTAAGGGATAGACCTAGGCCCTGAGTTCAAGCCCTAGTATTGGTTCCATACACATACACACATTCACACACACACACATGTACACACGCATGCACCCACACATTCACACTCACCCAATCTCATATAACCTTCCTCTTCCCAGCCTCTCTCTTAGTAGGGTTTCTTTTCTTTTCTTTTTTTTCTTTTCTTTTCTTTTTTTTTTTGGGGGGGTCCGGTCGTGGGTCCTGAACTCTGGGCCTGCGCGCTGTCCCTCAGCTCTTCAGCTCAAGGCTCAAGGCTCTTGCAAGGCAAGCACTCTACCACTGAGCCACCTTCCCAGCCCCGTTAGTAGGGTTTCTTATGAAAGGTCAGTGGAGCTGGTCACAGTGTCATCTGCGTGTCCCAGATCTCATACTTTCATGGTAGCTGGATTCAGACTTAGATTTTATCTGTCCATGTCTCTCTTCCTCCATCAGCCTGCCCTCACTGCTTCATACCAGGCTGTTAGTGCTGGGCCTACAAAAGTGGCAAGGACACTTTATGTGTACCACTGTAGACCTGTACTCCTAAACTGGTTCTTTTAGTTGGATTACATATCTTGATCTTTCCCAAAGGCTTTACTTTTATTCTTTCTTTTTTTTCTTTTTGAGACCAGGTCTCACTATATAGTCTACTTTGGCCTTGAACTTATAATGTTCCTGTCTCTGCCTTTTGAGTGCTGCTAGGATTATAGGTATGCTGTACCATATCCAGTGAAGACTGACAGGCTCTGTGGTTCTAGAGCTTTTAGAAATGCAGGAAAAGTAGTCAGTATAGCCTACTGACTTCTTACCTTCCGTTTTGTGGTTTGTAACACATGGCAAGTTGTTTTGTTTTGTATATAAAACTGAAAGATTTTCAAAAGGTTTATAACCAGAAGAAACTGCTTCTCCTCCCCTGCCCCCATGAATGTATCATCTTATTGGAAAGCCTAAGTATGAAGGGAAATGAGGAAGAGGATCATTTCTGTGAATGGGAATCTGTGAGGGAATCTGGGCTTCCCATCAGAGATTTTACTCAGCAGGCCCTGGGAGAATGAGGTCAGGTCACCAGCCTCTGGTTGCAGCTGGTGTAAGATGCAGGCAGGCCTGACTGCTACTTCTCATCATTGTCTCCCGGGCTAGAGAACAGATGGAGTCAGGGGTGATTGTGTCATGTTGAAGGAGGACACTATGGCCAGAGTAGGTGGGTGGGGATATATACCAACTGGTCTTCCATGGTCCCCTGAGGAGTTTTGTTTATGTTTCAAGTCTGAGTGTGGTGGCTAGTATATTCAGATGTTAAGAGGTCCCTTGGTGAGTTTGAGATGCATTTTCATGTGGTAGTCTTCTTTATCAGGGAGGAGATGGGTATGGTTGAGGGGTGAGGTAGTTTAGGGGAAGGGGTTGACCACTGCTTTGTCTCTCCCTACTCCCCCACCCCTAACCTCCTATAGCCTCTCTAGCCCTTGCTGACCTCATCTCTCCAGGTGAATCTGGGATACCACCTCCCTTCTGTAGGGTCCATAGGTGGTATTGCTGGTGAATGGTAACATGCTCCCGTCAGGTGTGAGCATGGTAAGTATTTGTGTTACATGGGGAAGCTTTGTATTATTATTATTTTTCCTTTTCTCCCATCAGCAAATCTTTAGGGATTTTTACCTGGCCTTATAAATGAGGACATGAATGGAGAGGCCAGGTTACTTGGGAGTCAGTTTGGTAGGATGGTTGAGAGTCTAGACTTACCTAGTTCAAGGGCAAGTTGTGTGCCTCAGTTTCTTCCTCTGTCAAATGGGGGGAGTAACTGGACCTGGTATGGTGAGGCTTAAAGGAGTTACTGTGTGTGAAGTGTTGGGCGCAGTACCTGGCATAGGTAAGCTCAGTCAGCACAGCAGCTATCTTTGTTATTGTCGCCGCCCTGTGTACTTGCCACAGTGAACTGGAGCAGAGGACTGGCATATTCACATCGCCATTGAGGACTGGTGTTTGTTCACCTCTTCTTCCCATGGTTAAACGTGGACACTGCTACTGACATTTGAACTCAGGACCTAGTTGCTATCCTTCGGCTTTTTCACCCAAGGTTGCAGCTCTCCTTCTTGAGCCATAGTTCCATTTCCAGCTTTTTGAGTGGTTAATTGGAGATAAGAGTCTCATGAACTTTTCTCTTTTCTGGCTGGCTTCCATGCAGTCAAGATCCTCAGATCTCAGCCTCCCGAGGAGCTAGAATTATTGGTATGAGCCACTAGTGCTCAGCTCGGTGTGGCCTCTGACCAGAGCTTGTCTGCAGACTGGGTTCCTTGGTACTTGGATCCTGGTTTGTGATGAAGTAAACAGGGGAATTGAGCTGGTTTAGTGACCTTTAGAGCAGTTTGACCTTGTGAGCCTCACCAGACACGTGGAGAACATTTCAGGTGTGATCAGGTCACCTGGTAGGTGTCATGTGATAGGAGCTGCACGTCCTCGGCACTGATGATTGCAAATAAAAAGTGGTGCTCTGTGTGATTGCTACCCGCCCTAAAGCCGGCCTCCTTGGGAGGGGCCTTGCCAGTGGGAGCAACTGCTGGTTGTGGGCCAATGTGTGATGCTTTGCTCCAACAGCCTGTGACCACTCAAGGCAGTGTGGTCTCATGGTGGAGACTTGTTAATGAGCTGTCGTTTCCATTTCATGCCACTGACACGTCCTGTGGTAAATGCCTTCCTTGCCGTTCCCCTAGCAGGTGTGGCTCAGGAAGTTTAGTAAGAAGCCACTCTGGAACAGAGCCCAGTCTGCCTTGGAGACTGGGGGGGGGGGGGGGGGAGTTAGAAGCTGGAGTAATGTCCACTGCAGCAGCTGTGGGGACACGGAAGCTCTTAGTGTTGCAGGTGTAGCTGTCCTGGAGCCGCTGCTAGGGTTCTGGCAAAGCCCTGTCCTCAGCCTCTCTCCTGGGTGCCCTCAGGGTTCCATGTGAATCTCCAGGGGAAAGTCCAGAGCTCACTGCTGTACATGTGCTGGGTGCTCTACCCTTGAGCAGGATGGGTGCTATGACTGTGAGCCTGATGAGACCCAGCACCTTAAAGCATAGTGATCCGTGAAAATGTGGGAGAGATCAGTGCACTCTTATAAGCTGGTAATAGAGAATACCACCATTCTGCAAGACCATGAACATAGGTAAACATAGCATCTATGGTGTAGGAAGGGAAATGGGCTAAGAGGAAATGAATGAAGCCTGGAGGAAAGAACCACACTGTTTTTTTGTTTTTGTTTTTTGTCGGTTGTGGGGCTTGAACTCTGGGCCTGGGCGCTGTCCCTCAGCTCTTCAGCTCAAGGCGAGCGCTCTACCACTTGAGCTACAGCGCCACTTCTGGTTTTCTGGTGGTTTATTGGAGATAGGAGTCTCACGGTCTCTCCTGCCCGGGCTGGCTTTGAACCGCGATCCTCAGATCTCAGCCTCCTGAGTAGCTAGGATTACAGGTGTGAGCCACCAGCGCCCGGCTCCACACTGTTGTTTTTGAGGGAGAGTCTCAGCTGCCCCCCATTACCTAGCTTGTGGTATTGTGGGGCTTGTGAATTGGGGCTGAGCTGGTAGAGTTTCATCTCTGCACTCTCTTTGGTATAGTGTTAGCCCTGGAGTACCAGAGCTTGGTAAATCCCCTGGCTATGGGGCAGTGGATGCACAGCGATGCAATCTAGGTTATGATCTAGGTTGATTGTGGGAGTAGGTGGTTAACATGTGCTCATTGTAGACATGGCATTGTGTACATATTCCAGCTGCAATGCTTATGGAACCCCACATTCTCACCTGCCATTATGTAAGAGAATCAGTAGTTGCTAGATGCCAGTAGGTCACACTTGTAATCTTAGCTTACTCAAGAGGCTAAGATCTGAGGATCACAGTTCAAAGCCAGCCAGGCAGGAAAGTCTGTGGGATTCTTTATTTCTAGTAACTACCAAAAAGCTGGAAGTGGATCTGTGGCTTAAGTGATAGAGCATTATTAGCCTTGAGCCACAAAGCTCAGAAACAGTACTCAGGTTCCGAGATCAAGCCCCCGGCCCCCCGAGGAGGGATGAAGAGAGAGATAGTGGCCATCCTTAATTTTGAACAGTGAATTAGAAAAGCATTCTTTGTTTTGTGTGTTTGCCATGTACTACAAATCCTGGATGCCAGGTAGTCAGGGATTTTGGCTTTAGGAGGATAAAATGCTGCTCGGGATTGGGAGTAAGTTTTAATTTTCAGAACCTAGTGCTTCTGGGGAGGGAGGGAGCAAACATCCATTACTGGGAGTATTCAAGTAGAACCTTAGCATGGTAGGAGTTTGATCATATTCCTGGATAAGAGATATTGAGAGGGTACCAAACTGGGTTTAAGTTTAGGTCTGATGCTAATGATTAAGAAGGAGAAATTGCTGTTAAAAAAAATGCCATGCTGAGAGTGTGGTTTAGTGGTAAAGTGCTTGCCTAGCATGCATGAAGCCTTGGGTTCGATTCCTCACTACCTATTAAACAGAAAAAGCCAAAAGTGGCACTGTGGCTCAAGTGGTAGTGCTAGCCTTGAGCAAAAGAATCTCAGGGACAGCGACCAGGCCCAGAGTTCAAGCCCCAGGACTGGCTAAAAAAACAAAATGTCAGGTACTGTTGACTATAAGCCAATAATAATAATAATTGCAGGTCCAGTGTCCTTTGTCTCAAATGCATAGGACCAGAAGTATTGGAAGCTTTTTGGATTTTGGAGTATTTAAATGTAGATTTCACAGGTTAAACATCACAAATTCAAAGCTGGAAATCCTCCAAAATCTGACACTTTTGAGTGCCCGTATTCAAAAGTTTTTGGATTTTTGGAACATTTTAAATTTGGGATTTTCAGATCAGAGATGTCCCGTTTATATATAAGTAGCAATATTTGTCATCAAGAATTTAGAAAATATGGGATGAAAGCAAACTAAGTTGGAAGCAATCATATTAACCATAGTTGAGTGCTATAAAGGCCCCCTCTTCCCCCACTTTTCCTCTATCCTTCTTTTCTCCCCTCCCCTCCCCTCCCCTCCCCTTTTTTTTTTGTCGGTCGTGGGGCTTGAACTCTGGGCCTGGGCGCTGTTCCTCAGCTCTTCAGCTCAAGACGAGCGCTCTACCACTTGAGCTACAGCACCACTTCCGGTTTTCTGGTGGTTTATTGGAGATAGGAGTCTCACGGTCTCTCCTGCCCGGGCTGGCTTTGAACCGAGATCCTCAGATCTCAGCCTCCTGAGTAGATAGGATTACAGGTGTGAGCCACCAGCGCCCAGCTCCCTCCCCCCCCTTTTTTTTTTTTTGATCAATTGTGGAGCTTGAACTCAGGGCCCGGGCACTGTCCCTGAGCTCTTTTGCTCAAGGCTAGCACTCTACCACTTTGAGCCACAACTCTACTTCCAATTTTCGGATAGTTAATTGGAAATAAGAATCTCACAGACTTTCCTGCCTTAGCTGGCTCATGATCCTCAGATCTCAGCCTCCTGAGTAGCTAGTATTACAGATATGAGGCATTGGTGCCCAGTTTCTATCTTTTTTTTTTTTTAAGAAGAATGGTAAAAAAGCTCTCATTTTTAGTGGGTGCCTAGTTTCCCTTGTACCAGTTTTCCTTGGCTGGAGACTGAGCATTTTTCAGTGTATGCTGCAGGATAGCATGCAGGATAGCATGTCCCTTCTGCACAATCCACATGCATTCCCCACCCCCTCCTCCTCAGTTCAAGATCCTGGAGTGGTACTCTGACCAGAAGGTGGGCATTTTTTAGGGCTATTGATACTGACCTCCAAGCTGAGGAGGTAGCATCTCTGTTACTGAGTTTCTTTGGGTGCAGTTTGTGAACTTGGCCCCTTAGGAGCACCTGAGAAGCTCCTGAAGGAAAGATGAAGACTCCAGGCCTAGTGCTCTCTGATAGGAGTGTACAAGCATGGCTGCCATTATGAGGTGAGAAGCAACTCCCAGTTGGCTTTGGGACTGGCCCAGCCAGCTCTGGGAAAAGTGGGTCAGGACAGAGAGCTGGTCTTTCCACCTCTTCCCCAAGAGGATCTCGGGCTGATACATTGTTGGAGCTGGGTGATACGGTCTAGGTTCAGCAAAGAAGAGCTGCTTCTGCCTCTTAACTGTTGTGTTCTATCCTAGGAATGGGAATACCAGGCATCCTGGGTGGGCAGCTGGAGGAGGAGCCAGGGTGGGCTCCCAACCAACCACTGTCAGGAAGACATGGAAGAGGAGAGGTCCCCTCCCTTTGGCATAACCCATAGTCACCAACATAGCCTATCCATTGCTGCCCAGCAGTGCTCTTCCTTCCTTAGCTTGATCCTGATAAGCAAGAGGGAGCAATGGAAGGTTGTAGAGCTGGGGATTGGTGAGGTTCTATCGCTTTACCACTGTGCTGGGGCAGTTCTGTGTTTTTAAGAGAACTGGCAGTCTTGTGGAGGATGTGTGGGGATAGGAACTCTGACCAAGCTAGAGATGGGCCAAGGGCAGGGTGGGAGGCAGAATCCCCCAGTGAAGGCCTGCTGGCTCTCTCCTCATGCTGCTTTGCTGGCTGGTGCTGGAATGCTGGGGCTCTCTTGAGGAGGATTCGGAGTGGGGCCTGGGTTTGAAATAGGTCCCTGGTGAGCCAGCTGCTTCTGAGGTAGCCTGCAGAGCCGGACACTTGCTGAGTGGGAGTGTGGCCATGAGAAAGTGGGATGAGTGTCAGGAAAGCAGCAGAAAGCTGGCCCAGAGCCTGTGGACACAGGCCCTGCTGGTGTGATGACTGGAGCCGTATCTACCGCCCACTGCTGTGGTGCCAGGAAAGCCGGGCAGTCCCTCCCATCCCCCTCAGCAGCCCTAGGTGCCTGTGTGGTACCATCCCCACTTTACAGACATAGATGCTGGGGCATAGAGTAGCTGAGGTCGCTGTCTAAGTCTGAAGCCGGCAAGCGTGGGCTTTTCCCTTGGCTGCTGGCACCTGCTGGGGTGGGGAACCGGATCAGCATTCAGGGCTGTGATGATGGGAGGTTTTGGCCACCAGTTTCTGCTGTCAGGTTTCAGTGTCCCACAAGCAGCTGCAGAGGAAGACTGGCCTGGGTGGGATAGCTGCCTCTAGAGGCAGTGAGACTCCCAGTGGGAGGCTTGGACTGGCAGCTGTAGTTAGTGCCTTCATTACTGGGGAGATATGCTGCCCTTGTCCTTCCCACCCTCATGACTTCCCAGTGGTGTTCCCTAGACATACCCTTCCAAAGCTCCCTGGGAGAGCCAGGCACTGGTGGTATGTAATCCTAGCTACTCAGGAGGCTGAGATCTGAGAATTTTGCAGTTTGAAGCCAGCCGGGACAGGAAAGTCCCATGAGACTCTTATCTCCAATTAACCACTTGAAAACTGGTAGTGGAGCTGTGGCTCAAAGTGGTAGAGTACTATCCCTGAGCACAAAAGCCCGGGCGGCGTCCAGGCCCCGAGTTGAAGCTCCATAATGATTGAAAAACAAGAAACAACAAAAATATAAACCAAGTTATCTCCAGAGAGTGTGCTGGAGCTCCTCGTGTGAGGTCACCTTAGGGATTGCTGTACCCTGGATGACCGCAGGGGCCTTGGTCTATGTCTATGAAAACCCAAGTCCCAGCTGGCTCATGTTTGTCCGAGTGCATGGAGGGAGGCAGGCTGGGCAGACCCATATTCCTCACTCTGTTCAGTCAGGAGCTCTGGCCTGCTCAGCCTGCCCCATACCAGGGCAGCCGGCCTTAGTTGAGAATGGCCACTCTGAAGCGACAAACGTGGCTGTGTGTGGGAAGGAGAGAGATCTAGGAAGGTGTCCCTTCTCAGGTCCAGGCATTCAGCATTTGGTGATCCCCCCCCCCCCCCCCCCGGCATAGCCCAGCAGCTTCCTCTACTTCCTCAGGAGCTCTGGGCAAGCCACAGCCTGAAGAGACAGACCTCATGACTCACGTGTCCTGGGGAGCCGCTCCTGCTCTGATGCCAGCTGGTGTCATCTGGGGGTCGGATTAAAAGATAACTCTGTTGGCAGGAGGAAGCAGGCCTTTGCAGGCATTAGTAACAGATCCATGGTAGCTCTGCAGGATCTCCTAGTCCTATCACGGTCCCTTGCCCCAAACTCCCTCCATGCAGATGGGGCCATCCCTCTGCCTCCTTCCTCATCACCAGCCTCTCTTAATGAGCACTCAATAGGATTTGCTTCCAGTTTCCTCTCCCTCTGGTCTCCAAGGAAAACAAAGGCCCAGGACTGTAGAGTTTCCTTTGTGGAAAGAGCCTGGGCCTTTGGGGAGGGTGACTTGCTGGGGAAATGCAGGGATGCTGGCAGCTGGATGAGCCTTGTCTCTTGCCCTTCCCTTTGCACTGATGGGGAGACAGTCACTCCAGCCATGGATGTGCTTGGGCAGCAAGAGCTGCCTGGTGACCAGTGCTTCCTACTCACAGTTGTGTGCATGTGGCCTCTCACTCTGGACATTGAATGGGAAATCGGACATTGGGGGCCATCTTCTGAGCAGTGGAGATGGAGGAGAGGGCCCTGCCTAGAAGTCCAGGATGTGGGTCAGGCACCCCAAAGATGAAGTATTTTGATGGCATACCTTCAGCTTTTTCTTTATCCTACCTGTTTCAGTACAGGCCTTGTGGTCTTTCTGTGTAGGCCTTGTTTTTGGGTCCTACATGCTTGGTTTTTCCATTCTACCAGTCATAGAGTGATTCACTACAGTGGGTACATACAGCATAGCAGCCCCACGCAGTAGTGCTTGCTTGTTTTCAAATCAGTTAAACAGCAGCAGTTAGGCTAAATGAAGGTCTATTTGGATAGTGCAATTATTTGTTGTTCTTCATGCTTTTTGAGTTTTTTGGTTTGATTTTTGTTTTATTTGAGATAGGATCTCCCCATATAAACCTAGGCTCATATAAACCTTGGACTCATGATCTTCTTGCTTCTGTGTCCTGAAAGCTGGAAGACATACACCACCAAATACTGCTGGGTTTTTCTGTTTGAAACTTTTTTTTTTGTTGTTCTGGTCTTGGAGCTTGAACTCAAGGCCAGGGCAGTGTCCCCAAGCTTTATTTTTTCTTGGTATTCTACCACTTGAGCCATAGCTCCACTTCTCGCTTCTTGATGCTTAATTGGAAATAAGAATCGTCGGTGGGGCGGGGGGAAGGGGGGGAAGGAGAAGGATTGGGATGAGGGGAGGAGGGAGGCTGGGAAGGGATGTGAAGGGTAAACAAAAGGAGGAGGCTGCAATGCTTGGTAAGAAATGTACGCATTATCCTGCCCATGTAATTGTAACCCCTCTGTACAGTATGTTCACAAATAAAATAAAAAAAAAATTTAAAAAAATTAAAAAAAAAAAAAGAATCCCATGAACTTTCCTGACAGGATTTGCTTCAAACTGCTGTCCTCAGATCTCAGCCTCCTGAGTAGCTAAGACTATAGGTGTGAGCCACTGGTGTCTGGCTAAATGTATTTTTAGTAATGATGTTTCTTTCTCACTTTTTATTTTCTCTTTAAATATTCAGACCCCTAAGGAAGTTGTGGAGAATGGTGTGAAAGACAATTGTATAATTTTCTTCTGGATCCACTAGGCTCAGTCCCTGCCCTGCGGGCCCCTTTATTTTCCCTCTTAATGTATGTACAGATTTTTTTTTTCTCCTAATCCATTTGGAAATAAGTTATAGCCCTCAGGACACTTCATCCCTAGGCCCTGAAGAATGTGTCACACTGAAGCATGATGGAACCAGGACACATGCCTGCCTGAGTGACACATCACCACTATTATTCCTAAGAAACTCAGCCTGGGTACAGTAATATCTTCTAGTCTATTGTTCTTTCTCTTTGAGCCCAAGGCTGAGGAGTGCACTAGTCTTTATAGTCCTTTTTTATCCCTCACCCTATTGCCTTGTACATGCCCCCCCTTTTTTTTTTTTTTTTACTGTTTTTTAATTGTTTATTTTTATTTTAAGTAGTTATAACTGCGGTTTATGAATAAAAAGCACTTGGGTCAATGTTATCCCTTTCATACTCTCCCTATCTTGTTTGTTTTGTTGTTGCTATTTTTAACATACTGTCTCCCTATGTAGCTCAAACTGTCCTCAAATTCACAATTTTCTTGCTTCCGTTTCACAAGTGCTAGACATACAGGAGTGTGTCACCAGCTGAGCCCTAGTAAGTTTTAAGCAATCTGCATTTCTTTTTTTTAATAGCAATTATTTATTGTGATTAAGTGATTACATAAATTTCACAGTATTGTGAGATAGTGATACTTAGTTAAAGTCACAAACACATTCTAACCTTCATCGGGCAAATTGTCTTTATCGTAGTCTATAAAGTTGATGAGTTCTATGCGCTTTGACAATACAATTATTGCTTCCACATTGGGTGAAATGTACATTTCTTTCCTTTGGCTTAGTGTCAGCTGTTCCCTCTTTCCCGCTCAGTGCCTCCCTCCCTCCCATTGCTGCCATTGAATTGCTTAGTTCGTTTTGATCAATGAACCAGTGCAGCTGATGGGTTCTGCTGTTGTATGTTTTCTTTCCCCTGTTTCCCTCTGTTTCTGTGTCCTCCTCCTAGTTTCACTCCGATGTGCACATATATACCATATATGTGGTCAGCGTTATGGGGTCATTTAGTAATGATTTCATAGATGAGTGGAGGTCCTTTGTTTCTTGAGACTTGTTTACTTTTTACCTTATGTTTTGGATTTAACATCCACTTATCAGGGAGACCATGTGCTGCTTGTCTCTTTGTTCTTGGCCTACCTCACTCAACATGATTTTTTCTAGTTCCATCCACATGTCTTTTTTCTTTTTTTTTGGTCAGTCATGGGGCTTGAACTTGGGGCCTGGGCACTGTCACTGAACTCTTTTTTGATCAAGGCAAGTGCTCTACTACTTTGATCCACAGCACTATTTCTGGTCTGGTGGTAACTGGAGATAAGAGTCTCATGGACTTTCCTGCCCTGGCTGGCTCTGAACCGTAATCCTCATATCTCAGAGTAGCTAGGATTCCAGGCATGAGCCATCAGTGGCTGGCTTGTACATGCCTTTTATATATGTGTGTGCTAATACTGGGACTTCAACCCTGTGGGGCCTTATGCACTTATTCAGCTTTCTTGCTTATGGCTGGCTAGCGCTCCACACTTGGAGTCTCATGGATGTTTTCTTCTGAGTCTGGCTTCAAACCTCCATCTTCCATATCTCTCAGCCTCCTGAGTAGCTAGGATTACAGGTATGAGCCACCAGTATCTAGTCTACATATGTCTTTTTAAAATAAATATTTTAAAAATTGAGACTGTAACAAGCCTGCTATATTTGGTTGTTATAGTAGTGTTACTTTGAAAAGAAAGAATATAAATTGATTGCAGGTGATTGACATCTTCGTTAGAACACATGGTTCTGATAAAGACTCTCACACTATGGATATTCCTTAAGCAATGGAGAGTTCTTGAAATGTGGTCGGGGTCTGGGAGATCTGCTTTCTTCTCTTTACAAACTCAGCAGTCAGAACCCCTGGAGAGATTTTGCTGGAATCCTTTGGATGAGCTTAGTTTATGTGTTCTGAATGTCTTCCCTTTATGAAATCTGACACCTCCAAGTCTGGACATTTTAAACTATCATGCTAAATTCTTCCAAGTACTGGAGCCCAAATGTGCTGTTGTGTGGAGGGTTACAGGTCATTTGACATAAAACAGAGAAAAGCCAGTCTTGTCTTTTACAAAGCTTAACTTCTCTCCAGGTTCCCTCAGAGAGTTGGGCCAGGGCTCCCTCAGGATAGGGCAGAGCTGGGGATGAGGAAGGGAGGAGAATGTGGGTAGAGAGAGAGAGGTGGAGGGTAGAGGCCAGTGCTGGTCTGTCCTGGGCTTGGGTCCCTTGGCTGGGGCCTGTTGAGGGCCATCTTTACAGGAACAGCATGGAACCACAAAATGAGCAATGATAGGACTGAGTTGAGCCCTCCTCCTATGGAACTGGCTAAATTCTGGAAGGAGATAGGTTGTGGGCCGGCAGGGAGGGCTTCTTGGAGGGGGTAGCCTTTCTAAATGGAGGAGGTCTTTGGGGAGTCAGGAGCTGAATAGGCTAGCTGTCTCCGGCTGTATGGGTCTCTACTCTGTAGATGTCCCAGAAGAAATGGGCTAACAGGGCCACTCAGGCTTTCCCTGTATGTTGGAAGATAAGGTTACTTGGGATTTTGAATTATTGTTCCTGCCCCATCTCAAAACAAACAATAAAAACCACCTTTATCCTTCACTGACAATGAAAGAGTGCACAGTCATATGGAAAATGAGAAGAAAAAGAAGTATGTAAGATCCCAGAAGCAACCATCTTTCTCTTGAACTGTGCTTGGAAATGGAGCTCTTGCAGGGTACTAGCCACAGAACTAAGTATGGTCTGGTTTCATAGAACTCTGTCATCTTGGTTTTTAGATGAGGTGACAGGGACACAGAGGAGACATAGAGTGGTTAATGTGCTGTGACACACAGCCAGTTGCCACATGAGCTGGATTTTCTAGCCAGATGGTTGACCTCTAAATCTTGGTGACCCTGGCAGCCATTTCAGTGATTTCTGTATATGTACACATTTGTCTCCCCTCAGGCTCCCCGTGGATGATGGAGCCCTACACCCATAAGCATTAGACCTGGCAGTTCTGTACTACCCCACATATGAGGCCTATGACTGGTTGCTAGGGTTTCAAAATGAGTGTTTTGGCTACTTGCTCTGGTTTGCCCATCTGTGTGAGAAGGATTCGAGATGGCTGAATTGTGGGCAGGCTAAAAGAGTGGGGAGTGGAGAAGGGACTTAGCTCAAGGACAAGCTCTTCCATTAGTTAAATTTCTCCTAGGAAGAATGAGAAGGCAAGGTAATGATGTCTGCACACTCCCAGTCCTTGAAGTATGCTTTGGTTTGTTCTTTTTGCCATTCATCTGAGCTTCTTTTCCTTCCACCCCCAAAACACAGCAAATCCCTAGCTACCACTGGAAATGACCAGCTATAGACTGCCCTGCTTTAGGGCTTTCTCTGTGCTTGTTTTCCCATGTGAAATGAGTCTGAGTGTGTGCTTAGCAATGGACAATGGTGGCCTTACTGGGTGCTCCACTAGGGAACCTCCCACCAAGAACAGGCCTGGTGTATACTCACATTTCCTTCTCCCCTCTTCTGGTCCTTCCTGATACTGGCAGGCAGGCAATGTGAGGCCTATCTTTCAATCAAGAAGACAGTGAGGCTCACATTGGGGGCAGCCTAGGAGGCCACATGGCTAGCTTTCCAGGGTCTGAGGTTGGGCTGGTGCTCAGTTCCTGTACCACATAGCATACTGGTCTTGGCATTCTGAGGTGGGTCATCTGGTCATTAGCACTTGCTGTGGGTCTTGTCTGATAGGAGAGCAGGAAGCTACAACTCCTTGGTTTTCCCTTAGCTGTGTGGCCCCCTCACTTGGTCATTTACTGTCTGTCTAGTCTATCATCTATCTGTCTGTCTATCTATCTATCTATCTATCTATCTATCTATCTATCTATCTATCTATCTATATCTATTTTTTCTCCTTCCTTCCTCCATTCATCCATCATCCATCCGTCCATCAGTTTTTGGTGCTGAGGATAGAGCCAAGTACTACTCAGACCAGCATGGGCTGTTGAGACTCTGTCTCAACAAATAAAACAAACAAGCAGGGTTAAGTACATGTACCACTGAGCAATACATTACCCTGGTGTGTGTGAACTTAACCTGAGTGGGTGCAGCTCACAGACAGTGGTAATCTAGTATACAGGTGCAGTGTCCAGAGGTAGGCAGCACCTGATTCTGAGTTTTCCCATCTGTCGGATATGTGCGTTTTATGACTTGATCATTGGGGACCCTTTTGGCTTATGTTTCATGACTCTCCATGGTATTGCCTGTACACTCAAATATGAGGGGGAGGGAGGACATGTATTTAACAGAACTATTTAACTTTTCCTAAGCAGTTCCTCATTCTCTGATGGGCCAGCTACATTTGTTTTCCACCGCCAGGGAGTGGTTTTTCACAGGTTGGCTTGGCTTGTGGCTGTGTCCACAGCGGGCTGCTGTGGATCACAGGGCAGGGGACGATTAAGGGCAGGTGCCAGGTGTGCTGCTGCCACTGAACAGGGTTGGGTATGATTCCATTAGCTAGAGTGTCCTGCAGAAGTGGCTTTTGCTTCATGGTTCTTGAGGCTTCTATTTGTCTGGAACCTGTGGGCACTGAGAGATGTGAGGGCAGGGCAGGATGGTTGTTGGGGGCCCATGGTGTAGAGCCACCTGCAGGAAGACACGGGGATGGGCTTGAGGATGGGGAAGAGGAGGGAAGGGCCCTGCCCATCACAAGCTCCCTCTTTCAGGGTCTGGCTTAAGAACTTGGCTTGAGATCATACAGCCAGTGTGTGGCAGGGCCTGATGTTCCCAAGACAGTGCACCTGTGTCCCAGAAGGTTGCTTCCCCGGGGGTGGGGTGAAGATAGAGATGGGGTGAGGGAGTTCCTGCAGTGTTTGAGGCAACACCAAACTGCTGCACCTCCATGGGCATCTAGTGACTCTCTCATGGTGTTGTGTGGGAGTGATAAGTAGTGAGAATGGTGGGAACAGTGTGAACCGAATGACGTGGCTCTCTTGCTGGCTTGTCTGTGTGTCTGTGTATGTGTGAAGGAGAGGAGTCAGCCCAGCTGCACAGGGTGGCAGCCAATCCTGGAGCATAGACTTGGAGGCTCACCTCTTTCCCTCCTACCTTGAGTCCCTGATGTGTCATAGGCTGTCTGTGGGATGTAGAGATAACCCATGGCGCCCTCCCTGAGAAGTCTTCAGTAAGACTGAGGTCACAGTTTCCAAGCCCATTGCCAAATGAAGGTGGAGGCTTTTGCTTCTGTATCCTTGTGGATTTCAAGACTGCAGCAGGGTGACAAGCCACACTTGGGGCCTTGCAAGAGTACGTAGCTCACATCACCACCCATGAAGCTATCCTGGGCCCCACGTGTGGGTGAAGCAAGCCTGGTAGATTTCAGCCAGAATTACTTGGTAGCACAGGAGGGTTCTAGGAAAGGAGGTAACTTCCAGGTAGGTCACCTGGGAAGCATCCTTGGAATGGTTCCCTTGGAGCTAGGCCTAGAGATGGTGAGAGCAGAAGGGAGACAGAACACCTGGCATGGTGAGAGAGCTTGCAAGCAGAGGAGTGGACCCAGCTAGTGCAGATCCTAGAATGCCAACAAAGACCGCAAAGGCAGGCTTCATTCTGCAGCTGGAAGGAGCTCCCAAGGGGAGCTCAGAGAAAACACAGTAGTAGGTTCTTGGAAGTTCTTTTGCAAGTGTGGCTCACCGAGGGTCCAGTGGTGCTGTGACTGCTGGAGTTACTGTGAAACACTTAACTGCCAAGGGTCATTTGTCACATCCTCCTCTCTAAGCCATAGTAGATAGGGAAGCAACAGGTGCACGCAGGGATGGGGTGCTTGTCCATGGTAGAGGGTGGCAGAGCTGCGATGCTGCAGGTGCACTGGGATGCGGGTAAAAGAATTGAACTGGAGAGGTGTCTTCAGATGCTGGTGGTGACAGGAAATGATGAGCAGGGGAGGGCTGAGGTAGGACAAGTGGACACTGACACCTGGTGTCTCATGGACAGGAGTTCATGCAAGGGTGGCCCTTGCAGTCCTTCTGGACGTCTTCTTACTGAAGTCCATTGTCAGTGCTGGCAGGGTCACCTTGCTTTGGGAAACTGCTTGCCATTATCACTGGTAAATCTTGCCAGTTGCAGTCTTTCGTGTGGCAGTCTTTTGCTAAGATTTTCCTTTATCTCCTTGGCCCCCTTTGGGCTTGCAGTGTGGTCTTCCTGCCTGCCTGCCACATTATGACTTTATGTTGAATTCAGTAGTGCAGGTGTGGCTAGAGCAGCCGAGAGGGATGGACCTGCCTCACAAGGGGAGTCTCAGATGATGCTTTTGGCTTTGGAGGCTTCTGCACTTTTAGGATGAGGATGTACACATCTCTGATCTCTAGCCAGAGGAGCTGATGGTGCCTGGCTCCATGACTGTCTCCACACTCTCCAGACATCCTCTAGGATGGCTGTACCTTCCATCCTTGGATCCTGCCCTGGCTATTCATGGATGCTTTGTATGCTGAGGCAGACACAGAGATGATACAGCCTGTGGCTCACTCTGCTTGACCCCTTCTTGGGTCTAGAAGCAGAATCCTGCCCCGTCTCCTTCCTGGCAGCGACCTTCTGGAGCTTGGTAACTCAATACCACCTTGTTAATTATCTGCTGAGGTCACAGTGTGTCCTTGTCACCACCCAGCCACCAGGACCACAGCTCCTGGACTTGGCCAACTGGTTCTGCCACTGCTCTGGGCACTCATGGGAAACAAGTGGCCTTTGTGGTGAGCATGGACAGAGGGCACTGTCAGCCTGAGTGGGGTGGCTGGCATTCTTGGAGACTGCTTCGAGCAAGGTGCCACAATAGACCACCTCCCCCTTTTTGGGGGGGATGTTGGAGAGCACAAAATTGAAAAGACTCTTGTCCCCTCAATTTCTAGCGAAGACTCTTTTCTCATGCAGAGTAGCATGTATCAAGAAACTTCACTGTCAGCTGGAACTTGGTGGCTCACATCTATAATCCTAGCTACTCAAGAGGCTGAGATCTTAGCATTGTGATTTGAAGCCAGCCCAGACAGGATTAGGGCCTTGTAAATTTCCAAATACAACTTATGTAAAAGAAAACATACATTGCTTTGGGCTAGAAATTTTACCTATAAGACTCAACTTTTAGAATATATGTACAGAAGAACATAAAGGCCAGGCACTGGTGGTTGATGCCTGTGTCCTTGCTACTCAGAGGCTGAGATCTAAGGATGGAGATTGAAAGCCAGCCTGGACAGAAAAGTTTGTGAGACTCTTAACCACCACAAAGCTGTAAGTAGAGCTGTGTGGCTTAAGTGATAGAGTGCTAACATTGAGCAAAACAGCTCAGGGACAGAGCCCAAGCCCTGAGTTCAAGCCCAGTATTGGTCATGAAAAATGGTGGTATGGATGGCAAAATTCCCAGATGAAGAGGGGTTAAAAACACATTCTCTCTCTCCTTCTCTCCCTCTCTCCCTTCCCCCCTCTCTCTGTCCCTCTGTCTTTCTTCTCTGTCTCTGTCTCTCTCTCTCTTTCTTCCTCTCTCCCTCCCTCAAGACAGAAACAGACTTGCTCAGGCCTGGGAGGTTACCCTGTGGGCTGTGGACTTTTTCCTGGCCAGGTGTTTCCCTTGTTTCCTTGAAATGCATAATGCCAAGGGGAGCTGAGACTTTCGCAGACTTGAATGTTTCAATTTTGACAACTCCCCCTATTTTCCTGAAGGGATCTTTCCATCATCCCCGTCCTCCCCCCAAAACACCCTTCCCTACAACTCTTCACATATTACAAAAGAGACTGTATGTCTCAGATCAACTTGGCTAGTCTGACACGCAGCTTGAATGGCAGGTGTTTATTTATGGATTGGGATGGTCCTTGCAGATGTCTTTGCTTTAGAATTCCATTTGCCTACACTCACTGGTGGTGTGGAAGTGGGTTTGGGCATATTCTTTATCTGTTGACTATTTTAGGAGGTGCCAATGAATGGCCCTAGATGAAAAAGTGACTGGACCTTTAAGACAGTTTCAGAAGAGCATCATTAGCTAAAGCTGTCCAGCAGCTCTGCCTGATGAATATTAGCAATCCTTTGTCTGTCTTTCTTTCCTTTTTTTTTTTTTTTTTTGTGCTGTGCTGGGGCTTGAACTTAGGTCCAGGTGCTGTTCCTTAGCTTTTTTGCTCAAGGTGGGCGCTCTATCATTTGCTCTACAGCTCCACTTCTTGCTTTTTGGTGGTTAATTGGAGATAAAGAGTCTCTTAGACTTTCCTCCCCAGAATGGCTTTGAACTGTAATCCTTAGGATTACAGGCATGAGATGTCAGTGCCTGACTGGTAATGCTTTTAACCCCTCTTTACCCTCTTCACCTAGGAATTCTGCCATCCCTGGCTCAGTTTTTTTGTGCATTCTTTGGCACTGTTGCCCTTTCAAGGCCTCCGGCTTGTCCTGGGAGAAGATGTGATAACACAGGGAGGAGACCTGGAGGGCTTGAGCATTATTTTCCTCTTGCTCTTCCTGCACTTATTATTTGCTCTGTTCTGATGTCCCCACAGCTCTCCCCTCGGCCCATCTCATCTTTGATGTAGTCACCAAGGACAGAAAAGCAAAAAAAGCTCTTGGAAAATGAAAGAGCAAGTTGTAGACTCAGAATATTTGCCCCCGAGGAAAACGCATGTTTGCACAAAATTCTTTCTGACAGTTTCCATTTAAGCTAAGAAGCCGGGAGCCCCTCGGGTCCTAGGAAATATGAAAATTGGCACTTTGTGGGGCTGCTGCTGCTGCTGGTGACGCGGTGTGGGAGCCCCATCTGCCATGAGAGATCTGAATTTTTCAGATGAGAATCACTGGCTGGCTCTCGCTGGCTCTGCGTGGCTGCTGTTGCTCCAAGCACACGTATGGCCTGTGGCTGCGGAGTCTGTCTGTCTGCCCCTCAAGGTCTCCGCTTTGTTTTTCTGAAATGTGATGAAATGAAAAGGGCTTTTAAAAATAGATGTTTTCTGGAGATGGCCTGGATGGACTCACTGGGCCCAGCAGCCTTGTTCCTGCCCCCGGGAGGCCCCTTATCTCATCTTGGTTGACGGGACATTGGCAAAGGAAGCTTGTCCTTTTTTCTTTTTTTAATTCTTAGTTTTGATGACTTCTTTGTGCATAAGTTGAAGACTCAGTAGAATCTCTTCCCTTAATTTTCTTTAGCACTATACATATATATATATATATATAGAGAGAGAGAGAGAGAGAGAGAGAGAGAGAGAGAGAGATGAGAGAGAGATTGTCAAAGCACTACAGTACCTATTAAGATGGAAGGTATGAAGAGAAGGGTATGAAAGGAAAGGTATGAAGAGAAAGTCCAGAGCTATGGGAAGTAGAAGGAGATGGTCTGGGTTCCTTTTAAGAATCTTTTGGGGCCTGAGGATGGAGGTCAGGGGAGAAAGCAGGTGGCTTCAGGTAGCCCAGGACTGGCTGTGTAGTGGGTGAGGAATGGGTGGGAGGGGGGCTTAGGAGGCAGAGGCAGCCAGGCTGTTGCTACGCTCAGGCCTTCCTTTGAGGTAGTGAATCTGGTCATTTCTGGATAGCTGAATTATTTCTGGCTCCTTCTTCTTCTTCTTTTTTTTTTTTTTTCTGAGCCTTGAACTCTGGACCTGGGCATTATTCCTGAGTTTCTTTTGCTGAAAGCAAGCACTCTACCACCTGAGCCATGGCACCATTTCTGGCTTCTTCTGTGATTAATTGGAGAGAAGAGTCTCACGGACTTTGCTGCCCAGACTAGCTTTGAACCTCAAGCCTCAGATCTCAGCCTCCTGAGTAGCTAAGATTACAGGTGTGAGCCACGGGTGCCTGGCTGTGGCTACTTCCTTCATGTTTCAAAAATCTTGGGCTTCCTAAGTGCAAAATGGAGCCAGTAGCAGTATCTCTCTCCCCAGGGTGGTATGAGCTTTAAGTAAGACAGCGTCTGCATCTGATGGTGCTTCATGATGCCCATGTGGATGGTGTGTGTGCTGGGAAGAGCTGTTACACAGGTGTTGGTATGTTGGGGCACTGAGTGACTGCTAGTCACTGTGTGATTTTGCCATGGCTGCCATAGCAGAGCACCACAGACTTGGAGCTGAAATAACAGGGTTCTGTTGTCTCACAGTTCTGGGGGCCTGAGGGCCAAAAATCAAAGTGTTGGCAGAATTGGTATCACTGGAGGCCTCTCTCCTTGGCTTTCCAGTGTCTGTCTCTTTCCTGTGTCTCACTTGACGAGTCTTCCTTTACAGCTATTCCTAATCTCATCTCCTTATAAGGACACCAGTCCTGTTGGATTAGGGCTTGTCCTGGCAGCTCTGTCTTAATTCACCCACATCTTCTAATACGGTTGTACTATGTAGTTGTACTCTGATGCGCAGAGGGTTAGGGCTTCAACATTAGAATTTGAGGGGGTGCGGGTGGGAACATAGTTTAGCCTGTAATAGTCTCTACCACTGTTCTTATATGGTTTGTAGTCATAAGGGCCCCAGGGATGGCCTTGGGAGACTGGACACTTCCAGCAAAGGGTCAGTATAAGATTCAGGGCAGTAAGGCCAAGCTGTATATACAGACCTGGTAGGATTCCCCAACCTACCCTGTTTATCAACAACGTCTTAAAAATTTGGATTATTGAAGATGCTGAGTGTCCTGAAACACGGCATTTCTAAGCAGCAGGCTGGGTGATTTCTGATGAACATCCAGCTTGGGAACCATTGACCAAAATTTGTGTTGACTGTGCCTCCTTTAACACTCAAGCCAGCGGCTGGCCCATGGCATTTCTTTTTCTGGAAGTGCCTTCGTCCTTACCTTCACTGTGGGTACTTCAAACCATAGCCTACCCATCAGTCCGAGGGGGGTGTTTAACTCCTGGCACTGGCCAGGAGTCTGCTATGAGACCCGGCTCACCTCAGCTTCCCCTGGACAGATATCTGCAGGTTATTCGGGGTATGTGGTTCAGGGATTCCCTTGGCTCTGAGAGCTGGGTCTGCCGAGAAACCATGGATCTTACCTTCTCTGTTCTGCACAAGCATTTGCATGTGTAGAAGTTTGGGGTAGCAAGTGTGATGATGCAGGCAGAGGTCCTTGTCTCTTGAGGGGAAACTGGGCCTGTTTGCTGTCAGGACTACTCATAGATGTCTAGTGGGCTTGAATTCCAGGGACACTTGACTTATAGAGGCCTGGTACACTTGGTTTTATTTGCTATCATTTTTTTTTTTTTTTTTGCCAGTCCGGGGTTTGAACTCAGGGCCTGAGCGCTGTCCCTGAGCCTCCATGCTCAACGCAGTGCTCTACCACTTGAGCCACAGTGCCACTTCCTATTTGCTGTCTTTTGAGGTTGAGAATGTGAATCCATTCCCCTCCCCCCTTATATAAAATATGGGGATATTTTCTCTTGCTTTGATGGTTATGGAGCTTGAACTCAGGGCCTCTGCACTGCCCCCAAGCTCTTTTGCTCAAAGGTAACACTACCACTTTGAGCCAAAGTTCTACTTATTGTTTTCTAGTGGTTAATTGGAGATAAGAGTCTCATGGATTTTCCTGTCTGGGCTGGCATTGAACCATGATCCTCAGATCTCAGTCTCCTGATTAGTTAGGATTACAGGTGTAAGCCATCAGTGCCTGGCTTCTTGCTACTTTCTTTCCTGTGGGTTGCTCATGTGTAAAGACAACCCACATCCTTTTGTGCATTTGAATTGCTTCCTTCCCCATTTTCTGTGGTTGAGTTGTGGCAATACGATGGCATTGCATGGCCAGATTTTGCTGGGGTGAAGTAAGTGTGGAGGGGGGGCTCTAGTAAGTGTGTGTGTGTGTGTATGTGTATGTGTGTGTGTAGGGCTCTTTTCAGTTTGAGGAAGAGGAAGGGATTGTCTCTGGATATTGGAGGAGGCAGTGGCTGTGCACTTGAGTTTCAGGTAAATGGGGTCAGGGTTGGAGGAAAAGCAGCAGTTCTTTTTGGTGATAGGTAGAGCTGGTGCGGGTTCATGGTTCCAGGACCCCTTCTGCTTTTCCTCCCTCCATCCCTGACCTGGAGGATATGGAAATTCTGAAAGGATTCCTGCTTGTGCCGACCCCAAGGCCATCTCCAGGCTGGTGGAGGGAGGAGCAACTGTCTTGCTGTTGTTGAGTCTTTGGAGACCTTCATCTTCTGTTTCTACACTAATTAAACAAATAACAGCACACACATTTCGCTCCTCCTCCCCTCAAGACAGCAGTTAGTAGGAAAGGCCTTTATTTCATGAGCTGACTGATTAATTCTGGATGTGCATGGTTCATTTTCCTTTCCTTGTCATGTTTTAGCCTTGGGACATTTTTGGTGTTCAAGGAGGGGGGAGGCAAAACGGACTTGAGATTCCTGAGGTTCAGATGGTTCTGTTCCTTCCCTTCCTGATCCCCACATTTCTCACAGCTCACATCCAGGATTCACACTCCCATTTCCCAGTTCCCCTTTCAGAGGCCAGCCTCCTGATAGTGACTCAAAGGTCCGGGGTAGTGCCAGGCCTGTGCTGGGGTTCTCAGGCTGCACTTGGTGGTTAAGGGAACCACATACAGACCTAAAGTTCGAGCCAGGGGCCTATGGATCACACCTGTAATCCTAGAGTTACTGAGGAGGCTGAGATCTGAGAATTTGAGGTTCAAAGCCATTGTGGGCAGACAAATCCAGACAAATCCTTGAGACTCTTAATCTTCAATTAAGCACCAAAAAGCTGGATGTGGGGCCTTGAGGAGAGAAAAACAAACAAACAAACACTAAGGCACAGTGCCTAGGATTTGAGTTCAAGCCTCAGTACTGGCACATGCACATGCACATGCATATGCACGCATGAACATAGACAAACAGACACACACACACACACATACACACTCATACACGCACACCCTAAAGTGCAAACCTACAGCTTTGGGGTGAATTATGTATAGTGAAGGCAAACCAGGCTGCCTGAGGCTCCAGCTGTCTGTGCACCTGGGAAGGTCAGGGTCCTTCTGCCCTCAGGTGGGCCGGTGGGACACAGAGGTAGGGCCTGAAGTGGCTGAGTTTGTTAGCCTCCAACTTTAGAGTCACAGCTTGTGTAGTCTTGGGCTGTCCTGAATAAAGTTCTGCATGGGAGTTTTCTATCAGGGAAGGAAAACCCTGTCAAAGCAGGGAAGGTAGGACTGGCCCCTCTTCCCCCACCCCGACCCCCAGGTGAGCAACTCTCACTACCTCCTCTGTGTACTTGGAACAGAGGCTTTGGAGTGAGGCTTGGCTAGCACCTGGGATATACCTTTGTACCCAGCAGGCAGAACCTGCTTGGGGATTTCTCCTATTGGCTTTACAACTTTAAGCCAATTGCATAATGTGACCTTCATTACCTCCTCTGTAAACTGGACAACTAATGACAACCTCAGGGTTCTGTTGGAGTTAACATTGAACAGTCCCAGGACTTCACAGTGCTCCATGCTTATTAGCTGCTGTAATTGTTACTATTAGAGAGGTCCCTGCTTGCTGATGGTTTGCTTTACTCACTGGACCTCATCTCTGGGTCACAGCCTTCAATTTGGGTGGTGCAGGAATGGAGAAGGGCAGGGTGGGAAGAGCCTTGCCTTGGCAGGCTGGCTCACGGTAGCACAACAGCTCACACTGGAGGCTGCTGCCTGGCCATGCAGCCATGCAGATACTATTTCAGGTACTTCATGTACTCACTGTGTTGATCTCCCAGTAGGTCTATGCTGAAAGCATTCCTTACATCCTATTCTACAGATAAGTGCATGCAGGCACAGAGAGGATAAGGGATTTACCTGAGGGCACACAGCTAGTAATGGCAGAGTTGGGAATAAACCCAGGCAGGCTGGCGCCAGGCTGGTCACTACTATCTCCTTTGCCCCCAGGCTCTGAGAGGGGGAGAGCCCTCTTCTGAGTCTTCCAGCAGCAGAGCAGCCTCTGGTGCTCCTGGGCCTTAGCTTGTTTCCCAGAGTTCTGCAGAGCATGGGACAGATGTGGGGAGACTGGACCTGCAGGATTCTGGGAGTGGCAGGTGTGAGCTGAGGAAGGGCTCAGGTGGAAAGGTTGCTGGTAGCTCCTACTTTGGGGACCCTGAGCCTTCAGGGAGCTGCAGCTTTCCTTCTGCAGTGGCTGGCGGAGAGGTTAGCGTCCCTGTGCCCTGAGATCCAGGGATCTCAGGTGTTCCTTGTGAAAGACCGGAAGGTTGTGCCGGCTTGGCCAGAGCAGGTTACCAGGGTGGAAGTAAGTAACTCCAGATGAGCAGAGATGTGTAAGGGGTGCACTTCCATCTCATCTCCTGGCCTGGGTAGCCATGGGTCCCCTTATCACTTGAAGGATTTTACTGGAAGTGCTTTTGAAGTGGTCTCAGTGGGGCTGAGTCACACAGTATACAATTAGCTGGCCTGGACTCTTGCGGAAGGACACCGACAATGTGTGTAACAGGGCGATCCTGAGGGTCACAGGCCAGCTGTCTTCCAGGAGCTTCTGCCTCCCTCTGGGCTTCTGTGAGCTTCCATTTGCATCCTGGTTACTCGTTATTTATAAGATTTATTACTCTTATCGAAGGCACATGGGAAGCATATCAACAGTTAGCTGGTTATTCTTCATCCCCACACCACCGGTTGAGTGGAGGGTGTTAGCATGTCTTCTCAGGCCCCACCCCCACCTGCCCTGTGACCAGTAAAGAATCTCCATGTAGGACCCTGGGGCCTATACACTTGCCTTTTGTTGATCTGTTTCCACAGCATTTAACTTTCCTCAGGTCTACTCAATAGCTCTGTAGGTGCAGGCCAGAGGTGGTGGTTGGGGCCCTGCTGTCTCGTGTCTGTGTGTGGCCAGGGAGTGGGATGACAACAGTCCGCAGTCACCTAAGCTTCACCAGGGTGGTCCCTGTCCTCCTCCCTGGGACCCAGGGAACACGTTCTGAGCTGCCTCAGGCATCAGTGTGGGGCGGGCCTACAGTGGATCATGCGGACCTGCATCCTCCCTTGAGTTGGGGACTGCACAGGGCATCAGGAGGCACTGGGCTGAGCTGGGGCTCCTTTTGGCCTCCAGATTTAATTGTGAAATCCCAGACATAGATGACATCAGATACTCTCTTAACGCCTCCCCCCCCCCCCGCTTCCCCCCCCCCCAGCTTCTGGAAGCTGCTGGTTTTTAGAAGGGACACTGTGTGACTTGGGGGAGTGACTCCTTTGCCTTTTCCCGACAGCCCTAACCACACAGGCCTTTAACACGACAATAGCCACAGAAACAAAGCAGGATCCAGACAATGTCAGCACAGGGCCTTTACCCCCTTAGTGACGTCCAATGCTCTGGGAACATTGTAAAAACTGGGTCCTGTCCAATCTTAATCAGTAGCCCCCCACTAGCCTCCAGGAGCCTTGCCAGCTGCCTGGAGTAGGGGGCCAAGGTGATGTCCAGAGATGCAGGTAAAGATGTCATGCCACCCCTGTGAGCCTCCAAAGCCCAGTCAGGATTTGGGGGACAGGGAAAAGGGATAAAAATATGTAGGTTGGCTGGTGGACACCCCCAGTGAGGAAAGAAGTCGAGTGGAGAGAAAGGAGTGTGTCTGCCAAGCTTAATTAACAGTGGAAACTCGCCACGGGGGAGGAGAGAGACGATGTGGAGAGGAGGGGTGGTTTACTGGAAGATGGGGCACTGTGGGCGCCAGTACTGAGAAAGAAGCAAGCGTTCTGTTCTGGCAGTGGTGGCTGGCTGCTGGCTACCAGAGCGCGGGCCATACTGTCACAGGCTTAGTTGAGCTGAAACACAGAGATGGATGTCTGGAGGTGTGTGTGGGAGCATGTATTTGTGCCTGCTTTCCTGAGTAGGTGTCTTTTCAAAAACAATCCACCACATACCAGCTGGTCAGCCTTCCTTATCCTCATAGAGAAAAAAAGCAAGCATTTAATAAAAGTGTGGCAGTTGAGCTAAGAAAATAGATGTGGTGTTGGGTTTTTGTGCCTTGGAGATGTCTGTGCATTGGCTGATTGGATTTAATGAGTACAGACGTGGGAAGAGAGAGGATTTGAAGAAAGGTGTGATGTCGTTTGTCCTACTGAGACAGAAATGGCGATGTGAAGTACAGAGCAAAAGTAATGGTGTGGATCAGACTTGGAATTCAGGAATCTGGACAGGATTTATTCATGTGTCTAGTGAGATCACATGGGATTTTAGGCCTGAATGTGGGAGTATTTCAGTTCTATCTCCCCTCAGATGATGTGCTAATGCCTGTTGTAAGAGCTAGATGAGTGGATGTCCTGTGGTCTTGTCCTCTTAGTCTTTCCTCTCCAGGCCGCTGTGTCAGTGTGGAGCTGCAGCCTTGTCCAGCATCACCCACTGTTCCCAGCCTGGTTCTGGAGGCCCTAGGGGACAGTGTTATCCCTTTGACAGTCCTGCTAGACCCCAACACTTGCCCGGCCCCCTTTCTCTTCAGAGACTTCAGAGACTTGCAGACAACTCAGTGATGAGGCCACTGGTCACTCCTGGCCACTGGTTCTAGACCTCCCCATCTCTAGAATCTCCTTTTTCCTCTTTTTTCTCTCCTTTCATCTCCTTTGCTGGTATATACCTGCCAGCTAACTGCCTTCTGTTTCTGAGGCCTTCATTTATGAAGGGTGTTCTCTAAGGGTCTCTCCTGCCTCCTGGTGGGCTCTTCCTCCTGTCCCCTGCCCTGTTTACCCCATCTCCGTATCTCTCTTCTTTACCTTCTGAGAGTACACAAGTCTTACATGGTAAGTCCAGAGTTGGGTTGGAAGAGAACCCTTGACATCTGACCCCGCATTTCTACTTCTGGAACCTGGGATCTCATCAGTTCTTGGCAACTTTCTGACAGCAGAGCCCTGACCTGTTCAATGCCTGAACTACAGACATCCCATTTCAGGCTCATCCACTCTGGCCAGCTACACACCTCTTTGTTGCATAGTTCTTTCCGTTCTAGGAATAGAATGTGCATCTCTCCCATTAGATGTGCCGTGACCTGCCATCTCTGCCTGTTGAACTTGTTCAGGCCAGGTTCCTAGTGGAGTTGGTTTTGCCCTTGTCTTTAGTTTCATGTCAAGTTGTGGTCTTGGAGAGCAGTGCCACACTTTGTTTCCATTCTTCCATGTGAAATATCATTGCTGAAAGGAGAGAGGCACAGAACTTTATCACCTAGGTAGTTGAATCTCATCATGCAAGCCAGGAACCAGAGGCAGGCAGATTGAGCGCTTTGCTCAGGACCTGGACTTCTTGACTAGGGTTTCTTCCTGATACCAGGCCTGTCCTGTCCTGTCCTGTCCTTCTTCCCTCCTCCATTCACCTCTCTTTCTTTTTTATTTTTGTGTCAGTTCTGAAGCTTGAACTCAGGGCCTAGGCACTGTTCTTTAGCTTTTTTATTCAAGCCTGGTGTTCTACTTGAGCCTCAACTCCACTTCTAGCTTTTTGATGGTTAAATGCAATTAAGAATCTCATGGATGGGGCTGGGAAGATGGCTCAGTGGTAGAGCGCTTGCCTTGCATGCATGAGGCCCTGGGTTCGATTCCCCAGCACCACATAAGAAAAAAAAGCCGGAAGTGGCGCTATAGCTCAAGTGGTAGAGTGCTAGACTTGAGCTGAAGAGCTGAGGGACAGCGCCCAGGCCCAGAGTTCAGGCCCCACGACCAGACCCCCCCCCCCAAAAAAAAAGAATCTCATGGACAATTTTTTCTGGGCTGGATTTAAGTTAGGGTCCTCAGATCTCAGCCTCCTGAATAGCTAGGATTACAGACATAAGCTACTGGCACCTGGTGTCCATCTGGTTTTGAAAACATTTGAATTGAAGCCAAACCATGATGGTTCTATGCCCATAGCCAGCAATTAACAACATTAAGTGTAGATCCCAAACCCACAAACCAAGCAAGCAAGCAAGCAAACAAACAAACAAAAATGAGCTTACTGGCTTTGGTGACAGTATAATTGATGATAATTTTTAAAGTGACTTGATTTTCTTCTTTTTCTATTTCTCTCTTCTTCCTCTTTCTTTTGGTAGGACTGGGATTTCAACTCAGAGTTTTGTGCTTGTTAGGCAGGTACTACCTCTGAGCCACATTTCCAGTCCTTTTCTTTTTTTCTTTGGTACTAGCGATTAGACTCAGGGCTTCATGCATGCTAAGTGTGTACCCTACCAGTTTGTCATACCCCAAGCCTATTAAGTAACTTGTATTGAGGGTTAGACGCTGAATATCAAATTGCCAACGATGGAGCTTGAATATGCTTAGAATGAAAGAGCACAACAGCTAGGGAGAAAGTGGTTTGTTGGGCTGGTTTTCTATGTGCTCTATCACTCCCTGCATGGAAGCCAAAACTATACTGATAAAACTGCAGGAAATCTTTATACCCCAATAGGGCTGGGGCATGCTGTACCTTCACTGAATCTGTCCCAGGTATCCTAAGAAAAAGCCAGCTCCCTGACTACCCTGGCTCTCTCTGCATGTTGGTCAGCTCTGGGGTGGAAAAGTGAGGTAGAAGGCTGGGTGGAAACCTGTTCTAACTTATGTCCACCACACCTCCCGTGAACCTGGACTCAAGTTCCCTGGTGTGGCAGTGGCTCTAGTAGCCTCACAGTGCCTGCAGAGCAGCTGGTCTGATAGTGTTTGGACTGTCTGTGCATGGCCCTTTTGGGTTAGTAACACATGGTCTCCCCTTCTGTCCCCAGGCTCCACCTACAGTGTCCTGTCCATCATGCCGTCAGACTCGGAGAGTAGCAGCTCGCTCAGCAGTGTGGGTGAGTAGCATCCTCCTAGGGATGCCAGATGGACCAGGGTTGGGTCTGGAGTTAGGACAGCCCAGGAAGGGTCCCAGACATCAGAAGAGAGTGGTCTTTCCTGCGCAGTTACTTGTGGAATCATCTTCTGTGGATACCATAAACTTTTTGTTTTGTTTTCTGTTTTTATCTCAAAAGTCTGGCTCTGGCCAGGTGCCCGTAGCTCATGTCTGTAATCCTAGCTATTCAGGAGGCTGAGATCTGAGGATCAAGGTTCTGAGCTTGCCTGAGAATACCCTTCTCTCTAATTATCAAAAATCCAGAAGTAGAGCTGTGGCTCAGGTGGTATTGTGCTAGCCTTGAGTGAAAAAGCTAAGGGACAGTGCCCAGTCCCCAAATTCATGCCCCCGCATTGATACAAAAAAAAAAAGTCTGACTTTGGTGTTAAGAGGGAAGCTGGTATTGAAGACCATATATTTGGCCATTTCTTCATTTTAAGAGTGTAGGCTTTCTCAGTGAGCCTGCTTCTCCAAAGACCTGGTTCAGTGAGACCAACCCCTTCTGAGGTTATCTTCTGTAAGTGGGACAGTGTGTGGCTACTGGGACAAGAGTGGAGCCAGTTGATGTTGTATCAGATGCTCTCCTGGGTTCCAGTGGCCTGGGTTCCAGAATCCTGTCAGTTAAGGCCAGCCCTGTTCCAGCTCACTGGGACAGCAGGAAAGACACATCCCCTACTCACCTTCCCAGGCCTCTGAGCCCTGGTTACATCCCTCTGTCAGACATCCCTGATTGTCCTACTCTGAGAATGCTGGGCCTATATGACCTCAATGTGCACACCAATCAGACACTCACACGCTGGAATCCTTGACTCGTGGTCTGCTTTGTTAGGAATGTAATTGGACTTTCTGAACTGAACGGCTCACAGAGATCTTTGGGTCCAATTATTATGCTCCCATGCCCCATAGAGACATAGGGAGGACTGATACTCTGAGATTCCAGAGCTAGCCAGGGACAGTGGCTCATTACTTCGCTTCCTGGACTCCTGTGGTATGCCAGGGGTGGTGGCCTTGGAGCATAGTGCTATCAGGCACATGTCATCTCTTCACCCCTGGATCCTACGGTCTGTGGGAGGGGAGGAGCCACGACAGTGTGGGAGGGCAGCGTGAGGAGAGGGGCTGCCCTGCTTCTGCAGTGGGACTGCTTGTTCTGGAGGCCAGAAGTCTGAGTCAGAGTATCAGTAAGGCCCATGTTCTCTGAAGACGCTGAGACTTGAATGGCCCTGGATCTCCCTCCTTGCTTCTGATGGATACTAGCAGCTCTTAGCATTTGAGGCTTTTGGGTATACTGCCCAGATTTCTCTCTCTCTCTGTGTGTGTGTGTGTGTGTGTGTGTGTGTGTGTGTGTGTGTGTGTGTGTGTGTGTGTGTGTGTGTGTGTGTGTGTGTGTGTGTGTGTGTGTGTGTGTGTGTGTGTGTGTGTGTGTGTGTGTGTGTGTGTGTGTGTGTGTGTGTGTGTGTGTGTGTGTGTGTGTGTGTGTGTGTGTGTATTCTGCCCAGATTTCTGCCTTTGTTGTGTGTGTGTGGTGTGAAGAGGGGACACACTGAGGTTTGAACCCAGGGCCTGTTGCTCTTCCTTAGCTGTTTTCATTCAAGGCTGACACTTTACCATTTGAGCCATAGCTCTACTCTGGCTTTTTTTTTTTTGGTTAGTCCTGGGGCTTGACCTCAGCACCTGGGCACTGTCCCTGAGCTTCTTTTGCTCAAGGCTAGCACTCTACCACTTGAGCCACAGCACCATTTCTGGCATTTTCTATTTATGTGGTACTGAGGAATCGAACCTAGGGCTTCACGCATGCTAGGCAAGCACTCTACCACTAAGCCACATTCCCAGCCTCTATTCTGGCTTTTTGCTGGTTAATTGGAGATAAGAGTGTCAGAGGCTTTTCTTCCCTGGGCTGGCTTGGAACTCTGGTTCTCAGATCTCAGCTTCCTGAGTAGCTGAGAGCCTGAGAGTAGTGTGAGCCATCCCAATTCTCTCTTGATGGCCAGAGCTTGGGGACTCCCCTGGAGAGCTTGGATCCTCAGATGGTCCCTCGCTTCACCTGCGAACAGGTCGTCACCCCTATGCCAGTAACTTTAGGCTGCAGTATCTTTCCGCAGAGGCCTCTTGGGGGAGTTCTGCTCAGCAAGATTCCCACCCCCTTCACTGTAACCTGTTCCTCCAACTTGCCCTGAGTGATAGCTTGTTTCAAGAAGCATATCTTCTTCTTCTCCATTTATTCTGACCTAATTTCTCTTAGCCTGCTTTTTTCTCATCTTGGGTAACTGGAGAGGTTTTAAAGGATGGGGAAGAGACATTCCTGGGTAGTATTTGCAAAATAAGCCTTAAATTCCATGCTGATCAAAGTAGCCGATTTCTTAAGAATGGAGAGGTTCCTGGCTTGTTAGCAGTACCTGAAGAACTTCTCCTGGGTCCCAGAGACAACTCCTGGGAGGGGAGGGAGGCTTCTGGTGGGTTGGAGGAGAAAGGGAGTTACCCGGAAGGCAGAAGCTGTTTCCTGACCTTTGACCAACCTTTGGGGTCAGGAGCAACCCTGGGAAACATGCTTTTCTCAAGTCACCAGACATGTGGGAACATGCCCTTCTCTCGGAACATGTTGAGTTCAGTGTCCACGGGGCTTGCTGTGAGGCAAAAGCCCGAATCTTACAAAGCTTCCAGGAGCCGGAGGTGAGGGAGAGGAATAGAAAGAACAGCTCTGGGGAAGGTGAGTTCTGACCAGGGGGAGCGGGTGGAGATGACTTGCATTGGGCCTTCTAGCATTGCTCTGGTGCCTGGAGCCACCTGGAAGCAACTGGTTTTTGCTGCTTGTCTTGCTTTGGGTTCCTGAAAAGCAGACCAGGAGTCAAGGATTCCAGCGCATTAGTGTCTGGCTGGAGAGCCAGAACTGGCAAGGCTGCAGCTGCTCTCCGGAATCCTCTCCTTTCATTCCTGGTAGGGGAAGAGCTGAGCTGGAGGCTTGTTTAGACCAAGTCTCCAGTGAGAGGCTGAGTGGTGGCTGAACTTCATCTGTGGTAGGTGCCTGTAATTGCAGTGATTTCTGGACAAGTTGGAGGAAGCCCGCTCTGGCCTGTAGATGCAGCTCCGGTCCAGGACAGATGTAAAGTCTCAGACTTTACATCAGCATCAGAGGTACTGGGAGAGGAAAGACACCAAGTGCTGTGGGCTGGGGGTGACCCAGCATTTCTGAGCCAGTGGGGCTGGCTGGCACCTGAAAGTCTGTATTGCTAAGGAGTTCTGTGGCCTCGCTGAGGTTTGTTGAGAAGTGATGGCTCTAGACGGGGACTGTGCTGGCTAGTTCTGGGCTGTAGGCAAGACTAGCCTGGTGCATCTGATAACCATGTTCTGTCTCTACATCACTCTCTTCTGGATAGCCAGAGCCTATTGGTGGCCAAGAGGGTTACCTGGGCATCTCCACTCCAACTGACCACTTTGGCTTAAGCCACTTTTCTCCTTGGCCAACTTGAATACTGTCCAACTGTAAACAAGTCCACCTGCTTCTTGAATTTGCTTGTAGCATAGAAAGGAATGTTCTCAGGTTGGCCTGCTGCCTCGGTGGTCCTTGGAGGGGGCCTGTGAGGTCAAAACTATTTTGTTTTCTGGGCACCAGTGGCTCACACCTGTAATCCTAGCTACGCAGGAGGCTGACATCTGAGGGTCAGGGTTCAAAGCCAGTCTGGGCAGGAAAGTTTGTAAGACTCTAATCTCCAATTAACTGCCAGAAAACCAGAAGTGGAGCAGTGGCAGAATGGTAGAGCACTAGCCTTGAGCAGAAAGAGCTCAGGGAAAGCACTCAGGCCTTGAGTTCAAGCCCTAGGATGAACAAAACAAAACAAAAGTGTCATTCAGCGTAATAGGATGTCACCTGCCTTTTTCACTTTTCCATCCTCACACAGGTGTTGAGTGGGATTTTTCCAAAAGGCTCCATCCTGGAGTATGATGGACAGAGATGAAACTTCAGCTGTCTTAGTGAAGCCAGACTGTAGACACTTTACAAAGTGCAAAGCTTGCTACTTTCTTCAGGACGGCCTTTTGTTCTCCAAAGGGTAGTCATTGTTTCATTAAACAATCTTGTGTGACTATATAGGGTTTTGGTTTTTTAAAAATAAAAGAGCTGGGCACTGGTGGCTTACATTTTTAACCTAGCTACTCCAGAAGCCAAGCTGTGAAGATTGCAGTTCAAAGCTAACTTGGGCACAAAAGTCTATCACTGCTCTTATCTCCAGTTAACTAGCAAAAAGCCAGCGTGGAAGTAGAGTTGTGGCTCAAGTGTTAGAGCACCAGACTTAAATACAAAAAGCCAAGAGAGAGCTTGAGGTCCTGAGTTCAAGTGTCAGTACCAGAATACACTATTAAATATTTTAAAATTATTATTTTTATTTTTTGGTTGGTTGTGGAGCTTGAACTCAGGGCTTGGGCGCTGTCCCTGAGCTCTTTTTGCTCAAGACTAGAACTCTACCACTTTGAGTGACAGTTCTACTTTAGTTTTCTGGTGTTTAATTGGAGATAAGAGTCTCATGGACTTTCCTGCCTGGGTTTTCTTTGAACCACAAGTTTTAGATCTCAGCCTCTTAAGTAGCTAGGATTACAGGTATGAGCCACCAGTGCCTGGCTAAAAATTCTTGATTGTCATCCCTAATCTCGTATGTAATTCTTTTTTTTTATTTTTATTTTTTTTATTTTTTTTTTGGGTCCGGTCGTGGGGCCTGAACTCTGGGCCTGGGCGCTGTCCCTCAGCTCTTCAGCTCAAGGCTAGCGCTCTACCACTTGAGCCACAGCACCACTTCCGGCTTTTTTCTTTTTGCTTAATGTGGTGCTGAGGAATCGAACCCAGGGCCTCAGGCATGCAAGGCAAGCACTCTACCACTGAGCCACCTTCCCAGCCCCTCGTATGTAATTCTTGAGTAGATACAGTGCGTATTTTAAAAAGCAGGAGACAGGAATGATGGTGCATTCCAGTAATCCCAGTACTTGGGAGGCTGATGCAGGAAGTTCTTGCATTTCAGGCCAGTCTGGACTACATACTAAAATTCTGTTTCAACCAAACAAAATGAAACAAATGAAAAATATCTTGAAAAGCCTTTAGAAGTTGTCACTAATTTTTAAGAATGTATAATGGTCCTCAGATCAAGAAGCTTAGAAACTTGGGCTGGGGAGCATAACTTCACCTCCCCACCCCCGCCCAATTCCACTATGGTGTTGAATTCCTTGTCCTCCCTGGTTCTCCTAGAAGATACAAGGCCCAGCTTTTGTCCGTGAAGCCAAGGGAGGAACTGACACTTAGCTTTGTTTACCCAAGCCAGCAGCCAATGAGGACCAGCAGGAGAGGGGTGGTCACGATGTCACAGACATACCCTTGTATGCCCAGGGCCTACTAAGAAAACAGGTACTGTGTCCCCAGGTGGTTAAGCCCCCCTGAGGAAGATGACTGCCATGAGCTCCTCTGACAGGTTTCCCAAGGCAGAGGTGAGATGTCAGGTGGAATTTTTTTTTTTTCTAGGGCTTGAACTCAGGGCCTGGGCACAGTACCACTTCTGGCTTTTTCTGTTTATGTGGTACTGAGGAATTGAAGCAAGGGCTTCATGCTTGCTAGATAACTACTCTCTCTACCAGTAAGCCACATTCCCAGCCCTACGTGGACTTCTTTTGCAGTCTGGGGATTGAATATGCCAGGGTCTCGAGCACGCCAGCCATACTTGAGCCATATGCCCCTAGAACTTTCGTTCTGACTCCAGGCTGGCCTCTTAATTCACAATCCTCTCACCTCTGCCTCTCAAGTAGCTGGGATTACAGGTGTGAATAACCACGCCTGGCTTTCAGATGGACCCATTGACTGGACTGGCTATAAAACCACCATTGATTAGTCTCTTCTCTGGGACATTTGAGTGGATGTATGGGTTTCATTCTTCCCAGAGATGGGAGTGGCAATAATGTTTTGTAAAACCATAAGGAACACACAGTACTCTCTTTAGGTGCTTGTGGTGCTGGGGACAGGTGCTTGAGAGCCTGGGGTAGGCTGGGCAGTCAGAGGTAAGCCCAGTGCTTCCATGTGTTCCATCATATTTGGCTTAGCTGTGAGCTGGCAGCCTCCTCCAAGCTGACATAGTTAGAGTGGTTTGGATAAGTCCCCAAGTCAGTAGGACTGTTGCGTAGTCTTGAGCCAAGCTTCTAGTCATGATGGGGAAGGATGGGGACCTGACTTGTGGGCCCCAGCTTCTGGGCAGCTGTCCTGGACACTGGTAGCTTCACTGGGTTCCAAGTGTCCCCTCTTCCTCAGGGCTCCCAGTAATCCCTCATGTGCCACATGTCCCGGGCTGGGTGACAGCGAGCGTGTCTACACTAGGCCAGGATGCAAAGATGAGGGCCCTAAACCATTCCCAGAGGTGTTAGAGCCAGGTAAGGGAGATTGTGGGTGTCCTCGGGGTCCTCAGCCAAAGGCTGATGGTTTTGGACTCAGGTTGCAGCCCCACCTCTGGCTTTCTGTGTTCTCACCTGTGAAAGGGGGCTGTCTGAGAGCCCACCTCTATCACAGAATGAGGGGCACCATGTGAACACCGTCCCAACCCAAATTCACTTACAGTTACCTGCCCACAGGTACCACTGGGAAGGCACCGTCGCCGCCACCCCTCCTCACCGACCGCCAGGTGAACGAAAAGGTGGAGAACCTCTCCATTCAGCTGCGACTGATGACTCGCGAGAGGAATGAACTGCGCAAGCGCCTGGCCTTCGCGACCCATGGGACAACCTTCGACAAGAGGTAGTAATGACTCCTGGCTCCATGTAGCCCATGCATCTCCCCAGTCACTTACCCTTAGCTCCCAGGGGCCAGGATGCATTCCCAGGGCAGCCCTGTGACCAAACTGTGTGTCCCAAACTACTTCTCAGAGACAGAACCTGAAACCTGGACACACGGGCTTGTTCTGCTTCCTTGAAAGTCACGTAACTTGGTGATTTGAGAAGAGTGTATGTGTTTCCCCCTATCACCCTGACCATGGTGTGCTTGTGACTGAAGAGTGGATACCAGCCTCCTAGCCTTGCGGGTGATGGGTTGGTGGTCTTGGCAGCAGTGGGAAGCCTCTGGTCCTACTTTGGTGCTTCTCATTGGGTGGGTGGAAGGCCTTGGGCTCATCTCTCCCTCACTCTAGGCCTCCCCTGTCTGCTGTATCCCATTCCTAGGCATGTGTGCACATCTCCCAGAAGATCCCAGCCTGCCTCATTGTTGAGAGGGGCTCTTTATGATCCCTAAACACTTTAACTGTTCTCTGCCATGTGTGTTCTCAGGAAGGGGCAATCTACCCAGTACCCTTGTTTTGAAGAAAATCATTGCTCCATTTATTGGGTTTTAGAGGTAGATACTAGGGCAATGGGGTGGGGCAGGGAGAGAGTCTGTGTACCTGCTTGACCCACAAGCCTTCCTGCAGGAGGAAGGACACAGAGCTGTTATTCCTTTAGTTCCTACAGTGATAAGGGTCCAGTAAGGGGACCTCATTCAAACATTTGGATTTAACCTCTGCCTTAGGAACAATAAGAGTCAGTGTGTTTTTAGTCTGTGCCTTTAGGATGATGCCTGATTGCTGAGGCCATCTCAATGAGAACAGGCCCCTCAGATGACACCAGGGCAGGATGCATGTAAGCATGAATGAGCTGGTACATTAGCCTGTCATGCTCATCTGTTACATGCTGTCTAAGGCTGTATCTTGTGCAGTCAAAGTCAAAGTACTTATGACTTGTGTAGTCTGCAAAGCTCCAAGTATTTGCTAACTAGCCCTTGACTGGGGGGAAAAAAAGTTTTCTGATCCTTTCTGTAGAGAAGGGGCTTCCACACTGAAGAGAATCTTCCAGCAAACTTGTAGAAGCACAAGGAGCCAGTTATGCTTCCCTGCTCCAGGGCACGTGATTCTGGGTGCCTATGGCCGGCCCTGAGAACTTGCATGTCTGACAAATTCACATGTCTGACAAATTCCTGGATGATACAATGCTGTAGGTCTGGGGGGTTCCCACTGTACTTGGCCATTCTTAACCTTGGCTGCACCATGGAGTCCCCTGTGGAGTTCATAAAACAGTCCTAGGCTGGGCTCTGTCTCCGTGGTAGAGCACTTGCTGAGCATGTGTAAAGCCCTGGGCTTAGTTCGCAGCATTGCAAAAACAAACCACTTGGAAAAAAAATCCTCATGTTTGGGTCTCAGCACCTCCACCACGCTGGGATACTAACATAATCAGTAAGGGATTGGTATTTTAATGTGTACTCAAGATTGAGAATCCTTGTTCTGAAGACAAGTTTCTAGTGGAGCTGGGCCTATGGCACAGACTCCTGGGAGCTTCTAGAGAACAAGTTGACCCCTGTTCATCACTGTTAGACCCAGGCAGGGGCCTCAGGCACCGAGGGCTCCTGCCCCTGTTGGTCGAAGGAGGCCAGGATAACCAAATTTTAAAAAGCACCATGTGGCTGTGTTATGTAAGGGGCCAGGATGTAGGAGTCATGGGGCTGGGAACCTTTAGGACAGTCCTCAGTCATCATGAACCTTGGGGTTTGTGTTCATGAGGGTGTTTTGCTCTCTGGACCAGGCCCTACCACAGGCTAAATCCTGACTACGAGAGGCTGAAAATCCAGTGTGTGCGGGCCATGTCTGACCTGCAGAGTCTGCAGAACCAGCACACCAATGCGTTGAAGAGGTGTGAGGAGGTGGCCAAGGAGACCGACTTCTATCAGTGAGTATGCCTGCTTACTGGCAGCCCTAGCACCCATAGAACAGTTACCATCTGCCCTTCATCTCTGGTAAAGCCAGGAGCCTGGGTTCTAGTTCTGCCTATCGCTTTTAGCAAGCAAGCCATTGCCCCTGGACCTCAGGTTTTCTAATGTAAAATAATTGCCAGCTTCCAAAGCATATATGTAGAAAAGTGATTTATTACATAAGGCAGGAGCTCAGGCAGACCTGAGCTGGGCCTCTGGGCCTCTGTCTGGGGCTTTGCTGCAGCTTCTGTGGCACAGGCAGATGGCCCATGCACTCCTTAGGTCTCCTGGTGCCCCTCAGACAGTCTTTGTCTTCCCACCTGTTGTTGTTTGCCTAGTTCCCAGTACTTGGAGGAACCAGCCCTTTACCAGGTAAAGGCTAATTTCTGTGCCTTGGGAGATACCCCTGCTCCTTTTGGTGACAAGGTTTTAAAAAGTGATTTGAAACCAGGTCTGAGCTGTGGTTCATGCCTGTAATCCTAGCTACGAGGGAGGATCAATGTTCAAAGTTAGCCTAGATAGGAAAAAGAAACCTCTTGTGAGACTCCCTCTTGACGAAGAAACTGTGCTTAGAGGTATGTACCTATTATCCTAGCTATCAAGGAAAGCATAAAATAGGCGGATATTGGTTCAATATCAATATTGGTTCAATATATGCACAGTCAAAACTTGAGACCCTATCTTAAATTAACTAGTGCAAAAATGGGCGAGCGGCACGGATCAGTAATACATTGCCTAACTAAACAAGTGTGAGGCTCTGAGTTCAAACCCCAGTATCACCAAGTGGTTTGAGTCTTTTTGGAAGTTGGCTTTTTACTGGTTTTGGCCTGCTTCTGAGTGCTGCTGGCCAGGCTGCTGTGGAGTCTTGTCTGCGTCTTCTTTGGTGATGCTGGGCGGGAGGGGTTAGTGAGGTCTCAAGGTGGAGGTGGGGGTGTGAGCCCAGCTGTGCTGACAGTGTGTGTGTCTGTGGGGGGCTTTTAGCACACTCCACAGCCGGCTCCTGAGTGACCAGACTCAGCTGAAGGACGACGTAGACATGCTGAGGCGGGAGAATGGGCAGCTACTGCGGGAGCGGAACCTACTACAGCAGTCCTGGGAGGACATGAAGCGGCTCCACGAGGAGGACCAGAAGGAGATCGGTGATCTCCGGGCCCAGCAGCAGCAGGTAGGGCTGGGTAGCCGGCGGTCACCCACATGATCATTTGAGCAAGTATTTCTGGATACCTGCCTTGTGAATGACATAGGGTATTGGGGAGCAAGGGCTCAGCCCTTTTCTTCCTGGAAGCCACAGTCAGTGATGGAAACCGTGGTAGTCACATCTTCACACACATTACCCATCATCACAAATATCCCAGGGGCTTCCAGGAGGGGGTCAGAGGTGGTACACTGTGTGGAGAGTGTCAGAGAGGTTTGACTGAGGCTAAGGTGTAAGCACCTAGACCTCATTCCTCTGTGTGGCTCATGTGAGATTAAAAAGAAGGGAAATGGAGAACAGAAGGGCAAGGGAATGTAGTCATTATAGTCCATGTGCCTATGTGCAAAATGAACCACATAACTTGAGGGTGTTGGGGGAGATGGGAGAGTATGATGGTGGGATGACATTGATCAAGATTCATGTATTCATAACCTGTTGAACTGAGACTCCTTTGTACAAAGGAGGAAAAAGAGGAAAAAGAATTTGGAAATATTAGCTGTACCAGCGTGATTTGAGAGTGGGTGTGGCCTGTGGCTCTTGGTGCTTTCCGTTCCCAGGACCGCATCTTCACCTAGACAGAGGCGTGAGTGGTGGCTTGCTGGAGCACTGGTTCCTGTGTGTGACACTGCACATTGTTTTTGTAGCTCCCAGTCTGAATTGTTCTGGCTCATGATAGGTGCTGTGTCTGTGGATACTGGGAGATTTCTGGTTGGGAGAGACGAGGTTCCCTCAAGTACAGAGGCATAGTCAGTTCCCTGCAGAACATTTTTGATCCCTGAGCAAAAGCAGAGCCTTGGGGGTACTCTTAAAGCTGGTATGTCAGCAGAGCATTGTCCTCATTGCTTTCTTTTTACTTAAATTGAAAACTTTTTTTTTTTTTTTTTTTGGTGCCATTCCTGGGGCTTGAACTCAGGGCCTGGGTACTGTTCCTGAGATTTTTATTTTTTTGGCTCAGGGAAAGCACTCTACCATTTAAGCTACAGCTCTACTTCTGGCTTTTTTTGGGAGTTTCATTGGAGATAAGAGTCTCATGGACTTTTCTGCCTGGGATGGCTTTGAACCATGGTCCTCATATCTGAGTAGTTAGGATTACAGGTGTGAGCCACTGGTGCTCAGCTGAAAAGCATGTATGTATGTGTGCGTGTGTGTGTATGTGTGTGTGTGTGTGCGTGTGCGTGCGTGCCACACGTGTGTATGTGCCCATGCACGCATGTGCATGCTCACATTCACGTGTGCTTATGCACCAAGTCCTTGAATTCAGGCCCTGAGTGCTGTCCCTGAGCTTTTTTCTCAAGGCTAGCACTCTACCACCTTGAGCCACACAGCTCTACTTCTGGCTTTTTGTGGTTAAATTGGAGTCTCATGGATTTTCCGATCCAGGCTGGCTTTGAACTGCAATCCTCAGATCCCAGCCTCTTGAGTATATAGGATTACAAGCATGAGCCACTGGTACCTGACTGAAAAACTTTTTTTTTTGGGTCGTGGGACTTAAACTCAGGGTCTGGGCTCTGTCCCTGAGCTTTTCAGCTCAAGGCAAATGCTCTACCACTTTAGCCACAGCATCACTTCCAGTTTTCTGGTGGTTAATTAGAGATAAGAGTCTCATGGACTTTTCTGCCTGGGCTGGCTTTGAACTGCGATCCTCAGATCTCAGCCTTCTAAGTAGCGTGAGCCACAAGCACCTGGCTAAAAAACTTTTTAAAACTGAAAAACGTGCAGAAAGTGTGCAAGTATGCAGTCTTGCCCCTGCTAATACCCTTTAAGACTAATTTGTCAGCTTTATACCTCATCACTCCTTTAAGTATGTTTGTGTAGTTTTTAGAAACAAGGGTGCTCTATACAGCAGAAATACAAACATTAGCGTCATCCCTGTCTGATCATCTCATTCTACAGAGCCTTGCCAGTCTCAAGAGGGTCTTCTATAGTTCAGAGTGAAGCATGGCGTGGAGCTGTCATGTCTCCCTTGGTCTCCTTCAGTTAGGAACAGTTCTTAGGCCTTCTTTGATATTCATGGCCTTGATGCTTTGAAGGCCACAGGCTAGCTGCTTTGTGGGGTGTCTCACAGCTTAGATTTGTCTGATCCTTATGGCTTGGTTCAATCTTTACATCTCTGGTGGGATTTCAAAGAGTTGTTGTCTTCTCATTGTATCTGTGTGTGTGTGTGTGTGTGTGTGTGTGTGTGTGTGTGTGTGTGTGTGTGTGTATGTGTGTGTGTGTGTGTATGCACATGTGCACATATCCATGTTGATGCAGGAACTTGAACTAAGGGTTTAGGTGCTGTCCCTTAGCTTTTTCACTCAAGGCTACCACTCTACGACTTGAACTACAACTCCATTGCTGCTTTTGGTAGTTAATTAAAGAGTCAGATTTTTCAGCTTGGGGCTGACTTTCAACCTCACTCCGCAGATCTCAGCCTCCTAAGTAGGATTTATAGGCTTGAACCACCAGCACTGGCTACCTAGTGAATAATTAGGCATTTCCCTTCAGTGGATGTGATGCAGCATAAAAACATGGCAGATGCCTGTGTCCTCCACTAAGGTAACAAATGCCTGACATCATCAGCTGGTGAGGAGGGAAGATGTGTTTTGGCTCCTGTGTAGACTGTTCAGTCCATGATTTTTGGGGCTCTCTGCTGCTGGGCCTGTGGTATAACAGCACATCACTGTGGGAAAACATGGCAGAAGAAACTGCTTACCTCGTGGCAGCTGGGGAGATGAGAGAGAAGGAGGGCTGAGGTCTACTACCTTCTGATGGTGCCCCAGGCTGGGAACCAAGCCTTTAGCACATGGGCCTCTGGTGCATGTTCCTAGATCCAAACTATAGCAGCAAATGAAAGAAACTGGTCCCAGAGTAGCACATGTTATACTTCAGGGCATATGAAGGGCTTAGAAAGGGATGTCTGCCACTTGAGATGGTCTTGGGCTGGAGGGCTAGCAATGATTGTGATGGGGCAGGTTTCTTTATGGAACCCTCCTATATTGCTGGTAGTGATGTAAAATGGAAACACCACTGAGAAAAACAGTGTCACGAGAATGTTCTGGAATTAGATAGTGGTAGTATTGCACAACCTTGTGGATTCAGATCCTTGTGCATACACCATAACTCCCTGAATTGCATGCTTTAAAAGTTACATATTGCACATTGTGTGGTGTGTAACTCATAACTCAAGTGACCAAAAAATAAAAAAGGGAAGATTTAAAATTTCAGCTTCTTATGAAAAACAAAAATTTCTTTTTTTTTTGGGGGGGGGGCCCAGTCGTGGGGCCTGAACTCTGGGCCTGGGCACTGTCCCTCAGCTCTTCAGCTCAAGGCTAGCGGTCTACCACTTAAGCCATAGTGCCACTTCTGGCTTTTTTCTTTTTGCTTATGTGGTGCTGAGGAATCGAACCCAGGGCCTCATGCATGCAAGGCAAGCCCTCTACCACTGAGCCACCTTCCCAGCCCCGAAAAACAAAAATTTCTAAGGCTTAGTTTCTGTCTCCAGTTCTCTGGCTTTTGAAACATTCAAGCATTCAGACTGTGATTGTCGCCTACTGCTCCTTTCCCCCTTTTTTTCCCTTTCCTGTTCGTGCCCCTCTCCTAAAAGATATGGGAAGTTTTTTCCCTTCCTCTTTATTTTTCCCCCCCAATCCTGGGGCTTGAACACAGGGCCTGGGCTCTGTCCCTGAGCCTTTCTGTACTCAAGGCTAGTGCTCTACCACTTGAGCCACAACACCACTTTGGGCTTTTTCTGTTTATGTGGTATACTAAGGAATTGAGCCCAGGGCTTCATGCATGCTAGGCAAGCACTCTACCACTAAGCTACATTCCCAGCCCCAATCCCCTTTCTTTCCCTGTGGCTTTGGCCCTTGATGTCAGGAGTTATGTGGGTGGGATCCAGATCAGTCCTGGTTATTATGGTTCTCCAGCTTAGTTCTTCTAGACCCATGCTCTTTACTGAGTCCTCACAAGGACCCCACTAGGAGAAGAGGCCAGGGAGGGCTAGGGGCGGGGAGGAGGGGTCTGTGAGCTGTCAGGCTCCCTGCTCCTCTCACTGTCTGCTCACTCATCAGGTCTTGGGTAGCTGCTTTCCTATGATACCCAGGTGATGGGTTGACCACAGCTCTCTGAGACATGGGGTGGCCATAGTCTTATTCCCCTCCGGGCCTGAAGGCAGAGGACTACCTGGCTAGACAAGGCTGGTTTTGTTGCCTGCTTCCTCCCACACCTTGTAAACTTGAAGAGGCCCTTGCAGGGTAAATGGTACTTACTTGTTTGACTTGTATGTTTGCTGGAAGGATTTGTGGGGCCTCTTAGTCCTCTGCATGGTTTATCTCAGAGGAAATGAGGCTGCTCTGAGAGGGAGAGTAGCCCTGGGCTTAGGCCTGGATCCCTCTGCCACTTGAGAACAGCAGACAGGTGCTTTGTCCTGTGTGTGTTTGTGTGTGGGGCACAGGGGCTGAGCGCCACAGACTAGCCCTTGTACTGTCTTGTTTGTAGGTCACAGTGTGCCATCTTGGATTCCTCTGGGGTCCTGGGTGGAGACTGACAGGTCTTAGGGAAGCAAAGCAGAGTATGTTTTTGTATCATACTTGATTAAAATAATATACATTCTTTGTTTGCAAAAGGGGGAAAAAAAACCAAAATCAAAACTGCAAGCAGTCATGGAACCATTGACCCCTACCATAGTCCCATCTTAATTAGTAAAATGACCAGTAGCTTCTGTGGAAGCTACAGGGCATATATCCTTGCAGACTTCTTTTGTGTCATGTTTAATATAAACATAAAGTTCTGTTTTATTCCCTGAAACTTCCCTTTTAAAAGTTCTTTTTTTTTTTTTTTAAATCTATAGTGTATCATAGGTTTCCTTCCATTCCCTGTTAATTCAAATATCTAAAAAGAACTTCCTGGTTTTATTGTTAGTAATGTATGAACACTACTCAGTATGATGGTATTTTGATTGCTAGCACTCTTTATTATATGTAATGTTTAGTGAACACACAAGTTCTTTTTTGTGGTTGTGGGGCTTGAGCTCAGGGTTTAGGCACTGTCCCTGAGCTCTTATTGCCCAAGGCTAGCACTCTACTACTTTGACCCACAGCACTACTTCCAGTTTTCTGGTGGTTAATTGGAGATCGGAGTCTCACAGCTTTTCCTGTCCAGGCTGGGTTTGAACTGTGATCTTCGGATCTCAGCCTCTTCAGTAGCTAGGATTACAGATAGGAGCCAACATATGTTCTTATGCTCTGTTTGTCTGTCTGTCTGTCTGTCTGTCTGTCTGTCTGTCTGTCTGTCTGTCTGTCTGTCTGTCTGTCTCTCCTTTGTGCTGGTGCTTAGGGTTTATTTTTTTCTGGAGACTAGTGCTCTACCACTTTAGCCACAGCTTCACTTACAGCTTTTGGGCAGTTAATTGGAGATAAGAGTCTGTTACAGAGTTTCCTGTTCAGGCTGGCTTTGAATATCTATTTTCAGATCTCAGCTCCTGAGAAGCTAGGATACAGACATCAACCACTAATGTCTGGCCTTTATGTTCTTTTGTACATATAGTCTAAAATTTTATTCTTATAGGTAAAACCTCATGTCCAAGACAATGTACATTTTGTTCTGATTAAGCTCCATCAGTTATTTTGGAAACTTACAAAGCCCTAAGAGTTTTTCTTTTTTTCCTTCCTGCCTTGTCCCCTGTCTTTAAAATGTACCTTTTTTGGGAGTGGAGCTATGGCTGGAAGTGGTCGAGTGCTAGCCTTGAGCAAAAAAGCTCAGAGACAGTGGCCAGGCTCTGAGTTCAAGACCTATGACTGACAAAAAAACATTAAAAATGTACCTTTTTTTTCTATTGTACTTTATGAAAGTCAACTTTCTTTTCTCAGATGTCCTAAATATTCTGTGTTCCATTAGCCTTAGCTAGGAAGCTAGATATTTGAATGTAACTCTGCGTGTTTGTGTGTATGAGTGCATATGGGACTCTACTGAGAACATAGTTTTCTTTTGCTGAAAAGGAAAAGCAGATAGGATCATTCTCTGGCGTCAGTGTGGCCAGTTCCCCCATATTTCTCCCAAGACTGTCAGTGACATAGTACAGACCATATTCAAAGCCCTGAGAGAAATTGAGAAATGTTTGAGGCCTGTGAGCCTGTTTGGATGCCTGCATGCTGTCCTGTGGATGAAGAATGACCCTCCAATCCTCCATGGTTGGAGTGAAGGCCAGAGGGCAGGAATGGGAAGGTGGTGTTTGGCTCCCAGTAAGCAGCACTTCTTTGGGTAGGGTTTTTATCTGTGGAAGAGGCTGAACTGTGACAGTAATTATGGTGGAAACAGACCAGGGCTTAATCTCTGTCTCTGTCCAATCCTGTCTGTCTGTCTGTCTGTCTGTCTGTCTGTCTGTCTGTCTGTCTGTCTCTCGTCTCTTCTAACCCTAAGATCCCAGAGCTGGGTTGTATATCAGAAAAGATCCAGGATTGTTGCTCCTGGATTACCATGTGGACCTGGATCTAATCTCTTCAAGGTCAGGGCACTCCAGATTTTATTGTAGACTGGCAATGGTGGCCTCTGCTGAGCTGCTTCCTTCATCAAGGCCACCCTGAAAGTGAATTTGTTTCTTAACAAAGCTTGGAGGGCAGAACCACTGTGGGAGAACCTCTGATTGTCTACTCACACCCCAAGGCTGCCACCTTGCTGGACACTAGGCAGTGGTCACAGTGGCTTTTTTTTTTTTTTTTTTTGTATCTTCAAATTTGTCAGCTGGTTTATGAAAAAGAATAATGTATTTCCACCCCATACCATGCACAGAAATATATCTAAGTTGTTTAAATATTTAAATGGGAAAAAATAAAACTCGAGTACTTTTAGAAGTAACAGTAGGAGAATATCTTTATTATCTCCAGATAGGGAGAAGAGAATTTCTTTTCTTTACTTTTTTTTTTTTTTTATGGTCATGGGGCTTGAACTCTGGGCCTGAAGCTGTCCCAGAGCTCTTCAGCTCAAGGCTAGTGCTCTACCACTTGAGCTACAGCGCCACTTCTGGTTTTCTGGTGGTTTATTGGAGGTAAGAGTTTCACAGACTTTCTTGCCTGGGCTGGCTTTGAATCTTGATCCTCAGATCTCAGCCTCCTGAGTAGCTAGGATTATAGGCGTGAGCCACTGGTGCCCGGCGAGAATTTCTTAAAACAACCAAAGCATAAACCACAAAGGAAGCCATTGATATATATTTTTTTTTACTATATTAAAATGTGAAACTTTAGCATAATAGAGAATACCGCAGCAAATTTAAAAGCAACACATTAGAAGATATTTGTATTGAGTATAACTTGAAAAGGGTTATTTCCTATAATTTAAAAGATAGGGCTAGGAGTGTAGCTCAGTGGAGAGTACTTGCCTAGCATGCACAAAGCCCAGTTCAATCCCAGCACTGTAAAAACAGCCAACTAGAGATCGAAGGAAAAAGAGAGGGAAAGAAGAAGAGAAGTCAAAGGATAGGAGTATACATTTCATAAGACATACATTCCATAAGCACAAGGAGAAAGTTGCCCAGGCTTTTTAGTAGTCAGTGATGTTATGTGATGTTGAGGATATTATGCTAAAAAAGACAAATACTGTTTGATTCTCCTTCTAGAGATAGAATAGATTTGCAGTGGGGGCCAGGGAGAGGGTACTGCATAGTTGTTTAATGAGTACCAGTTCAGTTCTGTAAGAGAGAGAATGTTGTGGTGATTACTTGCACAATCTTGTGCCATACGTAAACTACTGAATTGTGTGCTCAGAGATGCTTAGCATGACATGAAGGGGAAAACATATTATAGTTTGCCGTAAATAAAAATGGAAAAAAATGAGTGTGCAGTGTCCTCGGAGGGTATGTTGGTGGCAGTCACTCAGAATTCCGATGGCTGCTGTTGGCATAGCCACTTGGGAGAATAATTCAGTGTGGCTCCTAAGTGTGAGTGAAAATCCATATCCCAAGATTTGGCCTCATGCCTCCTTTAGATATTCAGAGAAGTTGTCACATGTGGAAGAATTGAAGGACAACTATGTGTGTGGTTGTGTTGTTTCTGTTATCAAAACAATGGCAGCAGAACGCATGTCCTTGGGTCAGAGCAAAGAGTGTGCTATGTGTATTTGTTGAAATGCTTCCGGCACCCACTGGACTGAATCTCAAAGGCAGCTCATGTGCCATGAAGTCAGCAGGAGATTTACATCATGTGGTGAGGCTGCTGTGCCAGGCATGGGCCAGTTGTGCTGGGCATTGGCTGACCACTGGCTGAGATGAGAAGATAGGTCGGTTGGGCAAGCAGTATGCACTGTGGGCTTGCACAACCCCTAGTGTTTTGTCTCTTGGATAGAAATTCGAGATGTGATGAGATGTGAAGACTAATGCAAAGTTTAAAAATTTTTTTTTTACATTTTAAAAGAAGATTTTTAAAATGACAGTGCAGGGCTTAGACCCTGGGCTTCTTGCTGTATCTGAGTATACATTCTACTTCTATAATGAAGCACTTGTATAAAACAATTAAGGTCTAAGTGCCCAAGGAACCCACCTATATAGCTTTTTACAATGACTTCTGTCTTTGGTGTCCTTCTAAGATTTCCTTTGAAAGGAAGAGTTTATTAAAAAGGAAAAGAGGGCTGGGAAGTTGGCTCAGTGGTGAAATGCTTGCCTCGCATACATGAGGCTCTGGGTTCGATTCCTCAGCATCACATAAGCAGAAAAAAGCTGGAAGTTGCACTCTGGCTCAAGTGGTAGGGTGCTAGTCTTGAGCTGAAGAGCTGAGGGACAGCACCCAGGCCCAGAGTTCAGGCCCCACAACCAACAAAAAATAAATAAATAAATAAATAAAAAGGAAAAGAGTGCTAGGTACCAGTGGCTCATACCTGTAACCCTAGCCATTCAGGAGACTGAGAGCTGAGGATCAGGGTTCAAAGCCAATAGCACACCACCAGACTTATCTCCAATTAACCACCAAAAAGCTGAACGTGAAGCTGTGGCTCCAGTGATAGAGCAACAGACTTGAGGAAGAAAGCTGAGGGACAGTACCCAGGTTCTGAGGTCAAGCTCCTATACCATCACAGAGAGAGGAAAGAGAGGGAGAAAGAGAGAAAGGGGAAATACAGGCGGATGGAGCCTGCTGTCTGAGATGGCTTGGCTCTCTGGAAGTCTGCGTTCATATCTAATCCTGAGTCTCCAGGGAATAACTTTACTTCTCTGTGGTCCTTTTTTGTTTGTCAGGTGCTCTTCATGTTGTGTTTGTGCGGCTCTCTCTCCAGAGAGACTATTCCACCGTCCCAGGTTGTGGTTCTCTGGGCTGCAATGATCTTGTGATAAGTCGAAGCCCACGCAGTGAACCAGGTGGTGGCCAGGCTGATGGAGCTGCCTGGCCTAAGCCAGCCTTTCCGGTTCTGTCCTGTCATTTGAGAAATAAGGAATCTGAAACCACAGAAGCAGTGACTCACCAAGCGCTCAGGTCCACCTGGGTGCCTAGAAAAGCCAGCAGGCCGCTGGCAGACACTTTACCCCCAGCTTGAACAGCACCACTCCACGTTAACCTTAGCTCCACCAATTTAGAGTCAGAGTCTCTCTTACTTAAAACTCCCTGATGTTTTTCCATCTCACGTAGAATGCACCTTCCCTGTTAGCCTTGGGGCTGTGCCCCCTCCTCCGTACCTCTGCTTGAACCTACTTACTTTTGGGCACCAGCTGCGGCTACTCTGCCCTAACTTTTCTTCCTCTTCCCAGGTATTCACCTGGTGGTGCTGCCTGCGGCCTTTGCGCTTGCCCTCCCCACTGCCATCAGTGCCCGGAGGTCTGCTTTGAGTGCATCCAGATTCAACGTCCCAGTTCACCTCCTGTGCAGCCCTTCCCTTTGCCACTTAGAACTCTTTCCTGCACAGTATCCAGTTTCATTTATTTTTTTTTTAATGTTTGCTATGAAATTATTGGACTTGATCTGTCTCTCTGTGTGTCCATCTCTTCCTGTTAGGATAAAGGGCCCCTAGGGCTCCCTCTGTTCTTTTTCTGTCCCACCCAGCTTTACCAGAAACTGGAACAGTACTAGACATTTTGAGGGTTCCCTACCTCACAGTTTTCTGTGATTTGTTAGGAGGACTCAGAAGACCGAGTGGTTCAGATTTACAACCATAGGACATAAAACAGAGTTAACAAAGGGGAGGGGACATGAGCAGGGGCAAAGTCCAGAGGAAGCCAGGTGCAAGTTTTCAAGGGTCCCCTTCCAGTGGAGTCCCAACAGGTGCTACCACAGCCTCCAGTGTGCACTGTGACAGCTCAGGACATGCAGCCCCCATGGAGGCCCAGTGGACATCAGTGTCTGAGCTTTCACCCAGGGCTGGTCTATAAGCACTAGCCATTATAGCTCTCAGAAAAAGGGGGGTGTTCAGCACAGTGTGATTGTACAGTCTAGGTGCTGTGGGCCAAGCTTATCACTTAGGCAAAAATTTCTATCCGTATGAGAGCCATTCACCATCAGGTTCCTCCAGCAGGCTTTGTGAAAGATGGAGGTGAAGTATCAGGCCTGCCATCTGAGCTTTCCTCTGCAGAACACTGCTTGTTTGTTTTGTGACAGTGAGGATTCTCTGTATAATAATACGTATTTAAGAAAGGATGACTGTGTACAAACCAGCCCAGCGTGACTGTAGGGCATAGATCAGACTTCATGACCTCTTAGGACCCAAGAGTGACCCTTTGCCTGTTCACCACCAGGACCCACAGACCAAGAAGCAGAGGGAGAGGTCTGCCCCACCCCTTAGTAAACAGGATTCCCCCGATCCCAGGTACTAAAGCACAACGGGTCATCAGAGATTCTGAACAAGTTGTACGACACGGCCATGGACAAGCTGGAGGTGGTCAAGAAGGACTATGATGCCCTACGGAAGCGGTACAGCGAGAAGGTCGCCATCCACAACTCAGACCTGAGCCGCCTGGAGCAGCTGGGGGAGGAGAACCAGCGCTTGCTGAAGCAGACAGAGATGCTGACCCAGCAGAGGGACACAGCCATCCAGCTCCAGCACCAGTGCGCCCTGTCACTGAGGAGGTAGGAGCTGAGGACAGAGCTGGCTCAAAGGAGTGGCCTGAAAGCTGTTGGGTCCTGTCCTTTGTGGGCCTGCCATACCACTAATGCTCTCAGCCATAGCTAAGGAGAGCAGCAGCTCGGGTTCTTGTGTTTTTTTCTCTTTCTCTCTTTCTCTTTCTCTCTCTCTCTTGTTGTCTCTTCCTTTCTCTCTTTCTATCTCTGTATTTCTCTCTCTCTCTCTCTCTCTCTTTCTCTATCTCTTCTCTCTTTCTGCCTGCCTGCCTGCCTGTGTGTCTTCCCTCCCTCCCTGACTCCCTCCCTCCCTCCCTTCCTTCCTTTCTTCCTTCCTTCCTCTTTCTTTCTTTCTTTCTTTCTTTCTTTCTTTCTTTCTTTCTTTTTCCTTCCTTTCTTCCTTTCTTTCTTCCTTCCTTCCTTCCTCTTTCTTTTCTTTTTTCTCCCTCCCTTCCTTCCTTCCTTCCTTCCTTCCTTCCTTCCTTCCTTCCTTCCTTCCTTCCTTCCTTCCTCTCTCTCTCTCTCTTTCTTTCTTTCTTTCTCCTTCCTTCCTTCCTTTCTTTTCCCTCCCTCCCTCCCTCCCTTCCTTTCCCCTTCCCCCCTCCTTCTCTCTCTCTCTCTGCCTTATGTTTTGCTCTAGCTTTGCATTCATGGCTGATGTTCTACCACTTCATTTATACCTCCAGTCCAGCTTTTTTGTTGGTTAATTGAGGGTAGAGCCTTGGCAGACTTTTCTGACTGGGCTGGTTTCCAATAGAAATTCTTAGATCTCAGCTTCCTGAGTAGCTAGGATTGGAGGTATGAGCCACCAGCAGGAACATAGCTGTTTGGTATATGTTGAAACCTCATCAGAATTGGTGTGGTCAGGCACACTTTGGGGAAACAGTGGACTAGAATGGCAGACTTCCTATGTGTAAGGCCTCCTGGCCTGGAACGACTGAGCTAACCTCTGAACCTTGGCCCATAGCCCATGTTGCAAGGCCGTGTCCTCCCTATCTGTGAAATGAGGTGCTCAGAACAAATCATCATTAAGGCCACTTTTATCCCTGTTCTGGGATTTTGGCATCACTTTTGTTTTGTCTTGTTTCTCCCCCACCTCCCAAAATAATGTAGTTTGACTGTGGGAGAAATACACTATTATTTCTAGTAGAGCAGAGGGCATGCAGTCCTCAGTTCAACTTCTGGCATTTGTAAAAGGCTGAGAAAAATTCCAAGCCCAGGGCAGTAGTACTCTGTGACCGCTCTCCCTTGGGGGTACAGAGAATGACCTCACCCGAAACTTCATGCTTGACTGTCCAGCACAGTGGAGCTGGCAGGAGGCAGCAGTGCTGGCTGACGGCTGCCTGGATCTCCCTCCCCTCCATATCGTGGCTACTTTCCTCCCCCAGGTTCGAGGCAATCCACCATGAGCTAAATAAGGCCACAGCCCAGAACAAGGACCTGCAGTGGGAGATGGAGCTGTTGCAGTCAGAGCTGACAGAGCTGAGGACCACACAGGTGAAAACAGCCAAGGAGTCGGAGAAATACAAGGAGGAGCGCGATGCTGTGTACAGCGAGTATAAGCTCATCATGAGTGAGCGTGACCAGGTCATCTCTGAGCTGGACAAGCTGCAGACTGAGGTGGAGCTGGCCGAGTCCAAGCTCAAGAACAGCACATCTGAGAAGAAGGCAGCCAGTGAGGAGATGGAGGCCCTGCGGCAGGTAGGTGGCTGTTCAGCAGGGGAGGTAGCTGTAGAGGGCATGGGGCAGGGGAGATGGCATGGCCGGGATGGGAGGCTTCTCATTATAGGTCCAGCACCAGCTGGGTTGTCAGACACCAGCCAGTCACTGCTGAGCTCAGGCCCAGGGTGCAGCCTTAGCTGGGTTTTCAGGGACTGTTGGGAGGAGGGAGGTCTAGCTGTGGTCCTGGGCATCTCAGATGTGGTCATAGCCAAACCCATGCCTAACGTCGTCATGGACTGTCTGTGCTGCAAAGCAGTGATACCCCAGACTCCCTCATTGTGAAGATCCACTGTCCTGGTGGGATCTGAAGAACACTCTTAGGAGCTTGGGGATGTAGCTCAATGGTAGAACATTGGTTGGGCATACACACAGCCCTGGGCTCTATTCTCAGCACTGCAAGAAAGCAGAGTAGAACTTCTCAGTGACTTTTCCCCCCAGCTGTGCCTCTGATTGTGTCTGTTCTGGGAAGGGGCACTCAGGCTCTTCCTAGGAAGCTGTGCTGCTGGGCTGAGCTAGGGGCCTTTCTCCTACAGCCCTGGTCCAGGCTCAGGTAGCTGGGTCATTCAGTAGCATTGGGGCTGGGCCATTCTGCTCCTATCCTAAGTGATGAGTGTGGATGGATTCTTCTTCCTTTCTCCCTGCTTGCTCCCACCTCCTTGCTGATGCTCCCTTCCATAAAGTTTACATATGCCCTGCTGGGGCCTGGACAGCCATGGAGATTTTCTTCCGCCAGTGGCGAGGCTCTGATTAGAGTTTCTAGACTCGATTAATAGTACATTTTCTTTTCCATCAAGGTAATTCTTTATTCCTGCTGCTTTTTTTGGGGGGGGGGGGAGGTCTGTCATGGGGCTAGAACTCAGGGCCTTGGCACTATCCCTGAGCAATTTTTGCTCAAGACTAGTGCTCTACCACTGTGAGCCACAGCACCACTTCTGTTTTTCTGGTAGTTAATTGGAGATAAGAGACTCATGTACTTTCCCTGCCTGAGCTGGCTTGGAACCGTGATCCTCAGCTTGCAGCCTCCTGAGTAGTCCGGATTATAGGCATGAGCTACAAGCACCTAGCTTACTCCTGCCTCTTGATTCTGCTTTTCTGTGCTGGTCAGCTTTCAAAAGTGGAAAAAAGCAAAGTGTTAAAGGTTAAGCATATGGGCAGGAACAGTGTGCACAGGATGCTCTCGCCAGATCACTCTGACAGGCCCAAGGCAGTGCCAATGGCTGCTGGATGACCAGGCTGGTCTTCCACAGGCAGTGGTTCCTCCAATGTGCAAGCAGTGGTGGGGGCTCTGGAAGTGTAAGGAACAGAAGCTTCCTTAGTCATGGGACCCTCTTACCTTTCTTCTCTTTTGCTGCCTCCGTTTCTCTATCTGCAAGTGGAAAGGATAATGCATCTGCTTCACAGGGTAGATATGATGGTCTGATGATGTGATGTAGATGATCAGTGAGCATTGGCCCATACAAGGTAGGAATGATGGGCATCTCTTACTGCCCTGTTAGGATATGAAACTTTCTGTAGGGAAATGGACCAAATAATGGCAGTCCCAAACATACGGGCTGAGATGTCTCAGACCATTGGAAGTCACGCAAAGAGGAGGAGTGCTCTGGTGACATTTCATTTTGTTTTGTTTTGTTTCATGGTACTGGGGGTTGAACCCAGGGCCTTGTTTGTGCTACCCGAGTGTTCTACTTGGATGAATTTAATTTTTAAAAACTATTTATAGTAATAAAAAGGTGATGTAGAGGAGTTACAGAGTTATATAAGTCAGGTAATGAGTACATTTCTTTTTGGACAGTCTCACCCCTTCTCTGACTCTCCTAGTTTTTCCCTCCCATCCCCACCTACATATTGTATAGTTCATTTTCAACATAGTGTCTAGTGAGTACCACTGCTGCATTTGTTCACCCTGTGTCCCTCCATTTCTGTGTGGATGAAATGTTTGAAGGAATCATTACGCACAGTAAATTTTTAGCATAGTTAAGGCAATGTACTAGAACTTGGTAAATGTTCTAGATAAATCTTTGACTCCTCATCCTGGGCATGGAGGATTACTTGTTGGGGGAAATGTCCAAATAAAGAAAACAGAGTGATAGGAAGAGAATGTCTGAAGGTCCTGGACTGTTGAATGTATATAGCAAACCCACTCAATGGGTTAGTGAGATTTTAAGAGTTACATGTGCATACTGCAAGTGTGGGGAACACAGAGGACTATGGCAAGCCCAATTCCTTGGGGTACTGGCATCCAGTATCAAGTGTGGCTGGGGTTCAGACCTTGCTACTGCAGCGGCAACCATCACTCTGATGGTGCTCAGGCACCCTTTTAGTCTGGAGCTTGGTTCTGACCTGTGCAGGGGCTGTTGGCCAGGCATCAAGTCACCTGTCAGGCAGGAATCTTTTCCAGGCGTTGTTCCGAGTCAGCAGGCAGGAGAGGAGAACTCCTACCCCACCTCACCCTTGTAGCTTCCAGAGCTAAAATCCTCAGCTCCTCATGCAGTCCTGGCTCTGTGCACAGGACTACTTGCCATCGGCCAGCGGTGGCCAATCTGTGGCTAGGCCCATCCTGTCCAGGCGGTGTGGATGGAGAGGCACTGTTGGGGCAGGAGTCAGCTGTTCCGTTGTCAGCTAGTCGAGCTCCCTGATGGCAGAATGTCTTCATTCTGCTCAGCCAAGGGAGTGCTGCTTTGTGATTTTGGTATCCTGTTTTCCCTGCTTTCTTGCCCTCTTTCTGTATTCCTCTTTCCTTCACAGCTCTACTTCTTGTGCTTTCTTGAGTGGCTTGAGGCACTGAGAGGTTAGAGGTCAGGCAGAGTCTCAGTTCCTCCCCAGCTCCCAGAGTGGGCTTTTCCAGAGCCATCTTCCCTGCCGTCGGCTGACTTTGCCTGGTGAAGGCTCCTTGCTCCCAGGAGTGGAGAGAAACTAACTGGGCTGCTAGCAGCACTCATGGAAAACACCTCTCGAGAGAGTTCTCCCAGGTTCTAACTCATTCCCCTAGAGGGAACACCACACTGCAAAAGGGCCCGTTCACCCTGGTGGCAGAGGCTCCACTTCCTTGACTTGCTCTGGTGCCTTTGAGGCTGATTGGAGGTAGACTGGCAGGGTGGTGCTTCAGAGGGTCACTGCCACAGGAGAGGCTCCCCAAATGGAGGAGATGATATCCCTACCTGATAGCTGTGTACTCAGTGAGCCCAGCCACCATGTTTGTATCCCACTTTCTCAGACCCCCCTGCTGGGGGCTTAGAGGCAGCCCCTGGGCCTTTGTCCCCAGGCCTCCTGCCTGGCCACATGGGGGTCTTGTGGAAACCTGCCTATCTCTTCCTAAGCCTATGGCTCCAGGACTACCACAGGTGGCAGAAGAGTTCCTGGGCAGAGCTTCTGGAGGTGGAGCTGGTATTGCAGGCAGCAAGGTAGGGAGGGAGAAGCTCTGGGTAGAGTCAGCTCTCCACTAAAGGTGGGACCATGGCCACAGCACCTCTGGGATCTTGAAGTTGTCATTGGCATCATTAAAGGATCCAAGAGATCACTTGGGTCTCCTCAGCTCCTCAGTTCCACTGTCCTTTTCAAGAAACCATATCCCTACTCTCACCTCCTACTGAAGCTTCTAGGAGACATTGCATTGGGGTGAATTCATTTTGGATATGAGTAGAGTGGGTGCCACCCAATGCCCTAGTGTTGGCCTTTACCTGTACTTTACCTCCAGCCTCAAGGAGATTTGTCACTCAGAGCAAGGGGACAAGACCTTTGGGAAAACAAGTATTAAGAAGTGTTTTACCTCTGTACACTAATTTTACAATAAAAAACATAAAAAAGAAGTGTTTCAAATATACAACTATCCATCCATTATCAAATGTTATGTACAGTATGAATTTCAAAAATGTGATGGTTAGGGAGCTGGGAAGGTGGCTCAGTGGTAGAGTGCTTGCCTTGCATGCATGAGGCCCTGGGTTCGATTCCTCAACACCACATAAGCAAAAAGAAAAAAGCCGGAAGTGGTGCTGTGGCTCAAGTGGTAGAGCGCTAGCCTTGAGCTGAAGAGCTGAGGGACAGTGCCCAGGTCCAGAGTTCAGGCCCCACAACCAGACCAAAAAAAAAAAAAGTGATGGTTAAAATTATTATAATAAGTTTTTGACTGAGTTAATACAAACAACTCCTTAATTTAAAAATGTACATAAATATATTTGAAAATAGCAAAGTAAACAAATAAAAACAAGTGAAACACAAACTGAAAACATTAGCCCTGATCTTGGGATATGAGAGGCCTGCGCAAAGCCTACCCTGCCAGGGTGCTGCTCTGGGGTTACCCCACGCTTTCTCTCCAGTTCCTCCCCCAGCTCTTCCTGACTGTGCACTTGAGATGTGGTTGTATGCTGACTCCCAGTTTTTACCGTCTCCTTGACCCTCTGGGATGCTCAGTGGGAACCTCGGAGACCTTTCTGAGTTTCCCTGTGGCCTGTGTGTCTCCTGAGTCCAGTCATTTGGGGTAGGGAGTTTTGCTCATGTGGAAGGCAGAGCCGGAATAGAGCTATGCTTGCAGTAGACTATGTTCTTTGAGCCCCTGAACAAACATGGTAGGGCTTCCATCTAGGGCTTCTAAGAGTTTGATTTGAAATCTTGAAGAGCCTAGAAAGGCACAAATACTTGAGATTTCTGCTTTGTGAAGGACCTGAGAGATGGCAGGATGCTCACCAGCAGGATTACTGGTAGTGTACTTTGATCTTTACAAATTAGTGTATGTGGCACCTGCATTGCCCTCACCACAGGGCTGAGTTCTGACCAACCCCTGCTCCCTTCACTGCTTCGAGTCATTGCTCTGGCACAAGAGCTCTTTGGAATGATGCAGTGGGCTCTGTGTAAGACCTGAACCGGGTAAGTGGCTGGGTGGGGTCTGGACAAAGCATTCCACAGGAGGCATTCTACCTAGCCAAGGCTGTAGTTCTTCTCTGGGTTGGTGTAGGGCTGGCAGAGTCCGCATTGGGCCCTCACCTAGTGCCTGGGTACAGGAAGGGGTATGCTGGCCTGGGCACAGTATTTTTCTCTATCCTGCCCCCTGCCTTCCCCCCCCCCCCCCAGTGTGAGCCTCATCCTTCACTGGTAGGTGGGGCACTTCTGAAGCAAAAGGCTCACTCCCCTCCCCCTCTGCTTGCTCTCTGACCCCAGATCAAAGAAACCGTGACGATGGATGCTGGGAGAGCCAACAAGGAGGTGGAGGTCCTTCGAAAGCAGTGCAAGGCTCTGTGCCAGGAGCTGAAGGAAGCCCTCCAGGAGGCAGATGTGGCCAAATGCCGGCGGGACTGGGCCTTCCAGGAGCGGGACAAGATTGTGGCAGAGCGCGACAGCATCCGGTAGGGGTGTCCTCAGGCAGGCATGGGCTTGTGACTCCCCAGGATGCACTGAGGTTTCTGGGGAGGGTCAAAAGTATTTGCCACTGGATCAAGGAGAGAGGTGGGAGCCTCAGAGCATCACCCTTGTCTGATACTCTGCAGCCCTGTCTCTTGGCTCCATGGAGTTTCCCATTGTGTCCATTTTCCATGCCACTTCACCCTGGATGTCCCAACTGCGTGCTGTGTCACTTGAGGCTTCTGCAAAGTGACACAGAGCCAACCCTTTTATTTTGAGGGTCTCTGCTGAGGGCAACACACTGGAAATGTATTCTTTCCACAAGTTCAAGAGGTACTCGTGTGCCAGGATCTTTAGCTCTCTTGGGCCTGGAGACCTTGGGTGAGGCTCTCAGATGCAAGCTATCCCTGGGAAGGATCTGGGGCAGCCTGGATCCTGGGAAGAGGGGAGACAACGCATGAACAGGCATTCAGAGCCCCAGTGATAGGGTGTGGAGATACTTGGATATAAGGCGATTGAACTAGAATTTGAAGGATGAGTGGGGCTTGTTGATGTGGGGAACAGGGATGGAGCAGGGTGGAGTGGTTAGGAGGGGGGTGCCCGTGGCCTGGTCCTGTAGCTGGGAGTCAGGAGAAAGGCTGAGGAGGTCCTTGAGAAAGCCACAAAAGGGAAGCAGAGGGATGTGGATGTGCTCCAGGGCTGGGGCAGAGCCGGGATTGCCACATGTTGTTGAGATGGGTGGGCTACAAGGGCATTCTGGAAGACCCCTGTGGCTATGTAGAGGAGAGACCAGCATTGATCAAGAGATGGAGGTGGCAAGGCCCTGCAGATGGAACTCCTCCTCTCCATGTTCTCCATGGGGCAGTCCCGACTGCGCTGTGCGTGGGGAGGATGGGGACCAGCCCCTGATTCAGGGGTGGCAGAGCACATCCCCCTGGTTTCCTGTGCGATGAGGCCATACATCCCCACCTCCTCTCTGGGTGTCTAAGGTGGCCCAGGGGTTTCCTTCTTAGAGCCCATTGTGCCTGTAAGAGCTTTGGGCTGCAGGGATGGTTGAGGACCGAGTCCTGGCTTAAGGGCATTCCAGCTTGATGGGAGGATGCATGTATATAATTGAGACCTGTGGGTGATGGAGCATAGGGTCCCACTGGGTAGGCTCGGGCTTCTCCGCAGAGGACAGCCACTGTGCCCTGCCCTGCTCCGTGAGTCTGCTTTAGAATAGTGGGTATGTAGAAGGGGCATCAACCCCAGGCTCATCGAGGATGAAGCAGGACAAGTGGCAGATGCTGGAGTCTGACACCTGGTCACTGGCATGTCTCTCTGAGTCATGCAGTGGGAATAGGCTGGGTGGGCTCATCCTTTGATTCCTACATGCTCCGTGTAGGGATGAGGGGATGTCAGCAGGGGCTTGAGACCTGGGAGAGGGGCTGCCAGGCTGTTGGTTACCCCTACCCATCCCGGTGACTTTGCCTTTGCCTGTGCTACCAGGACCCTGTGCGACAACCTCAGACGGGAGCGGGACCGGGCCGTGAGTGAGCTGGCTGAGGCCCTGCGCAGCCTGGACGACACTCGGAAGCAGAAGAACGATGTCAGCCGCGAGCTTAAGGAGCTCAAGTAGGCTCGGGTGGGCACCTGCCCAGGGTGGGCATAGGTCTGGAACAAGGCATCCTCCTTCCCTTCAGGCCAGCCTTGGGTATATTGGGCTGGGGCTTGTTCCTGTGTGCTTGCCTTACTATCTGCCCCTGCCCTTGCCTCGCTGCCAGTTTGTGGAATGGGTCCACATGCAGTCTCCATACTGTCAGTTAACCAGACATTCACAGTGGAGGGCACCAAGCCTTTGATAAGTCTATGAAGATGACAGAGTAGGCACCACATACCAAGGCATGAGGGAAAGAAGGTCCCAGCTCCCAGGCAGTCCATTTGGGACAGACATGCAGGTAACATCCACCATCCATTCCCTTCCTCTTACTCTGCAAAGCGAGTCTGCTCTATGTGAGCAAGGGCCCCTGAGAGGCACCAGGGAAATAGTAAAAAACTTGGCACTGACCAAGTTGTTGCCCTAGCTGTGGTCACAGGACACCAAAGGACACAGATGAGTCGGTAACAAAGATAATGGCAATCTGGACATGTGTGTGTTTCCAGGGTTGTTGTAACAACCACTGGGGAGTCTATGCTGCCTGTTAAGCAGATGCCTATCTGGGAGATGGGCACCTCCCCCTCTGTTCCAGCACCCTCCCTGGGCCACACTTGATGACATTGGCTGAAAAATTCAAAGTTCAGTTTAATAAGGGAAGTTGGCTGAGCCCATAGCTGTAGGTGAAGGACCATCTCCCCAGATCTCCCAAGATGAACAGACTCATATAGAACCCAGAAGTGCTGGAGCTGCAGTACTCAAAGGCAGATTTGAGGTTCAGGGGCAAAGTGACAGACTCTCCCCAGAGGAGGAGGCTTTGGTCTGGCAGATGGTAGAATCAAGGATAGACTTGCTTTTGAGGGAAAGCCTGGAGCCACCAGGAAGGCATGGAAGAGGGATTTGGCTTCTTACTTAAGCTAGAGTGGCCCACCTGTGGAAGCATAGGTACTTCCTGTGGTGAGAGACAGACAGCATCAGTGCTTAGCTATGGGCATGCTGGTCTGGATGAGCTGTGACTTGACTTCTACTATGTCTCAGGAGAAGAAGGCATAGAGCTGAGTAGTAGTCTCAAACTGGCCAGCTAGACCCTGGCTCAGGCAAAGATGCAGTCCTGGGAATCTGTCCACTTGAGCGGAAACAAAAGCAGATTATTACATGTATGCCAAGAGCTCATGGATGAACTGGATTTTCCTCAAAGCCAAACTTTAAAATTTTGATGATGATGAAATACAAAGTATTGGTGTATGTGTGTGTGCATGCACAGTCTCATGTGCCAAAATTGGGGCTTGAACTCAGGGCCTTGAGCTCTCAGTTGGCTGTTTTGCTCAGAGGCTGGCATTCCACCATTTTGAATCACACTTTCACTTCCAGTCTTTTGGTTAATTGGAGATAAGAGTCTCTCAAGATTTGCATGCCCAGGCTGACTTCAAACTGAGATCCTCAGTTCTCAGCCTCCTGAATAGCTAGGATTATAGTCATTCTGGCAGTACTAAGGTTTAAACAAGGGCTTTGTATTTACTAAACAGATGCTCTACCACTTGAGCTTCATCCCAAACCCTTTGTGTAGATGTGTGTGTGGATGTGCATGCATGTGCTCATTTGCCTGTGTGTGTGTGTGTGTGTGTGTGTGTGTGTGTGTGTGTGTGTGTGTGTGTGTGTGTGTGTGTGTGTGTGTGTGTGTGTGTGTGTGTGTGCGCGCGCGCATTACTGGGGCTTGAACTCAAGGTCTGGGCACAAATCCTTTAGTTTTTTTGGTCAAGGCTAATTGAGACACAATTCCAAAACCACTCTTCCTGTTTAAAGTAGTTTCTTGAGTTTTTGCTCAGACCTGACTTCAGATTATAATCTTTCTAATTTCTGTTTCCCCCAATAGCTGGGATTACAGGCTTAAGCCTCCATTCCCAGCTTGATATTTATAAAATTGTAATGGATTATGTTATAGCTAGGGATTTCCTAATGTATCTATAGAGGTCAAAGATATCCTCCTGTATTTTCTCTTTTGTTTGTTTTTTGTCGGTCATGGGGCTTGAACTCTGGGCCTGGGTGCTATCCCTGAGCTCTCCAGCTCAAGGTGAGCGCTCTACCACTTGAGCCACAGTGCCACTTTGGGTTTTCTGATGGTTAATTGGAGATAAGAGTCTTACGGCCTTTCTTGCCCAGGCTGGCTTTGAACCATGATCCTCAGATCCCAGCCTCCTGAGTAGCTAGGATTATAGGTATGAGCCACTGGCACTGGGTTTCTGTATTTTCTTTCTAAAGGAAAAAAAAAGTATTTTTGTTTGTTGGGCAAGTGCTGAGAATGGATCCCAGAGCTTTGCCTACGCTAGGCGAGCACTGAACACTGAGCTAGCTACACCTTGGTTTTAGAGATCGAGTCTTGCTATGAAGCCCAGACTGGCCTCAAACTTCTTTCAGCCTCAGCCTCCTGAGTGCTGGAATTATAAGCATGCACCACCACACCCAGCTTCTTTCTAGAGTTTAATAGTTATGTCTTACATTTAAGTCAGTGACCTATTTTGAGTTGATTTATACATGAGATAAGATGGTTGTTTTTGTTCTGGATGGTGTGCTACTCCTCATGGCTAGCGGAGGGCTTGGATTACTTGTGTACCTTTGTATACTTGTGGGGCTATTTCTAGGTTTCTTGTTCTTTTCATAGGTCTGTTGGTCTCCCTGACAGTGCTGTGCAGAATTCAGTATGGTTGCCTTGTAGTAAATCTTAGGAAGGGGACTTCTCCAACTTCATTCTTTATTCTACATAAATCCAGGAAGCATTTCTCTCTGAAAAAAAGAATAGCCAGGCCCTGGTAGTTCTCACCTATAATCGCTGCTACTTGGCCTAGGCAGGAAGATCCATGAGTCTCTTATCTCCAGTTCACAGCCAAAAGGTGGGAAGTAGAGCTGTGGCTCAAGTGGTGGAGCACTGGCCTTGAATACAAAAGTTCAAGGACAGTGCCCAGGCCCTAAGTTCAAGCACTAGGATTGGCATGTGCACATGAGTACACACACATAAACCAAAACCCAAACAAACAAAAACCAACCGAACAAAAATAAACAACTATAAAAATCTACTGATAATTCAAGTAGCCTTTACCTGCTCCTCCAGGTGTTTGGGGAAGCTGGTATAGAATGCCAGAGGGGAGGAGCTTCGCTTAGATTTTATGAATGGCTGCTTTGGTTGGAGCTGTGACTTGATGGGATGTTCTGTTTCCCTCAGGGCCATAACCATGCTTTCTCTCTTCACAGGGAACAGATGGAATCCCAGCTAGAAAAGGAGGCCCGATTCCGGCAGCTGATGGCCCACAGCTCCCACGACTCCGCTATCGACACCGATTCCATGGAGTGGGAAACGGAAGTGGTTGAGTTTGAAAGGGAGACGGTAAGATGCCTTGGGGTGGATGTATTTCCCTGCTGTCTTCCACATGAAGACTTTGTGGGAAGGAGAGGATGGCTCTGTGGCAGTGCCCCCATTTCATAGCTCTTGGGGTTACCTGTGGGGGCAGGAATGCATTCTTGCCCTGTAGCTGTCCAGCAGGGACAAGGCAGAGCAGTGGAGATGCTTAGCAGTGGCCAAAGGGGTATAAGGCAGCTTCTATGAGTAGGGACGGATGATGGCTGCTTTGCATTGTCAAGTGCTGCTGTTTTGACAGGAGGACGTTGACCTGAAGGCACTTGGGTTTGACATGGCCGAGGGTGTGAATGAGCCTTGTTTTCCTGGGGACTGTGGCATATTTGTCACTAAAGTGGACAAAGGAAGCATCGCTGATGGCCGCTTGAGGTAAGAGGTGAAGAGGCCCAGGCCTTGGTAGGGAAAGGCAGGGTCCTCCCACTGGATCCAGAGAGCCCCCAGGGCCCCAAGTGGCAGTGAAATGAGTACATCCCAACATCTGGGGACTCAGAGTCTGTCCAAGGTCTCAGATTTAGTTGAGTTGCTCTTTGAGGAAATTGTCTCTCAGGTGCCTTGGAATCTGGCTTTTCTCTGGGTACCAGGTGCTGTCTTTTGCTCCTCTGCGTGGTAAAGGGCTCAGTGGTAGGTGGTGAGAGACCGGGGCAGGCCCTGTTCTGACACTGCATGAAGTAACTTACACTACCCAGGAGCCGAGAGCTAAGAATCTCAGTTCAAAGCCAGCCTGGGCAGGAAAGTCCATGAGACTTCTATCCAGTTAACTACCATAATGCCAGGTATGGCTCAAGTGATAGAGTACCATCTCTGAGGGAGGAGGCTAAATAAGAGTATAAGGCCCTGAGTTCAAGCCTCATTACTGGTATCAAAAAATAAAATAGCTTACATAGTCTTACTGCTTGCAGAGGACTGGTATAAGCACTTTACAGTCCTGTGAGGCAGGTTCAATTATTGCCCCATGTTACAGGTGAGGACAGTGAAGGCCCAGAGGGAACAAGGGTAACAAAGCTGCTAAATGACAGAGCCAGGATTTGAATCTGCAAGCAATACACTTCTTTTTGGCCTTTGACCCTGAGGGCCACCCCCCATCCCCCCCCCCCCGGCCCTGAATGGGAGTGGCAAGGGCTACCACGGGCTGTAGGGTCTGCATGAGCACTGACCTGGCTGTACCTCTCCTCAGGGTCAATGACTGGCTGCTGAGGATCAACGATGTGGACCTAATCAATAAGGACAAGAAGCAGGCCATGAAGGCTCTTCTACATGGGGAGGGGGCTATCAACATGGTTGTGCGGCGCAGGAAGTCCCTGGGGGGGAAGGTGGTCACACCCTTGCACATCAACCTCAGTGGACAGAAAGGTAGTGGACCTGCTGGTGTGGCAGGTGCCCTTCTGGTAGAGAGGGAGGGGATTGCATGTGTATTCAGGAGTACAGGGGTATCATTTCCAGGGGTGCAGTACTGATGTCACTTTAGTGCCACCCCTGTGCGCTCCTGGCAGGCTGCTGTCTAGGTTCCAAGTGTCTGGTTCACCAGGCCTGATGTGATGAGTCTCGGGGGGATGGGGGGTGGCTGGGTGGGGTGCTGGGCTGAGTACAGTGTGTAAGGTCAGTCAGTAGAGATGGGATGGGGCAGCCAGGTCAGGTCACCCAGGGCCCTCCTGTGGCTTGCAGACAGTGGCATCAGTTTGGAGAATGGAGTGTTTGCTGCTGCCGTGGTGCCAGGAAGCCCTGCCGCCAAAGAAGGGTCCCTTGCCGTGGGAGACAGGATTGTTGCGGTGAGTCCTGAGGGCAGAGCAGGGGTGTCTGCTACACCTAGGGGCTACCTATGAGAGGACTGAGTCAGGCACAGAGTTTTATATCCATCTTGCTGTTACGGGGCATTGTACTATGTGAATACTGAAAAAAAACATTCTCCCTAATATGTGCCAAAATACTACAATAGGAAGTCTTATAGACAATTAGAAACCACAGAAAACATGAGGAAGATTGTTTTTATTGCTAGTGTATATATATATATATATATATATATATATATATATATATATATATATATTCTAATTTTTCTTCTGTATCTCTGTACAGAAATGTTTAGTAATGACAGTTTTCTAAAACATGAAACAAGTCCATCAAGATGTGATCTTTTAAAGAAAATTTTGTGCGTGTTGGAGTGGGGGGAAGTTGTATATTTTTGAGACAAGGTTGCCAAGGTTGGCTTCCACTGAATCTAAGTGCAAACACTTGGACTCCAGCAGTCTTCTTACCTCAGCCTCCTGAATAGCTGGGATTACAGGTGCAAACCACTGTGCCTGGCATAACAGTATGTTTTTACTAAACATCACTTTATTTTTTAGATTAGTCCTGTTTGTTATAAAACAATGAAGCGACACAAAACTGTTTAAAGTGGGAAGTGGTCTCCTTTTCCTCCCACAAGTCCTGTCCTAGAGATCTCTGGCTTGGATGTCTATACATTTCTGGTTTTGTTTTTTTTTTTCTAAATACAATAGGGATCTATGGTTTTCTCTCTTTTTTCCTTCCTTCCTTCCTTCGATTGTGGGCCCGAACTCTGGGCCTGGGTGCTGTCCCTCAGCTCTTCAGCACAAGGCTAGCATTCTACCACTTGAGCCACAGCACCACTTTCAGCTTTTTCTGCTTATGTACTGCTGAAGAATCAAACCCAGGGCCTCATGCATGCAAGGCAATTACTCTACCACTGAGCTACCTTCCCATCCCTTTCTTTTTTAACTATATACATATATATATATATGTGTGTATAGATATAGATATATACATATACACACATATGTATGTATATATGAAACACTGGTTTACACCTGTAATCCCAGCTACTCAGGAGGCTGAGGTAAGAAGACTGTTGGAGTCCAAGGCTTGGACTTGGATCTGGTGGAAGCCCACCTGGGCAACTTTCTCTCTCTCTCTCTCTCTCTCTCTCTCTCTCTCTCTCTCTCTCTCTCTCTCTCTCTCTCTCTCTCTCTCTCTGTCTCTCTCTCTCTCTCTCTCTCACACACACACACACACACACATATTTTTGTTTCTTTTCTTTTTGGTACTAGGGGTTGAAACTAGGTCGTTGTACTTATTAAGCAAGTCCTTTGCCACTGAGCTGCATCTCAGCCTACAGTTCTAATTCTATATTGTGGTTGTCTTTCCAAGTCTATCTTTATTCATGTGTCAGCCTCACAATGTTGGGCTGTCAATGTACAGTTTAAATCAACCCCTCCTGATAGACATGTGCATTTCCAGTATCTGTTGTTGTAAACAGGCCTACAGTGACATCTACCTGTGTGCATAGCCACTTCTAGGACACCTAATGGTATCTCAGTGACTAAACATTTAGAAATGCCAGGAGTTCACTGAACCAAAGCGTATGCATGGTTCTGACTTCTGACCGTTCTTCTGAAATTGAAAATGTCATGTACCTTTCCCTAGCACAAGTGCAAAATTCCAGTTATACAATGGGTATGTGACAATGCTTCCTTTGGTTCTAGACCCACTTACCTATTTCCCAGACAGAAGCCATGGTTAGCATTACAGTGTTTTCTTCCAGAAATATTACAAACAACTGCATTTCTACTTTTTGTTTTTATTGTATTTATTTTTGTTTTGTTGTAACCCAGATGGATTGCTCACATTACATTTTCTGTTTTTAATAGCATGTTCTGAGAGTCTCAGAACTTTACCTTTGCTTGAGTCCTTCCTTCCTTCCTTCCTTCCTGTTTCTTTTTTTTTGGGAGGGGGGAGGTTAGTTAATTGGAGATAAAGATCTCACGGATGGAAGTGGCGCTGTAGCTCAAGTGGTAGAGCGCTCGCCTTGAGCTGAAGAGCTGAGGGACAGCGCCCAGGCCCAGAGTTCAAGCCCCACGACCGACAAAAAAAAAAAAAAAAAAAAAAAAAAAAGATCTCACGGATTTTCCTGACCAGGCTGACTTTGAATCATGATCCTCACATCTCGCCTCCTGAGTAGTCAGGATTACGGTGTGAGCCACCAGCACCTGGCTTTTCTCATTTCCTTTTAAAAAAGGTTTCGCCGTGACTGGAAATGTGGCACAGATTCTTAGTGATCTTGGACAATTCTTCATCTCATGGTTAGGGTTTTCTCGGTCGCCTGTCTGCCCCCAGAGGCATGTGGGTTCATCTACCACCTAACACAGGATGGAGTGCGGCTGGAAGTTCTGAGCCATGGCAGTTATGTAGCAGGAAATTTCCCTGGGGTTCTTGGTGTTTTGGTCCTAAAAGGATAGTATGATGCTAAGGGTTGTGTTTCATTTGCTTCAGGAGCCCCTCACTTGACTTGGGCCTTTCTATGGAGGGACTTTCTCTCCTTTGCCAATCTCTGATCTGGCACCTGGCCTGCAGTCCACCACGGGTTAGCAGAGGAGGCATGCCAGTGGGACTGAGGTTGCCCTGCCAGGGGCCTGATTTGATTCTCTGCTTGGCCCTAGATCAATGGCATTGCACTGGACAACAAGTCTCTGAATGAATGTGAATCCCTACTGCGCAGCTGCCAGGACTCCTTGACCCTCTCCCTCCTGAAGGTAAGGACCCAGTACTTACTCTGTTCCCATCTTCTGGAGGGAGGACAATGCCCCAGCTTGGTGTCAGCAGGAAGGATGAAAACAGGATAGTTATTACAGAATGCAGGTGAACCTGAAATCTGGCTGGATCCTGGTTGAAAAAGAAAAGGCAGTTAGAAAGGCTGCGTTGGGGACAGTTGGACACGTTTGAATTTGGACTGGATAATTAGGTTGTCTTAAGTAATGCTTAGCTTTTTTAGGTGATGGCGTTGGTAGGAAATTGGATTTATTTGAGGAAGTAGAGACTACAGTTGTTAGGGGTGAAAGTCAAGGTATTTGTGATTTTCCAGTGTTCTGAGATTACCAATACAGGTTCGAGGAACAGGGAATATCCAGCCCGTGGACTTTATGTGCCAGGACAAGCTCGTGACACTTCTTGTTGGCTACCCATTGCCTGACTGCCTGTATTGATCATTTTATATGGCTCCTAATGATGTTGTAAATATCTAAATAGTCCTTGGCAGGAACAAGGCTCCTCGTCCCTGGACTGTAGATGATAAAGACAATCTGATAAAATATTATTGAATTTAGTTAATGGGTTTATGCACATCCATTGTATGTCCCTATCATTTGTCTACCTGATTAAAAAATTAATCATCAGCTGGGCGCCCATGGCTCATGCCATCTCTGCTACTCAGAATGCTGAGATCTGAGGATCGCAGTTCAAAACCAGCCGGGGCAGGAAAGTCCGTGAGACTCTTATCTCCAATGAACCAGTAGAAAACAGGAAGTGGTCTGTGGCTCAAGTGGTAGAATGCTAGCCTTGAACTGAAGAGCGAGTCCAGGCCCGAGTTCAAGTCCCATGACCAATAATAATAATAATAATAATAATAATAATAATAATAAAAGGTTGGAAAATAGACCCATCTCTTTCACTAAAAGATGCTTTCTAAGTTTATTATTTTAAAATCAATAGACTTTTTTTTTTTTTAATACTAGAGACTTTTTTGGAAGTGGTTTTAGATTTTTCAGAGCTGCTAGGCTGGTCCAGAGAATTACCACGTACTCTCTTACCTAGGCCCTCACTACTGTCCCTCCCTCTGCTCCTCATTTTCCCTATTATTGCCAAGATGCCAAGATATAGTATGTGGTACATGCAAGATATAGTACGTGGTACATAGTATATAAATGGTGAGTCGCCATGCTGCCCGGTTCACATGAGGGTTCCTTATGCTTCATTACTTGAGTGTTGTATGTTCTGTGGGTTCTGGCAAATGTGTACTAAGGTGACCACCATTACAGTATTATAAAGGATGGTTTGCCGCTGTAAAAAAAAAAAATTCCCTGTGCTATGCCCATTTATTCCCATCTCTCCTAAGCTCCCTATTCCCCCCACCCCATCATTTTTCTGCTTGCCTTTCCCAGAGTGCTATGTGGTGGGAGCTCCTCAGTATATAGGCTCCTCAGATAACTACTTAGTCACCTGCATTTAGGGTCATCCTCCTCGTATCTCTGTGGCTTGGTAGCTCACCTCTGTTTAGCTCTGGTTAGTATTCTGTGGCCTGGATGTGACACGAGGATTGACCGAATGCTTAGTGCAGGTAGTGCGGATAGTAGTGAAAGTCAGAAGTATTTCATAGCTGTCTTGTGAATTTCAAAGCAGCCAGATGCCACATGCATGTGTGTGCTTGTCCACTGCTCCACTGTGGGGGTGGCGTTCAGCTCCTGGTCCTACATCTCACCTTCTTTTTCTTACCTCTCTGCCACCCCTGCTCCTCAGGTGTTCCCTCAGAGCTCCTCATGGAGTGGCCAGAACATCTTCGAAAACACCAAGGACTCTGACAAGTTGTTGGGTTTCCGAGCCCATGGGCCCGAGGTCCAGGTACACAACAAGCGGAACTTGGTGCAGCACAATAACTCCACACAGACGGACATCTTCTACTTGGACCAGCTGGAGGACCGCAAGGACTTGGGCCTGTCTGGAGGCAGCAGCTCCTTTCTGCACAAGCCTTTCCCCATCTCCCCTCAGGCCTGTCCCAGCACTTCCGAGCGGAGCCTGAGCTCCTTCCGCTCCGATGCCTCAGGGGAGCGTCCCTATGGGCTGGCAGACATTCGGAGCCGGCGGCCGCTGCTGCCCTTCGAGACTGACGTGGGCCCTTGTGGGGCAGTGGAGCCCCCCCTGGACAAGGTTGACCCTGAGGGCTCCAATAGCGGTGGGACCTGGCCTAAGGCCGTGCTCAGCTCCACAGCAGGGCCAGAAAAGCTGTCCGTCTACAAAAAGCCAAAGCAAAGAAAGTCTATCTTCGACCCAAACACTTTCAAACGTCCCCAGACACCCCCCAAAATAGACTACCTGCTCCCAGGCCCTGGGCCGGCTCATTCCCCCCAGCCCTCAAAGAGGGTGGGTTCTCTTACGCCCCCCAAACCACCCAGGAGGAGTGACTCCATCAAGTTCCAGCACAGACTGGAAACTAGTTCCGAGTCAGAGGCCACTTTGGTGGGCAGCTCCCCGTCTACCAGCCCCCCGAGCGCCCCACCTCCCGACATGGATCCTGGGGAGCCCATGCATGCTTCACCCCCTCGCAAGGCCAGGGTGCGCATCGCCTCCAGCTACTACCACGAAGGAGATGGGGACCCATTCTGCCTGCCCGCCAAGAAGTCCTGTGAGGAGGACCTTACTTCCCAGAAGGCAGAGGAGCTGGGGCAGAAGCGCCGCCGCCCAAAGTCGGCTCCCAGTTTTTGGCCCAAGCTTGCTCCGGTAGTGATTCCTGCTCAGTGCCTGGAGGTAGAGTTGAGCCTGAGGTGGGAGGAGATGGCCATGGGGATGCTACAAAAAGGAGCTCTGTACCCATGAGTTAGGCTGGTGCCTGGCATGGACTGGGGAGCGGTTGGGGTATGAAGGGATACCAGCAGGAAGTATCCCCCCGCACTGGGAGGTGGGACATGAGTGTGGGGGGTGAATGGGAGTAGAAGTGTGGCATCATAGAGAACATGTTCTTGGGCTTGGCATTTGCGTTGCCTGTTCAACAAGAAGCTTTTGGACTTGTACAACAGAGCCAGGTGAATGGCCTTGCCCTGTAGAGTTTGGAGGGATGCGTGGCTCACAGGAGACTGTTAGCTGGCAGCCCCTGATTGTGTGTGCTGTAGTTTGCACAAGGGGCGGTGGAGGGTTGACACCCTCCCAGACACCAGTCCAGCCGCACTCACACCCACTACAATCTGTGCTGTTGAGCTGTGTCCTGAGGCACACATCCTTCTTATCTACTCAGAGTTTATTTGAAGGAAGGGTAGCTGTCTTTTTTTTTTTTGGTTCAGAGACTTGAACTCAGAACCTGGGTGCTGTCCTTCAGCTTTTTCAATCAAGAGTGCTCTTATCATTTTGAGTCATACCTCCATTTTCACCTGGTACTCTGCCATTTGAGCCATATCTCCTTTTTCATCTGGTGTTCTAACATTTGAGCCACACCTCCTTTTTCTACCTGGTACTCTTAACATTTGAGCCCTACCTCCATTTCTGGCTTTGTGGTGGCTAATTGGAGATAAGAGTCTCACTGACTTTCCTGTCTGGGCTGGCTTTGAATTGGGATCCTGAGGCCTCAACCTCTTGAGTAAATAAGATTGTGAACCACTGGCACCCAGCTTGTGGTTATCTTCTGAAGGATTTGTAAAGGAAGCCTTTCCCTCCCAGTTGTGTAAGCCAACACCTCCTGAGCCTGAGGAGTCAGAGTCTGTGCATCTTGGCGGACCTTGGGCAGAATATTTCACTGTGCCCAGCAAATACCCCTTGTCTTTGTTTCTACAGGAACAGAAGTGCAGCCCGGCCAGTGGTGAGCTCTCCCCGGAGGCCCAGGAGTGGTCCCCATACTCACCAGGGCATCCTGGTCGGCATAACAATCCCCCACTCTACCCCAACAGGCCATCCGTGGGTGAGTTGGCAAGATCAGGACTGGGAACAGGGTTGGCATGGACTCATAAGGCTGCACAGGCCCCATCGAAGAGGAGCCTGCTGTGGCTCTCAGCCCTAGGCCTAGGGGACCTGGAGTTGCTTCCCTGTCTGCTTCCATATCATGTGCTCTCTTTCCATTGCCGCTGCAGTGATAGGAACTCTGTAAGGCTTTTTTGTTTTTTACTTTTTAATACATGGGGAAAGGCCAAAGCCACAAAGCCAACCAGTGGTTAAAACTCTTCTCTTACAACCTTTTTCCTACAAGCCTGTGGCTATGAGCCTGCTAGATGAAAGAGAGTTTGCTCCAGTCCAGGGCTGTGTGGTTGCTTTGGGGCAGTCCTGCTTACCCTGCCCATTTCTAGGCACTGTTCCTCGGAGCATGACCCCCAGCACCACCGTGAACTCCATCCTGAGAAACCCCATCTACACTGTGCGCAGCCACAGGGTTGGCCCCTGCAGCTCCCCGCCCGTACCTCGTGACGCTGGCCCCCAGGGCTTGCCTACCAGGTATGCACACGCACCTGTATTTCCCTGAGCCCCAGCTGTCCTGCCGTTAGAGTGAGGCCTTACTGGCTGCCCTGTGTATATATCCCTTTGACTGCCTGAAGGCCGCTGTTAGGTCCCACTTGTGAGAAGTGGCTGGGGGCAGTCTGCAGTCTCCATCCAGGAAGGAGTGGCTTCTGGTCCTCCCCTCGGGCTCAGGGAGGCCCAGGCAGCGACCGTGTCTGGCCCTGAGCTTTCTCCCCAACCCTTCACCTCTCTGGTTCTCTTGCAGTGTCCAGCACCAGGGACGCCTGAGTCTAGACCTGAGCCACAGGGCCTGTGGTGACTATTCTGAGATGAGAGCCTCCCACGGTTCCAACTCCCTGCCCTCCAGTGCCCGCCTTGGTAACTGCCACTCAGGCCTCCCCACCCTATGGGCTTCCTGCATGGGCTCTGCTCCCTCCTGGGCCAACCTCGGCTCCTTCCTTGGGAGGGAGGACTTCCTGGTCTCATGCCTATGGTGCTCTGAGAACCGCTGCCCTCCACCTGTAGCTTTTATTAGTGGAGAGAGCCCTGCCCCTGTCCCTGGCTTATTGGCCATTCTTGGTGTTTATATAGCCATTTCCTCAGGAAAAATATAACTCAGAGGAGAGGCTCTTGTGACTGGAGAGGTACCCAGCTTTGGGGCTGAGGAGAGAAGACAGTATCTGCCCACATCACCTTGGTTCCATTTGCGTCCCAGGCTTTCAGTGTGTTGAGGGGTGGTAGGACTCCTGAAGCAATCTGTTTTCTCAGTATGTCCTAACCCTAGGAGGCAGGCATCTATTTTTTCTTTTACATTACAGGTCCCACGGGGATGTGTGACAGTTTGAGCCTGTCACTCTTCTGTCTGCTATATGATTGTATGCTGTTAGGGCTGGTGTGTTTCATCATGAGGTCTGAAGCTTTCTTTGTCTCCCTGCAATAGGGTCTTCTAGTAACTTGCAGTTCAAGGCAGAGCGCATTAAGATCCCATTAACACCGAGATACCCCCGGTCTGTCATGGGCTCTGACAGAGGTAAGCAGTGGACATGGCCTCTGGTGCTTGGCCTGCCATCCTGCCTGTCCTCTTGTGGAACCTCTGGGTAGAGCTGATCTGGTTTGCTGATCATCTCAGCCAGTCAGTCAAGGCTTGCTGAGCTCTGCCTTAGGCCTGGTACTGTGAGGCTGTGAGGCTGTGAGGCAGTCTGAACCCAGGCCCTGTGATTCTGTGTCTGGACAGCAGAACATGACCGTGTTCCATCTTCTCTCAGCAGGCTCACTGTCACATTCTGAGTGCAGCACCCCTCCTCGGTCACCCCTGAGTGTTGACACCCTGTCCTCTTGTAGCCAGCCCCAGACCTCAGCTTCCACATTGCCCCGGATTGCCGTTAACCCTGCGTCCCTTGGGGAACGGAGAAAAGACAGGTGAGTGGTGTGTGTGTGTGTGTGTGTGTGTGTGTGTGTGTGTGTGTGTGTGTGTGTGTGTGTGTGTGTGTGTGTGTGTGTGTGGTGTGTGGTGTGTGGTGTGTGGTGTGTGTGTGCGTGGTGTGTGTGTGTGTGTTGTGTGTGAGGGGGGATTGGGGGACGGCATCTATGGCCAGGACTAAAGCTCAGGCTTAGGATAGGAGGAGCCTAGAGGGACCCAGCCACCCTCATTTGGGTCACCCAGTAGCCAGTGGCATCCTGCTCAGCATGTCATTTGGATGTCACTGTGGCACTTGGTACAGGGGCTTCGTCCCAGCAGAGAGGCAGGGCATGTGTCGATGCAGGGATGGAAGGGATAGGTTCCTTCCACTGAGGCATGACAAGGAGTGATTCTGGAGATGACCTGGTGGTGACAGGAATGTCAGAGTACCATCTACTATTTCCTAGGTCCATGTTTAGCATTTCACACATCTTAAGTTATGAACGCATCATAATTGCTCTGATGTATTAGCCCTGTTGGACAGATGAAGAAATTAGGTGATCTGTGTGGTCATGGAGTTTAGCAACTGTCCTGACTTGACTAGAGCCAAGGCTCCTCCTTACCCTATACTTTCTCGTCCCAGATCTATTGGCTCTATCTCTAGGTTCTTCTGTCTTGCTCACCCAAGGCTTTTTATTGTAAGGTGCAGCATACACAAAGAGAAGCTAAGGGCACAGCTTAGCTATTCATTGGTTTAGTTTTTTAAGTGTGGGTCGTTTCAGAACATGGCTGAAGGTTTTCTTCCAGTAGGGCGACCAGTGGCCTCCTCTGTGGTCCCTTTCCTTGCATTACCCTCACCCCGTTCTTTTTTTTTTTTTTGGTCATGGGGCTGGAACTCTGGGCTTGGGCGTTGTCCCTCAGCTCTTCAGCTCAAGGCTAGCGCTCTACCACTTGAGCCACAGCACCACTTCCAGTTTTCTGGTGATTTATTGGAGATTAGTGTCTCACAGACTTTCCTGCCTGGACTGGCTTTGAACCATAATCCTCAGATCTCAGCCTCCTGAGTAGCTAGGATTATAGGCATGAGCCACCAACACCCAGCCCTCTCTCTGTTCTAAATGGAGCTTTTCTAGATCCATTTACAATCTAGCAAGTAGAGCAGCAGGAGTTGGGGAAAACATTGTAGCTAGATCGTATTTGACTGGAGGATCTTAACTTATGAGAACATGGTCTCAGCAGGTATTCACCTAAGAGACCAAAGGGAGCAGAAGGTACCTAAACTCCAGGCTGAGCCTGGGCCATCAGACTTTACCCTGGTAACACACGTGGGTGCACATAGGGGTGGGCTTTCTTGAGTGAAGGGGAGCACCCTTCTTTGCCTCCCCTCCATGTACAAAGCTGGGAACTGCACCAGGAGAGGAGAACTATGAGTGATTCCTGACTCCCAGTGCTATGACACAGTTAGATATGGGTTTAACCTCTGTGGCCCGAGCAGCAGCTTACTTACTGATTGAAAGTCATACCTTTGTTTTGTTCTTGTTTTTTTGTTGTTGTTGTTGTTGTTGTTGTTCTGGTCCTGGAGTGTGAACTCAGGGCGCTGGCATTGTCCCTGAGCAGTGTTTGAGATCAAAGCTAGCGCTCTACCACTTCTGGTTTTGGGGGGGTTTTTTTTGTTTTTGTTTTTTTTTTTGGTGGTGGTTAATTGGAGATAAGAGTCTCAAAGACTTTGCTGCCCGGCTGGCTTTGAACCACGAGCCTTTGATTTCAGCCTCTGAGTAGCTAGGATTACAGGTGTGAGCCATTGATGCTTGGTGAGGGTATTACCTTTTTGTCCTGATTCAGAAGTTGGAAGAAGAAAAAAGTTATAGAACCAGACAGACATTCAGTTGCTATTCACCCCCCCCCCCCACACACACATACATTTGTGTGGTATGTATGGGACTGACGAGGGGCAAGGCACTGTCTCTCAGCTTTTCACTCAAGGCTGACACTCTACCATATCACTTGAGCCACAGCTGTACTTCCAGCTTTTTGCTGGAAGGTCTCACACACTTTCCTGCCTGGACTGGAAAGTCCTCAGATCTCAGCCTCCTGAGTATCTAGGATTACAGGAGTGAGCCACCAACACTTAGTTTTAAAAATATATATATTTAATGCTTGTTTTATTTATATTATTTTACACACATAATTACATCCTCTTTAATTAACATCTTTTCGGTGCCTTGTGATTTGTAAGTATAACTATCATAAACCTGTTTTAAAAGCACATTATTCCAAGAAAACTTAGTGCAAAATATCAGACATATAAACTATCCTGAGGATTCACAAGTAACGACTGTTGCCGACCACCTCACTGAGAGACGTGAGTTGTGCATTCTCGGTCTGTCCTCTGTGGAGATCTACGTGTGAGTGCACACGTCACGTACCTGTGTGCACAGCTTACTGAACATGGAATTACCTGTGGTCCACCGTGTCTTGCCAGGTCAGGAAGCTGTGATGTATAGTAATTCAGGCAGCTTCCTGGCTTCTGTGTGCCTGTCACGTTGTCTTTCTTGCCTATTCCTGTGTTGAGATAAACCTGTTAGGTGGAGATAAAGCTAACCAAAGGGCCGTCTGTGTGTGTGTGTGTGAAGGAGGAGGAATGGCACACCAAACCCAGCTCAACCCCACCTGCAGGTGGCTGCGAGGGAGTGGCTTCGTCCTCCCTGGCCTGTGCCCTGCTCCATCATTTCAGGTTGGAGTGTGAGGATGGCACTAAGGGGGGGGGGGAAGCTTGGTAAGGGTTCTTGCCGCTTGGAATCACTTGATGCCCTCTCACGTAGTCGAGTGACTATGGGTGTGCGGAACTGGTGAGTTTGGGAAGTAAGGATAACTTGGGAGGATGGTGAGAGCAAAGACAATTAAAAAAAAAGAATTTTAGTCTGCTGTTCCAAAACTGCAGGGACCCAAACTGGCCTGCTGAGCTGTGGACTGCTCTGCCTCTTGACAGCAAGGGTGCCTGCCTCTGGCTCCTCACCATATGGGCAAGAAAGACCCAAGAAATGAACACCAGACTGGTTCCCTCCTGTGGCCTAGACTTTGTCCTCTATGGCCTGGAGGAAACCCAGGGCTGTGATGCTTCAGCCCTGGGCTAGGGCTGGGTGTGGTCCCCCGTTTTTTTTCTGTGTGCATGTTGCAGGTGGATGGATTGTCTTCCTTCTCTGAGCTCACTTCTCTTTGACCTTTGTCCATCCAGGTGTTTCTTCCACCACAGATCTCTTCTGAGGCTGCCCGTGGCCGCCAGGCCCAGGTCTTCCTCGCTGAGGAGTCTGAGGTTGGCCTGACATGAGGCTCCCATGTGCCCCTACCCCTCGTGCCCTGGGGCCTGGTGGATGGCTCCTTGGGAAGCGAGTGCATGGTCACAGCCTTGCTCAGAGCCTCCTTGCTCCTCTTTTTCTCATGGCTTGGATTTGCAGCCGCTTAATTTTCATGATCAGTTCACATCACCCTATGTAGCCAGGAAACATGAAAACAGATGGTTTCTCCTCCACTTTTCTAGAGCGAGTGTCATTCTAGAAGCCATTTCTGGTCTCCCAGAGGGTGTCTTGAGACTTGCCCTCCCCTGGGGGTTTATAAATTGCATGTCCCGAGTACACTCCTTTCAACAACTCAAATGTTGTATTGTCCCTGTGTCAGTGTGGTGTTCTGTTGGACTGTTGTCTGTTTCTGAGGCTGGGTGTTTCCATGTTCATTTGGGTGTGCTGTGTATATATTGCATGACATTTCAAGAACATACATGTTTGTCCATACAGAGGCCGAGTCATCATGTCCCCACCTAGCTGCGTCACGGCAGGAGCCCCGGGCGCTGAACCCTCCCTGCACGCATGACTGCACGTCCTGTCTCATGCTCCTCATGCTTTTCCTTTGGGTCTGAGTCCCCCCCCCAAAAAAAAAAAAAAAAAACCTTTGTCTTTTTTCCAAGGCCTTACGTGGAAGAACCACGCCACGTGAAGGTGCAGAAGGGCTCAGAGCCCCTGGGCATCTCCATTGTGAGTGGAGAGAAGGGTGGCATCTATGTCTCCAAAGTGACCGTGGGGAGTATCGCCCACCAGGCTGGCCTTGAGTATGGGGACCAGTTGCTCGAGGTAAGAGGGCATGGCCCCCTTTTCTCTTTTCCTGTCCTTCTCCTCTGAAAAAGCATTGTTTCCAGGCCTCAGCCCCTGGCCCATCATAGAACCTACCCTGGGTGTCTCCCCCAGTTCAATGGCATAAACCTGCGGAGCGCCACTGAGCAGCAGGCCCGGCTCATCATTGGGCAGCAGTGCGATACCATCACCATACTGGCCCAGTACAACCCACAGATGCACCAGCTCAGCAGCCACTCTCGCTCCAGGTGAAGCCTCCCCCAAGGGCCCCTGGTCTGGCATGGAAAAGGTGGTTGTGGCAGGTATACTGTTCACAAGGGGGCGTCCGGTCCTTTCTGACTTGTGGTAGGTATGGGGGCGGGAAAGAGGATCTGACAGCTACAAGTTCTGGGGATTCTGTTACTGGTAAAGGGAGGTGAGTAGCCTAGGACTTTGGAGAACGGCTGTCTATGCAGAACATGTCACAATAGAGGCCTTGTGATAGTCAAGAGCAGAAGCATTTGGGGACAAGCTGCTGCTGCTTTTTTTTTGGTCTGGGTGTGTAGTTCCTGAGCTTTTTTTTCGTTTCTTTTTTTTCTTTTTTTTTTTTTGCTCCCAAGCTAGTGTTCTACTACTTGAGCCACAGTGGTACTTCCAGCTTTTTTGGTAGTTAATTGGAGATAAAGAGTTTCATGGACATTTCTGCCCAGATTGGGTTTGAACCGTGATCCTCAGCTCTCAGCCTCCTGAGCGGCGAGGGTTACAGGTGTGAGTCACCAGCACCCAGCTCAGCGATAAGATTCTTGTTCAGCGGTTGCTTGTCTTTCCACAAGCAAATGCTGGCCACCTGCCTGTATTCATCCTTGTGCTCAGAGTCACAGGGCAGATGACAGGAGGAGCTCTGCACAGCTGTACCACATGGCTCAGCAGGGGAGACAGATGCCGAGGCAGAGGACAGGGACAGTGGCTTCAAGTGGCCCCTAGGCTGGACACCTTTGGAGAGGAGCTCTGAGTTGAGGTCTGACAGATCCTGGGGGCCAGGTGACATGAGCCCCTAGCGTGTGTGCCTTGGCTCAGAGCACAGAGCAGTCTGACCTGTTAGCCACTCACAGGCCAAATCTGGCTGCCACTGTAGATGTAGTGGCTCAGGGTAGCCGTGTGCACGTTCTGACTTCGGTCCTCCGTCCTAGCTCCCACCTGGACCCTGCTGGTGTCCACTCTACTCTTCAGGGCAGCGGTGCCACCACCCCAGAGCACCCCTCAGTCATTGACCCACTGATGGAGCAGGACGAAGGCCCTGGCACCCCTCCAGCCAAGCAGAGCACTTCCAGCTCTAGGTGAGCAGATACAGGCGGTAGGAGCCCAGGTAGTCTTCTGCCTTTGTGGGGCTGAGCCACCTCAGAGGGGCGTGGGCACTGGGCACCCACCACATACGGGTCCTGAAAGATCTGGGGTGGGAGACAGACGTGTTCGTCCCGTTGTTTCTCCTTCTCTTGCCTCTTCCCTTCCTCTCTCATTTCCTCATGACTCCTTTGTTATGTTCCTTCTTCAGTATCTCCTGTTGTTGCTTGCTTGTTTTCTGATTCAGTCTCCAGACACCATCCCACAGTCATTTCCATCTAAGCCCTGGGGGTTCTGGCTGGTGAGCATCACTGCTGTCCTCAGGGAGGTGCCAGGCTAGGGCCTGCCCGTGTGTGGCCAGTCATATGATCAGGGGTCTGCCAGAGCCATCCGGAGGTGCAAAGACTCTTGAGACAACTAGGTGCAAATGTCACGAGCAGGCCCTGCAGAGAAGCCGGGCGGGGGGAGCAGCATCAGGGCTGGACAGGTGCTCTTGAGAACGGCACATCCATCAGCCTGGCTAGGGACCAGCAGAGGGCCACCTAGGCTAGGGTGCAAGACTGTCGCTCCTCAGTCCTGCAGGAGCCACTTTAGCAAAGCCCCAGCGTCACCCAGGAGGAAGTGGTTTGGTACTGCCCATCAGTACCCTGCCATGCGGGAACCTACTAGCCACCAGATTTTTACCTCAGGCAGGCTCCCCCCCACCCCCGCCCCCCCACCCAGGAGGCTTCCGCTGTCCTACCTCCTTTACTTCCCTCACCAAAGTTCTTGATGGCAAAGATCCTGCCTGAGTTGGCTTGGGGAGCTGCTGTGCGGGGGACAGAACGGAGGCAGACAAAGCCAGGCGCTGGTGGCTCACGCCTGTAATCCTAGCTACTCAGGAGGCTGAGATCTGAGGATCGTGGTTCAAAGCCAGCCCGGGCAGGAGAGACTGTGAGACTCCTATCTCCAATAAACCACCAGAAAACCGGAAGTGGCGCTGTAGCTCAAGCGGTAGAGCGCTCGCCTTGAGCTGAAGAGCTGAGGGACAGCACCCAGGCCCAGAGTTCAAGCCCTACGACCAACAAAAAAAAAAGAACTGAGGCAGACATGCACGGTCCAGGTGGGAGGGATGCCTCCTCAGGCATTGGAAGGATGTGGGGAGAGGAAGCAGGACCATTGGCTTCAGCTCTGCCCTTTACTGGCTTTGTGGCCTCTGGCCTTGTCTCCCCCCCCCCCCCCCCCCCCGCATGCTGCCTCTCTGCCTCTTGTCCTGTCAATGTGTCAGTGAGACCTAAGCCGCAGGGTAAGCCTACCTCTCAGCCCCCTGGGGTTCTCAGGCTGGTAAAGCACACAGAGGCGCTCAGGGTGCCAGCCATTGCTTTGTCTCTTCACACGTGCCTTCTTCCCTCTGCGTGATCCTTCCTCAAAGGATGTTGGGAGATGCCAGCAAGAAGACGGCGGAGCCCCGAGTTGTCTCCCTCAAGAAGTCCCCACTGGAGCTTGGAGTGCACGTGTGTGGCGGGAACTTGCGCGGGGTGTTTGTGGCCGAGGTGGAGGATGACAGTGCTGCCCGAGGACCCGATGGCCTTGTGCCGGGAGACCTCATCCTCGAGGTAAGTCTGCTGCTTGGAAGGCCAGGCCCCGTCTGCCCTCTTGCTTTGCCTCGTCGTCGTCGTCATCATCATCGTTGTCTGGTTGACCCGTAAGTGTTGATGACTTGTCTTTGTAAATCTGCAAGGTTACCCGGTCCCTCTGGAGGGGCCACTGGGCAGCGAGCAGGCCGCCATGGCACACTGAGGGCTCAGTCTCAGCTTGGGTCTTGGCCAGCCAGAAGGAAGTGTGCATTATCGAGAGCAGCAGGCCCTGGAGCTGGTGGGAGGGTGCCCTCTCCATCTCAGTGAGGAGATGGCACAGAGGTAGCACAGGTGCTGTTTTAAAAGCAGGAGGCAGGGCCCCTAACCTGCTGGGGGCCCAGTGGAGGTGGAGCAGAGGCTCAGCAGGGGACCCAGAGGCCAGGAAACATGCACAGGGCTGGGGTGCTGGGGAGACCAACAAGGATCCAAGCCTTTTCTGTTGGGGTTGGGGAGGGTAGGCAGAGTCAGATCTGGGGATGTGGACTCTGCCTTGATGCCCAAACTGGCCAATTCTCATCCTGGCCCCCCTGTCCTCGGTCAGTATGGCAACCAGGAGGTACGGAATAAGACTGTGGAGGAGGTGTATGTGGAGATGCTGAAGCCCAAAGATGGCGTCCGCCTGAAGGTGCAGTACCGCCCTGAGGAATTCGCCAGGATCAAGGGCCTCCCTGGAGACAGCTTCTACATCAGGTGCCAGTAGAGGGGATCTGGGGCCAGGGGAGGGCCGCTGCTGTGGATGGTTCTGGTGACTGGATCCTCTGTGTTCCTTTGCCTCCAAGGCTGGGCCAGCATCCACATTACTCATGTCTGAGGTGAGGTGCTTTTGACTTAGGAATATCCTGAGGGACATCCTTAGGGGACCACACGGACTCCCTCTCTGGGGTTTAGGGCTGTGGAGTTGTCATCTCCATTTACCAGTGTCTTCAGAGTTCTCTGCGGTGGATGTGGATTTCAGTTGCCTACTGTGCCTCTAAGTATCAGGAGACCCCGGCACATGCAGACAACATCAGGCATCCTCTAGAGTGGGCGTGGAGCGGCCCCGATGCTCCCTGAGGTGGCTTTGCGACAGCAGAACGGATGGGAGCAGCGATAGGGGTGGGCGTCAATGTTTCCATCTTAGGGTGGCCCGCCTGTCACAGGGTCTGGGGGCCTTCGCTTCTGTGCATGGGAAAGGCTCATTTGGAGTGAGCCCACAGTGTTAGGGAAGGAACTGGAATGCCTGTGTCTTATTCAGTAAAGCATGGGACTCCCTCTTTTAAAAACCATCCAAAGGATGGAGATCTTGTGTTGGTCACTGGGGACAGCCTGGAACCTGGTGGCAGACCTAGCAGCCTGTCTGCCTAAGGCTGTTTCCTCGGCAGCCTGTGCCCTCCTGATAGAATGCCCTCTGTCCCATGGTCCAGGGCCCTGTATGACCGGCTGGCAGAGGTGGAGCCTGAGCTGAGTTTTAAGAAAGATGACATCCTCTATGTGGATGACACCTTGCCCCAGGGCACGTTTGGGTCCTGGATGGCTTGGCAGCTGGATGAAAATGCCCAGAAGATCCAGCGCGGACAGATTCCCAGCAAATATGTGTAAGTGTTCTGCCTTTCGGAGGTGGGCGAGGCCGAGCCTGTCTGCTGGGGAACTCTCTGTTGCTCACTCAACTTCAGGGTTGTACCTGTTGCTAAAATCAGTTGTCTAGGAGCTAGGCTGAAGTGATGTGTAGAAGCCTGGGAGCAAGTAGGAGTATGACTTATTTTTTCCAACAGAGCTGAAGCTCTAGACCGTACACACGCCCCATGTACAATTCAGTGGTCTTTAGTATATTTATGGATATGTCAATTTCTGAGGCATTTCACTGCCTCCAAGAGAAACTCCACACCCATTAGTGATTAGTCTATGTCAGTCTGTTTCCTTTTGCTATAACAAAGTACCGGAAGCAAGGAAATATACAAAGAAAACAAGTTTATTTAACTTTTACTTCTGGGTGCTGAGGGTGCATTATCGGGGCCCCATCTCATTGGCCTCTGGCAGGCCTCCTGGGCTGTCAACGTTATGGTGGGACACAGAAGGAGCCTGGGGTTGGTGATGTAGTTTTTGGTAGAGCGTTAGCCAATGAGCAAAAGCATCAGGTACTAAGTTCGAATCCCAGTCTCGGACCTAAAAAAAAAAAGCAGGGAGTGGGGAGCCAACCTTGTGCAGACAGGAGAGGACACTGGGCTGGAGAGGAAAAGGACACTCAAGTTTGCTCTTTCTATAGCAACCTACTCCTACGGGAACTGGGGCCCCATGAGGACTGTGTTAGACTCTTCCAAGGGCAGGGCCTGTAGTGACCTCACCGTCTTCCACAGGGTACTTAAAGCTTTCAGCCCCACATTGCCATAAAGGGGACTAAACTTTCAGCATCCAGCCTCTGGGGGACGCACTGACACCATAGCACACCCCTAGCCTGGCCCCGGTGGGCGCCCCTCCCCCCACGCCCTGTGGCTGCCTGCTGCCCTGCCACCATTAGTTCCAGGAGGCTTGAAGGGATCACAGAGGCCTGTGTTCCCTTCCTGTGTCTGCCTGGTGCTCCCCAGCACTGACATGTCCCGACCGCAGGATGGACCAGGAGTTCTCCAGGAGGCTCAGCATGTCTGAGGTGAAGGACGACAACGGCGCTGCCAAGACGCTGTCGGCGGCCGCTCGCCGGTCCTTCTTCCGCAGGAAGCACAAGCACAAGCGCAGCGGGTCTAAAGACGGGAAGGACCTCCTGGCCCTGGACACCTTTTCTAATGACTCCCTTCCGCTCTTTGAAGGCAAGTGGCGGCGGAGCTTGTGTTGCTGTGGGATCCCGGGTTGGGGGTGCCGAGGCGTCACCGGGGGCTGAAGGATGTCACGTTTCACTGGGCATTTGCCCACAAATCTGGAGGCGGGCCCTGAGAGACTTGACTTCTCTGCCATGTCCCTGTCTCAGCTGGCGGGTGCTCTAGGCGGGGCTTCATCTGAGGACCCAGGTTCCTAATGTTTTAAGACTCTGCCATCTCCTGAGGGTCGCTCCCATCTCCATGGCTCACAGCCAGCACCACTCAAATTCTGCCTCCTGGGTTAGGGGCCAAGGAAAGGATAAAAGTCTCTCCTGTTACCTCCTGGGCAGGCCTGGGCTACACGAGTATGCCTACCTGCAGGGGAAGCTATGGCACCTGAGGTTACATCCCTAGTAAGCAGAGGAGAAGGAGATGGGGCTGGATTGCAATGGGCGTAAGACACCTGAGGGAGGATTGAAGCCGAAGAAAGTGTATGATGACGAGCCTGTATCAGTTGGCTGCCGTGTCTGCAGGGGCAGGCTAAGCCTGCACCTGACTCCATGACTGATGGTGCCCACGGGTGCCTGCCACTTGGGACTTCATTGCTAAAGCCAGGGAGGTCCCAGGAAGGGTCTGGAGCTGCTCATTCTCTTGGCTCTGATTTGTGGCGTGAAAAGGGTGAGCAAGCTCAGGGAGCACAGGTGCCCGGGCCTGCTGCTGCCCAGGCTGAGCCCAGGACACATGTGTCTTTGCCTCTCAGACTCGGTGAGCCTGGCCTATCAGCGGGTCCAGAAGGTAGACTGCACCTCGCTGAGGCCAGTCCTGATTCTGGGGCCATTACTGGATGTGGTGAAGGAGATGCTGGTGAACGAGGCACCTGGCAAGTTCTGCAGATGCCCGCTTGGTAAGGGAGCCCTCTTGTGCCTACTGGACTGTCTCCCTACCTACCTGCCTCCCTGCTCATGGACACTGGGCCATGAACACAGCATTTCATGGCCCTGTTCACTTGGGACAGAGACATTTGAGGTCTCCAGCTCTCTCTGGGAGAGAAGACAGTGTGGACCCCACACGGCCAAGTCCCTCTCCTCCCTGCTCCGTCTGGCCTTCACAGGCCCAGGGCCTGACTTTTGCCTCTGTGCCCTGCAGAGGTGATGAAGGCCTCCCAGCAGGCCATAGAGCGGGGTGTCAAGGACTGTCTGTTTGTTGACTACAAGCGGAGGAGCGGCCATTTTGATGTGACCACCGTGGCTTCAATAAAGGAGATCACAGAAAAGGTACCCGTGGCTTTAGCCTGAGACCTAGCTCTCCTCACTGCCACATGTCCCTGCTTTTATAACTAGCACTTGGACCACCCTCCCTCCTCCCCCCTCCCCTGCCCCGTGGGCATGGGACCTACCTACACCTCGTGGTACCTGCTGCCTCTCCCTGCTGAGGGCATCTGAAGAGAGCTTTGGCCCTCAAGGGCAATCTGGGACAAGTCCCTGAGAGTGTGCTGAACTCATGGGCACCGTTCGTGAGGACAGGACCCCCCCCCCACACACACACACCTCTGTAAGGACTGATGGTGTCTTGTGATACCTTCGATGGCAGGAAGGAGCAGCAGCTGCAAGTACACTTGGGAAGCCGCTGCTTGGAAAGCCAAGGAGCTGGCCTTCCCTCAGGCCCTGGCCCTAGGCTGCTTGTTTGCCTCTTTGGGCTTAAGTTTTCTTCTCTGTTAGACCAAAGTGTTGGTTGTCATAGTGGCAGGTACTTATTATGCGGCTGAAGTGGATGAACTCCCTTCGGTTGGGGAGCCTTCCTCAGGGAAGCTTTTGTGGGTCCAGGACAGTGGTGGGCAGGATGCCCCTGGGGTATGTGTGTGTGTGTGTTTGGTTTGCACTCTGCCTAGTGTGTAATGGAGCCCATGGATGGCATGGCAGTCCTAGTCATGCACATGCTCCCCTCCTCTGCCACGGGCCCCACGCATCCCTAACCAGCTCCTCCATCTGGCAGAATAATGGTCGTGAAGCCAGGTAGGGCTGCGTGGAAGAAGAGGCAGGATGAGATGTGGAGTTGAGGCTGGCTAGACCCCACTCACCGGCTGCCAGCTGTTGGGGCAAATGGCGGTGTGGGAGAGGGCAGGATGCCCTGGAGAAGGCCTCCCCCCTCTTGTTTGTGGGGACCTTTGTGAAGGCGGAGCTGTATGGGACAACAAGGGGGGGTCTCCTTGGTGGCAGAAGAGGGGTTCCCCACAAGGGCTAGTCACCCTCACCTGCTCTCTCCAGTGCTGACTCTGTGCCCTGCTCCCCAGAACCGGCACTGCCTCCTGGACATTGCTCCACACGCCATCGAGCGTCTGCATCATATGCACATCTACCCCATCGTCATCTTCATCCACTATAAGAGCGCCAAGCACATCAAGTAGGTGTCTTGTCCTCTCCAGCGTGGGGTTAGGGTGGGGTGAAGAACGGGAGCACCCATCTTCCCTTCCAGCCTGTACCCAGGGTCAGAGGCAGCATGAACTACCCATGGTGTCACCTTCCCCTGTCTGGGTGTCACTGTAACTCCCAAGCCTGGCCAGCTTTGCCTCTGTAGCTCTCCTCCTGCCTGAGGTCAGCATAGTGATGGGGTGACCTGCTAGGTCCAGCTCGCCCATGCTCACTGAGGCCCCTTTCCTCTTGGCCGTTCTGTGCCTCTGGGTTCCCCATCTTCTCAGAGCACCCCCCACAGAGGGTCTGAGGCTATTGCTTTATGGGGCACACCCAGGGTCTCTGACCACAGCCTAGGCTCGCTCCCTCCCTCCCCCTTTGGAAGGCCCTGGCCGTGGGTGGTCCAAGGAAGGGCAGAGGTGAGGACCTGGGAGGCACCGAGTTCAGCCAGGTCCCCCGCCCTCCGCTGTCCTGACAGGGAGCAGAGAGACCCTGTCTACCTAAGGGACAAGGTGACGCAGAGGCATTCCAAAGAGCAGTTTGAGACAGCTCAGAAGATCGAGCAGGAGTACAGCAGGTACTTCACAGGTAGGTACTCAGGGCCTGGACAGGACGTGGAAGTAGAGCTCCTTGGAGGGGGACAGTGCTGTGCTATGTCCTTTTGTTACAAGTCAACCACCACCCTGAAGTCCCAGGCCACTGTCAGCGTTTCTCTAGGCCACAGGGTTAAGCTCACCAGCACCTTTGGACATCATTTTGACATACATGTGCTGTGGCCCTCTCTCTCAGCAGCACTGGGCAGTGTCCCCCGCTCGACAGAAATCCGCAAGGCCCTCAGGGAGCTAGCAGTGTAGGCGGCCATCTGTCCCCAGCAACCCCCTAGGGCAGGCCACTTGCCGCGGGGTTTACTGAGGGAAAAAAAATTCTCGGCTGAGACACCCTAGAAGTGTGGCTGCAGTGTACCTGCCACGTTTCACCTCTAGGCTTCCAATTTCATGGGTTGACTCAGCCAGGTGTAGGGGCCAGGGCAGTTGCAGAGAGGACGGGCTACAGTTGCAGCCACATCACGGGGAGCACAGCACGTCTGCTTGATCAGATTGCTCCTGTGAGCACCACTTTGCCTTTTCCTTTCTGGCTCACCACTGAAACCAATGGAGAAATGAAATTTAACTGAAGTACACAGAGCACAATCCCTGATTTTAAATTAGACTCAGCAGATGTGGACTTACACACTGCCCCGTCTCCGGAGCAGTTTCTAAGTGCTTGCTGCCACCTTGTGACCCTGTCTCCTTTATGGGGGTCACACCCAGAGTGGCATGGCCTGGTGTCCTCCCCTGTGGGTGTCAGTGCTCACCTTTGCTCCGCTGGCCCCTGGGCTGACGACTCCCCCCTTCCTTAGATCCCTCCTGGCGTGGGATCATATTGCGGGACCTGCTGCCTTTACCGCGTGCTCACACACCACTGTCTTGCCTGCTGCCCCATCCTTGGTCCTTGCCATGTGCCGAGGCCCAGCCCCCGCCAAAGTATCATCCTGATGTTGGTGGAGGTTTCTCCAGGGGGCAGTTTTCCTCTACTTGCTTTGCCCCATTTCCCAGGGAGGGAAGAGAGCTAGCTGGGTGGGGCAGAGATGCCACATGGTTTGCAGATAGGCAAGTGCTAGAGCACAACCCAAGGGTCTTTACTGGGAACCTTTACATGGAACTAAGTGGTCCATGTGTGTCTGTGGCGGGGGGGCTCTTCTGCAGGAGTCGTCCAGGGAGGGGCCCTGTCCAGCATCTGCGCCCAGATCTTGGCAATGGTCAGCCAAGAACAAAGCAAAGTCCTGTGGATCCCTGCCTGCCCACTCTAGAAGGCCGTGCCAGGAGGCAACTCGGCCAGCCTGATGGTGGGGAGACCTGGCTCCCTCTTCTCCAGTGACTGAAGACAGATGCTTGTCTGTCTACGGATCGGCCAGGAAGGATCCGGAACCAGGACTCCAGAAGCACCTCCCTCACAGATGGAGGGTAGCAGCCACACCACAGGGATTCTGGCCCAGGCCAGCAGGCTGCTCCTCCCAAGAGTGCTTTATACAGACACTTGACACAGGGGTTCAACGCCCACCTTCCTATAGCCAGCCGACCAGAGATGCTGCACAGAGAACCTTCAGATCACAAGTTTACAAGCCTTTTCTAAGTATTTGGTTGTTTATGTTTACTTGAATGGCTCCATGCTGTGGGTGCCCAGCCCCTGCCCTGCCCCCACCCCTGCTCATCCCTCTGTTGCTTTTGTTTTGGTTTTGTTCTACAAAATGTCCCTGGAACCTCCTGGGGGGGGAGGGGAGGAGGAAGGGGAGGATGGGGAAGTGGGGGCACCTTACTTCCGGAGGTTCTTGTTCTGTGGCAGACCTCACCTCCTGGAGGGAACATGGTGACTGAAGGTGCTCAGATCGCCCACTGGTGGGGGAGGATCAGTGCCTTGTGGGGCCAACTCACTGTAGCAGCGTTTTCATCCCATGACACCAACCCACGCTGGACTGGGGCGGAGGGGAGGTAGCTTTGGCACTCTGACACCCTCGCCTTTCCTCCTGCCTCTCCGGGGTTCTCTTGCTTCCCCAGATGTGGTTATTGTCCAAGCCTTGTGGGCCGCTGTTGCCGGGGCTTTATGGCTTCTCAGCAGCACAGTTGGGTCATGGGCAGGTGCATGCCACATTCCACCCAGGTTCCACAAGCCCTGACACCCTAAACAGTGCAATGTGTGTGGGGTCGTCCTGGCTCTGTACAGCATAGAAGGTACATTGTTCTTTGGTATGAATCCACTCAAGTTTCAGACTCTGAAATGAGAGCTTCTTAGGGGAAACGTAATGGCCAAGAGCCTAATAGAAAAATCTTGGAAGAATACCCAGGACCTCAGCCTTCATCTTGGTTATAGTGCTCACAGCATGAGCCTGACTCTGTGAGGATGTCTGCAGTCTTTATTGAATTTGTTTCTCTTCTCTTTTTTCCTTTTTCTTTCTTTCTTTTTTTTTGTTTGTTTGCACTTCTGACGCCAGATACTCTTTCTTGGCTGAAGATTTGCTGTGGTTCCTCCTTAAACTTTGTGTCTTGCTAATAGGTACTGTAAGCGGCTCCAAGCATCATTGGGGGGAGGGGGTAGGACCTATATTTTAATACTGTTCCTAACATTTCATTTTACTAGCAAGAAATCTTTGATTTCATTTTATTCTTTGTACTTTTAGACACTAGATTATAGTTTAGCCATTACTGACACTTTTTTTTTTAAAAAAGGGATATATTTTCTTGCACAATTGCTCAAAAAAAAAAGAAGACAAGTTTCAGTCCTCAGTGCTGTCCTTTGTTTTTTACAGGTACAAGATTTTTTAGCTCAGACAAGTGAACTGTATGCCACTCTGAGCGCAGGGCTGTTTTGTAGGCGGCAGGCTGAGCCGGGGCGGGGATGGCAGCCAGGCAGGTACGGATCTGACCGATGGATGTCCTGTGTCCTGTACTAAGTAAGATGTTACTTTGTATCAAAAGGTAAACAGACCAGTACAACAAATAAAGGTCAACATCTGTAATCTGTCTGTGTGTGATACCTGAGTGGTGCTGGCTGGCATCTGCGTCTTCTCTTCCTGAGCCTCCTCCATTCCTTAGCTTTCCATTGGTCCTTTCTCTTCCCGCCTCCTCCTCTGCAGTGTGGGCAGAGGTCTTTGCTTGCTCTTGTGAGAATATGGATTCCACTACCTTCTGCCTCTGTTGCATGGGGCAGTGGTTGCAGCTGGGCAGCTCTGGGTCCCTGATCAGGCCTGCAAGTGTGAGCTGGGTTGTGAGACACCCCACGCAGTGAGCTGAGCACTTGGGATCTCCGAGTATCCTTAGCCAGAGCTTTGTCCAGGATTGCAGTGAGAAGGGGCCCATGTGGCACGAGATCCTGGGGTCATAGGGTTATGGGATCATGTTCTGCATTTTCTGTGTCTTCTGTAGGTAACCGTTTTCTTTCATAACCATGAGAGAAAATATTCGCACATACTCTAACTTGGATAATTATATTACTGAGATTGTAGACCATTGATTCTTACATGCATGGAGGCCTTGCAGGGAAGCCTCTGGAATATTATACAGAGCAGTCCCCAGAAGGGGACCATTCTCCTTACCAGACTGACCTCCTACACTGGGGTTGGGGGCACAGCTGTATGGGGGGGGGATTCCTCTGCCCAGGTGATCATGCCAGGCTCGGATCATGCTAGAAGGACAAAGTAGACTTGATGGCACTTTCTCAGCCTTGGTATTTGTGAAATCACTAAGGTCCTTTTTTGTGTGTGCCAGCTTCTGTGATTCTGCAGTGGACGTCGAGGATGAGTACTTGCCTCGTAGAGCCAAAGCACATCTCACTGCAAGGCTGAGGGAGGAGACTTGAGGCCCAGGGGGCAGGAACCAAGCATGTCTGGGGGAGGAGCCCTGTGCCAGCTGGAAAGAAGCTTTGGGCCTCTCTTCCTGGCCAGGCCATGATGTTCACAGCACAAGCAGGCAGGGTGCAAGTTTGCTCTGGGAAGGGCCACTGCCTTTGGGGTTTATGGGACCAGAGGGTCACTTGAGTCATGGATGTCAAAGATGAAGGAAACAAAGGGAAATGAAGGGTGAGGGTACAGAGAGCATGAGCAGCTCAGGAGAGCTCAGGCTGGCATGGGGAGGGAAGCTTCTAGAACCAAGGCAAGATCCTGGCCGACCTGGCCCTTCCCCATGCCCCCCCACTGGCTTTTTGGGCCCTCTAACTCAGCTGTCCTTGCTCTTTCGTCAGCCCTCACCATCCTGCAAACGGGCTCTGCCCTCTTGTGTTCCCTCTCCCCCCCCATCATATCTTGATTCTTGCTACTATTTCTGTCTTTTTTTTCTACTCTCAATGTGAAATTCTGTCATCCATTCCATTTAGAATAGCAAACACAAACATACAGCTTAAAAAAAAATAGTGCATACCTCTTTAAGGAAGGCAGCTCCAAGCCTCCCATAGAACCCCTCGGGTGCCCACCACCCAGTTGAATTCCCTCCTTGCCCCCACCAAAGTAAGAACGAGAGGAATGTGTAATTTAATCATTTCTTTGCTGGCCATGGTAGCACATGCTGATGTTAACTAGGTAGGGGAGGCACGAAGATCACGAGTTCGAGACCAGCCTGGGCAACGCCTTACTTTTTTTTTTTTTTTTTTTTTTTTCTTGCCTTTGTGTGTAGTTAAGACTTCCAATGCAGACATCTATCTTCAAATAACCGACTGTGCGCTTTTGGAAGCACAAATTTCAGTTCTGGGGAAGGCATGGTGTCACCAGGGCTGGTAAGGAGGGAGGGATCTCCACAGCCCCCGGCCCAGCTGTGACAGCAGGGGCTTCCTCTCTCTTTCTCAGGGACTCATCAGCTCCTAGAGCCTTCCAACAGTTGGCGGAGGCCCATTGGATGGTCCTCAAGGCTCCCTCTCAGTGCCGATGGAGTAGGGCATTCAATTGTAACCGCACAGTAACCTTCCTAGTTTGACATGCAGTTTAGTAACTGGATGGTGACTAAGCCAAGTTGAGATATGAAAAGCCCATCACAGTGGGATCTCCCCGTAACTTTAACCATTTTCCTAAAATGGCCATCCTGAAAACAGGCTCTGGCCTCATGTGTTCCCTCTTCCCCCCGCCCCCAATCATATCTTGATTCTTGCTACTATTTTTGTCTTTTTTTTTTCTTTTCTCAGTGTGAAATTCTGTCATCCATTCCATTTAGAATAGCAAACACGTACAACTTAAAAAAATAGTGCATACTATACTGCATTTCCCATAACTTAACAATTTTATAGGCTTATCTTTGAGAAACAATGTTTATAGGCTTATCTTTGAGAAGCTTCTATAGAGAGTTCATGGTTTATATATAAGGAGACATCCAGACTTTATGGTGGGGAGTGGTTAAAGAAGTTTACCTTTGTCTCAGAACTCTTGGCCGGCATCTCACTGAGCAATCTTGCTCTGAGGAAGTAAGTTGTGGGGGCTACTCTAATCTCCCCACATTGTGACTCTAAGAATGGACAGAGGGTGCGACAGCTAAGTGACTGTGAGGGTGGATGAAGGTGACGGTGTATCTGTGTGCATTCTAGAGGGGTGCACAGGTTATACCCCAAGCACATCCAGGCTGTGTAGCCGGTATCCATCCATTCTGCACTCCAGAATCCAAATTAAGAGTGTCCTAGACTGCCTCTCCATGCAAAGGTAAAATAACAAGTATGTTACAATTCTCAAGTCTTTGTGACAGCTTTTAAAAAAGATGAATATTATCTACTAATAATTAGAATGGAGGTCATAAACACTTAACCTCTGTAATGTGAACAGCTTATTTTTCTCTTGCAGTTTGGGTTCTATCTTTTTGTTAATGTATTTCATAATTTCTTAAACAATTCCTTATCTTCTTAGAAACCAATTACATATTTTCCCCCTCCTCACATCCTACTGTATGGTTTTTTACAGCATAAAGGCCTGGTCCAAGTAGGTGTTAGCCCTCCTCCAGAGGTCATCTTCTCCCATGCCTACACACTATCTGATTTAAAGCAGAAATCTCCAGAGCCCAGTCTGTGCAGTATGTGTCCGTGCACACAGCTTTAAGGATCAGAAGACAGTCTCCCTATCTCAGGGGAAAGCCCCACTGGTTGGTGATATGTACAGAGGAACATGAGAAGGGCTTGTGTTGCGGGGCGGGGGGCGGGGGTTAGACATCTCCAGGTCTCCTCCCTCCAATTTCCACAGCAATTGGAGGGGGAGGGGGCTCAGGTACGGGGAGCAGTGCCAGAGCTCCTGACCCACACTGATGCTTCACTCCTCTACTCCTGAACTTGAGTTTTCTGTGGTTTGTACACACGTTCAATCCTGCTGGTATTGATGGATCAATAGTTACCACTCACTCTGCAAAAGCTGGCTTCACCTCTCATCCACAGGGTTGTGACAGCAGACAGACATGGCCCTGAGGCAGTCTGTCATTGTTGGGTCTAGGGATTATATAGTTGATGATTGGTTACATTTAAAGAAGGCTTTTTTTTTTTTTTTTTTTTTTAGGGGGGAGGTTGGGACTCAAACGCAGTACATGATGCTTATTGGCAGGTGCCCTGCTACCTGAGCCAGGCCTGTAACTCCGAAGTTATATTCTTTAGCTTGCCTGCCCATGGGTGGCACCTGATCAGTGCCAAAATTAGGGCCATCATAACAGCATTCTGGCTCCCAGGGAAGCACAAACAGAGCATGTCAAGCTGGTGGCTCTGTGGACCCTGGGACTAGGCCAGGGTGTGGTGGCCGGTGCTGGCCTTCTGTGCCAGCTGCCATGTGCACAACATTCTTGGCTGCAGTAGAAAGGGCTGAGAAGCCCCTCCCTTGTCCTTGGGTGTCCGCAGGTGCCCCCGTGGGAACCAAGGGCCTCACACGCATAGGTTGCCCAGTCATTCCAGAGCAGCCAGTTAGTGAAGTGAGAACCACACATCCTGGCACGTTGCCGTCCTTGCCCAGAAAAGGACCCCAGGAATGGCAATCCCAATACCCACGCTCATGGCTGCCTTACCAACCAGGGGTAAGTGTGGACTCTGACCTAGTACTCTTCCTCTCCCTTCCTCACCTGAGGACCCGGAAAGCTAGGCATTGGTGGGAATTGTAGGCAATGATCCAGAATCTGTCTATAAGGAAAGGAAATGCAGGGAGAAAAGGAAACCAGAGACCCTCCTGGGCCCCTCTCTCTCCAGGAGCAAAGACTCCAAAGCTTCTTTGTTGGGAGTTCAGTCACCACAAGGCATCAGCTGGCCTCTGAGTGTCTGGTGGGGGCCTGGCTTCTCCATGTCAGGAAAGAGGAATGAATAATGCAGGGTTGAAGTGGGGAGGCCTGGATTGTCTCCTTGGCTTAGAAGACCTCTCTCTGGAAGGATTTTGTGAGCAGATGGCCCTTGAGTAAACTTTGCTGTTTCTTGGTTTCAAAAATAGAAAAGATAGCAACACACACACACACACACACACACACACACACACACACACAAATCCCTTCTCTGTGTCATGTTTGCTCTGCACCTCAGAAGGAAAACATTTTTTTTAACAGGTTCAGGGTCCCTACCTCTTTTCCTAAACACATAACTGCTAAGTTAAATAGGAATCCCTGTCTTGATCATCTCACCCAGAAGGGAGCACACACAGTGCTCTCCACCTCTAATACATCGCTTCTTTTGTCCACGTAAAAGTGGAAACCTCCATACTCGGTATTGCTGGCACCATTCGGAGTTAAGACTGATGGATGGATGGAAGATGGTAAAGCTGCCAGACAAGCAGCCTAGAGGCAAGAAGACACCTATGTCAGATGGGAGCCTGGTGGAAGAGGTGCAAATGAGAAAGCTGGGGTGGGAAATGTGAACCAGGAGATGCAGGGATACCTGGGGGCGGGGGAATGCAGGGATACCCAGGGGGCGGGGGGATGCAGGGATACCCAGGGGGGATGCAGGGATACCCGGGGGAATGCAGGGATACCCAGGGGGGATGCAGGGATACCCGGGGGGGATGCAGGGATACCCGGGGGGGATGCAGGGATACCCGGGGGGGATGCAGGGATACCCGGGGGGGGGATGCAGGGATACCTGGGGGGGATGCAGGGATACCTGGGGGGGATGCAGGGATACCTGGGGGGGATGCAGGGATACCTGGGGGGGGATGCAGGGATACCCGGGGGGGATGCAGGGATACCTGGGGGGGGATGCAGGGATACCTGGGGGGGAATGCAGGGATACCTGGGGGGATGCACTGGTTAGCATTTTTTTTTGCTTTTTGTTTTTGTTTTTTGTCTTTTGTCTTTTAGGCAGTTGAGAACAGGGTATGTGGTTAGAAAAATTACCTTTCAAGATGCTTTTTTGAGAGCCAGAGATATGAGACCCACCTATATACCTGTGTGGGTAGGGGCAGAAACATGAGCCAGCCAGGACCTGCTTGAGGACTGCTGAGGGGGAGTTGTTGTTGTTGTTATTATGGTGGTGGAAAGTTATCAAGGAGGCGTGCCTGGCAGGCAACCCGGCTCCCCTGGTGCCCCTGCCACCCTCTGGACCTGGAACCTTGGGTGAGACTGATGAGGGGACTCAGGGACTTAGGAGGAGGGGTGCTACATGTTCTGTTTTGTTCCAGGACCTGGAAAAGGGGGGCAAAGAGGGTATCATGGCTGTCCCTGGGAGGGCCAGGAGAAGCAGGGGGTACCCCAGCAGGGCCACCTGTGGCACACAGTGCACAACATAGAAATGGCACCATGGAAGCCTTGGCCCCTGTCATCTTGTGCAGAGCACTCCTCTGTGGGACTGGCCCCCAACACCAACCAGTGTCAGATACTACCTACCGACTCACCTCTGTGTGGCCTGGGCTTTCCATTTTTCTCATGGTTAAAATTTTCATTTTTTTAAAAAACAGCCTAGAGCTGGCTTGTAACATCCCTTTATTACAAATAATGGTTCAATTTAGGAAATCAATTTAATCAAGTACATATACCTAATGAAAGAGCGACAAGTGACAGCCTGTTTTGACACAATGAGCTACATATGCAAAACTTGACTTTAAAAATAAAATGGCATACTTGGGACACATTGATTAAGATACCTTCTGGATGCAAAGACTCTACCATCCTTTGGTTGTGGATGTGAGTACAGGCATCTGGAAAATGCCCAGACTGCATATATAAGCAAGCAAACAAAGAGTTCATAGCCATTGACCATGTGAGAGCTCTGGCTCTTGGGCCCTCCTTGCGGTATCATTCAGCACCAGGAATAATGGAGGATGGTCTGAAGGAGAACCTGACTATTTATCCCCAGTCTAATAGAGCAAGGCAGTCAGCCTGTATCACTGGCCTTTGGAGAAGATATGAACAGGCATAGGAAGGCCTTCTAGTAGAAAAGGGAGGCCGTGGGTGGGGGGCAGGAAGGCTTTGGGTAGGGCATCTTATATAACTTGTTAGGGAAGCATATTCTGCTTTCTCTAGTGTATTGGAAGCCTGGGCAAAGATTGGAGAAGCTGATAGATTTTTTATTTTTATTTTTTTAAATCAAGGCCTGGCCTTTGGCCACGGTCACAAGAGTTGTTTGGCTCCGTGAGGACCGTGGGCCAGAATCCTGTGTTTTGATATGGGCCAGCTATTGCCAGATACTCCATTCCTCCATTCTAGGTGAAACTCCCAGATAATATGATGATAAGATGCAACAGGAAGTAAACACGCAGCATTTGGGATGCGTTCTTGCAAAAAAAAAAAGAAAAAAAAGTTGTCATCCAGATTTTAAATCACTGAATTTAGGTCAGATTTTCTTATTGGCATTGTGATAGACTACTATCAGTTGTCTTCCTTCAGTAACAAACCACATTCACATTCATGCAGATGATCTTACAAAAAAAAAAAAAAAAAAAGCAAGCATCTGCAACGCATCCACTTCTAGATGAAACGCAACCAAGGATCATTGTTCATAAAAACTGTACAAAAGAAATGTGAAAAACTAGAGCTATCAAAGTGGAAACAAGTAGTAAACCTCAGGTGTGGTCAAGCTGGGTCAGGTAGCACAGGGCAAGCAGGAGGAAGTTTGGGAGAGGACAGGAGCTAATGGAAATGTTAAAACAAGTCATGGTGGTAAGCTGTGCAGTGTCCTGCAAAAGGCTGGGACCCCAGCTGATTGAGCCAGTCATTGGGAGGTGACCGGATCACGAGGGCTGTGACCTAATCCATGGAGTAAAATTCATGGGTGGATTCATCATTTGAATGGACATGGAAGAGGTGGTTGGAGCTGAGGCCTTATTGGCAGAATTGGGTGGGGAGCGTGTCTTCAAAGGGATATCTTGCCACTCACTGGCTCCTTTTCTCAGTATCTCTGCTTCTCACTGGTGGGGGACAAGCAGCTTCTGCCTCTGTCCTGCTGCTGCACAACCTTTCCACCTTCGGCCCTAAAACGGTAGAACCAGCTCACCTTTGTGAAGACTGACGCTTTTAGAACTGTGAGCCAGAGCAAATCTTTTCCTTCTTCCAGTTTTCTTTGCAGGAATGAGAAGCCTGACAGATGCATGAGTGAATCTGTAATTTATTTGTAATGTGATTGTCACTCCAAATTATGTTTGATTATGTAGTTAAGATTTAGATATGGTATGGTGGGGGTATTCCTGTAATGATGGCTGCGCCTAAATAAAGATTAAGAGGATCAAGTTCAAGGGCAGCCTGGGCAGGTAGTTAGGCAGACTGTATCCCAAACAAGCTGCATGTGGTACGACACATCTCCGATCCGAGCTAGATAGGAGATGTAAATAGGATGTTTACCCTCTGAGGTTACTTCTAGGCAAAAACAAGGGACCCTATTAAAAAAAATAATAACTAAAGCAAAAAGGAGTGGGTTGAGTGGTAGCTAGTACAAGAAGGCCCTGAGTTCAATCAAACTCCAGTACCACTAAAAAAAGAAAAAAAAAAGATTTAATGTGAAACAGCCTTCTGCCTCTCACTTAGATTCACATCATTGAAGAACATTGCTTGTCTCAGATTTGCCCAACTTGTTCTTTAGTCAAGATCTCAGTTGCATTATTTCATTTACCGCCCACCGCCTCCTCTTCCTCTTATTTCCTCCCTCTCTTTCCCCCCTCCCTGCTCTGTCTCTCTTACTCTCTGCAATCTCCACTCTCTCCCACGTGTTGATCGATCCTTTTAGTCTCAGTTAGTTCTGCTCTCATCTCTTGTTATTTCTTCCCTCCTGCTGGTTTGGGGTTCGGTCCAGGCTCTGGTGCATCCTGTTTCTGTTCTCATTTGACTTGAAGAACTTTTAACATGTTTGCCTGGGACTTTATCTTAGTGTCTATACGCTTTCAGAACCCCACACAGCTTTGTTGGCCATGATTGGAGAAGATGCAGGTCATTGCTTCAGTTTTGTAAGTTTTGTTTCAACACTTGCTTTGTGGCCTAAACCTCGGGTCTTATCTGTGCGCAAATGTGCGCTCTGCAGCTGTCTGGCAAATGTCCTAGAGGCATCATCTGTGAAGCCCATTTGATGTTTCTTTGTTGATTTTTCTCTTTTGGTCTGGGTGATCTAACCGTTGACCAGAGTGGGATATTAATGAGAGTCCTCCAATGTAATGGTATTGGGGTCTCTCTCTCTCACTTGGTGTCTGGCAGTGTTCCCTTGACTATTATGGATAAAGGTGTGAGAAAGGAGACTACTGAAGAGATCGTTACAGATTAGAAGTCTTAAGAGACTCATATGACCAAAATGCCTGGAAAAAGATGTTTGAGGCTGGGCATGGTGGTTCACACCCGTAATCACAGCTACTCAAGAAGCAGAGATCTGGAGGATCAAAGTTCAAGGCAAGCCCAGGCAAAAACATTTTCAAGATCTCAGCTCAAGAAACAAGCCAGGCTTGGTGGCTCACATCCGTAATTACAGTCAATGTGAAGGCGTAGGTGTGAGCATTGTGGTCTGAGTCTGGTCCTTGCAGTGAGGGGGTGGGGATGGGGAAGAGAGTTGTAAGACTCAATCTACACAAAGGGCAAAGAAGGGCTGTAGCATGGCTACAGCATCTGCCTGGCCAGTACTTCCAAGAACAAAAATAAAAAGAGGATGCTTGGGAGACCATTGAGATTCAAATACAGACCCAGTCTTCCATGCCTTTAGGGAAGCATGCATGTACCAAGGTTCCCGTGGCGTGGTAGAGGGGAACAGAGGGTAGCAATCCCAGCTCAACTCTTTATGGAGGAGCTATCCAGTGTAGTCCCCTATGGGACGGTATGTCAAAAGCTTGTGGGTTTGTGATTTAGGTTGTGGGCACAGGGCTCTTCATTCCCTAAAACAGGCTGGCTCTTTTTCTTAGAACAAGAGTCTACTCTGCTCTACCTGCCCTCCTCCTTAATCCAGGTTATGACTACTACCTACAAGTAGGCCACAGGCTTGACTTCTCCAACCCTTTCACCTTTGACCTGACAGAATCATGTGCTATCTACTTGATCTCCCTCCCCCCCTCTCCCCCTTACCATGGAAATTTCTTCCTCTCAGAACCGGTGGCTTTTCCTCATTCTTTCCTTGTCAACATACATAAGTCTTTCCTCACTCAATACCCATGACAGCTTTTTCTTAGAGGCCCTTCCTTCTGCCATCAACAGCATCCTAGAATCCTGCTCCCAAAGGAACAATGGGCTGAGCCTGCGCTACCTAGCCCAAAGACAATGCAGGCTAAGTAACAGACCCAAGCTTTGAAGCAGAGTCCAGGGGCCTTTTGCTTAGACCACGCTGCCATCAAAACTCGCTCACCCATACTTCTTGGCAAGTGGCCTGCCACCTGAAAGGTAGCATTGGGGCACTACCAGGAGGGGGGTCAAGCATTGGGAGCACTGGTTTGGGTTGCTAGCGAGCAGATTCACCTGAAACACTCATCAGTGACTGTTTCCCTTTCTGTACCTTCCTTAAAGGAAGAAGACCAAGCAGGGGACACTGCTGGCATGTCAGCCATCTATCACCACTATCAAGAAAGTGTGTATCTTTGCACACACTCGGCTGCTCTCTCTTCTCCCCCCCCCCCCCGCTCTCCCCCCCCCCCCGGGCCTTTCTGTAACTGGGGCTAGCAGATCCCTTTGTCTGCCCTCAAACATAGGAGTCTAAGAAGGCAGATTTGAGTTTCTGCTTGGAAGTGGCCCCGAGCAGGGATGGCCTTGGGGCTGCTAGGAAGGGCTGGATGCTCTCATCCTTAGAGACCACCCCCTTCCCCCACAATGGCTTACCTTCACAGCCACGTGACGGACGGACAAGACAACCAGGCAGTGCCCATCAGACTTTCAGTAGAGCTGAGCATCGTTGGATGCAGGAAGCATTTTATAGCAATCAGTGGTTGCTGAAATTGCCCAAGTGACCCATGGCTACTGTTTGGGGTACCTTTGTTACTGGGAATATCATATACCGTGTAAGGTGTATACCTTACAAGGCATCCTACTGCACCTGTCTACGTAGCTAGCGTAGCCAGTGCCTGGCAAAAGAGACAGGCCATGGAGGGCCCTGAGTGGAGCCCTTAGCCTGACCTCAGACATTTCTTTTCCCTAGTAACTCTCTCGCCTGCAAGCCCACAAACTCCATGGACCTCATTCACTACTTGGAAAAACTTTAAGTTTATAAGCTGCTTTTCCTGAGTAGGGAAAATAGCCAGCCTTAAGGAGCTGGGAAATGGTAGGAAAAAAAACAACAACAAAGAAATGATCTCTTGCTCTTTTCAACACTGCAATTTCTCACCCAAGTTTTGGTGCTTTTGAAAGGGGAGGGCCTCACATTTGCAACCCAGCAGCTCCTGGGGGCTGGAGGAGACCTTACTGCTAAGAGTCAGATCTGAACCAACTCAAGATTTTCACTTTTCTGTGGTGGCTCTGGCCTGCCAAACATCAGTTCCTATTCAGCCGCTGCTTCCACACTTATTCCATGTAGTGTCTGTGGCTTCCAGGAGACCTTTAAGAATGAGCCAGGCCCTGACATGCCAGGGCAAATGCCAGCCTTGTAGATTAGGGCTGTCATCTGTCACTATCTGACACACTCAGAATGGCTGCTGGTTAGCAGGGTTGGTTTGAAAGCCTCTAGAAGCTTCCTCTGCCTTTGTCAAACACTTCTTCTCCCACCCCCACCCCCATCCCCCCCCCCCATGAGAGGAAGTATAAAGTGGACCAGGTCCTGGGCAAGGAGCTTGCACCCCTCTGACTTCCTTGGTGTCGGAGTCAGATTTTCTAGTAGTTAAGAACAACTAAGGGAGATGAAGAAATCAGTACATTGTCCCAAAAAAGCAGTAATAATGAAAGTGGGCATACATGGCCCTTCCTACACACGGGGCCCCGTCCTGAGCAGTCTGTGGGTACTGGCTTCCTGAACCTTCATTCCAACCTTGTTCGGTAGGCACTTTTATCTCCTTTTACAGATGGAGAGACTGAGGCACAGAGACACTGAGGAACTTGCTGAAGGTCATACAGCTAGTCAGCAGCAGGGCCATGATCTGTCTCCCACTCTTCTACAACACCTGCCAAGACAGCTGAGAAAGTGGCCAGGAATGGCAACTAGGCCTGGCCCTTGGGGGGGGGCAGGGTGCCAGAGTGTGGAGGACTGGCCATCGCTGGAGGGAAAGAGACCCCCCCTACCCTGCCCCCCATCAGGGTCAGGTTCCTGTTCCTAACCCCAGTCGTTCTCAGTGAGGGCCATGGCTTCTGAAGGGTTGCAGAGACAAGTCCTGAGTGCAGGAGTAGCTACCTTTCCAGTCTCCTTGTTCTTCACCCAGAGAGCCTGGTCAGTGGTCACCAGGTGGGCAGTGTCACCGAGACAGGCGAGATGATCCTTTGCTATTAGGTAATAGCGTGCTACACAAAGACGGGTTCCTATTCGGGACAATGACACGAGTTCTTCAAATGATAAAAAGTGGTCTTTTGGCAACTTGCCAGGGATGGCACCCTCCTCCCCTCCCTGCCTTCCATCCCTCCAACCCTGACTTCCCAAATATACTCCAGGAGGCCCCCCCTCTCCAAAAGTGAGGTACTGCTGGCTGTCAGAGAAGTAGACTCTTCAAAGTCTCTGCAAGAGATGATTTTTCCGATGCAAATGTCACCACATTTAACTGCAAGAGGTGACTAGATATCTACACAAGAAGGCTGGGCAGTGATGTTCATGTGCTTTTCAAATATTTTGAATCTACAAAGCAGCCATTTTCCAGCATCCTGCTGCTTCCAGTGTAGATGGGAGGCCAAGTTGGGAACCTTTGCCTGGAGGACAGTGTCAAGCATTTAGAAGCCCTTCCTCACTGGGTCCCTGCAAGATGCATGCACCTGGGTGTGGTGGGTGAAAGATCTTGGAGAAAACCTCCAAGTTCATGGGGACAGGTGGTTTGGTGTGCATTCCTTGTGGGAGGCAGGCTTCTTTCCCTTGGATTGGGGTCTCATGCTTTTGCTAATTATCATCGCAAAGAAAGGTCACCTGAGGAGGTGCTTATGGCCAGGCCTCTGGCTGGCCCTGCGAAAGAGCCTAGAAACAAGACAGGGCAGCTGAGTGTAAAGGAATCTGTTGTGCACACCTGTAACCTCACTGAGGATCTGAACCATCAAGAACACCATCCTATTTGTGGGTAAGAGCTCAGGGCTGTCCATTTGGGGTCCACAGAAACACTGTCCCCCCCCCACCCCAGAGGCAGCAGGCACCATAGCAGCTGCCATCTGCTCTACAGTTCTGCCAGGAAAAGGCTGAATTCTTTCCTTGGGGGCGAGGGGGGAGGGGGGTTGGATGAGGCTGAGCTTCTTTTTAGGGATTCCAGGGGCAAACTGAAGGGACCAAAAGACTCCAGGAATGATACTGGCCCTGCATACTAACTAGGGACACAGAAGGCTTGGGGTGGGGGGTGGGGGACAGGGAAGGGGGGTTAAACACCCAAATGCACAGTTGAGCCTGAACTCACAAAGCAACAGGCTGTCACTTACATGGAGGTGGGACACCTGAAGCTTCAGCAACTCGGCCTTCCAAATTAACCCTGTGGGTACACCCAAAAGCACTTTGACAGGAGTTGGGTGGGGAATCAGGTAACAGACTACAAAATACCCAAAGGGGGCATCAGAAGCAGACCCAGGAGGAGAGTCCCAGGGGACAGGTTCCCCCACTGTATGGGGGAACACCTCTCCCTGGCCAGTGAGCAAGTTCCAAGGTGCATACAGTTACTCAGACCCCAGGTTGCCCTGAATTGTCTGGGTCACAGGTCCTGGACCTCCCCAAGTTCACTTTTAGGCCTGGTCTTTAGGCCAAGTTCCTTGTTAAGCCTTAGTCCCACACTTGGGACTAGTCACAAAGAACCAGGGCCCCTTACACATGCGTGAGCGCACATGCACACAAGTTCCTTGTTAGTGTTTTTCAGGTAGACAGCCCTGTCCTCCCCCTCCCCCTCCCCACCCCAGCATGTAGGGTGCCATGTCTGCTCCTGAGCCTCAAAGTACACTGCTGTGTCCCACTGACCCTCCAAGACATGGACCCATGACATTCAAATTCTCCCAGCATTGATATCCAGAAATGTGGGTTTGGTCAGTGAAGACAGGCCTTACTGGGAGAAGCTCAAGAGCACATCCTAGGAACCAAAAAACACATGGTCAGACCTGTCCCTGTCCTTTAAAGTAATGGAACAATGGAGTTGGCTGGAGGTCTGCCAGTGATCAGCAAAGACTCGCCCGCAGGCTGCACGCAGCACCTCTAGCCCAGACCTGCCACACACCAGCTGACCTCGCCCCCTCCTCCAATGACTGTGTGTGTGACTAGCCAGCAGCTGCCTTCTACTGCCCCACCTGCCCCTTAGGTAGCATTCTGTGTGTCTCTGAGGCTCTCACTCACACAGATGGCAGCAGGTTCATACCTCCCTTCTTTCCCCCAAGTGCTGGTTATGGCACAGAGCATCCTAAAGTTGCACCCACTTGGACTTTGCTCATGCAACTGTACACGTTCCACTTGTTCTGCTCAGGGGTGCTACAATAACCCACATTGCCAATGAAAAAGAGGTGTATTCTGTGCTTTCAAGGACACAGCAGGATTCACGGTGTATTAGTCCTTCCCTACCCCCCAGTCTCCCCCCCACACCCCTTTCCCCCACCACAAATCCCTGGGATGGCTAGGATCCGGTGGTATAACCACACTCTGATAGATAATTCCAGAAGCATTGTTACTACAGACCGTCTGATTGCAAAGCAAGGTTTAAAATGACCACTGTCATAGCCACCAACACATTCTTCCAGGGTTTTGATTCAATACAGATCTTAATACTCATCTTTGGTACCGAAAGTCCACTCATGGTAGACTGCTTGAAAAGGTGTGTGGGTCCCAGTCAGCGTGTCCTTCTCCACACTAGTATTAACCACACTGTCCCATAGGTGCAAAGACAAAGCCACAGTGAGGAATTATCCACAATGAAACCCTATTCCATTGGGAATTCCTGAGACAAAACTCCCTTCCTTCTTATCCATGGAAATATTTTTTTAAAAAAGCAAAGGAGCAGGACACTCAGCCAACGCCTTAGAGCTGTGGAATTCCACAGTCTGTGGCCATGGCTCCTCTCCAGGAAAAAATAGGGGAGGGTTCTCCTCCACCTGTGACTCCAGATGGTTCATGGGTACAAAAATGAAGCACATCCTAAGATGGCTGCTTATCACTTTCTTAAAAATGACAACTAAACCATCTTGAGTCCTACTTTAATCATAAAGAATCCAGTCAAAAGTAGGAGGAACAACAGTGTGGGGGTGGGGTGTTAAGGTGTCCCCCCAGCTCTGTCCCCAGGCTGAACCACCGAGAGACCTACGCAGAGCCCCAAGGTGGCCTGGCTTCTTTACTGAAGGATCACTGAAAGCCACCAAGTCAGTGTATGGGGTTCTGACCTCTCAAGGTGGGGGGTGTGCGCTGGGGATCCCTTTAAATGCCACAAATGTCCTGGAGTCAGACTTTGAAGGGGCCTTGCCTGGGCCACTGACCTGAATGGAGTCAACTTGCTCTGTGGTCTCAGGATGGGGCAAGGAACATGGAGGCACCTCATAAGGCAGGGCCTGCCCCTTGTGGGGTCCACATTAGTCCATAGAATTGACCTGGGCAGACGCACAGGTGAGGCTGCTTCAGGAGCCTTCCCCTTCCCCTGATCTGGGCTGCTTGGCCTGTTCATGGGGGCACTGGAGCTCCGGGGGATGCTGGTAACACCTGGTGGCTATGCCTAGTGGCCTAGGCTAGTGTGGGGTAAGGTCCAGGGCTCCTGGGCAAAGTCTCCTGGAGGATAAACTAGCCCTAAGAGCATCATCTGACCAGGAAGAGCAGGAGCTGGCCATAACCTGTGCACTCCGGTGGGGATGGGGCTGCCTCCAGTGTCCCCTGACCTCTGCTCCAGAGCGAGACCCGCTTGAGACCCTCCCATGGCCTCCATCCCCAGTACCTCAAGGTGCCAAGCATGGGACCCCTCTACACTCCAGTGGGCCAAAGGAAGACTGAATTATGACTCCCGTCCTATTGGAATTGAGACAAAATGTTGAATTTTATCAAGGTTTGCCTCTATCCAACTAGAATGACTCTTTGAGCACAGAATGACCCCTGGCCTGTGACATGCTTGGGGTCACATGCTCTCTCTAGGCTCATGGCAGTCTGGCCTGAGTTTCCATATTCAATTCTTTTTGAAATGGGAGATTTAAGTCCTAGCGGTAACCTGTTGTGGAGGGCTGGGACATCACAGAAGAATATCGAGATCTAGAGGGGAGAAAAGAAGGACAACGCCACTCTTCTGGGGGTGGGGGGTGAAGAGGGATGGTCTAAACTTTCCAGTCTTTCTCTGACCAGGTAGGACTGCTAGGAGCATCTGCCCAGATCTTTCTCAATGTGTATGCATGCATTTCATCTTTTTACACATACAGGAGATCGTGCTGCATACATGGGCTTGCCCCTTTTTCTGAAATAAAAAAAAAGCAAAAACTAAGTTTATGTGAACTTACTGCAGTAAGAGAGAATGTCTCTGGGGCAGGATCTAAGTGTCTCAAAAAAGTAGAGTCAGAAGTTGGGTAATTGTGAAGCTTTGAGAGTCTGGATTCATGTGTGGCAAATGTGAAGATAGCTTCTTTTACCATCCTTACAAAGAGAAAACGGTGAGTCAGCCACTGACTTGAATACATTGACTGCAAGTATTTGCCTTCATTCCTGTCATCTCTGGCCTGACCTGGTTCCTTGTGTAGATATGTACATAGCCATTTGGTATCGACACCCTTCTACCTAAAGATTTGCCATGACTTTTCTCAGCTTTTACTGGGGCTGGAAAAGTCTCTTTCACTTAAAAATAACTTTGTTGATGGGTTTTCTCTGTGGTTATTTAAAAAGCCATAGTTGGTGTCTTTGAATCCTCCCCTAGATGGAACATATTTACTAATGACATAGAAAAATATTTTCAGGGTCCCATAGTATCCAAACTGAGTGCCAGTAACATGGCAATTTTAAAGTAGAAGATGACTTTTTTTTTTCAGTTTTGTGTTTTTTTCTCCCGTCTGTGATTTTCTATGTCCTTTTTTTTTTTTTACCTTCCCATTGAGATGAAACTTATACATGACCATTTTGCATAACATAACCATTTTAGAATTACAATTCAGTGGCATTTTGTACATTCACAATGAATACACAGACATTACCTGTCTAACTCCCAAAACAATTTCTTCACCCCATCTGTCTTCCATACATCTGGTCCCTTCCCATCTCTCCCTTTCCAGGCCCTGGCCCATAATCCCCTGTGTCTATGGGTCTACCTATTCTGGACACTTCATATTAATGGAGTTGTAGAATAGGTGGCATTTTTTTTTTTTGCGTCTTGCTTCTCTCACTTAGTGTAATGTTTCAGAAGTTCATCCGCACAATGGCATCTGTTTACTTATAAACAGTAATTCACTAGATAGATATACACCATTTCTTAACCATTTGATTGTTGATAAGACACTTGGGAAGTTATTACCTTTTTACTATGAATATTTTTCACAAACTGAACAAGTTCCCCCTTCCTGTTTGTTTCCATTCACTTTGAAAATGAAACAGTGGAGTGAATTGAGTTTGTGACTGAAACAACTTTCACAGTAGAGAACTCCAGAGTGTGTGTCCCTCTAGAGAACAAACTTCAAAAGGTTGAGCCAGCTTTTCCCCTCCCTCACTCTCTCCATCAAACAGAGTAAATAACAGATCCAAGGGCCAGAGGAAGGAAAACCATCAACTCTGGGTGCTGACGATGGCTGGCAAATTTCCAGCAAAGTTCAGCTGTCAATGTTGCAATGACAGTGTAAGGGGACACCGGTTTATAAAAGTGGTGATGCACCTGCACATTTTGTAGCATATGTTACAAGCGGGTTCACTCTCTTAAGCGACATCCTTGGACCGTGTACTGACTCACTGTGTCAGAGAAGGGGCTCTTCTTTAAGATTATGAAGAAAGGGGAAAACTGAAATGGTGGTAGAGGATGTTTATTCATTATGCGAATGTGTAATCAGCTGTTTGCAGCTGTAATTCATTTCCATGACACCTTGGTATAGCAAGGGGAAATAGTAAGCCCAGACATAAACCCCTGCGTCCCCCTTCCCCCTCTTCCCATCCCAACACACTGGCCTTTATTCCTGGTAAGCAGGACCTGAAGTCACTGGCTGAGAAGGTAGAAGTGAGAAGTACAGACAGCCTCCCCACCATACCTGGCAGACATGAGATAGAGAATGCTACAAGCCAAGGGCACACTGGGAAAGCGCTACTTGTTTGGAGCTAGCATGTTCTCTTAAAAATTATAATAAAGACTGCCAGAGAGCAAACTGTGTGTGTGTGTGTGTGTGTGTGTGTGTGTGTGTGTACTGGGGGTGGAGCTGGGGAAGAATGAAAGAGGAGATTTGAGAAATTCAAACAATCTAGGGGTCCCTCAATAACTTTTACTCTTTCTAGGTGCTAGGGATTGAACTCAAGCTGTCACAAAAGCCTGAACAGTTATATGTGTGTGTGTGTGTGTGTGTGTGTGTGTGTGTGTGTGTGTGTGTGTGTGTGTGTGTGTGTGTGTGTGTAAATAGTTACTACTCCAATTCCAGGTTTTAGTGTCTTTTGGTGTGTATCTTAAGAGAAGGCTGGTCATGGAGTAATTCTCTTGTTGAAAGGCCTTCTCTTCATTTTTTGAAGACAGTATATGTTACAGGATCTGGGGTGACCTTTTCTTTTAGTACTTTAAAAATGATGTGTCATTTATTTTTTCTGAGTGGCCTGAGTTTCTTGGGCATATTATTGGTTGCCTTTGAGTTGGAATTTTTTTTTTTTTTGAGGAAAAACAGTTACAGTATCGGGAATCAACTCATGGCCTTGCACGTGGCTAGGCAAGCACTGAGCCATTTGAGCCATACTCCAGTCCTGGTCTGGAAACATTTTGGTCATTAATTCCCCAACTACATCTTTGCTTTCTCTTTTGAAACTCCAGATATAATAGATTGTTTGGCAAGTCTTAGGTCATTCTTTTCTGAGTGCTATTTTCTTTCTTCATGTTTAAATTTAGATTATTTCTGTCCACCTGTTCTTAGATCTCAGTGCTGCAGTGCTGAGCCTTTCAAAGCAATTCTTCACCTCTGACATTGTGTTTACTGTATCAAGCATTTTCACTTAACTCCGTTTCTGAAATCCCTCTCTGGTCACATATACTGTCCCTTTTTTTCCAATCAGATTATTTAATGTATTGATTAATCACAGTTATTTCAGAGGTCCTGTCTGGTAGTTCCAAGGTTGAGTCATCTAAACAATTTTGTGGATGCTTTTGTCCTTTGACAACAGGGAGTTCAATCCTTCTCTGCCTTACAATATTTTTTTTTAAAAAACTTTGCATTGGACACCATTTTAGAAGACCAGAAGAGACTTGGATAAATACTATTTATGCCCAGAAATGAGCATACTTCTTGTGTCGGCTTGCCTGTGTGTGTGCGCTCACACGTGTGTATGTGTGTGTGTGTGTGTGCGTGAGTGTGTGAATGGCGGAGTCAACTTAGCCATGAGGTAGGCTGCTTTTCCTGGCTTTTGTTGATGGGCTTACCTTCTTGCATCACAGGCTTCAAAAGTCCTTGAGCAGCAGAGGCTGCTATTAACTTGTGCTTAAAAGTGAGGGACTGGGCTGCCGCAGTGTTTCACTCAGTATTCTTGCTTGTACTCAGAACCTCCGGCAGTCCCAGTATGCCTGTAGCATGAGAGGCTTTCTGTCCATAAGCTTGCCTTTGCCTTCAGTGGGAAACTGCAATAGCTGCTTATTGCTGTCTTGTTGGGGGCAGTAGTGAGTTGTCATCTGCTGTCCTGATTAGTTTTACCACAGGCAGGCAGGCAGGCAGGCAGGCAGACAGGCGTGTGTATGTTTTAGGAGTAGCCATTTTCCCCCAATTTCTGCTCCTTGTCCATGGTGACCAAATCGGCTTTGTATTTGTGGCTGGCGGTGAACAGAATCACTTCCTGCTACTCTTCTCATGGCAGCAGTATGCTTGATATAGGCATAGGATCTAGAGTTCAGAGAGTTTTTGCTTTTCTTTTTTTTTTTTCCCATTGCTGCCTAGTATGCCAATATTAATGTTGGATGGTCTATTTAATAGTTCCCTTACGGATGGATATTTGTGGCATCAAATGCTACCAAAGAGTGGCGCAAGGTACTTTGTCTACATGTGGCTGATTCCCCAGCATACCTTGAAGCAGAATTGCTGTGTTGAATTTTTATAAAACCTGAATTTCAACAAAGCAACTGTTTTACCGTCCTTTGAAAAACTGAGGGAAAAACATCCGCCCCACCTTTTTACATTTCTCTTAATTTTTCAAAAGCACTTACTTTATATTTATTTTCTTTTATGTTAATAAAATTTTTTTGTAGACCATACAACAAAGGACTTTGATTAAATGTCTCTGATATAACAAACATAAACTGCATAGCTGATTCTTTCCCTGCAACCTCATTCTGCCTCCTCCCTCTGACTGAAGTCTACCTCATCTATATCTCTTGATAGCTTCTATCAGCCTTGCTGGGTCACAAAGGGGCTCTACCTATAGCCACTGAGCTTTCCATACAGGAGCCCAGAGCCCAGGTGTCCCTTCTCCACAGAGTCACAGCTCATTTTCCTGTTGTACTATTCTCCCCAAGTGCGGGGTGAGACAGATTCAGATCTGCTTGAAAATTCCCAGGCCATTATTATCCTCAACGCATATCTTAGTGCCTCATCCTTCCACGTGTTGGATTACAGGTGGGTACCATTCCAGGTCCGGCTTCCATTATTTTACATCTTTTTTTTTTTTTTTTTTAAAGAAAACGTAGAAGCTTACAAGTCTAACAGGTCACTGAGGATATTCAGTAACCCCTCCTACTTATTTGCAGATGCATTCACCTAGCAATCTTATCTGAAATAGTAAAGGGGGAAAATGTGTTCTAGCAGTTCAAAATAGATACTACAAAGCCACATTTTTCAAAGCTGATGATGCTGCATCTAACCCTACCCCCTCCTCCAAACATTTTCTGATTCTCCAATTCTTAGTATCAATACATGTATGTGTATATATTACTGTATTCCCACAATAACTTAAAAACTGCTTCTTACCGTCTTTCAATATATGAAGAGCCCCAGAGGTGAGAGTGGAAAGAATCTGGCCATAGGTCAGTCATGGCTCCAGAAAGTGGCAAATATGACTGAGAGATCACATCGCTCACACCCATCTTCCCTGCCCCTCCAAAAACATATGTCATGCCCTGTGCTTTACAAATGAGAAGCAGGGATTTAGGGCTGTGCTCCTGAATGAGGGAGAATTCTGCACCTGTCAGCCCAGGCTCTGGAGACAGGGGATTTGGGAGAGGAATAAGAGAAGCCTAGCTCTACTCCCTGTGAACCTCCACTTGGCTGGGAAGACAAGACACGCCTACAGAAAACAACAAGGTGAGGCATATGCATTTCTTGGCCATTTAATTGTGCTGCTTTTGTTTACAGCACGGGTACTATCTTCTCACCAGAAGTAGATCACATGACCATCTGGCTTAGGTGAGCACACAGACACCAGCTCCTTCCTGTGGAGGTGGGTCATGTGTGTGGGGGGGGTGGGGGTGGAGGGCGGGTGAAAGGGAAGGCCCTCAGGTAGGCTTTCTAGACAAAGCTGGTTTCAAGTTGGCCTTGATATACAAGTACATCTCAGGTAAAGAGGACAAGAAAGGACAGGGAGCATCAGAGGTCCCTGTCCCTCTGCTCAGGCTCTTAGGCATCCTGTCTTCACATCTGCCTGGGAGGGCCGAGTTGCCACCTGTCACTCCAGTCATGTCCGGAGATCCAAGCACAGGCTAGCAGAGGGTGGAGATCTGGGTTCTGTCCACCCATGCTGAGCCTTCACTGAAGCCTCAAATAGCAATGGCTGCTCGAACACCTTTACTGCACGTGCCAGGCACAGGGAAACAAAGGTGAATAAGACATGGGCCCTGTCCCAGGAGGCTCCGTTATGTGGGGCCCTGCCTGACACTGGCTGTGTCTCTACCACCTGAGCTCCATGGGCTCTGCCGGTATAGGCACTCCAGGGCTGCCTCTTGTCCTTTCTGTATAGCCAGTGTGGCTCTGTGGGACGGCCTGGCCTCCCTGAGCCACAGAAGGGGTCCCTGTGTGCTTGTGGGCAGAGGAAGTGGTCCCAGGATAGCTGAGGAACAGAGAATGGGAGTGGAAGCTCCTGGCACCCGGTGCCAATGGCTAGGTGGTGACGTGGCTATTTCTGCAGAAAGACCTGTGATTTCCTGGATCCCCAGGGGTTGTGCGTCCTCAAAGCAGGTAGGAGTAGGCTGAAATGGGCTGAGGGACTCAACTGCCTGGATGGGGAAAGTCTTGGTCAAAATATAGCCAGCTTAAAAAATATATACTAAATATAGCATCACTCTTTTAGGATAAGAAAATCAGGGTTCTTGGATACTAACATACCAAGGCCCCTTGCTGATAATCTCAGTGTATAGTCTGTGCTGAAAGTCAAGGTAAGATTCCTCATGCACATGCACACACACACACACACACACACACACACACACACACACACAAAGTGCTCAGCACTTAAGCAGAATTCAGTGAATAGGTCTGGAGCACAATGTCAAGTACATCTACCTGGGCAATGATTAGGTGCTTGCCTTTGATATCATCAATCTTTGGTCTGTTATAGTTGGTGGGCAGTATCTTAAGGTCAAAGAATTGGATTGGCTCTAAGGAAAGTTTTTGTTGTTGTCTTTTTGAGAGAGAGAGATATGTGCAAACAGGCAGGTGAGCCTCGAGTCACTGTAGAGCTTTAGGTGTGGGTCAGACACAGGTCAGAGAGGGCTATGATAATGATCTCAGGGACTTTTGAGTCTCCCCAGCCGAAGTAGCCTAAATTAAAAGATTGGATTCAGTATCGAGGGCACGTCAACACTGTTAGGGAGGATTTCTATGCGATGTGTGGGAAGCAAACACAGCTGATGGCATAAAGAATCCTCTGAGACCCTGGAGAGTTCGTAGGCTAAGGGTTATAGTTCCTAAAGTAGCCCACCAGGAATACACATCCAAAAATAATAGTTATGAATTAGAAGGTGCAGTTCGGGGTGGCTAACCACAGAAAGGAATCCATCCGCCTTTCAGAAACGTGTGTGCTGAAACGGACTCTTTTGACCATTGAAAAATAAACATCTCTTGGGATTTGGGGGATCTGAAAAAATTAGCTGTGTCCTGGCAGTTGTGGGTTGGGGGAGTGAGAGCTACCTCAGCTTGGCTCTCCTCTCTGCCTCCCTCCTTCCCCGCTACTTGTCTGCCAATGGGAGGCTACTTGTAGGGCTTGGGGTTTGCTGGGGGGGGGTGTGAGTGAGCATGTGTCATTCTGCAGCCTCTGGCCCCAGCCTGCGGGTGCAGTGCGTACTCAGGAGGTTCAGGGCGCAGAGGCTTTTGTCCTTGGTGGGACTGACAGTTACCTGCTATGGCTGTACTATAGGGACCTACCAAGAGTGCCATCTGCATGGGAGAGCGCAGTGGGCACTCGCCTCTCCATGCCCCTTCTCCCCCCCCCCCTCTTGGGGTCATGAAAAAATATCTTCAACTGGAACTGCAGTCTGGACTGTCTAATCGGGAGGGTGGGTATGTATGATTGAATACAGCTATGTGTCTCTTTTGGAGCTGAGCAGAACCTCAGGCCAGACCCAGGTCTGGAGATGGGGAGAATCCTAAGTAGGGGGAAAAAAAGGGTTGTGGTGTCTTAGAAGCACAGTCCCCACAGTGCACTGGGCCCTCATGAGCGAGTAGCATAAGCTCCAGCCAGCAGAGGGGTTGTTGGCGTGCGTGCATGATAAACAGCAGCGTCTCTGAGACTGAGCTTCATGGAGGGGGCACCTGAGCTGGACAGTCTTTGAAGGGAGAGGCTTGTAGCTCTTGTTTAGCTTCTTGCAAGAAGGTGTGGCACTCGGTGTACCTCATTGGGATAAGGGAGGGCAGTCTAGGCATCAGGCCTTGCCCTGGGTGGGGGGGGGTGAGGGGCTAGGGATATAAAGATGAACAAGATAGAGACGCTGTTCTGCTTAGCGATTATGTTGGATGCTCCAAGTTAACAAAGGTCACTCCTCAAGGGGTAGGAACAAAGCCCTGGGGGAGAAGAGATACTTCCAGGGAAAGTTGGACAGAGCTTCATATGTTGGTGGACCTTGGAACTACCACTGGAAGACTGAGTCTAATCTAGTACCATAGAGGAGGAGGGATGGGTCAAGTGGAGAAGTTGACAATACAGATCCAAGGGAGTGCGTTGGGGGCTGCCCAGAGCCGGAGTGGGACAAGCAGAAGGGAAGAGTAAAACAAGAGTTTGATTACAGTTGTATTCTGTAGCAAATCCTTGGGGAAGCGACTGAAATTTTCAAAAACGAGCATGTCAAGGTCCAGTTCTAGGAGGTAATGGCTAGCCAGTGGGTTGCAGTGGGTGGGGGAGAGCCCAGCCGGCCAGATCTGAATGAAAATCAGAGTCACCTCATGACAACACCTCCAGGCCAGCTCTGACTTGGGAATGCAGTTTCTTGTGGGGCTAGGGTTGCTTGTAAACATCCCCCCCACCCCCACACCCCCTTTCTCTCTCTTTGGTCCTTCTCTTTCTGCCCTTTCTCTTCATTTTCTCTCTCAATTTTGTCATATGCAAGTATGAAAGGCAAAGGCAAATGCTTTTTCTTCTGAAAACTCTGCTTTCAACCTATTTACTTTCGAAATACTTGCTCCTGATATTTTTTTTTTCATTTATTGTTTTAGGAAACTACATTTAGACTCCTTCTTTGTTTTTGGTGCTGCTAGGAAATTCAATTGTCTATGAGTCACTCCTCTGTGACCTTGGCTTTAAAGATCTCTGCATTTTTATAACTGTGATTTTCTCTGTGGTTTCATATTTGGAAGTTTGATTTCCTTTTTTTTTTTCTCGAAAGAACATAGTATGCTTCTGGAAAGAACCTGAATATGCAAGGACACCAAGCTGCACCAGCTCAGGCACAATGCTGGCAGGGAATGTTCCTGAAAGAACACATGCCAATTCTAACAAGAAGGCGCATGGCTGCGTTCCTTGGCCATTTCACTGTGCTGCTTTCGTTTCCAGCCAGGGTCCTGTCTGACCCATGCCACCAGGCTCTGGGCAATCACACAGACGCAAGCTCCTTCTTGTGGAGGTGGGTCATGTGTGTGTGTGGGGTGGGGGTGGGGGTCGGGTGAAAGGGAAGGCCCTCAGGTAGGCTTTCTAGACAAAGCTGGTTTCAAGTTGGCCTTGATATACAAGTACATCTCAGGTAAAGAGGACAAGAAAGGACAGGGAGCATCAGAGGTCCCCGTCCCTCTGCTCAGGCTCTTAGGCATCCTGTCTTCACATCTGCCTGGGAGGGCCGAGTTGCCACCTGTCACTCCAGTCCCCCCATCATGTCTGGAGATCCAAGCACAGGCTAGCAGAGGGTGGAGATCTGGGTTCTGTCCACCCATGCTGAGCCTTCACTGAAGCCTCAAATAGCAATGGCTGCTCGAACACCTTTACTGCACGTGCCAGGCACAGGGAAACAAAGGTGAATAAGACATGGGCCCTGTCCCAGGAGGCTCCGTTATGTGGGGCCCTGCCTGACACTGGCTGTGTCTCTACCACCTGAGCTCCATGGGCTCTGCCGGTGTAGGCAACTCCAGGGCTGCCTCTTGTCCTTTCTGTATAGCCAGTGTGGCTCTGTGGGACGGCCTGGCCTCCCTGAGCCACAGAAGGGGTCCCTGTGTGCTTGTGGGCAGAGGAAGTGGTCCCAGGATAGCTGAGGAACAGAGAATGGGAGTGGAAGCTCCTGGTACCCGGTGCCAATGTGGCCATGGCTAGGTGGTGACGTGGCCATTTCTGCAGAAAGACCTGTGATTTCCTGGATCCCCGGGGGTTGTGGGTGCTCAAAGCAGGTAGGAGTAGGCTGAAATGGGCTGAGGGACTCAAACTGCCTGGTTGGACAGAGAGTCTCTGTGAATTGAGTTCTCTTGGTTAACCATACCTCTGAGGCAGGTCTACCTGCCTGATGCTTTGCAGGAAATCATCTCTGAGAGCCTACAGCCTTTTACGCGTATATGTTATTCGTCAAAGGGATGTCAGGGATCCTATTGGACAAGGGCAATGAGGAGAGGATGCTTGTTGACGGTGATGAAAAATCTGTTTTGCCTTTAGCGGGGTGCCAGGCCTTGCTGGGCGATGCACGGGATAGGGCTGAGTAGTCTGCCGCACAGACAGTGGCTGAACTGGGAGGAATGACAACATAGCCTGGCATCAATGACAGCAGGGTGAGGACCTGCCGGGCGTCGGAAGAGGGAGGGAGTCTGGCCGTGAAGGGGGACAGGGTGAAGGGCAATTGACCATAGGCGTGTGTGGGAAAAACCTAGGATAATCAATGCTTGGCCGGTATGTGGCCTTTTCTTCAGAATTGACTTGAGAATTCCATGACAATGACGTAAATGGAGCTGAAGTTCAGACAGCTTACAGCAGGTAGAGATCATGTTTAGGAGTCCCGAGCTCTTTCCTAACTTCTCAGTGCGTCTCCCTCCCCTCGGTCCCCTTTACTGGCAGCCTCAATATCCAACACGGTTTTGAGTGGCCACAGAGGCTGAGTCCAGTATCAGGAGGAAAAATCCCTCCTGAGTTATCTGGTGAAGCCAGTGGGGGTTCTCTGGTGTGTGTGTCGGGGGTGAGGGAGGGGCGGGTGGAGGCAGGAGACTCTCATCCAAAATTGCTGTGTGGCCATCAGCACTTTGAGCAAGAAAAGGTCCTGAATTTAAGTCCTCTTGGCCCTGCTTCATTTCAGCTCTGGCCTCGTGAGTCAGGTCTTTTTCATGCATTTCTGAGCCATCTGGGTCATGACTGTGAATGCCAAGTGTGGGAACCTCAGGGTGTACCAGGCCTGAGGAAGATGCTGCGGGACGGGGACACTGGTACCGTGGCGTGTGAGGGCAGTTCCTATCTGTGAAAGCTGAGGTGTGGGAGGTGACAGCCGTGAGACTGGATGGCTATGGTCAGTGTTGCTCGAAAGGCCTCCGAGAACAAGTGCCGGCCTCAGCCAGACATGCGTTGGAGCCTTTGGTATCCTTCTGTTTTGACTGTCCCTCCTTCCGCAGCCCAGCTTCCTTGACTGTGGCTCTCTGCAGAGAGCGAGCTAGAGATGTGTGGGTTAAACTGGGCCAGGAAAATGACATCCCCCATCCCCCCTCCCTAGGCTACTGGTTTCATCTATGTGAATCATCCACTTGGCAAGGTGGATAAAGCACCACATGCTCCCGGCTCGGCCCTGAGTGCTTGTGATACAAAAGGGTCTTGAATCAGACATGGGGCTCTTCCCCTCCAGCTGCTGGCAGCTGTCTGGTGAGGCCTCTGCTGTCAGGGCGGTCTCTCATGTTCACTCACGACCTGCGGGGTGGGGGAGTCAGGAGTGGGGGGCATTTAGCCCTGCTAACAGTGTAAGAAAGTAGAGAAAGCTCCCAGCAAACCCACCTCCCAGAGCCCTGTCTGTGGTGGTCTCTCTGCCCCTCTGGACCAGGCCTGGGTGTGTTTTCTTGCCTCACACCTTCTGCTTCTGTTCATGTAGAAGAGATCCTCATAGAACATTTTTGACCAAATGCTTTGGCCATAGGTGGCTGCCTCCACCCCTCGTGAATGCTGGATGCAATCTTGACATCGCCCCCTCCCACCCCGTAATCCTTTCCCTAAGAAGCAATCAAGCAATAACCATCTGTTAGAGGATCATCTTTGTGTACTGAGCCATTGTGTTTTTTTAAACAAACAAACAAACAAACCTGACTTCTCAGATGCTTTCTCTCAAACACTGTTGGTGTACTATCAAGAGAAATGCCAGTGTTACCTGCAAGAAATAGCAACACCAGCTGGGGACATGGCTCAACAGAAGAGCACCAGCCTAACAAGTACCAAGGCCCTGGGTTCAAGCCCCGTATATTGTTAAAAAAAAAAAAAACAACTGGGGAAGGGATTCTCCCCCACCACACACATCCCCACACCTACTCACACACCCACACTAAGAGTCAGAGGACCTGTATCCTAGTCTCGACTCTGGCATGAGTTGGCCACGGGCTTTTTTTTTCCTAAGCAATATTATTATTATTGGTAAGCTTGAGAGGACAAATCTGTGTGTACCTTTATCCATGGAATCCTTTAGTGGAGTTAAGTACAAAACCAGGTATGGGATCTAGGAAGAGCTCAATGGCAACAAGATATGAGCACATAGTTCCTGGGGTCTATTGTGTATGCCAGAAACTTGTAGCTAAAGAGTGAAGTGGGGACAGAGGTGAGGGGCACATTGTTCTTCTAGGTATCCTTTCTCTGGACACGAACTCATCTGTCAGAGGGTATTATCTGTGGGATATTATCTATGTAGCTACATTTTTGGCCGGGTCAAAGAGAGACCTTACATTTGCTCATATTTGGTCACTTAGGAAGATTACAGGATCAGAGTTTATTAATTTCTTAAAAATCTCAGAGCATGTGCCTATTTAAAAGCCCAAATCTCTGAGCCTTAGACTTTCTCTAGGGGAAGACTTTCCTACCCAGAACTCAGGCTAAGATAGAGAAATTTCCTTGTCTTCCTGTATGATTAAAATTCCCCTCTATGTCTACAGAGTTGCCACAGAAAACTTCAATTTTGTGTGTTGGAAGAAAGGGGTACCTAATTTCAACCATCTCCATTAAGGCCAAAGGCTTCAGTCTCCTTTAATACCCAGTGGATTCTGAAAGGCCAAGCTTTGTAAAATACAGTTCCACCCTTGTACCTGCAGGTGCTGCTGCCACAGCGGCTTCTGCAGAGTGCTCCAGCCCTTTTCCTCCCTTGGCGGTCTGGTGCGTCACCTTTCCCACTGCCAAGCTCAGCTGTGCATTAAAATCTTGTTTCATCAGTCACACCCAACATTTCTTATTTGTTTTTGTTACAACTCATCAGGGGTTTGCAGTCTGCCAGAACAATCACCTCATAGGCATGGGCAGCTTCACAAGGCGGGAGGAGGCAGTGGAGGGCTTCTCACAGAGCTACTAAGGTGAGGAGAGGGGGTGTTGGTGGGTCACTCGGTCTCAAAGCCTTCAGTTTATTGCAATATTTCATTATCACCAAACAAAAGGACCTTCCTATCTAAGATCCCTTGGTGCATGCAACTGAAAATAGCTTTAAGAGTTTAGGCAAAGTTTCCACCTTCAGGGGGTGTGGGCAGGGCAGAGAAGATGAGATTCTTCAATGTGAGGCCTTTTCAGGAGTCAAGACAAACTTAACTGCATGGATTCTGGACAATGGCAAGTGAATGGCAAAGCCCTGGGGCTATAGCCCCTCCACCTAGGTCAGATGCCTGGCGAACTGAATTCAGCAATTAACACAGGGAATCCCATTTCAGTGACCCACAAGTAAACCAGCTCTTCTTGACAGGAGTGGGGGGGGGTCCAGGGATCCCCCATTAATATGGAGGAGGGTAGGCGTGGCCATTTACAGAAGTGACTGCAAATGTTCATTTTGCTCACGGCCTCAACATCATATCATTATATTGCTAGTTGAGTGGCAATACGTAGGGAATTAATTTGATCACTTTTCCCCTCCCTTTATTCATTCCCCCCACCCCTGTCCACGTCACTCATAACAGGCAAGGGCAAATGTCTAAGGCCATAAAAGGCAGCCAAAAAAAAGAGAAGGAAAGTAACGAGAGTTCAGGAACAACAGCTATTAGGAAGCTATGAGCCATCTCCCAGGTGGACTTTGCGTGCACTATGCAAAGTTTTGCTGAAGATCACATAACCTGCTGCTTGCTTTATTAAGAGATAATAAAACCAACAAATCTTGTGGCTTTCAGATCTCTCTTAGTCATGGCTACTTTGCTCTGACAGGTCTAAAATAAATATGCTTTTCATTTACAAATATGTATTCTATACATTGAGTCAAGATCAAAACAAAAGAAAGTTGTTTTAAAGTAAGAAGACTGAATCATACACATTTTGGTGAGAAAGGTTAAATAGAAACAAACCATTCATGAGACTCCGTGTGTGTGTGTGTGTGTGTGTGTGTGTGTGTGTGTGTGTGTGTGTGGTGTGTGTGTGTGTGTGTGTGTGTGTGTGTGTGTGTGTGTATGAAGGTCTTGCCAAAAAAACCAACAGCTCATTCTCCAGCATTCCACCAAACAAACATCTTCATGCCAGATTGGAAGAGCTAAGTTTCCTTCCATACCTTTAAAATTGCTGACCATACCTTTCTGAGCCTGGACACTGCCTCTCCCTCCACCCACTTACATCTTTGTTTCCCCATTTCTTCAGTTTCCAATGCTTGTAAAGCCATTCCAGACCAAAAGAACTGCCCAAGGCAGCTCAGGGGAGCAGCACGGGGTTGAACCCGCCATCTTTTTAAGGGTCAACTCAAGTTTGGAAAGGTCATTTCCTCTCTCTTCCTAACATCTATGGTTTCATGGATTGAAAAGCATTTTGCAAAAGATCAGGCAACAGTAGAAGAAGCCTGGCTGTTCCCTTTAAAAATCAAACTTTCTTCTCCGGGCTCCGCCCCAACCCCTTCTCTCTTCCCTGAGCTTGGGAATTCAGATCTTGTCTCACTTCCTCCAGGACTCAGGAAGTTACCCCTTCACCAACTCTCCCTCCATTTCATGAACTGATATTCTATTTATTGTCTGGATATTTTCCTTAAAAGATCTTTAATTATAGAATGCAATTGTGGTCCCTGGAGATGCTATTCTCTTCAGACTGGTGTGCCATTTTGGGACGTGTGCATGTGTGTGTGGGCACAGTGGTGTTGGGGAGAAGATACAGGACACCCACATGACCAGTCAGGTGAGTTGAATACTCTCTGGAAGACAACGAGGTGACAAGAGGCCACAGCCAACTCCTCCTCTTTTCCTCTACTTTTCCCACAAAGACAGTAAAGCCTTGCCGGACTACATTCTCCTCTGTCCCTTCTCACTTGAGTAACCAAGTTTAACTCTTCAAAAGGAAAGACCCATTGCATCTTGTATCTTCCTGTTGATGCCAAACATACAACTGGATGTGTGTTGAATGAATGAATAAATGAATGTTTCTGCTACTAAATGTGTTTCCAGCATCCCTGAATCACATGGATTGCTTGTCTTGGACCTCAGATCAAATCCCACAGAATTAGTTACTTCTCTGTTTTTCAGCTGCCTCGCTACTACCTGGTTTTCCTCTGCAGCCCACATTTAGGCTCTTCCCATCCAGACCTGTCCTTTCACTGACACCCTATGCCTTAGTATCTTGCACATTAGACTAGGCTAAACTACCTAAGCCTTTCTAAAATTCAAATGATTTGTCTACAGTTTAAAGATAAACACCCACAGCTCCTGAAATGAGTGTCATGTAATTCAGATACTTGACTGCCTGAACCATTTGATGTCAGGTAATTGTCTAGTCTTTCATCTTTTCCTTTGTCCTCTGGTTCTTGATGTAGAGTTTCTTCCTGTAGGGGAGGAGGCTACTTTGCTCACTGGTTCCCAACCAGGTCTCTGGCATTCTTCAATTTCTATGGTCCTCCTACCTCAATTGCTCCTTTAATTTTGGTCTGTCTAAATCTTGTCTATTCTTTAAGACTTGGCAAAGATTAAGTCCCAACATTTTGACATCATTGCCAGCTACTTGAGAACAGTACAGGCATTTATCATTGGAATTCTTGAATCTTTTTTTTAAAGGAAAACAAGTTTTTTTTTATAATGGGATATTCAATATTTAAGAATTTAGCATAATTGTACATCTTTCAAGTTTACAAACCATTAAAAAATGGAAAGAAATTAGAGATCTAAATTTTCTTTAGATCATTGTTGGGTTTTTCTTTTCTTTTTTAGATTTTGCTCACAGGTCCATGAATCTGATGTACACAATTAACAAATTCTTACCCAAATCCCAGCTTTCTTCTTGCCACTCAGCCCTATAATTGGTAATACTTATGCTAAAATGAATACCAAGGACCCAAAACAATCTGGAAAAACTTACAATTGGCTGATAAGCACCTGAAAAGATACTCAACATCATTAGCTATTAAGGAAATGCAAGTCAAAACCACAATATGAAACTCTTGGATGTTAGCCTCCAGAGTCTCTTGCTCCTGACCCCTGGACCTCACTTTATAATTTTCTATTAATATTTCTCATCTTCAAGAAGGTCTCCTAAGGTAGCAAACCTCAATTCCCACATAAAACAAGCATCCACCCCTGCTCCCAATCTCAGCCCCTTAACTGAGCCCTTCACATAGGACTAGGTCTCTTTCCCTTTATTATAATATATCTAGAAGAGTGCTCAGAGCTCATACTGGGTCTCTGATTTCTTCTACTCCCCATCTGGGATTTTTAAACCCTCAAGGGTACAGTGAACGTGTTATTTTATGCAAGGTTTAAGATACATATTATTGGGAGCACTAAATACCAATGCTGTGAAGGGAGGCAGGGAATATAACCACTCCAACAGAGAGGTACAAAAAGCACCGTGGGAGACTAAAGAAGAGATATCTCTAGGGCTCGGCATTTTTTCCCTCACAGTATCCTCACACTCAAGGCAAATCTAGGTGTGTATGGGGCGTACAGTAATCAGACCCTCAGAGTGACAGTTAAGGAGGGTGGGGCTACAAGGCAGAGCCTCTAACAGAAGGCTGACTTGTTTGCCACTCTCTAGGCTCAAGCCCCCTCAAGGCAGCTGGTATCTTTCCTCTAATCCTGGTACTTCATATCCAGCTCCTTCCCAGCTTCCCAGAAACTTGGGGGTCTTTGAAGAAGTCAAAATACCACCCAACCTAACTTCCCGAGACAGATGCTTTGGGGAGAGCATTCACTGCTTTTTGTTTGAAAAATAAAAATCTCCCTATGTATCTATGAATTGAGAGCTTGTAAAACTCAACAAAAGCAAAAGTTCAAATGCAAATGTTTTGCCATGGGAGGCCAGAGAAAAGGGAGAGAATGCCAGGAAAGGATCTGCAAATGTTAAGTCTTGAAGTTGTTAACTTCAAGTCTCGTCTTCCTTTTGAACTAAATTTGTCCCTTTGTACCCCTGGTTTCCCCCAATGAGATTTTGGCACTCAAAGTTCTCTTTGCTCCAGATGCCAGATCCATTCAGGTGGAAAGGAAATATAAAAAGAAGCTATGTATAGAAGTCAAGAAAGCAACTTCTTTTCTTTTCTTTTTTCTTAAAGATACTAAGGGGGACCTTCCTTCTCTTAGTCAAATTTGTCTGATGAGATCCATCTTCTTTCTCTGCTTTAGTTACCAACAAGTTATAAGCTACGTTTTTGTCTAATGATTTAGGAGAGTGCATCTCTGTTCTCTTGACATTGCTTTCCTTCTCTTTAGTTTCCATTAACATCTTTGGTATATTTATAATGGTCAGTATATTTATAATGGTCAGTCCCAAAGGTTTTTGCTGAAATCCCATTATACCATAGCAGGGATCATTGCTCCCAGCTTCTACAGACAATGGGCCACCCCAAGTTGGGGAAATGTGGAAGACAGGTTTCTTATTCTCCTCAGTAGTAGACTCACACTCTCCTCTAAGGCCTGGCAGCAGGAGCCTCCTGGTGACCAGTCTTTGAAAGATTCCTATTGTGGGGGTCCTTCAGGGGACCTACCCTTTTCTCTCTCCCCTCATATCCAAGCAGCTTCCCTGTTTCAGGAAGGTGGGCAGCACCCTTGAGGACCCCTTCTCTAGCTCTTCCTTCCTCTCCTTCACCCTGCATGTCACCCAGACACCTTTGCAACTGAGCCTGGGAGGCTGGGCCAGTCTCAAAGAGTCTGGTTGCTCCAGCAACAGGGGCGGGGCTAAACCTACCAACTGCCGCCAGTTATTCCAGGACTTTCAGTTGGTGCTCACCTGCCTGGAAGTTTGGCGGGTCAGTGCCTATTTTGAGAGGAGGGGGTATGGCTTGACCACCGAGTCAGTCAAGCTGCTAGTAAAACCCACTGAATCCATTGTGATTTTCCACTCCACATTCTGCCACTGATATTTCAGTCTAGCCCTCAGTTGGATTCTGGGCCTGATAATAATAATAATAATGCAGAAGAGACAGAGAGAGGTAATGGCTTATAGGAAGTTTTCTAAAGTGTAATGAGAGGCCCACTGAGCCAGAATCTGTCTAGGATGCTTGTTTCAAAAACTGAGTCCTGGGCCGGGCTACTACCTATACAATCTTCTGTACACTGGTCCTAGAAAGATTTTGGTTTTGTCCTAGGGCTTAATGTCAGGGCCTGGACACTGTCCCTGAGCTCAAGGCTTGTGTTCTATCACTTGATGTTTTTTTGTTGTGGTGGTGGTGAATTGGAGGTAAAAGTCTTAACAGGCTTTCTTGCTTCCACTGTCTTTGAACTGTGACACTCAGATCTCAGCCTCTGAGTAGCTAGGATTATAGACTTGAGACACTGGTGCCTGGCTGGTGTTTTTGTTTGTTTGTTGTTGTTTTTAAATAGATGTTCCTTACACAACTGAGTTGTATAAGTTTTCTTAAAAGATTCTGAGAGGATTAGGATTATTGAGTTTTTACAAAATGCCATTTCTGCTTCAAATAATATAAATATGTGATTTCTGAACTGGGCACCAGTGGCTTAAAACATATAATCCTAGCTGTTCAGAATGCCAGGATCTGCAAGATCTCTTGGACACTGGAGGAGTGAATATCTCACTGTAGGGGAAGGGATGCTGAAGAGTGTGCTGAGAGAGGGGATTTTAGAGCAGGACAAATTGCCTACATGAACTTATGGTTATTTTCTAAGTGCCTGTGGAATTAACTCTTTTCAAATTCCATAACCTGAGGCAAATTAAGAGAAACGTGGGCATAGAATTTATTCTCCTTGCCAAATCTTACATCCTCCACACACCTAAACTTGGCAAGTATGTCTATGGCAGTCCCCTGCTCACCCATGAGGGATATGTCTTCCCCTGCTGGACGCCTGCCACTGCAGTCAGTACCAAATCCTGCGTAACTCTGTGTGTGTGTGTGTGTGTGTGTGTGTGTGTGTGTGTGTGTGTGTGTGTGTGTGTGTGTGTGTGTGTGTCTACATAAACACATCCATGGTAAAGTTTAATATAGAAATTAGGCAAGTAAGAGATTAACCACGGCAATAATATGATATGAGGCCAATATACCACAATGAAAATCATTTAAAACTTATGAAGTGCTTATTTCTGGAATTTTTAACTTACTATTTTTGGACAGTGGTTGATTGATTGTGGATAGCTGGAACTGTGGAAGGCAAAACCGCAAATACAGGGGGAAACCGTTGTATTCACATTTATAACCCAGCCATCACCCTTTGGCGCATAACTACCTCTTATCTAGCAAGAAGGGCCTTATTCAGAGAAGAGAAATGAAAAGGAACTTGATTTGCTGCTTTAAGTTTGATATTCCATTGAATAACACATCAACAGTTACACTACTTTTTTTTAAATTTTGGGTCCAGTGGTGGGGCCTGAACTCTGGGCTTGGGCGCTGTCCCTCAGCTCTTCAGCTCAAGGCTAGCGCTCTACCACTTGAGTCACAGCACCACTTCCAGCTTTTTTTCTTTTTGCTTATGTGGTGCTGAGGAATTGAACCCAGGGCCTCATGCATGCAAGGCAAGCGCTCTATCACTGAGCCACCTTCCCAGCCCCAAGTTACACGACTCTTTTTCCTTTTGGTGCTGAGATTTTTTTTTTAACCAAGGGCCTTGCACTTGCCTGGCTTGTTTGCATAACTAGTTACACATCTAGCCTGACTTTTTTGTTGTTGTTAATTTGGAGATGGAGCTGCCTAGACTTTTCTGCTAGTGCTGGCCTGGAACCTCAATCCTCCAGATCTCCACCTCTGGAAGACCTAGAATGACAGGCATGAGCCACTATTCCTGGCTTATTTCTACCATTATCATTAGAGCTCAGAGACTGCCATAGTTCTGCTACAAAATAAAGAAGTCCATGTGTTAAAGTGCTTTTGCAGAGTAGGAGAGACACTAGAACATATAGGCACAAGTAGGAACTTCCTGAACAGGGTCCCAGGAGCACAACAGATTGGAGAGAGACTCGACAAATTGGGACTACCTTAAAATTAATAGTTTCTGCACTGCTAAAGACATAGCTTCCAAACTAGAAAGACAGCCAACCAATTGGGAAAAGATACTAACCAGAAATATATCAGACAAAGGCCTAATAGCCATTATATACAAGGAGCTCAAGAAACTAAACCCTTCCAAATCTAACAAACCAATCACTAAATGGGCAAAGGAGCTAAAGAGAGACTTATTAGAAGAGGTAAAAATGATGAAACACATGAAGAAATGTTCATCATCCCTGGCCATAAAGGAAATACAAATAAAAACAACCCTGAGATACCACCTTTTCCTAGTCAGAATGGCCTATACCCTAAATTCAGACAACAACAAATGCTGACAGGGATGTAGAGAAAGAGGAACTCTATTGTACTGCTGGTGGGAATATAAACTAATACAACCACTCTGGAAAGCAGTCTGGAGGTTCCTCAGAAAACTAAACATAGATCTTCCCTATGACTTAGCTATACTACTCCTATGCATTTACCCCGAGCAACAGGAACCATGATACAACAAGGACACATGCACCTCCATGTTCATTGCTGCACTATTCACAATAGCCAAGATATGGAAACAACCCAGATGCCCTTCCACAGAGGAATGGAGCCAAAAATTGTGGTACCTATATATAATGAAATATTACATGGCCATTAGAAAGGACAAAACAGTGGCATTTGTAGGGAAATGGGTGGAACTAGAACAAATAACATTGAGCAAGATAAGCCAAGATCAGAAGGTCAAATGGTCCATGTTCTCTCTGAAATGTGGATGTTAGATTCACAATGCAACGAGATATGACAAAAGAACCTCCTCTTAATTTGTCATATAGTTTCTAGATGACTCTATGTTCTTGCCCCCATATATGCTGTATACACATGCACATCTGAGGGAAACTATGAGGGGAACACAGAACTAGAGGAAAACAGGTGAAAAAAATACAGCACAGGGCCCATCAACTGCAATGGACATAGATGAAATTGAACTAAGCAACTCAAGTGTGGTGATGGGAAGGAGAGAGCGAGAGAGAAAGAGGAAATAGCTGACACTAAGAAAAAGGAAAGAAATGTACAAATCACCTGATTGGGAGGGAATAGTTTTATTGTTAAAGTCCGTAGAGTTCATACGCTTTGTAGATCAAGACAATGACAATTAGCATTGTGAAGATTAAAATGTGTTGGTGACTTTAGCTAAGTATCACTATGCCACAATACTGTGAAATTTATGTAATTACTGAATCTTAACAAAGAAAAGTTTTTACAGGCAGGCTTAATGGTGAAGACAGAGAGCTGTTAATATTGACTCTTCTACATTCATTCTTGTTTTTTCCAAGTCTAGCAATCACTCTTTTGTGAGTTTATTTCCTTGACTATAACAGGAAATATTTTTTGTGTTTTTTGTTTTTGTCAATTGTGGGACTTGAACTCTGGGCCTGGGCACTGTCCCTGAGCTCTTCAGCTCAAGGTGAGCACTCTACCACTTGAGCCACAGAACCACTTCCAGCCTAGGCTGGCTTTGAACCACGATTTCAGCCTCCAGAGTAGCTAGGATTACAAGCATGAGCCACTGGCGCCCAGCTAAATATTGCATTTAAAAGTTTTTAAATCTTTTTTTGTTGTTGTTGTTGGTTGTGGGACTTGAACTTAGGGCATGGGAGCTGTTCCTGAGCTCTTCCAAATCTAGCACTCTACCACTGTGAGCCACAGTGCCATTTCTAGTATTCTGGTGGTTAAGTAGAGATAAGAATCTTCATGGATTTTTTCTGCCTGGGCTGGCTTCAAACCACGATACTCAGATATCAGCCTCCTGAGTAGCAAGTATTACAGGCATGAGCCACCAGTGCATGGCTATAAAACATTGCATTAATTAGTAGCTAGTTAAAATATAATCTTTAAAGGATTAACTAATGACATATTAATATACTGTACTCTTATTTCACAATTATGCTCCCTAATCTTCCTGGGTCCCTTGATGTTTGAGATGTTAATGAAAGATAGCAAAATATTAGAGCTGCTTAAAAGATGGGACATCTCACTGTAGAAGGTTATACACATGGAAAAGAATGGAGAGGCAGTTCATAATCTACTGTGGAACCATCTTTTTTTTTTTTTTTCTGCTGGTCGTGGGGCTTGAACTATGGGTTTGTATGCTGTCCCTCAGCTCTTCAGCTTAAGGTGAGTGCTCTACCGCTTGAGCCACAGTGGCACTTCTGGTTTTCTAGTGGTTTTTTGGAGATAAGAGTCTCACAGACTTTCCTGCCCGGGCTGGCTTTGAACCTCGATCCTCAGATCTCAGTCTCCTGAGTAGCTAGGATTACAGGTGTGAGCCACTGACGCCCGCTGCCATCTTTCAGCACTATTAAGACAGTCATGGGCAGAGAGGATGCAGAGAAATTTCTGCCTTTTATTTTTTTGCTGGTACTAGGGCTTTAATTCAAGGCCTGGGCACTGTCCCTTAGCTTTTCTGATTAAGGCTGGCATTCTACCACCTGAGCCATAGCTCCACTTCTGGTTTTTTTTGTGGTTAACTGGAGAGTCTCAAGAGCTTTTCTGCCTGAGCGGGCTCCGAAGTGCTATCTCAGATCTCAGTCTTCTAAGTAGCTAGGATTACAGGTGAGAGCCACCAGTGCCTGGCTCCCATATTTTGCACAAATTTTAGCACATCTTTGGCTTAAAAAGTGTGAAATATCTCCGAGAAGCTATATCTAAGAATAGAAAACACTTTTTAAGAAATCTGTTGGAAGGGAAATTGTGTGTTGAGAAGGAGAATTTTTTAGTTTCTAATTTGTATCTCTATATCAATATATATTTCCTGAGTGTAAGGACAATGTCTTATATAATCAGCACACAGATAACAACACCTGGATGTTTAATATTAATATACTGTCATTCACAATGAAATTTCAGTTGTGTCAACAATCACTTTGCAGTCAGTGTCTCCAGCTTAGGACTGTCTTAGCCCATTCAGGCTGCTACAACAAAACATTACAACACCAGGGACTTGTAAACAAGAGAGGATTATTTCCCTATGTTCTGGAGACTGGGAAGTTTGACATTTAGATACAGAAGATTAAGATGAAGTCACATATATGTCCCATCAAACACTTCAGCATATATTCCTAACAGATAAGGATCAAAGAAACATGGCCACACTTTATTATTACACCCAACATTGCCTGAATAAAATATCTGCTTGAATAAAATATAAAATCTATACACATTGTCAATCTCATTGTCAATCTCTCCTGACTGTATTCTGTAGTTAGTTGGTTTGCATTGATATGCAAACAGGAGGCCATTCTGCTATGCCCTTAGGGGACATCATAAGAGAAAACCTTCCCACAGGATCAAACTGCAAGCTGTGCACCTGTTCCTTCACTTACTAGAAGTATGAATCTACAGTGGCAGAGGGGCAGGGGGTAGTGGCTGGTGTTCTGGCTGCATGGGTCTTTGAAGAAACATGGTTGGAAATTGTAAGACCATCTCTTCCTTAGGAAGAGGTAGCAGATAGGTCTAGTTCCTTGACTGGACACAAAGATGCTTGCATTTATGTGAATGCGCACACAGAGTACATTCAGCAGAGGAAGGGTTCAGTGATTCAAGCCATCAAGACTGTGAATCAGCTAGTTTCTTTCCCCAGATTCCTGTGTTCTTGGGCTCATAATGTCTGGGTGCCTGTGGCTATTCAGGAGGCTGAGATCTGAGGATCACTGTTCAGAGCAAGCACAGGCAGGAAGGTCCATGAGACTCTTATCATAGTTGGAAATAGGGTTGTGGCTTAAGTGATTGAGGGACAGCCTTGAGCAGAAAAGGTATAGGCCCTGAGCTCAAGTCCCAGGACGGGTACAGAGAGCTTATGACCAAGATCAGAGCAAAATGGCTGTCTACTTCTGCCTACTTCCTAAAGTCTGTCTGCTCACAGCCACTACTGAGTGGCCAACTGCCACCATCAGAGAGGAATGCTGAGTCTTCGGTATGATTCCATCCCCTGGGGGAACTAGCCTGCTATCTCCTAACACCTAGCAGGTAGGTATTTGGTCTCCCTCGCATCCTTATTTTGAATATGGGTTTACTTTTCCCAATTACATTACTTCTCCCCAAACATTATCCACGCACAGAGAGAATGCCTTATTCATCATGGCATCGTGGTAACTTGTCTTGCTTTTGACTAAGGAACTCACCACCCCCTTCCAACCCCTCCCGAATATGAAAGGCATCAGTCATCATGGAACTCACCGGTCTGTTATGTTGTCTTTATTACTGAAACTTTATAGGACAGCTGGAGATTGAACCCAGGCCTTGCACATACCAGGCCACCATGCTATCATTGAGCTACACACCCAGCCCTCACTTTGTTCTATTTCCAATTGTCCTTGGCTATTCTCTGGTCATTTTATTGGTGTGTGTTTTCATATGTTTTAGAATAAACTCTTAAATTTCCACCCACCTCCCCTCACCCCAGCGGCAATGAGTGGTGCTGTTGTTGACTCTGTGGATCACTTTGGTGGAGAGAACTGTTGCCTTCACGGTCCCTGCCCTGAGTGCTTCACTCTGTGCCCATCAGGACATCAGCCATTCATTGAAGCCCTCTGCAGCATCTGCTGGTGTTTTCCATTTCTCTCTTCAGACTTGGTCATTGTTGAGCTCGTTCATATTCTTGGCATTGTTTCTCTTTGAATAGGACAATTTCCTTGCTTTCTATTTCCTAAGCATGTTCATTTTTGGTATAGAGAAGTGATGGATGTTTCTATGTGGATTTTGTGTCCTACTTTGCTGTGAGTGTACATTAGACCAAAGAACCTTCCCCCCTTCCCCCCTGGGGTCTTCAGGGTCTTTCAAGTATTTGGATTGCCTCCTAGGCACTGGGAATGAGTTGACTTCTTCCTTTTTTAGTTACATCCCTAGCTCTTGCTAATTGCTCTGGCTAATATACCCAGCACTATATTGAATTGGACAGAATGGATAATAGCACTGGACCATTCCTGACTTCAGAGGGAAGGCTTTCCGCTTCCCTCCAGTACCTACAGTTGCCTGTAGGTTTATCATATCTATCCTTTATTATGTCAAGGTGTGACCTTCATCTGTCTGGTTTCTTCAGACCTTTTATCAAAACAGAGACATATTGAATTTTTTTTCCAAGGCCGTTTCTGCATCCATTGTCCTTGATTCTATTTATGTGCTATATTGCATTTATTGACTGGTTTATGATGCAGCATCCTGGTACCTCTGGAATGATACCAACTTGATCATGGTGTCTTTTAAATGAATCATTGACTCAAGTGTAAAAGCATTTTGTTGAAGGCCTTTGCATCTATGTTTATCAAAGGAATTGGTCAAGGAAACCATAAGAGCATTATATTTAACAGGGAAATTTCCCTGGAAACCACCCACCCAATTTTGTTCTCCTTATGGACAAATAATACATGGCCAAGGATGTTTAACATTTCTTCATGAATTTATTGTCCACTTGTACTCTTGACAGAATAAGTACAATCTTTCAATGCATTCACCCATGTATTAATTGAATTATTTGTTCTTTTGGTATTTAATTTTTCTGAGTTCATTATATTTTCTGACCATGAATTCTTTTTGTCAGATGAATAGCTGGCAAAGATTCTTTTCCCCATTCAATAGGCTGTCTCTCAGTTCTGGTAAGTATTTCTTTTGATGTGCAGAGTCCTTTAAAAAAATTTTATTAGCATACATTAATTATACAAAGTGTTTTCATTGTGCTATTTTCATACATGCATAAAATGTACTTTGATCAAAATCACCCTGTCCTGTATTCTTTCTGATCTCCATGCCTCCTTTGTAAAGCGATTTGAATGAGTTTGTTAGTCTATTTTCACACACGCATTTAGAGTGCTTTGATCATATACACCCCCATATTCTCTTGCTACCTCCTCCCCTCCATCTCATTCTCACTCCAAACAATCCCCATTTTAAGGCTGTGTCATTGCTTTTTCTGGTTTGTTTCTGCATACAAGAGAGAACATGCAGTTATTGTCATTCTCAATCTAGTTTATTTTGCTTAGTGTGATCTTCAGTTTTATCCATTTTCCCACAAACATAATTTCTTTTTCTTTTGGCTTATCAACTCTGTATGTGTATATTTGTGTGCTTGTAACTGTCATGGGCTTGAACCCAGGGCCTAGGTCCTGTCCCTGGGCTCTTTTTTTTTGGGGGGGGGGGTCCGGTAGTGGGGCCTGAACTCTGGGCCTAGGCGCTGTCCCTCAGCAATTCAGCTCAAGGCTAGCGCTCTACCACTTGAGCCACATTGCCATTTCTGGCTTTTTTCTTTTTGCTTATGTGGTGCTGAGGAATCAAACCCAGGGCCTCAGGCATGCAAGGCAAGCGCTCTACCACTGAGCCACCTTCCCAGCCCTCCCTGGGCTTTTTTGCTCAAGGCTAGCATGTAGAGAGCTGCGAGAGGCCGCACCTGGAAGATGGTGCCAGCTTCCGCCCTCCGCCTTCCCGATGGCGAGTGCTCTCTGTGGTAAACAACTCCTGATATGGCTAAGGCAAAGAATCTGGCTTGCTTCCGCGCACCTGAACCTATTGGTGGTTCCCACGTGGCGTATCAGGGTTGGCTACCCAGCGGGTACTTAAGGCTGTGGGGAATTCTCCCCGGGGTTGGGGTCAGAAGATTACTCAAAGGTCCTGAATAAACTGCAGAGAGAAGAGTCCGGTGTCGTGTCTTCCTTGCTGGTCGAGGCGGTAGCGACACTAGCACTCTACCACTTGAGCCATAGCTCCACTTCTGGCTGTTTTTCCTGGTTAACTGGAGATAGGAATCTCACAGACTTTCCTGATTCTCAGATCTCAGCTTCTTGAGTAGCTATTATGACAGACATTAGCTACTGACACCCAGCTCTCAACCATATTCTTGATGAGCCATTCTAACTATGATGAGATGGTGTTACATGGGAACTCAATCAGTGAGATACAGAGAAGCCACACTTTAAGGGTTGAATTGAGAGTCTCTATTGGAAAGCCAGTGACTGTAAGTGGACTAGCAGTACCAAATGTTGTCAGCATAAAGCTTGTAAGGGCAAAAACTGCATCAAAGCAAATGCCTCATGACATGGGGATTAGCAAAGTGTGTTTACAGAGAAGTAAAACAAGCCAGTTATGAGTTAACTAAGGGGGACAGTTAGGATTCATTAGAAGTTAACTAGTGGGGACAAATGGGTAGAGATTTACCAGACTCCAACAATCTTAACAATCAGGGGTAAAGGATAGGGATTTCCTGGAGTCTAACAATCCATGATGTATCTGCAGGTCTCAGAATGACCTGTGCCCATCTATAGTTCTCAGAATGGAATGAAATATCCCTGTTACCTATTAAGGCATTAAGATGGTGGTGGGGAAAAGATGATATTGCTTAGGCTCAGTATCCATATTTCAATGGAATCTCAATGTAGTTTTGATTTGCATCTCTTTTAGAGCTAAAGATGTTGAGATTTCCTCATGTACTTATTGGTTATTTGTACTTTTTTGTTGTTGTTGTTGGCCGTGGGGCTTGAACTCTGGGCCTGGGTGCTGTCCCTTAACTCTTCAGCTCAAGGAGAACATTCTGTCACTTGAGCCACAGAGTCACTTCCGGTTTTCTGGGGGGTTATTGGAGATAAGGGTCTCAAGGACTTTCCTGCCCAGGCTGGCTTTGAACTGGGATCCTCAGATCTCAGCTCCTGAGTAGCTAGGATTATAGACATGAACCACTAATGCCTAGCATCTGTGTGTACTTCTTTTGAGAAGAGTCTGTTCAATTCATTTAGTCATCTATTAATTGGATTACTTGTTCTTTTAGTATTTAATTAGGGCTCCTATATAGTATGGATATTCATTTCTTATCTATTGAATAGATTGCAAAGATTTTCTCCCATTCTGTAGGTTCTCTCTTGATTTGAGCAACTAATTTATTTTTAACACAGAAACTTTTTAATTTGACACAGTCCTATTTGTCAGTTCCTACTGTTATTTCCTGAACAATTGGAGTACTATTCAGAAATGGCTGCCTGTGTCTATAACTTCAAAGTTTTCCTTGAATAGTTTCTTATATTAGGGCCTTTGATCCATTTTGATTTAATTTTTTGATGTGCTAGTCCTAGGGCTTGAACTCAGGGCTTAGGTCCTGTCCCTTAGTTCAATGCTAGCACTCAACTTTTTGAGCCACAACTCTATTTCTGGCTTTTTTGGTAATTGGAGATAAGAGTCTAATAGACTTTTCTGCTCAGGCTGGCTTTGAACCATTATCCTCAGATTTTAGCCTCCTGGGTAGCTAGGATTACAGACATGAGCCACCAGTACCCTGCTATTTATTTGTGTGTGTGTGTGTGTGTGTGTGTGTGTGTGTGTGTGTGTGTGTGTATCCTGAGGCTTGAACTCAGGGCCTGGGCCCGTCTCTGAGCTTATTTTGCTCAAGGCTAGTGCTCTACCCCTTGAGCCACATCTCCACTTCCAGCTTTTTGGTGGTTAACTAGAGATATGAGTCCCATGGATTTTCCTTCCTAGGCTGACTTCAATCTATGATTCTCCGATCTCTACCTCCTGAGTGGCTAAGATTACAGGCATGAGACGCTGACTCCCAGCTCTGAATTAGTTTTTGACAGTGTGAAAGAAAGCTGGTTTCAGTCTTCTGTATGCCAATATCCAATTTCCCTAGCACAATTTTGTTGATGAGATTATCTTCTCTTGGTAAAAAATAAGATGGTTATAGTGCATAGATTTCTCTCTGGTTCTTCTGTTCCATTAGTTTTTGTGACTTTTTTGTAGCTATTATGCTCTTTTTCTGTTTTTATTACTATCACTCTGTGTGTGTCTGTGTGTGTCAGTACTGGGACTTCATCTCAGAGATTTTGCTCTTGCTTGGCTTTTTTACTCAAGGCCAGCCACATCCCCACTTCTGGATTTTTAAAATAGTTAATTGGAGATAAGATTCTTATGGATATTTTTTTAACCTGGATTGGTTTTAAACCTTAATCCTCAGATCTCAGCCTCCTGAATAGCTGAGCTACTAATGTCTGGCTATATAGTATAATTGTTAAGTCTAGTATTATAATATATCCAGCATTACTTTTTGCTCAGGATTGTCTTTGCTATTTTGGATCTTTTGTGCTTGCTTATAAAGTTTTTTTCTTTTTTTTTTTTTTGGGGGGGGGGTCCGGTCGTGGGGTCTGAACTCTGGGCCTGGGCACTGTCCCTCAGCTCTTCAGCTCAAGGCTAGTGCTCTACCACTTGAGCCACAGCGCCACTTCCAGCTTTTTTCTTATGTGGTGCTGAGGAATCGAACCCAGGGCCTCGAGCATACAAGGCAAGTGCTCTACCACTGAGCTACCTTCCCAGCCCCTGCTTATAAATTTTATAATTGGTGTTTGAAAAATGAAAAATGGCAGGAGTGTTTTTATGGGAGTTGCACTGAATTTGTAGCCACATTCACAATATTGATTCTGCCAACCCATGAACATGGGAGGTCTTTCTACTTCCTAATGTCTTCTTCCAATTTTCACTGGTTTGGCTAAATGTTTGTCAGTGTTGTCTATTGCTTTTTCAGAAGAACCAATTCTTTATTTCTCCCATTCTTTGCCTTATTCTTTTTAGTTCCATCTTATTAATCTCTCCCTTTATCTCATTTGGGTTTACCTTGTTCTTGGTTGTTGTTCCTTTTTGTTTTTTAAAAAAATCTATCATGAGGCTTGAACTCGGGACCTGGGAGCTGTCCCTGAGCTCTTTTGCTCCAAGCTAGCACCTTACCACTTTGAGCCACAGTTCCACTTCTGGTTTTCTGGTGGTAATTTGAGATAAGAGTCTTACAGACTTTCCTGCCTGGGATGGCTTTGACCTTTGATCCTCAAATCTCAGCTTCTTGAGTAACTAAGATCACAGGTATGAGCCACCAGTGCCTGATACTTGCTCTTGTTTTTCTAGAAGCATGAGGTGCAGCCTGAGGTCATTTGAAATATCTCTGATGATTTTTTTTTTTGTTGTTGTTTTTTTTTGCTGGTACTAGGGCTTGGACTTGGGGCTTCATGCTCTGACTTGGCTTTTTTTTGCTCCAGGCTGGTCTCTACCACTTAAGTCACATCACCACTACTTCGGATTTTTGGGTGGTTCTTTGGATATGAATTTCTTGGGGGTTAGAGGCATGGCTCAAGTAGTAGAGCACCAGCAAATGAGTGAAAATATCAGATAAAAAGTTCAAATCCGGGCTGGGAAGTTGGCTCAGAGGTAGAGCGCTTGCCTTGCATGCATGAGGCCCTGGGTTCGACTCCTCAGCACCATATAAGCAAAAAAAAGCTGGAAGTGGCGCTGTGGCTCAAGTCGTAGGGTGCTATCTTGAGCTGAAGAGCTGAGGGACAGCACCCAGGCCCAGAGTTCAGGCCTCACAACCGACAAAAAAAAAAAAGTACAAATCACAGTCTTGGGCAGAAAAAAAGGGTCTCATGGACTTTTCTGCCCTGGCTGACTTCAAATACTGATCCTCAGATCTCAGCCTCCTGAGAGCTAGTATTGTGAGACATTAGTACCTGGCTTTCCAAGGCTTGCTTCTGCCTTACTGATGGCTGTCACTGGGACTCTGTGGGGTGTGGGGAGATTTGTACTTACAGGTTTTAGCCTTGGATTCTCTCTGGTCAACCTTCAGAACTATGACTGCAAAGACACCTTTCAAGACACTCATTAAGGTCTAGAACCCCCTAGCACACCCTAAAATGTGTTTGGGAACCTTTTGTTTTGTTTTGTTTTGTTGGTTGTGGGGCCTGAACTCTGGGCCTAGGCGTTGTCCCTCAGCTCTTCAGCTCAAGGCTAGCACTACCGCTTGAGCCACAGCGCCACTTCCGGGTTTTTCTGCTTATGTGGTACTGAGGAACCAAACCCAGGGCCTCATGCAAATAAGGCAGGCACTCTACCACGGAGTCACCTTCCCAGCCCCCTGTTGTGGAAACTTTTAACTTGTACCCCCGGAGGAATCCTAATGCTCATAAACTATGCAGCAGCCTATTCAAGCATAGTTGGAGAAAGAAACTTCTAGATTCTCTCCCATGACAGTGAATAGTAGTCCCTGGAACTGGCTGATGCTCAGGAGGAACCACTTCAGCCAATGAGCTAGGCATAGCCCAGGGCAGTAGGCACACGGAGACATCTTGTTCTTTGGTTTGGAGTGGATGTATACTCAGTTAGAAAATGATTCCTATTGGTATCCACTTGAGAGGGCCACCCTTCCATACAGGTTGTCCCAGGGGCTCTCCTGTATGTCGTTTTTGAGACCACAAGTTCAATTGTTCCCGGAAATCTGAAGCAGGAGGACCTGGCATGGCCCTGTTTATTTCCATAAGTAAGAACAGTAAGGGACCCAAAAGAGACCAGTCGTCAGAAAGCAAAGGTCTGGTACAGAACTGAGGAGCTGAAGATCTGAAGCCTCCCATCTGTCAGGTGATTTGAGAGCAGCGTCTAAGCATTTGAGCTAGAGCTAGAAAGCAAAAAATTTATTTTTTTTGCCTTTCACAGGATTTATTATATTTATTTCCATTATTTTAGCATTTTTAAAATTAGCTTACTTTAGTTAGAGGGGAATCTCAATGTTACATTCCTACGCGTTTGCAATGTATTCCAACCAATCTCACCCCATCTCATCAATCTTCCCAGAAAAGTAAAACCTCAGGGATCATAGTGTAGCTTGAACCCAGCATGAACCCCCATGAACCCAGATCCCATTGTCATCCCACTAACAGAGTACTTGGATCAACTCTGCAGGTTGGTCTTGAGTAGTGACACCTTGTGGTAGCATCTGGCAATGGCAGCATAGGGCTGAGCTTGCAGGTAGGGTGCCAGGGGGTGAGCTGGAGGCTTGAGCAATACAGAGGAGGGAGGAGGGCTCAGGAAGGAGGTTCTGGGCTTCCTGGCCACCTCCCAGGGTGGGTGTTCAGGCAATTATGAGAGGTGGCTCTGCCGAGTTCAACTTGTTCGGCTTCTATCTGTGAGAAGCTAGCAAGTTTCCCTCTCTCTCTTCACTCTTACTCTTCAACACAGTGACATCCATATTGCCTTCCTCCTAAGGCCATTGTGGGGATTAAATGAGCCAATGCATATTAGAATAGTGCCTGCAGCATAATAAATATTCAGTAAATGTTTGAAGCTGTTGCTATTTGGATTATTAGAAAAGATCAAGAGAGATAAGCTGGGGGCTAGTGGCTCATATACTTGTAATCCTCGCTACTCAAGAGTCTGAGATCTGAGGATCAAGGTTTGAAGCCAGACTAGGCAAGAAAGGCCATGAGACTCTTATCTCCAATGAACTACTCAGGAAAAAAAAAAGAAGTGGTGCTGTGGTTCAAATGGTAGAGTGATAGCTTTGAGTAAAAAAAATATCAGTTCAATCTGAGTTCAAGTCCTAGGACCAGCAGAGAGAGGGCGCGCGCGCGCGAGAGAGAGAGAGAGAGAGAGAGAGAAGAGAGAGAGAGAGAGAGAAACTCTTAGCACCCAAATTAGCTCTGAGAAGCTGCAAAGGTAAGTAGCATGAATGTCACTTTACAAAGGATGACCTCAGAAAATGCATTGCCAGGCACTGGTTGCTCACACCTGTAATCTTAGCTACTCAGGAGGCTGAGATCTGAGTTCAAAGCCAGCCCAGGCAGAAAAGTCTATGAGACTCTTTTTTGTTTTTCCAATCTTGGGGTTTGAACTCAATGCCTAGGCTCTGTCCCTGAGCTTCTCAAGGCTAGTGCCCTACCACTTGAATCACAGCACCACTTCTACTTTTTTCTGTTTGTGTGGTATTGTGGAATCGATCCCAGGGCTTCATACATGCTAGGCAAGCACTCTACCACTCTGCCACATTCCTAGCCCCTCCATGAGGACTCTTATCTCCAATAACCTAGGAAAAAGAAGTGGTGCTGTGGCTCAAGTGGTAGAATGCTAGCCTTCAGCAATAAACAGCTCAGAGACCATGCCCAGACCCTGAAATTAAGCCGCATGATGGGCTTAGATGAGCTCATAGACCCCAATATATGAAGGGATAAAAATTAGGATCCAGAACTAGGCCACTTCCCTGCTATAAAACTCCTCCACGCTCAGCTGGGAACCAGTGGCTCAAGCCTGGAATCCTGGCTAATCAAGAGGCCTATAGGAAGAAAATGAAAGAGAGAGAGAGAGGGGGGGGGAGGGAGGAAGAAAGAAAGAAAAGGGAGGGAGGGAGGAGGGAGGGAGGGAGGAGGGAGGGAGGGAGAGAGGGAGGGAGGGAGGGAAGGCTTGTGTAATGAGAACAGACCTGGGAATTGAAGATGTTCATGGGAAAAGGGTCTTTCTTCCTCCCTCCCACCCAGCACTCGCTCTCCATTGGGGCTTGCACTGCCTCTGGGCTTCTACAGCACACTGCAGACACGGTTCTGGCTTTGGAAGGAGATGATTCCTGGGCTCTCTCTCCCATGGAGCTCTGGGCAGCAGCTGGCCTGGCCAACAAGCCACCATTTTTCTTACATTTAATTCAGATCATCTGGCCAGGATAGCACCCTGGTGCCTTGGGCTCCCATGCCCCTTGTCTCTATTAGATTCAGCTCTGTCTGTCTCTGAGTTGGAACACCAAAGCTTTCTAAGCTTTGACCTATGGTTGCTGGTTGGTCTGTTGCCCTGCCACATTTAAGAATGTTCCATCTTAGATTTTTCCTTTAGAGGTAATACAGTGCTTAACTTATGTGCATTGGCTAATGACATACAGAGTGTCTTTTCTAGCATCTTGCCCTTTGTGTCTTCCTGAACAGGCTTCTTTTTTTGGGGGGGGGGCTCTGGTCGTGGGCCTGAACTCTGGGCCTGGGCACTGTCCCTCAGCTCTTCAGCTCAAGGCTAGCGCTCTACCACTTGAGCCACAGCGCCACTTCTGGCTTTCTTCTTTTTGCTTATGTAGTATTGAGGAATCGAACCCAGGGCCTCATGCATGCAAGGCAAGCGCTCTACCACTGAGCCAACTTCCCAGCCCCATGAACAGGCTTCTTTATGAGCAAAATGTGTCCTCTTTTCTTTCCCTGGGCTTTGCTGACATTTTCTGTGGTATGGTTGGCAGTGTGTGTGTGTGTGTGTGTGTGTGTGTGTGTGTGTGTGTGTGTGCGCGCGCGCATGCGCTCATGTGCCCAGATTTGAATTCAGAGTTTTGAGCTCTTGCTCAGCTTTTTTTTTTTTTTTTTTGCTCATAGCTGATACTCTTGAACCACCCTTGTACTTGGGCATTTTGCTGGGAATACAAGTCTCAATGGCTTTTTCTGCTGGGGCTGGCTTTGAACTGTGATCCTCAGGTCTCAGCCTCTTGATTAGCCAGGATTTCAGGCTTGAGCTACTGGTTCCCAGCTGAGCATGGAGTTTTATAGCAGGAAGTGGCCTATTTTTGGATCCTAATTTATATCCCTTCATATATTGGGGTCCATGAGCTCATCTAAATGAGGTACATGTGCTAAGGATTCTTGGATGCTCAAGCTCTCTCCTTGCTTCGGACTCACAGCTGACCTTTCAGGGACCTCTGAAAGGGACTGGTGGGCACCCCCTCCTTTTTTGCTGTTTGGAGAAGCTCAATGTATGGTGCCAGGCTGGTCCTCCTACCTGTGGGCCCCCACCCCTAATATGGGATCTATTGATGTAGAGAACCTGGAAACTCAGATTTGGAGTCAGTGATGATAGCTCTTTGGTCATCTCCTTTGCACACTAAAGATACCACTTAACTGCCTGTGAATCAGCATTTCAGCAGCACAGAACATTAGACCCTATTAAGGACTTCTCCCCAACCAGTCTTTGTTACCTCCTGGTGGGCTTCCCCTACCTCAGCATTGCTTATTTTAATCCTCGATTGAGCCAAACATTGAAAAGGATCCTCTGCCTGGAGCCTTCCAAGAGCCTGTCCAGGGGTTGTGGCTCCTGAACTCGTGAGTCCTTCTTTTCAAGACCCTGACTATCCAGCTTCAATTCTTCAGCTTCTTGCTTTTCTCCAAGTAAAGTCTGGCGTCTCTTTGGCTTCCGTTTTCTAGAGACCATTTTTGTTTGGAATCCATGGACATGGGGCAGGCACGATTTTCTCTAAGAAGCCCCGGAGCCCATCTAGCCTGGCCAATCAAAATGAGGTAATAAGTGATTGACTGGTGAACAGAAACCATTATCTGTCTGGTCTGAGCTCTGAGAATGGAGGAACAGGGCCAGAGCACGGTAGGGGAGGTAAGGACGTGGCTAGATGCTTCTGGAGAAACTGGCTGGACATCTACAAGGATCAGGAAACCTGGTCCCTTGAGAGATTCTTGGTTGGCTGCCTAGGTGACCTCCACATCCCATTTCTTCTGTCTGAAGATGAACACTCTCTTATTTTCCCTCCTCCCCTTGTGATCTGAACAGAGACAGACACACAGACACAGACACAGACACAGACACAGACACAGACACAGACACACACACACACACACACACACACACACACACACACACACACACACACGCCTGACATCAGCATTAGGATAGCCTGATGGAGCGTGCCTGTTGGGCTGTCAGCAATTTGCCAAGCTGTCTTCATCTTGGTAATGTGGACCAGATGCTTCTGGTAGGCCTGGCTGACTCATTGCCAGTCCTGCCTGCTGGAGGACCTACCAGGGTCCGCACTGAGCTCATACCAGCTGCCTAGCCAGAAGTGCCGGGCTGCTGGGGTGGGGCAAGGGAGCAGGACACAGGAGGATCAGGCATTTAGGATTCTGAATGATGGAGAGTTTTTCTAGTAGTCATGAAGTTTTGTTTTTGTTTTTAGTCTTTCCTAAGATGAAATAGGCATAAGTAAACATGAGGAATTCAGAGGGTTATGGAAGCTGCGTGCATTTGTGAGTGATGTTGAGTAGCATGGTATGCCATGTTTAGTGGCTCTCCCCAGGAACCCACCTGGAGAAGTATGCATACTGTACTTACTGTGGCAGGGAGCTGGGGCGGGGGGGGGGAGAAGAGGGGGTATGGGAAGAGAAGGTAGGGGGGAGAAGGAAGGTAGGGGAGAGAAGGGACTAGTAAGACCATAGCAGAGAGTGTGGACATTCATCAGCCACACCTTGAAATCTTGGTTCAACTTTCTAGGGACAGCCAGGGTAGCTATGAAGGCCCAGCCCTGAAGGACTCACACATTTGGGCTACCCCAAGGTGGGCACAGAGGCCTTCCTCTGTGGGCACCCTGGACAGGGGCAGGCGACAAAGCATCTGAGCCCTTCCCACAGCCTGGGGCCGGGAGGGAGGGAGCCAGAGACCTCAGATTTTGGCAAATTGTAATAGAACAACCAGACGACCAGGTTAACACAAATGTTGGCCTTGAGGGTACAGCACTGGCACACGGGTTCTGGGATGCAGCTCAGTGGTACAGCATGTGCATACGATCCTGGGTTGCATCCCCAGAAACTGCCTCAAAAAACAAAAAAATATAATCATCTAGCTAACATGTCCCTAAGCCAAAGGCCTATGAAGACAACAGGCTTGGCTCTCCATGGCTCCTCAAAGCTCAGTGGTGTCAGCGCCCCCTGCTGTCCATTTCTGGTTCTCAGCTATAAACTGAGAGCAATAAGCCTCATGACCCCCCAAGTTGTCTTCCAGGCTCTGTTTTCATCAGAAGGAAAGCACACAGCTCTCCTCAGCCATGTGGGCAATCTGAGAGCAATGAAATTTAGGGCTACTGTTTACTCATCTTTTTTTTCCCCCTCAATCATTTGAATCAGATGGACCTGAGGTTTGCTGGGGACATAGATAATTCAGAAAAAATGATGCCTGATGTTGGGATCACACAGGGGCCTTCACCAAGTCCAGCAAGATCAAGGAGAGCTTCCGAGGCACTGAAGATGAAACCTGAAGGTGAGGAGTCAGCCAGGTTTGAAAAGTGTGTGTATAGGAGGGGAGTAGGATTGGACAGAACCTTGGTTCTTCAGGGAGTTGGGGGCTGGCTGTATCCACTTCTTTTTCGGTCACTCCTATTACTCGGTAATAGACTCATGGTCTAGGAAGATGTCTGCCCGTCCATGCAGAAAGGGGTGCTGTGCGCAGAAGGATGAAGCATTTGATTAAAACAACCACCCACGCACCCAGGGCTTCTGCCACGCCCAGCCCTGCAGGGTGAACAGGTGCCTGGGAGGGGGAGATAGGAAGAAAGACACAAAGACAGCCTCAAGAATCAGAGCGGGGAAACCAGGAAGGCCTTCTGTCTCAGAGGACAAAGGACCCTAGATCATCTCCCAGGCAGTTTTTTTTTTTATTACCCAGCATGACGTAGAGGGGAAAGGCATAACTAGTGATAAGTGAATAAGTTTCTTCTCGGGTAGAAAAGTGACCCTGAGCTGAACAAGCTCTTAGGCTAACATCTTTGAGTCAACTAGCTATCCTCTTACCTTGGCTTGGGAGAAGGGTCAGAGATAGGGGCCAGGGCCACTATTCTCCTGTGCATGTCTCTGCACTCGGCCTGAGCGACCCTTGCCACTTAGGCAACCCTGGCATGGCATGTGGCAAAGGGTGCTTCAGCTTTGCTCAGGGAGATCAGAGATACCTGTTGGCCTGCCCCAGGTCTGCCCACTTGAGCCACTGTCTCACCTGCTGCCCAGGTGGTCCTGACCGATGGTTCTTTGTGCTGAGGTTTGCATTTAAGCCGGTTGAGGAGGGAATGGAGGTGCCCAGCAATGCCCCTGTTCCTCTCCTTGCTACCCTCGGTGTGGGCTCACAAGATACCTTCTGTCTCCAGAGGAGCAAACAAGCTCCCCTGTGGTCCTCACCCAGCACTTCCTGGGAAGCTGGAGCTGGACAGCTTGGGACGAGCTGTGTCTGGCTGAGCTTGACCCACTTGCTTGCTTTATTTGGGGCCTTCAGTGATTTCTCTGGCAGGAGTCAGTGGCAGAATGGAAGGGCTACCAGTGCTCACACGAGGTGGTCAGGCTTCCTGTCTTTGTCTCTCGGTTTGATCAAGGACCTGCTGGCTCATCTCTGGGCAGAACATTGAGCATGATGATGGATACCCGCCCTCCTCTCCCAGGACAGAGATTCTCAGAGGTCACTGCCCAGAAAGCACTTGGGCTTGGGAGGGCCTGTGTCCCCGCCCAAGGGATGATGGGAGGCAGCTCCCAGGAAGCAAAGGAGCCTTGGTGTGAGAAGACTGGGCAGCTGGCCTGGTTGGCTCCTTACTAACAGACAGGGTTTTAGAAAAGCCCCTCAAGGTACAATTCTGTGTCCTGTGAAATAAAGCTGCAGAGCCCCACCATGATGTGGGGGTGTGGAAGAGGAGTCAGCACAGAGATGGTCACCATGACAATAATAGGAGCCACCATGGGGCCAGGTTGGCTGCATATGGCTTTGCACATGGGAACCATGCATGGGATCTGCCGAGGCCCATGGGCTCCTGTGGGAGTCCTTGAGAGCCATCTGTATAACAGAGGTGCACACTGTTACAGAGAGAGAGAGAGACAGAGACAGAGACAGAGAGAGAGACAGAGACAGAGAGACAGAGACAGAGACAGAGAGAGAGACAGAGACAGAGACAGAGGCAGAGGCAGAGAAACAGAGAGAGACAGAGACAGAGAGACAAAGACACAGAGAGAGAGACAGAGACACAGAGACACAGAGAGAGAGACAGAGACAGAGACAGAGAGAGAGACAGAGACAGAGACAGACAGAGAGAGACAGAGAAAGAGAGAGAGAGAGAGAGTGCATTGAACACTATCCTGGGTTCTCCACACCTGGCTGAGCTCCATAGCAACCTCAGGCCCTATGTGTAAAAGCCAGTCCATCTCCTCTCCTCAATGATGCTTTGACAATAAGAGGTTGACACAGATGACCCCTAAGGTTTCATCCATTAAAGTGGTCTGGTGAGAATTGCCATAAGAAGCCTGTCCAGGTGCTAAAGGCAGGAAAAAGGAGGAAATGGGGGTTTGTGAAGGGTGATAGATAGGGGACAAGTGGACCTTTGTTCCTAATGCCTCATTCTCTGAGGGTCACAGTTCCATGGAGCTTCTTGGTAGCTATTCTCAGCTCCCAGCACAGATGACTCAGAAGCAGACAGGGACTCAAAACGCTTCTTCAAATGAGTCTCTCTCCCACTCCACAGGTAGCCAACCTGGCATGGGACATTGGCCACACTGAAACAATAAAGACAGAGGCAGCACATGATGGTGGGGGTATGTGGTAGAGTGTGTATGAGTCATGTGGAATGTATAGAGTGTGTAGTATGTGCCTCAATCAGGAGGCAAAAGAGAAGAGGAGAAAGGGACTGAGGTTGCAATTCTCCAAAGGCATATGCCCAATGACCTAAAGTCCTCCTTCTAGGTCTTACCTCCCAACAGCACCCCCTTGGGGACAACCACTCTTTTGGAGACATTCAAATCCAATCAATAACCCACATCCTTGCTTGGTTGCTGATGTCCCTGATCCTAAAGGATGGAATCATAATGAATTGGCTCCGAACTGCAAATTTAGATGCATGAGTTTGGGGCTGAAAATTCTGGGAAGGGATAAGGTGTCACCCACTTTCATCTTTTATACTTCTTAGCTGAAGTATATATTCTCAGCTAATCTGAGGTATAAAAGCCCAAGAAAAATAGGATCCAGGGGCTGGGAAAGTGGCTCAGTGGTAGAGTGCTTGCCTTGCATGCATGAGGCCCTGGGTTCGATTCCTCAGCACCACATAAGCAGAAAAAGCTGGAAGTGGCACTGTGGCTCAAGTGGTAGAACGCTAGCCTTGAGCTGAAGAACTGAGGGACAGCGCCCAGACCCAGATTTCAGGCCCCACAACTGGCAAAAAAAAAAAAAAAAACACAAAACAAAACAAAAAAAAGAAAAACAGGATCCAAATCTTTGCGGGGAAGATGTGAACAGCAAGGCTCAGAAAATTCCCAAGTGCTCAGAGCCTGACCCTAGGTAGACTCTTCCTAGGACTGCCACCTGCAAGGGGAAGCCAGAGAGATCACCCACATGCTGAGAGCCAGGCCGACAGGAACGGTGGCTTCTAGGCCTCCTGGGTTGCTGGCGAATGACTTTGACTGACTTTTCCCTGGGTTAGGGGAAGGGCCCCACAGGGATGAAGGTGGGAGCGGGGGCGCCAGGATAAATGTCACAGCACAGTGCAGCAGGCTTCCGGAGCCATCAAAAGAGATAGAAGATGGTTTCGGTGCCCAGCAGGAAGAGATTTACCTGCAGAGTCTGGAATTCATCATGTTTACCTCCCTCCCCTGGGGCCTGCTCCTTTTGGTGTGCACAGATCGACAGAGGAGCAGGATGAAAGCAAAGGGCCTCAGAACCTGGACTCTAGGAAGTGGAGAGAGGGTAGCCAAGGACGCTGCAGATAGGAAGGAGATGCTCGGGATGCAACGGGGAACTGCCCCAGGGGCTGCCGGAGGTGGCAGGGTCCTGAGGCTGATGGGAAGGAAGCAGGTGCAATGGGGATGGGTCAGGGTCCCACCTGGCAGCAGGACCCCAGGCACATCTGAAAATGCACGTTGGAGAAGCCAGAAAGGGATGGACAAGGATGCTCATTATGGGACAGATGGAGGAAGGGAGGCCCTGTGTGTTCATTAGGTAGGACTCTGTGTGTGTGTGTGTGTGTGTGTGTGTGTGTGTGTGTGTGTGTGTGTGTGTGATGAGTGGGTGACAGAGACTCAGATAATTAGAGCCTCCTATCCATGTACCATCTTTTAGATGATTTTGACATACCCTTGTTTCATTATTTGTAAAGAAATACATGCATAAGGAAAACTTGAAAGACAGAACAGTCATGTCATAGACAGCGGAAAACACTGGCATAAACCCAGTACAGCAGATAACAGCTTAGTCAGTGCAAGCTCGTTCCTTCCTGCTGCCTTCTTGTCCTTAGGTCAAAAGAGAGATGGTAGCTCACGCCTGTAATCCTAGCTACTCAGGAGGCTGAGATCCGAGGATTGTGGTTCAAACCCAGCCCAAGCAGAAAAGTCCCAGTCCCAGAGTTCAAACCCCAGGACCAGTATTAAAAAAAAAAAAGGAGTGGGGGCCACACAAGTGTTAGATGCAGATGAGAGATCCCTCCCCATAAGGAGATTCACTCTAAATAAGGGTTTCCCCCAAGGATCAGAAGGATCAGAAATAAATGAATAGGTGAATGGCATCTCCCTGTGTGAATCCACCTGATGCCAGTATAGCTCCCATGCCAATTCACCAATGGACCACTTGCCCCTGGAAGGTCTCCTTTGCGCCACATCCCAGTATTTCACCAGCTGCAAAATAAGACTTTGGCTGGCAAATGACTTCTAGGATCCCTTGTAACCCTAACATCCCTCCTAACATTCCCTTCATGACAGTTTCTGAGATGAGCTTTATCTGCTGTCCTGCAGGCTGGGGGGAGGGGAGGGAGTGATTAATGCCAACACTGACCACTCTCACACCAAACACATGGCACCTAGCAGGCGCCCAAATCTCTCTCTCCTCATCTTCTCTGCTTCAGTCTGACCCCCTTGAGAGCTTCACATAGGCTTAAATGTCAGTTTGAAAAATAGGATTCCATTAAAAGATTACTATCTGCCTTCTAACCCAGGCCCTGAGATATAGTTGGTTCTTACTGGATTTGGTTTGGGAGGCATTTCAAAAGCAGGGTGTATGTGTGTATGTGTGTTTGGGGGAGCCAATTTATCACTCATGGTGAGACAGAAATCAGGTGTCACGTGGGGGCGTTGGATAGAAGTTGGCAAAGTGTTTCACAGTGTTTTAAGCGTTGGGCAGTCAGGCAGCCGGGGTGGTGTCCATGCTTGCGCACATCTCCTGTGCCAGGAACTAGCAACACCTGGCTGGAAAGTGCATTTACACTGGGAAATTCAGGCCAGAGAAACTCACGGTAAACAGGTAATTATGTCTGGCACACAGGAAGAGTTTCTGTAAGGAATCCTTTCAACAGGCAATCCCCTGGTGAGTTTTAAATAAAGTTCTGTTTTGTTTTTTCCTCCTAGTGTGGTAAGGACTTTCCTTAATAAGAGAGAGAGGCATGTTCTTAGCAGATTCATTTCACGGATGGGCTTTCTCTGGTAAGGACTAATCTGATTTTGGTCTCTACAGCATGGGCTTTTCTGAGACTTTTGTGGAAAGACTTCCATATAAGATGTGGCCTTCCTTCACTTAGCATAAGATTCCCTCTTCCCCCATATCCATCAAACTTCTATCAGCTATTTGAGTTATATTTGCAGTGCTGGGGACCAAACACAGGACATTAAAATACTTTGAGTCTGCACTATATTGAACTATATTAGGTGAATTATACAATAAACATCAAAATTACAAAAGCATAGCATAATATTTTCAAGGTTCATCCAAGTAGCTAAACTTCATTGTTCTTGTAAGTTGAATAACAGTATTCCATGGTGTGACCACATGAAGTTTAAGCCAGAAGTAAATCTATGGCTCAAGTGGTAGAGCAACAATCTTGAGTGAAAAACTAAAAGACAGAGCCCAAGTCCTGAGTTCAAGCCCTGGTCTAGGTACTTGAGACATAGCTTTACTTCCGGCTTTGATAAGAGTCTCATGGAATTTCCTGCCCTGACTGGCTTCAAACTGTGCCCTGGCTTCTAGGTTCGACTTTACATAAAATGTTGGTGACCGTTTGTTACAACAGGTGCATCATTTTACATCGCACCAGCAGTGTCTGAAGGTTCAAGGTTCCCTACGCTCTTGGCAATACTCCTCTTCATCTATCTTTGGGTTTGGTCATCCTGGAGACTGAAGGGCTATCTCGTGCATTGAGCTGCATTTCCCTCATTCACTCCTGTGATATGTACCCAAGTTTATCTTTTTTTTTTTTGGGTCCAGTTGTGGGGCCTGAGCTTTTCAAGGCTAGCGCTCTACCACTTGAGCCACAGCGCCACTTCTGGCTTTTTTCTTTTTGCTTATGTGGTGCTGAGGAATAGGGCCTCATGCATGCAAGGCAAGCGCTCTACCACTGAGCCACCTTCCCAACCCTACCCAAGTCTCTTGATCCTCAAGTCCCTGCTTTATCTGCGCCAACGAAGGGCAGAGATGAGAAGCGCTGACTTGAGGGAAGGAAATCTTCCACCATCCCCTCCTGCTGTGGCTAGAGCAAGGGGGATTTGTTCAGGTTCCCTGTGTGAAAAAGTCATTGAACATGAGAGGGAGGGAAGTTGCTTTGAAGATGCACAACACTCAGACCAAAATAGACTTAAAAGATAAGGGCAGAGAAGATACCATGGAAATGGAAAACCGATTCATTTAAGAAAATGACAAAAATGAAAGAAAATCCACTGGACAGTAATCCTCCTGACCCTGGGGGTTACTTCCAAGTGATATGAATAGTACCAAACCCTATACATAGTAAAATTTTTCCTGAATGTACACGCCTGTGGCAAATTTTGATTTATCAGATGTAGTAAGAGATTAGCAATAAATCATAGACCAATTATGATAAAGTACTGAAATCCAAGTTATGTGAATATGGTCTCTCTCCTCTCTCTCCCTCCTTCTCTCTCTCTCTCTCTCTCTCTCTCTCTCTCTCTCTCTCTCTCTCTCTCTCTCTCACTCCCCTTCTCTCTCACTCCCCTTCCCTCTCATTCTCTAAATATCTTACTGTGCTGTTCTTACCCTTGTTGTGATATGAGTAACACAAAGTTCCTGTGTTGGGACAAAGGGAAGTGAAGGATATATGCATTGTGAAGTAGCATTAGCTTACTAATCAGTGTTACTTGAAAGTTGAGCACTGGTGGCTCATGTCTGTAATCCTAGATTCTCAGGAGTCTGGGATCTAGAGCATCACAGTACAAAGCCAGCACGGGTAGAAAAAGTCCACTAGACTCTTATCTCCAGTTAACTACTACAAAGCAAGAGGTGGAGTTATGGATCAAGAGGTAGAATACCAGAAAAGCAATATTGGATTAAGGGAGATCACTCTAGTACCCAACTGGGGTGGGGAACCCAACCCAAGGGTCATATAAAGCCTGTGAAGTTATTGGTACATGGTAGCACGGACATGTATGCTTCTATCTTCTTGTTGGCATCCCACATCTGTCTATGTGTTTTGATAGTTTTGTAAGTCTGTGGATGATGTTGTACATATCCAAATGGCTCTTAGCTAGTTCCCTGCCCCAGCTAGAGATGATAAACATTCACAACTAGCAATAGCATAAAACAGCACAGAGATTCTCAAGGGCTGGAACCCTCATTTCCTGCCTCTTCTCTTTGCTGGAAAGCTCTCTGATGCCCACAGCAACCACCTCTGCTTCGCTGGGGTCTGGTCCCTTGGGGTTGTTAGGGGCAAAATCAGCGCTTCTATCACAGCTATTTCACAGAATAATTGCATTTCATGATTTTACATGTGAATTATCGGTCAATTTCAGATTGTATCAAAGAGCAAGTATCATACTTTAACTTTTCAGTCCTCAGTCAAAAGAAGACTTTTGACCAATGCTTGTTGGAGTTTTCTAGCCAACATCTTACAGTCCACCCATTTATCCATCAATCCATCCACTCATCCATCTACCCATCTACTCATTGTCTGTCTCTCCATCCCTCCCTCCCTTTATCTACCCATCTATCTATCCATCTACCCATCTATCCACACTTATTTCCATTCCATTGACTCACCTATACATTCATCCATCCATTCATGATCTATCTCCTATCTATCTATCTATCTATCTATCTATCTATCTATCTATCTATCTATCTATCTATCTATCTATCTATCTCCTATCTATCTCTCTCTGTCTCTCTCTCCATCCATCCATCATCCATCTTCTCTCTCTTTCTATTTATCTGCAATACAAACCTTCAGTGATATATTTGACCATGTACCAGTCACTTTTCTAACATATTTATTTCTTCCTACAGTTCTATTACCAAGATGACAGCTTGGCAAATTGCTAACAGCCCAACAAGCATGCTCTGTCAGGCTATCAAATGCTGATATCAGACATGTTTGTGTGTGTGTGTGTGTGTGTGTGTGTGTGTGTGTGTTTCTCTTTCTTTCTTTCTTTCTCTTTCTTTCTTTCTTCCTTCCTTTCTTTCCTTCCTTCCTTTCCCTCCCTCCCTCCCTCCCTTCCTTCCTTCCTTCCCTCCTTCCTTCCTTCCTTCCTTCCTTCCTTCCTTCCTTCCTTCCTTCCTTCCTTCCTTCCTTCCTTCCTTCTTTCCTTCCTTCATTGTCTTTCTTTCATTTTTCTTTCTTTATTTCATCTGAGACTGAGATTCAAACTTGTACTTGCTGCTTTTGCTCATTGGCTAGCACTGTACCAATTGAACCATGCCTCCAACCTCTAGAAGTTATTTTTGTGTACTGGTCCTGGGGCTTGAATTGATGGCCTCAGTGCTGTCCCTGAGCATCTTTTGCTCAAGGCTAGTGCTCTACCACTTGAGCCACAGTGCTACTTCTAGCTTTTTCTGAGTACTTTATTGGTGATAAGAGCCTCACAGATTTTCCAGCCTGGACTGTCTTGAAACTGTGATCCTTAGATTTCAGCCTCCTGAGTAGCTAGGATTACAAGTGTGAGCCACTGGTGTCCAGTTGGAAGCTACTATCTCCATTTTATAGATGAGAAAACTGGGCACAGGGAAGTGAAGTAACTTGTTTAGAATCACACAGCTAGTAGGTGGGAAAGCCAGAATCTGAACCCAGGTATGTGGCTGAAGCACGTATGTGCCTTACTCAGATGCTATGGCCTTGTTGATGGACAGGAAGCAGATGTGATCCTGGCAGAAGTTGGCTGTTTTTTCTCCGAGCAGCCTGGCTATTCGTCAGTCAATCATTGGGTTTGATCGGCTTTTCATGCACCTGGAATATCTGGGTTGGCCACAAGCTAGGTAGGCTCATCAAAATGGAGACAAGAAGAGTCTTTTGGGAGCCACTTTGCTAATTATTGGTTCTCACAGGATTGTCTCTATCCTTCATGACCCGTGGCATCATTTCCTTGAAGCGGGTATTACCTTCTAGCCCTTTTTCTGCCCTTCCCTTAGAGGCCTCTGTGGGGTCCACCCCCGTTGCTGCAGTGAGGGCTCAAGCTCTGGGCTGCTCTGTATGCCTGGCCATCAGCATCTCCAGTGCTGGATTAGGAGCTCCCCCAGAAGCTGCAGGAAGGAGACAGAGGCAAAGAGTTAGCACCTGGGATTTGGACATATTTTCTCCCCAGCCCTGGTGAGTTATCTTCATCTTTAGATCTCCCTCAAAGGCTGGTCTTAGCCCCTTTGGTTTAGGCATTTTAAAACCGAAAGCTGGAAGAACATTGAGGGTCAGGACTTAGGAGATGAGAAACATGCTGGCATGGCTTAGATTTGGTTTATCCTTCAAGGGTTCTTGCATTGAGAATGTGGTCCTTGATATGGCTATGTTAAGAGGTGGGGGGGGACCTTTAAGGGGTGGAGTCTGCGGTAAGATCACTACTGAGCCTGTCTTTCGCTTGGGCTTTTTGTTTTCAAGGGGATCTCTCCCTCCCTCTGTGGCTCTGGTCAGGTCTTGGTGATGTCATCCACCATGAAGACTTCACCAGAACAGAGCAGATGCTGGTACCCCAGAACTATGAGTTAAATACTGTTCATTTCTTTATAAAGTCCTCAGCTGAAGTTCTTTTTACATTTTTAGTTAGCATCAATTAATTGTACAAAGGAATTCCATTTTGATTTGTCCATGAATGCATACAGTGTACCTTGATCAGATTCACTCTCTCCATCCCTCACCCTCTTCTTCTTTCTACCCTTTCCAAATAGGTTTCTTAAAGGATACAGAATTAGCAATCTAGTGTAGAATGGCCATTTATTTTCTTCCTTTTTTTTTTTTTTTGCCAGCCCCGGGGCTTGAACTCAGGGCCTGGGCATTGTCCCTGGGCTTCTTTTGCTCAAGGCTAGCACTCTACCACTTGAGGCACAGTGCCAATTCTGGCTTTTTCTGTTTATGTGTTTCTGAGGAACTGAACCCAGGGCTTCATGCATGCTAGGCAAACACTCTCCCACTAAGCCATCTTCCTATTTGTTTTTTTTTTTTAAATCTGTTCCTGTGGTACAATAAAGAGTTGCATTTGATACTGAACTCACAGATGGCCACCTTTCAATCTTAAATGTTTCTCAAGAATGATGTGTCCACTTGTGAAAACAGCCCAGATGCCCCACAATAGATGAGTGGATCAAAAAAACATAGTACCTAGACACGAAGGATTTTTACACATCCATTAGAAAGAATAGTATTCTGTCGTTTGTAGGGAAATGCATAACAAATCATGTTAAATGAGGTAAGCCAAGTTCAGAGAGACAATGGTGCATGTTTTCTCTCATACGTAAAAGCTAGATCTAAAATACATAGGGACACGACAAATTATACAGGTCTCTCGGCATTCACACACAGTGAGACCAAAGGGAGCTACTCTTAGGAGAGGAACACAAAGGCACAGCCTATGTGCTTCTGATCATATAAAATAATCTTTACTGAAATGAACTCCAAGAACTGAAAACAAGAGATGGCCTAGGCCGCTATGCTTTCTATTTCAGAGCAGGCCCAAGGACCAGGTATGACCTGAAGGACCAGCTGTGACTTACTGACTAGGCCAGGGCTGTACACACAGCAAGTCCTCAGGACATCACAGTTGAATCAGACACTTGAAAGGAAATTAGACTCATCTAGTCTAGTCCTTTCATTTTACTGGCATGGAAAACTAAGGCCCAGTGAAGACAAGTGACTCAAACTAATATTTATAGCTAACAATTATGAGAGTGAGAGAGCCAGGCCGGACCTCTGCTGCTCACTTGAGACACAGGGGTTTTTCTCTCGGTGGCACCAGGCGGCGGAGGCCTACGGGATGCCTCTCCTCAGGAGATCCATGCACAAAGACCCTGCCCTTCCCTTGCTCTGAGCCCTGGGAACATCTGGTGATTAGCAGTCAAATTGGAGCCAGCTAACCTTTGCAGTTTGAAATGTTTTCATGGGAGGAGAGATAAAGAGAACTGGAAAAACAAGAGGATGGTGGCAATAATAATTCATGATTTATTAAAGACCTACTGCAAGCATATGTGTGTGTGTGTGTGTTTGTGTGAGAGAGACAGAGACAGAGACAGAGACAGAGAGACAGAGACAGAGACAGAGACACACACACACAGAGTATAGTGTACAATACTGGGGCTTGAACTGAAGGTCTGGTATTCTTCTTGGCTCTTTCACTCAAGGCTGGAATTCTAGCACCCGAACCATACCTCTACTTCTCAATACTTGATGGTTAATTGGAGGTAAGAGTATCATGGACTTTCTTGCCCAGGCTAGCTTTAAACCATGATTCTCAGATCTCAGCCTCCTGAATAGCTAAGGTTATAGGTATTAGCCTGTCCTCTGCTTTTTAACAGGAGACAGCAATTTGTGGTGCAACCAGGAAGGCTGTCTGTCAGATAGATACAGGTTCTCCTTTCTGTTATATTGAGTATCTGGGAAGAGATGTGTAGATAAGGACTACCTTTCCCGGCCTCCTGTAGGGTAGGCGTAGTCTTGTGGTTTACGTGGAAAATTTTACTCCATCTGGAGTTTATTTTGAGATAAGTTGTGATGCAGGTTTCTACTTTAGTCCTCCCATCATGGATAAGCAGGTTATCTCATTCCATGGATCGAATGGCCTACTTTTTCATCTCTGATTTGAATTGTGCCTTGTTGTTAATTATACCTTTATTTAAATTACGCCTGTATAGCTAGACTCTCTTCTGTTTTGTGACTCTAATGGTCTATTAATGCATTGAGCCAAACTGTTTTAGTTTCTATAGATTTAGGATAAATACATGTAACTATTAGGTGAGAATGTCCATTTTCATTTTTCTCTCATTTTTTCCCCCCAGCTAATCTCACTTTTTTTTTTCCAGATGAATTTCAGAGTAAGTTTTGGTCAAAAGAAATGAGTTGGATAATTTAACTGGGATTGTTTTGAATGAGAAAAACTTAACTTTTTATAACAGTGAAATTTTACCTTCAGGAATATGCATCATTTAACTTATTTAAGCACCATTATAACTTCTCAGTGGAGTTTTAAGGTTTTCTTTTCAGAGAGGTCGTGCATAGTTCTTATACATTTATTTCTGGATGTCTTTCTATTTTTTAAAAATTACAAATGACATCTTTTCAGCATCTTTTCTTCATCGTCTGTAGCTTGTATAGCCAGATGAGATCCAAGTCTGTTTGTTTTTCTGAAAAATTTCAGTTGCTTTAGATATATAATCAAATCACTTGCAAATCAATTCTGAATTTGCTTCCTCCTTGTAATACAGTTACTTCTCATTTTCTTCCTTATCTAATTGCAGAGCTACATTCAGCAGTGCTGAACTGCTGCTTCTGGAGACCATTAAGGCTCCTTAGTCACCATTGGGTGCCATCAGCACCCTCAGGAGAAGGTGGACTATGTGCTGTGAGAGGCCTCTGGAGAGAGGTAATCACCTCACCCCTAGTTAAAGAGGACCTCCTCACTACCCAGTCTGAGACCTCCTTCTGGGAGCAATCTGCCCTCTGAATGCTTAACTTCTGCATCCCTAAGTCAACCAACTGCAGATCGGAGTTAGTCTTGCATCTGGTCCAAACCAGTTCAGCTGTTTTCCTGGAAATGATTTCCTAAACAATACAACATGGTAGCTGCATCCATAGCATCCCCATTGCGTTTGACATTATGAGTCATCTAGAGATGACTTCAGGTCCATGAGAGAAGGTGCATAGGTAAGATACCAGTAGCACATCACTATCTACAAGGGACACCAGTATCTGCAGACGTCAGCATCTGCAGGAAGTTCTAGATTCAAACCCTCGGGGATATTGAAGGACAAGCATCTCTCTCCTCTTCATAGTAATCATACATCATAGGGAACATTCAAGGGTCATCTCCCCACTGGAATGTGAGCTCTCCTGGGGTACAGGTATGTTTCCTTCCGGACTATGCCCTTCCCATCACCTAAGAAATAGATAGTTGATATGTAATAAAATGGCACAATCACAGACAACCCTTGGATGGCTTTTTGTGAAATATTTTTTCCTAATAACTGCCTTCATCCTTTCGAGCCTTTTTATAGACACACATTCATATCCTCACTAAAAAAAAAAAAACAAACCTGCAAATAAATCTATTCACAATAGCCACCTAGGTTGATATGGAATCAACTTAAGTGTCCATCAGAAATAAAAGCATCCAGAAGATACATTGTTTGTCCACAAAGGAATATGATTTAGTCATAAAATGGATGAAAGGATCCTGTCATTTGTGACAGCATGGACACAACAGGATGCCATTACCTTACGTGAAATAAGTTGGGCATGGAAAGGCAGGCACCACATATCCTTACTTATGTGTGATGGGAAGATTTTTTTTTAAGTGTGTGTATGTGTGTGTGCGCGCACTGTGTGCATGCACGCCAGTCTTGGGGCTTGAACTCAGGGTCTAGATGATATCCCTGAGCTTTTCTTCCCCTTTCTCAAAGCTAGTGTCTACCACTTGAGCCACAGCTTCATTTCTGGCTTTTTGCTAGTTCACTGGAGGTCTTAGGACTTTTACTGCTTGGGCTGACTTTGAACCACAATCCACTGCTCTCAGCCTCCTCAATAGCTAGGATTACAGATATGAACCACTAATGCCTGGGAAGGCTGAGAAGATTTAGAGAAGGTAGAAAATGGTACATGAGGTGCAGTTGGATAAAACAATAACTTCATTTTTCATTATTAAAAGATGGCCTCTAAGTAGTTGTATGAAGTAGTTTCAGTTCAGCAAGTCCACTTATGAGTACATTATATCTTGATCAGCAACATCCCTTCTATCATTCTCCCCCATTTCTCCCAGCACCACCCATTCTCCCCAGGTTATGTGGTTCCATTTTCACACATGCACATTGAATATTGTGCCGGTCTTAACCCATCCTTCCTCTCTCCAAAGAATAACTCCTGATGTGCAGTAGCCCCATAAAGCAACCATGATTGCCAGCACTTAAATGTACATTGCAAAGAAGCTAGGAGAAAAGATGTTGAGTGTTTACAACAGAAAGAAGTGCTAAATGTGTGATGGGTATGCCTACTACCCCGCCTTGATCGCTGCTCACTATGTATAATACAAATATACTCTACGCAATAACTATATGGAATGACTATGTGCACAAACCATCCACATGATTCTTCTCTCTCATAAGCCAAAGGAGGTTCAGAGACAGTAAGAGGCTGGCTCAAGATTGCTCAGCTCATGAATGGCGAAGTGAGAGATTCTGACTGCCTTTTCTTGTTCTTTCCATTGAATGGTGTGTTGCTTCTTAGCTGACCGCCCCTTGAGGAGCAGCAGCTGTGAAGATTCTTCCATTTTGATGATGAAATGTGACTTATTTTTAGCAGCTGATTGAAGGGCAAGAGGAAAGTGAAACATATGAAATATTTGCTTCTTTCAGGTGTTCTTGACCTTGTCCTGCAAGCAAGTCTCACGGGGTTAAAGCTTGAAGTTTGTGTGGAAGTCTGGGAGTTGGGGTGGGCTGGGGTGATGGTGGTGGTGGTGGTGGTGGTGGTGGTGGTGGTGGTGTGTGTGTGTGTGTGTGTGTGTGTGTGTGTGAGAGAGAGAGAGAGAGAGAGAGAGAGAACTAGAAGATGCAGCAGGCTGACATTTATCACTTACTGCTCAGATCCGCAGGCCTCTGCTGCTATAGTGTTGAGCCCCTGGGGACAGTGATTCAACTTTGGCCCAGTTGGGGACGAGTGCCAGCCTCTTGGTTGGTGACCTTGTAGAGGATGACTCAGCTCCCGGGGCTCTGGTCATTGGCTACTTGTGAGGCTTCACAGCACACACTTTGGGTGGGGGGGGGGCGGTTCTGAACGAGAATAAGGACATCCCAGTTTTCAGCCCTCTGGATCCATGCTCTGAAGGCAGAGAACTAAGTTAACACTGAGTTCCAATTCCACACTCGCTCCTCCCTCATTCATTCATCATTTCAGTTATTCTCCACTGCCCCTCAGGAATGAGCTCCCCTGACCTTCATCAATGAAGACTCAGGGAGGACAGATCATGTCAGAGCTGGCGCTCCAACCTGGGAACTCGGACTGGTCCGTGGTCAAAGGCAAGCAGAAAGGAGGGCCAGGCCAGAGACCAGCAGATTCCACTGGGGCCAAATCAGGCCAAGCTGGCTAGAAGGTGAATTAGAGGAGGCTCAGGGAATGGCCCAGGGGAGTCAGAGAGGCGAGAGTCCACAGGCTCCCCTAGGGATGGGCTAACAGTTTGATCTCACAGTAAGGAGAGAAGAGAGGGATTAGGCTCAGGCTCTGCAGTAAAGGGTACCTCTGAGTCAGCAACACAGAAGGCCATGCTTTTCCTGAAGGGTGACCTTGGCAAAAACGATGACGTCAATACATTTCAGCTACTTGTCACCCACCTCCCAGAGCGAAGCTGTCCACTGACCCTACGAGGGTCTACACCAAGTTTTGTGTCTACCCTCTGTTCCTCTTCCCCTTGCTCCCCATCTCCCCCTGCATTCCAGGCTCCCCTTTCAGAAGAGACTTAGGCTAGCTATGAGGTTTCCAAAGATCCCCCAAAGCTCTCAAATTGATTGTGGAGAAGGGTCTCCAAGCACCCCTCACTGCATGGGGACCACTCCATCTACTTCTGAGTCCACATTGGTGATCTACAGGTTCAGCAAGATGGAGTCACCAGCCCTGGGGAGGGGGGCTTTCCCATGCCCTCCAGATAAGCAAAATGGAGCAGCCAGCCCACTGGTGGTGCCAGCCCTCTGCCACATGCCTCCATGTCACTATCAGAGTGGAAAATCTTCTGGGGTTATTACTTTCCAGAGGGCCGCATGAGTCGCTCCTCACAACGCAACCTAATACCCTGGTGAACATTGCTCTGAAACCAAACCTGGTGTCCCCTGCCTGGCCCTCATCCCTGTCAACCTTCTGCCCAGCTCAGAGCTGACCCAGCACTGGCCCCCTGCAGCTCGATCCTAAAAGGACTTGGATTGAAAGGCACAGCTCATACTCAGATACTCAGAGCAGGGACAAAGAGGCCAAATTGGAGGCCACTGTCCTTAGGACTCTGGATCCTCTTAAAGCAGGTGACAAGTGATGTACACACAGGCCCACTCTCATGGACATGGAAAGCCCTGTCTTGGGGCCATCACCACAGGTAGGGGCCTGCCAAATTGCAAGATAGGGCTGTGTTATAAACTAAGCTTGAGGTAGGCTCTCCTTGAACATGCCTGAAGCTAAGGGTGACATTAGCCCCTCCTAATCCCAGATCATTTTACTCCATCTCTTGTTCTTAGGAAAACAAGAAGCACAGATGAGCACTATGAAGCCTATCATGTGTGGGACCAAGGGGCCCTTGCACACGCATGTGTGTACACACAATTACACACATGCCCACCTCTCACTTTCCTGGTCACCTTGCTTTTCCTTCAAAGAGAAATCGCTGCCCCATGAGACTAACTTTGCTCAGGAGAGTTGCTTCAAAGGAACAGGTTTCCTACGGGTCTGGAGACAGCCCCTGAGCTGACCTTCAAAACAACTTGAGCAATGACTTAAGTGTCTTTGGTTATCACTTTACACTCTGCTTAAGAACCTAAAATAGTACCCCTTTCTGCCACCCAACAGGTTAGATGACATGCAAGATCATTCTCTGTGTCTCTAATGCTCTGCAATTTCCCTTCTCTCCTTTATACACCAACTCGCTGTCTCCCTCCCTTCCTCTCACCTCTCTCTCTGTTTCCATCTAGCTTTCTCTTCTCTCTCATCCCATCTTCCCTCTCTCCTTACTTATCCTCTTATTCATTCATTCACTGTCTTTCTACTTTTTACTCTTCTTGTTCCTCCTCCCCTCCTCTCTCCTCTTCTCTTCCTTCCTTTCCCCTCCCTTCTCTTCCTCTCACCCTCCTTCAGTCTCTCTTAATTTCTCTTTCTACCTCTCTCCTTTGCCCTTCCTCTCTCCCCCATCTATCTTCTTTACCTTCCCTCTTTTCAGCAATGCCCTCCTTCTTGCTTCTGCTCCATGCCCATGCAGTCTAATCCATCCTGGCTAGCTAAGCTGGGTTGGTTTTTGCTTTTATTCAAAGTCTTCTCTTCTTCTGGGCCCCTTTCTTGTCAGGTTCCAGGAGTGTTCAGGAGTGGCTGGGCCCTCTTTTCTTTCTCTGCTATTTCTTGAGCCTCTTGTTCTAAGGGCACTAATCCCCTCTTTCTAACAAGATTATAAACCCTATGAGGACATATGTTCTTCTATTATTCTCCCGGGACAGCTAGCATAGGCATGAATACATAAAGGCCATCTGGAAACACAGAATACATTGCTGAGACTTTTGGTTTGCAGGCATAATTTCTAGTTGCTTTAAAAAATCCAAAAGAAAGTAAAGCACAAGGAATGTAATCAGAAAGATTTGGATATCTTTTTCCCCATACAATGTTTAAGATGTTCTGAGTGCCTGCTTTGTGTGTGTTGTGTGTGTATGTGTGCACACATATTGTGCACATGATATCCTTGCTCTCAGAGGTGTACGTATGGTACTCTGGATCAAGACAAAATTAGGCTCATTAAGATGTTTGCAGACCACCTGCATGTGGGTGTGTCTGCACAGTCTTTAAATTGTCCTCATTTGAGATGCCTTTTTATTCTGTACATTGTAACAAATCCAGAGTAATGACAGGGAGCTGAGGCTGGAATGCCTAATGAGCTGTGGCTGAAGAAATGACGTGATAGCATCTTGCAGATTGTAATTAACACGAGACCTCTATTATGTCCTATCAGAGTAGTATCTTCTTGCTGACAAGTAATTCCCTGAAAAATAATCAGTTGTCTTTCCACATCTCCATGCGAGGGCTAATTGGGAAGAGCCTCTGCCTGAAAAGGCCACTCAGAGCAACCTAGGGGCAATTACACAGCGCCAATGGTGGCTGGCACAATCACCTAGCTTTGAATACACAGCAAGGTGGGGTGAGAGGGGTGAGGATTAGACAGGCATTTAGATAGCACCTGCCCAGCACTTCCAGTTTCCTAAAGAGCTTCTGCAGAACCAACATGGTGCCCTTGAGTAACAAGTAAAGCACTCCTCAAGGATACACGGAAGGACTTGAATCACTTTGTTTTCTTTTTCTTTCTGGAGCAGGTACTGGAGCTTGAACTCAGGGTCGAGAGCTGTCCCTTAGCTTGTATGCTCAAAGCTGGAGCTATACCTTGGGCCACACTTCCACTTTTAGCTTCTTAGCAGTTAATCAGAAATAAGAGACTTTGTTGCCCGGATTATCTCTGAACCATGATCCTCAGATCTCAGTTTCCTGAGTAGCTAGGGTTACAGGCATGTAACCCTAGCAGCAGCAGCTGGCTGACCATTATTTTCCCCATAAAGATAGTAGTTATGATTAACTAGAAAAAATAGAAAATATTGGTAAACCATAATATCACTACTAATGTCTTGGTTAGTGTAGCTCTGACCTCTGTCATGGTCATCATTGTTATCATTTAGGAGTTTATATTTCCATCCTTGTATTTGGCTAGATACCTTAAATATGCCATCCCTAAATATAATAAAGATTTTGCAAGGTAGGTAACTGTTGTCCCATTTAATAAATGGGATAACTGAGACTTGGTCCTGTTCCAGTTCATTTAAAACAATAGGTATCAGAAATATTTATTTATTTATTTATTTAGTGCCAGTACTGGAACTTGAACTTGGGGTCTGTGCACTGTTCCTTAGTTTTTCTGCTGGTGTTCTACTACTTGAGCCACATCTCTACTTCTGATGTCTTGTTTTTTTGATTAGAGATTTAAAAAAAATCATGCACTTTACTGCCCAGACTGGTTTTGAACCACAATCCTCTGATCTCAGCCTCCTGAGTAGCTAGGATTACAGGTGTGCACTGCTGATGCTGCCCAGAGAATTTTTTTTGTACAAGTCTTGGACTTAAACTCAGGGCTTAGGGGCTATGCTTGAGCTTTTGTGTTTAGTGCTCTACCACTTGAGCCACACCTCTATTTCTGGCTTTTGGTGGTTAATTGGAAATAAGAGTCTCATGGCCTTTCCTGTCCAAGTGGCTTTGAACCATGATCTTCAGATCTTAGCCTTCAATGTGGCTAGCATTACAGGCGTAAGCCACCTGCATCTGTTCTGTCTAGATATCTTATTCCTGTTCAAATCAGTTCAAATTAGTGTTCCTGCTACCATGCTGTGTCCTCTTTCTCTTAAAAATGGGACGATAAAGCCTTTTCTCTGTACCACCATACAGCATTGTCACGTCAGTGACATAAGAAGCCAGATGTGAAAGGGCTTTGCAGACAGGCCAGTACCCATCCAGATACCATACCATACCCTGATGAACATAAGTGGGTGCTACTCATCAAGTGGCATTTAGTAGGTCCCATTGCAACATGAAGCCTAGGAAAGTCTGAACAGAGTTTTGGTGAAGGCAAGGAAGGGAAGTGAACATTTTTGGCTATATGGGAACAGACAGCATGACCCAAGGGGAAAAAGGAATGGCTTGGACCAATGGGTAGGAGTGGCAGAATTGTGTCCTGCAATGGGGAACCCCCTAATCTTTCCTATTAACATACCAGCTAAGCATTTAGTCAACATAAAAATGTGTCTTAGTACAAATGTAGCTTCTTGGAAAGTTCTTTGGCTCCTCTTCCGACCCTACTGTCAACCCATACAAGGTTTTGTTGTCACTGTGAGTGCAGGAAGTGAAAAATTGAAGATGAGGTAGGCACAGTTCATGGTTAACGCGGGAGAGATTGGACAGGGCCAGACTGGGCTCTTTTGTGCGGCCTACCCCTCCTAGCTTTCTCTCTGCTGCCATTCTCTACTTCTTTCATTCCAACTCTTGCATTTAAAAATACCAAAGCTCTGTCTTATTGAGTTGGAGACTATGATAGATCCTCATATTGAGAGTTACCCCAGCATCCTAAACATCAGAACACCAGCCAGGTCTCCTGCCAGGCCTGGATCTGGGAGGTCCTGATGGCAACCTGGGAAATTAATTGAGGTTCTGTTGGGCAATTCTCTGCCAGGGCAGCTCTCTAGTCCCCACTGTGGCTTTCGCATTTGTCTTGGAGGAAGACCAAACAGAAATAGAGTTTGACCAAATGTAGGTAGAACTGAATCATAAGGGCCAACTCAGGTAGTTGAGAAGATGCATGGGAAGGGGAATTGGAGAAGCTTAATGAAGAGGGGCTTTTTTTTTTTTTAGAAGAAAAACAGGCAGCCACAGCCTGGGAGAAGACAGGACAGATGGCCAGAATTCTTCTACCATAGTCCAGGCAAAGAACAGAGCTGAACCTAACCTTTCTTTCCATTCACTGGAAAAGTGAACTCTTCCTGCCCTAATGCTACATCACCCATCTCTCCCAACCCACAGAAATAAAAAGCAGGTAGTGACAGAAAGAGAAGCTGTTTATACAACGAAGCATTGTCAGCTAGATCCATTTTCTATGTCTGAGAAACTGGGAGAGGCATAAGGAATCAGTGGTTGCTGTTGTGTTAACCCTAGTGGTGGTGGCACCCTTAAGAGGGGGCAACCATGGGCACAGACTTGCTTTGCCAGTGCTTTGTTCTAGGTATCAAAGAGTCCCTCCTCCTCCTCCTCCTGCTCCTCCTCCTCCTCCTCCTTCTCTTCCTCCTCCTCCTCCTCCTCCTCCTCCTCCTCCTCCTCCTCCTTCTCCTCCTCCTCCTTCTCCTCCTCCTCCTCCTCCTCCTCCTCCTTCTCTTCCTCCTCCTCCTCTTCCTCCTCCTCCTCCTTCTCTTCTTCCTCCTCCTCCTTCTCCTCTTCCTCCTCCTCCTCTTCCTTTTCTTCCTTCTCCTCCTCCTCCTTCTCCTCCTTCGCCTCCTTCTCCTCCTCCTCCTGCTCCTCCTCCTCTTTTCTTTTTCTTGGTCATGGGGCTTGAACTCAGGGCCTGGGCACTGTCCCTGAGTTCTTTTGCTCAAAGCTAGCACTTGAGCTGCTCCTCTTCTGGTTTCTGGTGATAATTGGAAATAGGAGTCTCATGGACTTTCCTGCCCTGGTTGGCCTTGAACCACAGTCTCAGCCTCCTGAGTAGCTAGTATTACAGTTATGAGCCACTGGTGCCTGGCTTCAAAGATTATTTCTGGAGCTGGTGCTGGTGGCTCACGCTTGTAATCCCAGCTACTCAGGAGGCTGAGATCTGTGGATTGCAGTTCAAAGCTAGCCCAGGCAGGAAAGTCCATGAGACTCTTTTTTTTGGGGGGGGTCTGGTTGTGGGGCCTGAACTCTGGGCCTGGGTGCTGTTCCTCAGCTCTTCAGCTCAAGGCTAGCACTCTACCACTTGAGCCACAGTGCCACTTCCGGCTTTTTTCTTTTTCTGCTTATGTGGTGCTGAGGAATTGAACCCAGGGCCTCATGCATGCAAGGCAAGCACTCTACCACTGAGCCACCTTCCCAGCCCCGTGAGACTCTTATCTCCAATTAACCACCAGACAACTGGAAGTGGTGCTGTGGCTCAAGCGGTAGAGCACTTGCCTTGAGCCGAAGAGCACAGGGACAGCACCCAAGCCCAGTGTTCAAGCCCCATGACTGAAAAAAAATTATTTCTGCCTTCCTTCATGAAATCACTGCTGGTCTTCATGGAGAAGGTGCTGTTGATGTGGTGTTTGCTCTGGGGAGATGTTATAGAATGATGTGCAGAGGAAGGATAATGGGTGAAGAATTTCTTAGTGGAAAATAATGCATGAATATTCAGAAAATCAAGCCATCAGTAGCAACAGTTAACATGTATTTGAATAACCCATGATGAAGAAAAACCTGTCACTGAAAGCTAAAACTGAGCAAATATGTAATGTGTCTATATCCTAATTGGAGTCTATACCATGGATCTTTCGAACCAACTCCAGGGTCATCAATACTAACCACTGTCAATGAGCAGTGATCTTGGTGGTGAGTCATGGTTCTCTTAAGAGTCTTTGGGCTCTACAGGGATTTCCCAGAAAGGGAGTAGAAACTAACTTTGACCCTCTTGTTCTACCATGTGTTGTGTGTTGTTCCTCAGCTCTGTCCTGCACTGCCATGGAAGTCAAGAGACTTCTCCTGGGTGGGACTTTGCCCCTGCAATGTGGAGCTCAAAGTCTTCCTATCACAGCTCTACCCATAGATGGAGAAGGGCACTTTGAGAGCACATGGTGACACCTCCCTAACACTCTACTTAGAGGAGTTCTCCTGAAGATAAACCTCAGGTATAGTAAATCAATAGCAAAATACCCTGGGATTGTTTTATGGCCCAGTGCTAACCCCATTTAGAACCTAGTCCTGAAGGCCTATGGATCATCTTCTTGAGCTGAGACCTGATAAACCACTTCTTTGAGCCTTTAACCCAAGAAGTCATTGGTTTCTTGTCTTGTTTTCTCGGTCCCTGGTTCCATCAAATTCCAACACACTCCTCACCTACTGTGCTCCTTGTCACCTTCAAAGGACAGGAGCTGCTCCCCGCATCCCTGTTTCCAAATGTTAACATGCTTGAGGAGAGTTTAGAAACCAAGAATATGTTAGAAAAACATACTCAGCTCAGAGAGGAGGAGACTCCAGAACGTGCCCAACAGATACGGGTACATATTTGGAAAAGCAGTCAGATTTTGAGGGGACCAAGAAGTAGAATTAAAAGCTATTGGAGGGAGCCATAGGAAGACAGATTCCATGTTAGAAGGAAGAAGTCATTTACTTCAGGATTCGAAATGGAGCTGGGAAGGTGACTCAGCGGTAGAGTGCTTGCTTTGCATGCATGAGGCCCTGGGTTTGATTCCTAAGTACCACATAAGCAGAAAAAGCTGGAAGTGGCTCTGTGGCTCAAGTGGTAGAGTGCTTGCCTTGAGCTGAAGAGCTGAGGGACAGTGCCCAGGCCCAGAGTTCAAGCCCAAGACTGGCAAAAAAAAAAAAAAAAAAAAGAAAAGAAATGGAGCTGCCACTGAAGTAAGTAATTCTGGAGGGGTCTGCTATTAACATTATCCTCAGGGCTGGCATCATCTGCATCACCTCCAGCATTTGTTGAGTGTCCTTTGAGCACTTTGCATGCATCTTCAGTGTCCCTTATAATTACTGCCACCTCCTTTCCTCTCCCAGACCCACCTTCCCCATCCTGACTCCTGTGGCTCGTGTTCTTCAGGAAATTTGTTGCTTGGTTGTTTAGCCCCAGAAAATGGCAAGTGTAAGGAGAAGGCAATGGCAGTAAGGAGTTCCAAATAAAGGCAGAGACCCCCCCTCTTCTTTCCCTTCCTAACACCTTCCTGTCTCTCTCACTTCTTTCTCTCTTTTGTGTGCTGGTACTGAGACTTGAACTCAGGACCTGGGTACTGTCCTTTAGCTTTTTTGTTCTACTCCTTAAGCCATAGCTCATTCTACTTTTTTTTTTTTTGGCTAGTTATTTAGAAATGAGTTTCACAGACTTTCCTGCCTGGGGTGGTTTCAAACCATGACCTTTGGATTTCAGCCTCCTGAGTAGCTGGAATTAAAACATGAGTTAACAGTGTGTGGTGTGAACTTGTCTTTCTGAGTGTCTTGGCCACCCCACCCCCTGCCTCTTCACCACTGACTCCTGTGGCATCTTCCACCTGACCCACTGGGAGATTTGCATGTAGAAATGAATTATTCACTAGTTTCCTTGGAATTTAGAGAACTGGGCTTCTTCTTCCAGAGGAGTTTTTCTACAAACCCGAGCTTGCTTTGTACAATGGAAGTCTTTGTTTTGCTTATTACTAATGAATGTCATGGTTCAGAGGGCAAGTGGAAGTATGTCTGGGGTTTGGGTAGGAGGCTTGTTTTTTGGGCAGGTGCCAGTGGAGATAAGAATGGACTGGGGAGTGGGAGTTATTTTCAATGAGCACAGAGGCTTAGTCTGGTATGACGAAAATATTGTGGAGTTAGATGGTGGCGATGGTCCTGTAGCATTGTGAATGCATTTAATGCTACTGAATTGTACATTGGAATAAAAAAAAGGAGAAGCAAGGAAACAGTGGCTACATATAACATTTGGAGGGCATAAAGAGGTATTAGTCCAGGAAACACTGAAAAGAGTCAAAGGGATGGACTCCTCTTGAACAGTGTGTGGCAAGGAAGGGGCCTACAATGTGGTAAAAGCACAAAGGAAAGCAGTGGGCAGGATCAGTAGCCACAGGTGCTCATTTTTCTTGAGTGAGTGGTCTGTCAGCCGGGAATGCATCCAGAGGGCTCACTTCTACTTGCTCAAGATGACAGAGGGCAGAGGTGTACCATTGTACTAAGGTCAATAGGAATATAAGGTTGGAATTGGAAATAGCTCCCGTGATCATCCAGCGGGAGCTGATGAAATAAAGTAGGATAGAGTTACAGTATACAGTATGGTTGGTATGAGTGTGTGTGTGTGCGTGTGTGCGTGTGTGTGTGTGAGTGTGTGTGTGTGTATATGAGAGAGAGACAGAGACAGAGAGACAGAGAGACAAAGACAAATAGGGGAAGTGTGTATGTGTGTATGTATGTGAGAGAGACAGACAGAGACAGAGAGATAGAGACAAAGCAAAACAAAGACTTCCATTGTACAAAGACAAATAGGGGGAGGGAGGAAGAGAAAAATTCTTCCTACATACTAATACCTATATTCTCCAGCAGGATCTGTTCACAGGAAGCTCTATAAAGCAGCATGGGCAGAACAGTAAGATGGGTGTCTGACCTCTGTGTAAGAAGAGGAGAAACATTGAGTATCTGTGTTTGTACAAGCACTAGAGGAAATGGTAGAAGCTGAGAGTGGTCACCAGAAGGGGGAGAGGTTGGATGAAGGGAGCTAGACTCTCATTGTGTGTGATCTTATACTGTTTTGATACTTTTTAAATGCTGGTCCTGGGGCTTGAACTCATGTCCTGGGTGCTGTCCCTGAGCTTTTATGCTCCAGGATGGCTTTCTACCACATGAGCCACAGCTCCACTTCCAGATTTTGGGTGGATAAGAGTCTTACAGACTTTCCTTCTGGAAGCTGGCTTTAAATCACAGGCTTTATTGTTTGGCTTTAAAAAAAAATCACATAAAGGAAGTAATCAGAGCAGATAGGGCAGCCTTTTATAAGCCTTAAAATACTGTATAGATATAAGAATACTGAGAAAACAATAACACAAGCTACTTTACAAGAGGGACATTCTGAGAAATGCATCATTAGACAATTCTGCCATTGTGTGAACACCACAGAGTGAAATGAAGATTGCTACAAGATTACAAAGTGGTGTAAGGTCAGGGGACCACCATCATGTATGTGGTTTGTCACTGGCTAAAGTATGATTATGAGATACATGATTGTATCCTCAGCTATTATTTCTTAAGTGTTTACCAGGCACCAATGCTATGTTAAGTACTTTATATCTGTCAAATTCTTTACAAGGAAACTGTTAATCAAAGTAGTTAAATCATCCAGGGTTACATCTTGGAAGGTCCAGAGCTGGGATCTGGATCTAATTGGCTGCAGATCTTGGATTTTGACTGTTTCCAATCCTTTCCTTCATGTTGTCTTCCCATAGCTGACATTTTTTTTACTTGGGAGCTTTCTTTGTTTTATGCAGCATGATCATTTGCCAAGAAAGTCTTCTCTTCTGTGTCACCCTTGGGAAAAAAACCAACCACCTTGACACCACAAGGCAGACATGGTCAGTCTGTTGTAAGAAGGTATTTATGGCCATAATTGTCCTACAATATCTAGATAAGTCATGATTAAGCACAGCACTTCCTTGTGGTCATTCTTGGGCTTCCTGAAATACCCATCTAGCACTAGGCTGGCTCCAACACCTTGGATGGAGCCTGGAAGAGGATTTTTACGGACCACATCTTTAAAGTGGTTAATAGTTTAGGAGTAACTCACCTCTGAATGCAACACATACACAAAATGCATGACAAAACCTTTTCCTATACTTGGACAACCTCAGAGCCAGGCACTTGAACACATAACTAGGCCCAGCTAATTACATACTCCCAGATGTGGCCCAACCATCAAATAAAAATGTAGTCATAGAAAATAATTCTATCTCAGGATATCTAAAAATAGAATTCAAGCTGGGTGCCAGTGGATCATGCTTCTAATCCTACCAACTCAGGAGGCAGAGATCTGAAGGTCAAGGTTTGAAGTCAAGCCAGGCAGGAGACTCTTAAAAGGACTCTATAAGACTCTTATCTCCAATTAACCACCAAGAAAAAAGTTGGAAATGAAGCTGTGGCTCAAATGGTAGAGCACTAGCCTTGAGCACAAAAGCTCAGGGATAGCATAGCATCTAGTCCCAAAGCAAAGCCCCAGGATCTACACACACACACACACACACACACACACACACACACACACACACACACACACACACACACACACACACACACACACACACACACACACACACACACACACACAATTCAGAAATAGAGCTGCACCCTCTATCCTTGGCTGACTCCCAAGAAAGGGCTTAAGTAGGGACCCTCAAAGTGAAAACACAGGTATTTGGGGATCAAAGCTCCAAGATGCACAGGCCTAGGGCACAGGCCTCTTGCAGATGGAACCTCCAGAAGAAAGGAGACATTTCAAATGACTCTACCAGGAGGTCTGCAGTCTGCACATGCTCAGTGTGTTTTTGTAAGTGGAGCCCTATCACTTCTTCCCAGCACCATGCTGGATGACTGACTGACTGGTCTCTCCTACAGTAGGGTGTGTGGTTCTGAAGTTAATGGTGCTCTGTGCCCAGAGAGCTGGTGACTGACATGCAAGTTATTTCCCAGATAGGTGAGTGATGGGAGGTCCCCTAGAAACTGAAGGGCCAGTTTGTTTCAGGATAATTGGCTTTCTTGTGTCTTGTGTCCTATTTGCCTTATCTCAGCTGATTTCCCACTGCCAGCCTAAAATGTCTGGGTCTAGCACTGGAGGTAGGAAGGAGAAAAACATGCTGGTTTTGTCTGTGCTGTAAGCAGCAGACAAGGTGTCCAGGAACACTACCTTTACCAGGGCCAAGTCCCTACCCCTACCTAGGCCAGAGCTAGCCCATTTACATCAGAGTACTTGGATCTTTTCCTGATAAGGTTTGTTGGGGGTGAGGGGAGCTGGCTTTCTTCTTAAAGAGTCGAAGATCAAAGGCGATTTCTACAAAGAGGTCAAGGATCACCATGTCACAGGAGGAGCTAACTCTTTTGCCTTCTATATTTGCCACTATTTGACCACTGATCTCCAATATATGTGATCATGTGCAAGCATGCGTGCATGAGAGTATTTTTCCTCCCTCTTTCTAATGACTACATTTCCTTCACCAGCTGGGGCAGTATCCTATAGTTAAATTCAATTCTGACATAATCTTCCTGATGTCAGAGTCACATACCACCGGTGCAAGACTTAGTGCCATGTCCAAGTCTGTCTCCACATCAGACACCAGTTGCTGGGGGTCTAGATTGTATCTGGTGTTGCAGACTGTCTTGTTATAAATTAAAGGTCCTCACAACTTACCCCAAGCCCCAGATTTGATACTTTGCTAGATTGCTCCCCGACCCAGGAAGGCATTTTATATTTGCTCATTTTACTATAAAGGATTTTACAGTGAGTATGGATGAACAGCCAGGTGGAAGAAATGTGTGGGGCAAGGAATGGGCAGCTTCCGAACCCTCTCTAGCCATGGCGCATTCCAGGTCCTACCAGCCATTTGAAAGCACCCAAACCAGGAGGCTTCATTCCACCTGCATAGTTAATTCAATCATTGGTCGCAGGTGATCGGTCGACTTTGAGCCTCTTTTCCCTTTCTGGAAATCAGGGGGGATTCATGTGGTCTGTTCCCTTGGCAACCAGCCCCATTCCAAGGCTTTCTGGGGGCCCCAGCTCTAGTCATTTTATTATCATACAAAAATGCTACAATGCCTCACTTTGGAGATTTCGAGCTTTTTTTTTAAGGAGCTATGTGCCAGGAAACTACTATGAAGATGAAATATGTATAGTTCTTATAAATTACAACATCATAGTAATGCTTGCTGAGAGGGGGAGAGGGAGAGGAATGCTTGCTACTAAGTTCTGGAAATTAGACAATTTCTCTGACCATCTCACTGGGAGTTTTCCTAAGCAGCCTTGGAAGCATAGGCTTCTGCACAGGTCTGGGATGCTGCTCTAAGACCTGGCTTCTAGGGAGACCCAGGTAATGGTGATTCACTGGTGGTGAGAGTTTCTATTCCACTCCACAGTGAGTAGTTTTTCTTTGTTTTTTGTTTTTTGTTTTTGTTTTTTTTTTTTTTTTGGGTCTGGTTGTGGGGCCTGAACTCTGGGCCTGGGCGCTGTCCCTCAGCTCTTCAGCTCAAGGCTAGTGCTCTACCACTTGAGCCACAGTGCTACTTCCGGCTTTTTTCTTTTTGCTTATGTGGTACTGAGGAATCGAACCCAGGGCCTCAGGCATGCAAGGCAAGCGCTCTACCACTGAGCCACCTTCCCAGCCCCTAGTTTTTCTTTCAAAAGCAACTTTCAGAAACCCCCTCAGTACAGCACTGCTCCTGTGATCTTGTGGATTCCCGATCTTCCTTGGAAGGGTCCCTGCCTGCCTCTTGGTAGTTTCCTTCAGGAACTTGTTTGAATGTTGCTAGTTTGGGAAGTGACCATAAAGCTTGTTATCCCCCAAGGAAATGTTCTGTGCTTGCAGAGTGAAATTGCCCATTCTTGGCAATCACATCTGGCCACTTGCTAAGAAATCTTTTCTTTTCCCCATGTCTCTCCATGGACTAATCCCATGATCCTCTGTTTCCCTGATGCTCCCTGGGACCCCTAGGTTATTTCCAGATACATGCAGGTACAGCAGAGCCCTATCCAACAAGCACAAATGGCAGTCATATGTAGGCCTCAAGCTCTGAGAACCCAGAGGACATAGCACAGCTCTAGTGTCCCTGTGCAGGTTGCAGGGGAAGCTTCATTCCACTGTAGGCTCTTGCTCCTCCCACTCCATCCTCTAATGCCAGCCTTCTTGACATGGTCATCATGTTGGCCCAGGTAGTTCTTGGTTGTCAGGGTCTGAAGGATATTGTGTAACAGCCCTAGCTTCTATCTACTAAATATTAGTAACAGCAGCACATTTGCCCTCTCCACCCCAACCTCACAGTCCAAAGATGCAGCCATCTAAAATGACAACAGCCAACAGCGGGACCACTTACGATGGTCACATATGACTGGGCCCCAGTTTTTCTGAGTTAATTTAAAATCCTCTCAGTACCATCTCTTAGGAGGTCTGCTCTCAGTGAGTGAGTCAGTTCTTAACCCTGAGGGGTCTATGGTGTTTTTCAGGGGGTCTGCAGTGTTGCTGTGCCAACGGGTATTTACTTCTCCTTGGGTAGTAGGCGCCTGTAGGTATTATTTTTTAAATCAACTTCCTAAATGAGTCCAAGAGATAAAAAGGTGAAAACAAGCCAGATGCCAGTTGCTCATGCCTATAATCCTAGCTACTCAGGAGGCTGAGGTCTGAAGATCATGGTTCAAAGCCTCGATAGGCAGCCAAGTCTGTGAGACTTATTTCTAGTTAGCCAACAAAAAGCCAGAATGGAGGTGTGGCTCAACTGGTAGAGTGTTAACCTTGAGTGAAAAAGCTCAGGGACAGTGCCTAGGCCTTGAGTTCAAGCACTAAGACACCATCATGTCCCCCCCTCAAAAAAATTATGAAAACTCCCACTAGTAGCCCAGCTGTCCATGGTAAGGAAGCCAGGGGTCAATTGAAGATGTGGCTGGTAGGGGAAAACAAAGGAGGAGGCAACAATGCTCCATAGGAAATGTACTCATTCCCTTGCTCATATAACTGTAACTCCTCTGTACAGCATTTTCACAATAAAAAAATACAAAAAAGAATTGAAGATGTTTGGGGGTAAATTACACACTAAGTGATCATTTCAAAGAGGGTTTGAAGAAAGGTCAGATATGGTTCGAATTCATTGGTGTCTGAGAGGGTTGCTTAGAGGAAGTCATCAGCTGATAACTCTTAGTGCCTTGTTCCAAAGGTTTTAATAACGGAAGAAAAATGCTAAGTTGTAACCATTATTTGGTATCTCTCTTGAGAACTTGCTCTATGTGAAGTTCTATGTCCATTTCTTGGAGAAAAGTACAATTCAAATTCAAGTACAATTCAAGCTGCAGGACCAGCACACCTACATGTGTGTACGTGTACACACACATATACACACACACACACACACACACACACACACATCTGTATTGAACATAGAAGGACTATTTTCTCTGTTATTATTCCTTGAGCAATATAGTAAAACAACTTTTATATAGCATTTACATTGCATGAGGTATTATAATCTAGAATCTAGAGATGTACAAAGGACATGCAGTGGTTAAGTACAAATGCTATGTGGGTTTAGAGAACTTGAACATCAATGGATTTGATTACTTGGATCATCCTGGAACCAATCCTCTATGGATTCTGATGGATTACAGTATATAGAACAGTTGGTATGATGCCTACATATTTGAAAACACACCCTTAAAAATAGCACATGATTTTACAATGAAGCAGAACATCTATTTTAACTTGGATTTGAGTTTGAGCTGCTGAAATTTGTTCGCACAGTTCCTATTGTTTCTTTTGTTCCTGCAATTTTCATTGCTCTCTGGTAATCCCCTTTCTCCATGCACTATTGCATGAGGTCAGTTCCATGGATTTTTAGAGTCAGTTTGGTCTGATATTAAAACCCTTAAACTGTTTTCTTTTGATTTGAATCTGCCCGGCACATCTTTCCCCAGGCTTTTATTTTCCACTTTTCTGGCTTCTTCAATTACAGATAGATTCCTGGGAAATAGCACATTGTGGACCAATTTAAATCCACTCAGATACTTCTTTCCTCTAATTGGTGAGTGCAGTCTCTTTACTGTAGCTTTAGGTATGTTTGGAAACAGACTGCAATTTTCTCTTATTATTTCCCCTTACCTGACTTTAGGCTATTTCTCTCCCTTCCCCCCTTTATTTTTTGGACATCTTTATTTCCCTGTTATTCCTTTTGGATTTCAGAGTTATACATTTGATCTTAAAAATAATTTTATTGCTATTGTTAAGGTGTTGTGCAGAGGCATTACTATTTCATAAGCTAGGAAACAAGTACAGTTCTTTTTGGACAATGTCACCTCATCTTGTTTAGGTTCTTTCTCTTTTTCAATTTTATCCTTTGGGTATTCTTTTAGGGAGATTCTGTTGAGATAAGATTCTGTTTTAATTTGCCTAAACACATTTTACTTCAGCCTATTTTTAAATTAGTATTATTATTATCATCATTTTGTCAGTTGTGGGGCTTGAACTCAGAGCCTGGCATTGTCCCTAAGCTCTTTTTGCTCAAGGCTAGCACTCTACCATTTTGAGCCACTTCTGGTTTTCTGGTGGTTTGCTGGAGATAAGAGTCTCTGCCCAGGTTGGCTTTGAACTGTGGTCCTCAGATCTCAGTCTCCTGAGTAGCTAAGGTTACAGGCATGAGCCACCAGCATCCCTTATCACTTGCTTTTGTTTAGTCTTTTGAAGAAAGGTATTACCCCACTGGCCCTCCTTTAATTGTTCTGATTGGCCAGTTGGCTGACTAGTTGCCATTCCTCTGAAGGCAATTTTCCTTTTATCCTTGCTTTTTTAAATCAATAAATATTTTTTTGTAAAGATACTGTACTGAAGGGTTACAGTTACATGAGTAAGGTAATGAGTACATTTCCTATCAAGCATTGTTACCCCCTCCTTGTTTTTCTCCTACCATCCCTTCCCTCCCCACCGCCCCAATTCCTCCCTCCCCCACTCCCCTGAGTTGTAAAGTTCGTTTTCAACATAGTGTCTTGTACATCTCATTGCTACAATGGGTCAACCTGTATCCTTGTTTCAGCATTTTGTTATATCCCTTCTCCTCCCCACATTAGAAAAATGTAGGCATAAAATGCAGGGTACCAGAATCAAATACAATGAAAACAGGGGTTATACCATACAAAGGAAACAAAAAAATCACATAGTACATTAAAACAACAGCGACAAAGATAAAACCTCTTGAATCCCTATCTTGGGGTTCATTTCACTTAGCATTATCTTATATGTTATATGTACATAGCTTTAGACCTTTTCTGCTTGTCTGGTAAGATTATCCTAGATGCATACTAGTTATTGCAAATAAGGGAAACCATGGGACCTATGTTTCTTCATGCCTGGCTTACTTTACTTATATAATTTTTTCCAAGTGTTTCCATTTCCTAACAAATGGGGCAGTGTCATTCTTTCTGATAAAGGTATAGAATTCCTCTATGTATCTATGTTCCTATGTACCATGTATGTATGTATGTATGTATGTATGTATGTATGTATGTATGTATGTATGTATGTATATATGTATCTCTCTATCTATCTATCATCTATCTATCTATCTATCTATCTATCTATCTATCTATCTATCTATCTATCTATCTATCTATCTATCTATCTATCTATCTGTCTATCTATCTATCTGTCTGTCTGTCTGTCTATCATATTTTCTTGATCCATTCATCTACTGAGGGGCATCTGGGTTGGCTCCATATCATAGCTATGGTGAATAATGCTGCGATAAGCATAGTTGTGCTGGTAGCTTTAGTATGGTTTTGTTTGTGATTGTTTGGGTAAATGCCCAAAAGTAGAAAAGTGGGATTTCTAGGTCATAGGGGAGCTCTATGTGGGACCTCCGTACTACTTTCCAAAGTGGTTGAACAAGTTTACATTCCCACCAACAATGCAGCATCCCCTCTAGCATCTGTTGTTATTAGAGTTCTTGATTATAGTCATTCTAACTGGGGTGAGGTGGAATCTCAATGTTGTTTTGATTTGCATTTCTTTATGTGTGTATTGGCCATTCTTATTTTCTCTTCAGAGGAGTCTCTCTTTAAGTCTTTAGCCCACTTAATAATCGGGTGGTTGTTTCTTTGAGGATTTGTTGTTGAAGGATTTAATTTTTTGAGTTCTAAGTATATTTTAGATATGAGACCCTTGTTGTTGTATAACTAGTGAAGATCTTCTCTCAGTCCATGGGCTTTCTATTGATTATCCTTGCTTTTGGTGTTTTACTTCTTAACTTAGTGGATGATTTCTCTACAAGTGTCTTTTTTTTTTTTGTTTTGGCAGGGTGGGGGTCGGGGTGGATAGGTCTTGCTAGGTATCCCAGATTGTCTAGAAGTCACTCTTTAACCCAGGCTGTCCTAAAACTCATGGTTGTCCTACCTCTGTCCCTGAGTGCTGGGATTACAAGTGTGTATCACCATACTCAGTTCTACAAGAAATTCTTTTAAAAAATGTATTCTGCTTAGAATTTATGCACTCAGAATCTTTGTGTTCTTTGTCTCCATCCTATATAGTCATTTTCTAAAATGGACATCAGGTGTGTCACACAAAACAAGTTATGATTTCTAAAGCAACAATGATGTTAACAAAAAGTGTTTCGCCTAAGCAAAAAATTTTCAAGACCCCATCTTAAGCCAATTAAAAGCTGCAAATGATGATACATGCCTGTCATCTCAGTTTTGCGGGAGTATAAATAGGAGGATTGAAGTCCAGACCAGTTAAAGCATAAATAGGAAATACTACTGAAAAAACAATGAAAGTAAAAAGGGCTAGGGGCATGGCACAAATGGTAGAGCACCTATCTAGCAACTATGCAACCCTGAGTTCAAATGCTAGTACTTCCAAAAAAATTAGAAAAAGACAATGAAAGGCCAACATTTACTTCTTAGTAGATATGGTGCTGAGAGCCTTTCATCAGGATTTCCACCTGATGCTCACACCGGCTCATGGAGGAGATGATTTTTTTTTCCTCCCTATGGTAGAGGAGAGGAACTTGAAATTGGAGAAAATAAGAAACCTGACCCATACCCCACAGCCAGAGACAGAAGCAGAGCTGAAACAGAATCAAGTTCTGTGGAATTGAGTTCTGAGTGGAAACAAACAGCCCCCCCTTCTCCTGCAGGGGGGTGGCTAACCCAGCACTTAGGTTATGATCTGAACGATGCTAATCCATTCAGCAACCCCTTTTGGGGGTCCCTGGCAGCGGTGGGGAGAGAGCTGCTGCCAGGGGAAGACTTTGTGTTTTCAAATTCCCGATAGCACAAAGCACATGGCACGGGCTTACTAAATATTTACCTCATAAATAACTAATGGATTTTCCTTGTAGAATTGAGCACTGAGCCCTGGAGACAGGGGAACAGGACACGTGCCGGCAAGATACTCTGTTCCAGTCTCTTCATTTGGTTTAAAGCAAGAGCTAACTCAAGTGGAGACCACAGTCATGTTCCAGTCCCTGTGGCTGGCCAAGCCAGGGGCTGGGCAGAATTGGCTTGAAGCTTACCACACAACAAGCCACTATTGGTGACAGGGAGGCATTGTCCAGGCACTTGCAACCTCTCCTGCTTGGGTGGCAATTTCTAGATACTCTTCCTGCTGGCTCTGAGCCTTATCCATTCTTATCTTGGTGATGAGGATACAGCGAAGGAGATTCCTACCTTGTCACCATTTTCTAACACACAGCCTGGGCTTCTCTCCAGCCAGTACCACCCAGAAGCTTTATGGGACTACACTGTGGACTGTGCATGCTGCCCTGCTCATGTGACCACACCACAACCCAGATGCACATTCTTAGTGTGTGGGTGTGGGTGTCATACTGGGAATTTATCAATGGGATTCTGTCCTTCCCTTCCTTCCTCCCTTCCTCCCTTCGTTCTTCCCTTCCCTCCCTTCCTTCCTCCCTCCCTCCTTCCCTCCTTCCCTCCCTCCCTCCCTCCCTCCCTCCCTCCCTCCCTCCCTCCTTCCCTCCTTCCCTCCCTCCCTCCCTCCCTCCCTCCCTCCCTCCCTCCCTCCCTCCCTCCCTCCCTTCCTCCTTTCCTTCCTTTCTTCCTGCCTTCCTTCTTCCTTCCCCCCCTCTTCTGTGCCAGTTCTGTGGCTTGTATTCAGGCCTAGGTGCTGTCCTGGAGCTTTTGTGTTCAAGGCTAGCACTCTACCACTTAAGCCACACTTCTACTTCCAACTTTTTTTTGGGGGGGGGAGGTCCGGTCGTGGGGCCTGAACTCTGGGCCTGGGCTCTGTCCCTCAGCTCTTCAACTCAAGACTAGAGCTCTACCACTTGAGCCACAGCGCCACTTCCGGCTTTTTTTCTTTTTGCTTATGCAGTGCTGAGGAATCGAACCCAGGGCCTCAGGCATGCAAGGCAAGTGCTCTACCACTGAGTCACCTTCCCAGCTTCCCAGTTTTTTTTTGTATGTGATTAATTCGAGATAAGAGTCTCATGGATATTCCTGCCAAGGCTTACTTCAAACCATGATGCTCAGATCTCAGCCTTCTGAATAGCTAGGATTTCAGGAGAGAGCCACCAGCACCCCTTTTTGTGTCTTCCTTTTTAAGAGAAAGTACTTGTCTGGGGGAGAGGGGAAGGAGGGGAACTTTGGTGCCTCTTCCCATACCACCACGTTCTATGACAGTCACACGCCATCTGTGGCTTGCTAGAGAAATGGAATGCCCATAAGAAACCACTAACCTACTTGCTCTTGTTCCTTGAGCTTCTCTAGTTTTCTCTCTGGTCCTGTGTGTCTCCATCCTGTCATCTTTCGGAGTCTGCCGCCACTCACCCATGACTCATCCACTAAAGCTCTTCTTCAAAGCTCCAACCTGGCCTGTGTCTGACCTGGTTCCTGTGGAAGATGAGGAGCTGGGCTGCCAGCTGCACAGCTGAGTTGAAAGCCCCTCTTTGGAGGCATTTCCTGAGCGCCAGGTCCCTGGTCTCTGTGGGAGTGCAGAGACCCAGCTGCAGTTGGAGCCAGCTCCCAGCACGCCTCTGTCTCCCAGCCTGGGCACCTGTGAGGCTCTGGGTGCTGACTCACAGCTGAGCTCCCCTGCAGTGGAGCTTCAAGTGGGCAAAAGGCCCCAGGAGTCCCCAAGGAGTCCTCAAGACCCTTTTGAAGAAAGGTCAACAAGAAAGAAGTCCTGAGGCCTGCTGGGAACAGAAGGGTGGATGAAGAGGAAAGCTCTGTATCCAGCCCCAGCCCCAGCAGGCCCAGTGGCTGACCAATAGCACCTGAGAGGGAGGAAAGGGCACAGATCAGGACAGCTTCAGCTCGGTCATGGGAGCAAAGAGGCTGGGCAGGGTGGGAACAGAGGCCACATGTGACTCTGGGCTAGGTGCTAGCTCAACTTGCTCAAGTCTCAGTTTCCCTATCTGTATAGTTGTGGGTAATACTTCCCAGGATGGTTCCTGTTAAATAAACCAGGTGGGAAAATACTGTGATCCCCAGAAAATGGTACACAAAGGGCAAAGGATGACTTGAGCTGGTCCTCTGATCTTGGTTCTCTGTGAAAAAGACACTCCCTGCTCAATTCTCTCTAGAATGAGGCAGTTGGTTGGTCCTGGCCTCAGGTTAAGGGCCTCTAATAAAACACCATGCTTGGATTTCATGGCAGATTTTCCATTCATTAGGTGAACGTTTACACCTTTAGGTTCTACTTTAAAAAAATGTTATTTCTTTCAACACAATCAGTTTATATTTATCTACCTAATATGGATGGCAATGCTGCTTGTCCATGAACCTGGAATTCCCTTTGGAAATAAACTTCAGTGCATGGCAGAGTCTACTGGAAAACCAATATAAAAGGAATGATTGAAAAGGCAGCAGGTGGCACGCTCTAAGAACGGGGGGGGGTGCTGTTTGAGTTAAATCTAGGGGCTGTGACACTTGTCTGGTGTCACTGGTGGGTCACCAGTCATGATGGATTGCTCCTCTAGAAGAAAGAGTATCTTCTCAGATCCAGGAGATGCTGAATTCACAAGACTCAGGGAAGAAGAGAAAGCAGACAGAGCCCTCTGGTCAGTGCGCTGCATGGACAAACTCTGTGTAGTCTTTACATTGGTTTTGATTCAAATGGTCTCTCATTGACTTTAATGGAAATTCATTTCAGGGTTGGGGCATATGATTATAGACCATTGAATTTAATGGAAAGCCTTTTCCACAGGCTATCAGATGAAGACTCATCACATTTCTACACTAATGATAAAGGGGCTGGAATTCCCATCTGAGCCATTATACCTTACACAGGACATATATTGCCTTCTGAAATAAAGGCATGTATGCATACCAGCCAATCTGTCTCGGCACACTGTTACCAAGACAGGTATTGGTAGAAGAGCCAAGACAAAGTCTGATAAAAAGCTGTAAGCGCACGGGTATATCACCCAGGGGTCCCAGGGGTGCTGGGACAGTGTGTGGTGTATTTTACCTGCCTTACAGCATCTAGTTTTGTGACAAGGAAAGAACAAAATGAGACTTATAGATGTCCAACAGGGAGTCTTGGCATGGCTTCCATTCTGCATGGCACCATGTTGGAAACTCACGTAGCATGGTACCCTGATGCCAACCAGGGTGTTGCTAAGTGAGGGGGATAACAGTATACCAGCACTGTCTGCCTCTAAGTCTGCTCTGTTCTAGCCATTCAGGACTGGAGGGAGGCAAGGGATCTTTCTGGAAGTCTGTAAAATTTGTGTTCAAAGAAGTCCCTATTAGAAGTTGCTATGGAGAAAGAGCCAATGAGATACTCAGTGGCAGACTCACGGAGCCAGGCCTTGGCCAGTGGAGAGGCTTTGTCCTGGTCTCAAGCAGGTCTCTTCATTCTAGAACTTCCATACCTCTGATGAACGTCGCAAGCCTGCTCCAGAAAGACATGGTAAACTTCATTTTTGAAACAAGAGGCCAGCTTCATTTGTGTGCAGTGTATGTGTATGCGTGAGTACATACACTCATACTTGGTACTGGGTTGGAGCTCAGGAGACTGGGCACTGTCCCTGAGCTTTTGTGTTCTAGGATAGCACTCTACCACTTGAGCCACAGCTCCTCTTCTGGCTTTTTGGTGGTTAATTGGAGATAAGAGTCTCATGGATTTGTCTGCCAGGGGTGGCTTCCAGCCGGGATTCTCAGCTCTCAGACTCCTGAGTAGGAAACATAACAGGTATGAGTGAACTACCAGAGGTGGCATACACATCTTCTTTATTGTCTTCCCTTCTAAAACTCTGAGACTGTGCTACATTGATTCTTTTGTGTATTGTTGTTTGACATACCTTTTTTTTTTTCTTTTGGTTGGTTATGGGGCTTGAACTCTGGGTCTGGGCACTGTCCCTCAGCTCTTCAGCTCAAGGCTAGTGCTCTACCACTTGAGCCACAGCACCACTTGCGGTATTCTGGTGGTTTATTGGAGATAAGAGTTTCACAGACTTTCCTGCCTGGGCTGGCTTTGAACCGCGATCCTCAGATCTCAGCCTCCTGAGTAGCTAGGATTACAGGCATGAGCCACCAGTGCCAGGCATGTTTGATGTATCTTTATAAAGACATGGCAAAAGCATGTTTTTGTTTTCATAAAATAGGCTTAATTCTCCTAAAACATCATGGCTTGTAATCTTTTTTTGAACCAACAAATAACTAGCTCAATTTTGAGAAGCAAGAGAGCTGGCTGCTGAAGACCCTGGAGGCAGGGACAAGACTTCAAGGGAAACAGTTGTCAGTGTGAGATGAAGGTTCTTGTTTCAGATAAAAGCAGACACAGATGCACCAGTCAGAACGAGAAGCCAGTGAAAGCCCCGAATATGCCCATCTTCTTGGCATCTTATTCTCTAGGTGGTTTACGGGCAGCTGGAATGGCCTCCATGGCCCTTTTATTTGCATAGATTGTAAAAGCTGCCAGGCAGAGCAGGAGTACATCCCCTGAGTTATCATATAGCTCCTTTATCATGAAGTCCCTTAGTCACCATAGAGCAGTAGAACTAAGAACCTGGACCTCAGGCCTGTCTGGATCTGGAACCAGAGCTCCTGTATAAAATCAGGATAAAATCAGATAAAATCAATAGCCCTAAGAGAGGAAGAACAAGACAGGCTTTGGGTCTAGAAGCCCGAGTCATGAGTTGGGAAGCACAGAGCGGACACGCTTCCTTGGGTTTCTTTGCCTGCCAGTGAAAATGGGGGATTCCTTTATACCCTGGTTGCCCACCACAGCCAAGGCCCACAGAGCTGCTGCTGGTGGCAGGATGATGATCACAGAGATGGAAGGGAGGGAGGTGGCAATATGTAGGGTTGTTTCCTGTAAGTGCTGCAGAATGGAGACAGAAGATAAATTCTAGCCAGGGTGTGGTCCATGAGTTAGGTCCATGTTGACCTAGCCATGGGCGTTATTTTGTGAAACAAAGAGTGAGTTCCTTTGTGTGTGTGTGTGTGTGTGTGTGTGTGCACGCGCACGCGCGTGCATGCACGCTGGTCCTAGGGCTTGAACTCAGGGCCTGGGTCCTGTTTCTGAGTTTGTTGTTGTTGTTTTAAAAATTCAAGAATAGCACTCTACCACTTGAACCACAGCATCACTTCTGGCTTTTTTGAGTAGTTAATTGGAGATCAGAGCCTCACAGACTCCTTGCCTGGACTGGCTTCGGATCCTCAAATCTCAGGCTCCAGAGTAGCTAGGATTGAAGGCATGAGCCACCCAGCCAAAGAGTGAGTTCTTGTGAGCTTGTACCTTGACAAGCAGGAGAGCCTGTGTCTGAGGGGGGTATAGTGAGACCAAGCACTACCACTTCCAAAGGCACTGGCTTTGATGTGTTAGCAAAGGGAAGGATTATTTTGAGGCTCTCATGAGCTGGTTCAAAATTCTTTAGTGGGGTTTTGGTGCAGCTACTTGGAAGGCAGAGATCAAGAGGATCATGATTTGAGGCCACCTCAGACAGAAAATTAGAGAAGCCCTATTCCCAGCAATAAGCTAGGTGTGATGGTTCACAGCCGTAATTCCAGCCATGTGAAAGATGTAGGTAGGAAGATCCGTGTCTACGGTTGGTCCTGAGCAAAAACTGAAAGCCTCTGTTTGAAAAATAACTGAAGTTATAAACTAATAAAATAAATAAAAAGGCTTTGGATATGGCTCACCTGCCTGGCAAATGTGAGGCCCTGAGTTCAAGCCTCAGTACCAACAAAAACAAAACCAGAAACAATCACAAGAGTGAACAGAGTGAAAAGAGGAGAGTGACTTGGTCAAAATACTTCCTGTACATGTTGAAAATGGGACAGTGAAGCTTGCTGAAATGAGTTTGGAAACAAAGAAGGTGAAATGAGAGAGTGATGGAGGGGTGGGTTTGGTCAAGGTACATTGTTTGAATATATGAATATGTAAAAAAGAAACTGCTTTGGTACCAGGTGCCAGTGGCTCACACCTGTAATTCTGAGGATGGCCACTTGAAGCCAGCCTGGGCAAGAAAAGTCTGTGAGATTCTTTTATTATTATTATTATTATTATTGTGAAAATACCGTACTGAGGGGTTACAATTACATGGGCAAGATAATGAGTACACTTCTTATCAAGCATTGTTGTCTCCTCCTTTGTTTCCCCTTCCCATCCCTTCCCATACCCCTCCCCACCCCCTCACCCAATCCTCCCCCCACACCAAAGTTGTGAAGTTCGTTTTTCAACATAACAACTTGTACATCTCATTGTTGCAATGGGTCCACCTGTAGCCCTATTTAAACGATTTCTTTTTGTTTTCCCTTCCCCTCCACAAATTATACCAACATCTGTGAGATTCTTATGTCCAATTAACCACCGGAAAGCTGGCAGTGAAGCTGTCGTTCAAGTGGTAGAGTGCTAGTCCTGAGCAAAAAAGCTAAAGGATAGTGAGTGCCCAGGACCTGAATTCAAGTCCTTGTGCTGGCACGCACACACACACACACACACACACACACATACACACACACACATGCATGCACACACGCGCGCATGCATGCACATGCACATGCATACTACACAAAGTGATTACTTTGTATAATTAAGAGATGCTAACAAAATATTTAAAAGACAAACCAAACAAAAAAATCTCTACTGGGAATATCCACCAACCTGTCACTCACCTGACTTCCCGAGGTGGCAGGGGCCAGGGTCAGGATGTGAGAATAGTAGAATCTTCCGAACATCTCTTGCCTATGATAAGCCATTTGAACACAGTTTTAGAGTTAAGTTAAAAATATACTCAGTTTTGGAATAAACCAGATGCCATCAGTGTGCCATCTGCTGGAATAATATTCAACTGTTTTTCTTAAAAAGTGCTTCCCAAGATATTATGTGACATGGAGTAAATGCTCGAAACTTAATATCAAGGGACAGGAAGATAAATATAAGTTGCTCAATCTAACCTTAAGTTTACAAAACTAAAACATCCAGGGGGAAAAAGTATGAAATAAATATATAAAATGTTAAGTTATCTATGGGTGGTGAGATTCTAAGGGACTTACATATGCTTTCAGAAAACTTTATATTCTACATTCTTTAAAATAAGTCTGAATTGTTCTTATGGCAGAAGTAATTGCCTTGCAATTCCGTCGGTCAGTCCTTGTTCTAATTTTCTGTGCTACTGCAGTTCTATTCAGGAAATTATTTCCTCTACCAATAAGTTCTAGAGTTTTCCCTTTTTCTGTCCTACAGAAGTTGTGAAATTTCAGATCTTACTTTAAGGTCTTTGAATTGATATTGGAACTGGGTGAGAGATAGGGATCCCATTTTAATCTTCTACATGTGGCCATCTAGTTCTCCATCTGTTGAAGAGTATATCTTTGCTCCAGTGAATATTTTGGGCTTCTTGATTAAAAATCAGTTGGGTTAAAAATCACCGGGTGCCGGTGGCTCATGCCTGTAATCCTAGCTACTCAGGAATCTGAGATCTGAGTTCAAAGCCAGCCTGGGCAGTAAAAGTCCGTGAGACTCTTATCTCCAATAAACCAGTAGAAAACTGGAAATGACACTGTGGCTCAAGTGGTAGAGCACTTGCCTTGAGTTAAAGAGCTGAGGGACAGTGACCAAGCCCAGAGTTCAAGCTCCACGCCCCACCCCCAGAAAAATCTCTTGGTTAGAGGTATGTCTTCTGGGTCTTCTAGTTTGTTCTCTTGATCTTTGGGTCTTTTTTTCTGCCAGAACCATATTGTTTTTGTTTTGTGGCTTTATAGTATAATTGAAGACTAGTATCATAATTCCAGCAATGGCTGCCTTGCCTTGCCTGCATGCTTGCTTCTTTCTCTCTTTTTCTCTTTCTTTCTCTCTCTTTCTCTTTCTTTCTTTCCTTCTTTCTTTCTTTCTTTCTTTCTTTCTTTCTTTCTTTCTTTCTTTCTTTCTTTCTTTCCTTCTTTCCTTCTTTCCTTCTTTCTTTCTGCCAGTCCTGGAGGTTGAAGTCGGCCTAGGCATTGGCCTTGAGCTTCTTTTGCTCCAGGCTAGCCCTTTACCACTTGAGCCACGTATCTATGTCTGACTTTTTTGGTAATTTAATAGAGATAAGAATCTCACAGACATCTGTCTGGGCTGGCAGTTAACTGTGATCCTCAGATCTCAGCCTCCTGAGTAGCTAGGATTACAGGTGTGAGCCAACAGTCCCTAGCATTCTCTTCTTTTCTTTTCTTTCTTCATCATAAGATTGTAAATATTTATGGGAATAAATAACATGATAGCATGTTCTGAATTCATCTCTCCATTTGAGAACCAGGGATACCTCCTATAACTCAAAGATCCTTGGACCTATTTTTTAATTATAATGATTATTTAAATAATATTAGTAATATTATTCACATGAATTTTATCCATTTGACTTTTAGCTAATTATGAATTGCAATATATGGGAAGAAATGGAGAAATTTTTCTTTTAAATGTGACTTAAACAAATGGCCTTAGTATAATTACTGCCCATCAGAAGTATTTTTAAAAATTTTTTATTGTAAAGGTGATGTACAGAAGGCTAACATTTATATAAATCAGGTATTGAGTACACTTCTCCCTCCTCTGCAAGTTCATTTCTAACAGTGTCTAGTGAATATCACTGCTGTATTAGTTCCTCCTTTGTCCCACCGACCTTTTATTTTAAACTATGCAATATTCTTGTGGGAGAAGAGACTTCCCTGTTGGTATCTTCCTTTTGTGCTTGGAGAGAATTTACACAGATGAACTTTTGATCTTCCAAGATATTTATGTCTATTTGTACAATGGCCAAGTCTACACCAACAGGCAAGGTAAATCAATGAACTATACCTAATTTGATGGTGAAATACTACGCTAAAGTAGCTAAGGATGAAGTTAATTCTCTATTGTTTTTGAACATGCCTTTATATTAGGTATAAGATATGCATCACACAATAGAATCTGGCTTTTCTTCTGGAAGATCATTTTTGAAAATGTAGCTTATTGCTATAATGAAGGTGCTGTATAGAGGGCTTACCATTTGATGAGTCAGATAATGAGTACATTTCTTTTTGGATCATGTCAGCCTTTCCTTCACCTTCTCCCAGTTCTCCACTCCTGTCCCTCCACACGAGATGTGTAGTTCACATTCCAGAGGATACTGAATAACATGACTGCATTTTGCACTTATTTAAAAATGTTATTATCTTGAAGTAGTTGTTCAAAGGAGGTGTCATCTAACAAGCAGTTTATGAATTCAATGCATCTCGATCAACATCCTCACCCCCTTTAACTTACCTCTTCCCTTACTTTTCTTAATTTTGTGGTACATACAATGAATTCTTGGTTGCATTCTGCCCCTGGTCCCCCTTTATTCATCTACTTGGGCCTATTTTTAAGAATTGCGCCACCAAAGTCTTCCTTGTTTATTATAAATAAAAAAGAGAGAAGTTATCCCATGTGTCATGTCAAAAAGCACCACAAGTTCAAACTTCAGTCTCCTTATCTAAAAGCTACTGTGCTTTCTTACAGAGCAAAGAAAGAAAGCAGGGGGACTGAAGGAGGAGGGAAGGGTTACTGTTGGCAGTTGGGAAAGAGAGGCTATCATGATTTGGGAAGAATGGAGATGCCAGCAAAAGTTATAGCTGAGATCTCATGTCAAGTGATAGCTACAGAATGAACCACCTCAGTGGTTTATATACTGGTAGGATTAATACGTGGATGATTCATATCTTTGATATACACATGGGTATGCATAGAAACACACACACATAGATACATGTGTGCATATACATGCATATATACATGTGTGTATACATATATATGTGTATATACATACATATATGTATATATATATACTTTTTCCTCATTTTTAAATTATTCCTTTAAATTGACAATAAACATGTGTCTTGGAGAGAGAAAGAACAAGGGAATGCAGTCATAATACCCAATGTATGTGTGTGAAAATGGATGCAGGCAACCTGAGGAGGTGGGAAGGGTTGAGAGAAATGGGGAGAATGATGGAAGTGTGACATTGGTCAAAATACATTTGTACTCACAATTGGTATGGTGAATGGAAACCCCTTTGTACAACCATTTAAAGGTAATAAGAATTAAACAGGAGGCTGAGAATGTGGCTTAGTGATAGAGTGCTTGCCTAACATGCATGAATCCCTGGGCTTGATTCCTCACTACCACATAATCAGAAAAAGCTGGAAGTGGCGCTGTGGCTCAAGAGGTAGAGTGCTAGCCATGAGTTAAAGAAGCTCAGGGACAGTGCTCAGTCCATGAGTTCAGGACCCAGGACTGGCAAAACAACAACAACAACAACAACAACAAAATTAAATTTAAAAACTCATGTGTTTTCATGGTGTATGTGATGTTCACTTCCTTGTCCACTCAGCTGCTTTCAAGTACACAGTATGTTGTTATTAACTGGAATATCATATCCTATAACTCGGGCTCATTCCTCCTGTGTAATTGAAATGTGGCTAAGACCCCTGCCTCTCCTAATGGGCACTTTCCTCTGGAATTTTTGTATTTCAAATTTCGGCTTCAATCAGTCCCTTTGTCACCAGATAGGTACCAGAAAAAATCCACTAGAGGGAGCTAGATCACTTAGTCACCAACCTCCCTTCTCCACAGCAGAGTCACAGATTTGCCAACAAACTGCAACTGGGTCCTGGCCAGAGAAAACTAAAATCTAGTGTACAGTAATTGTGCTGCTGGACTGACACCTAAGTAAACAACCTTCCATACTTTCCTTTGCCTTTTATAATCACTTTGATATTTTTTCTTTATGTGCTTGCTGAGCACTTACTTAGTTGCCTTTATTTCTATTAAGTCAATTGGAATTGTTCAGATTAGAATACTTAAGAAATCTGAAACCCCTGTTTTGCTTTGAAAGCTGCTGCAGACATATGTGCACTTGGTAAAAAGCTTGCTCTCCTCCCTGGGAAGCTTTTAAATGTATTTAAAGACAAATAAATGGCCCATATTGTGTTTAGACTGAGAGTGAAGTTCCCATTTTTGTTCTGGCTTCAGTTTGAGCATAAATAGGGCTTGAGTCTTAGCCTGTGGGTGAACCCACAGTAGGTAAGGGTGTGCTGGGGCTATTAGCAGGTGCCTCTCCATATCCCATTTCCCAGATACTCCTTGGATACAAGGAGTGGCAAGACAATGTGGGGGGAGGGGAGTGCACAGGTCATGGAGGCAGGATTGCCCACACAGGCTGGAAGGCCCTGCCATACCTTGGAGTCTGTCTGTCCTGTGGCTGTCTGTAGAGGCCTCTGGGCTCTTGCCAGTTACAGGGGTGACTGAAGGACCTTAGCCTCGTCTCCATCAGGACTGAGAGGCCTTGTGGGGTGCAGAACAGCAAACCGGCTCCCAATCCCGCCTCTTTTCATTTCCTGTGGTGAAGGTGGTAGGGAATCAAGAGAGTCTGGTTTGAGTTTGTTCAGTTGTTTTGGGGGGTCAGTCCTAGAGAGTCCAGTCAAGATCTATAAAAAGCTTTCTCCTTCATTCTTTCACACAACCTATTGTTGATAGGCAGGGTTCGAATGAGGGAATACAATGAATGAGTGATATGTAAACTATCATTCTAAGTAAACAACCTTCCCTACTTTCCTTTGCCTTTTATAATCACTTTTCTTTTTCTTTATGTGCACTTAGTTGCCTTTATTCCTATTAAGTCAGATGGGATTGTTCAGATTACAATATTTAAGAACTCTGAAGTTTTAAGATTGAGGTTCTATTGGTAAGGCCAGATGCCAGGTTTTCAGAATGATACAGGAATCCGTGCATGAGGTGGAAAAAATGAAGAGCACCAAGCAGAGGCCTGGTGATGGCTGTATCTGGGGGACCATGGCACTGGTAGGCTATTCAGGGAGGAGGTGGGACAGGGGGGATGGCAGGAAGGAAAGGGTAGACTTTGAAAGTGAGAGTCTCCAATTTGTGGGGTAGGGGGAGAAGGAAAGTTGGGGGGAAGGGAAAGCGGGAGAAAATGAGGGAGGCAACCGTTTGAAAAGAAATGTACTCATTACCTAGCTTATATAACTGTAACCCCTTTATATATTACCTTTACAATAAAATTAATACAAATTCTTACAGCGTACTTACTGAAAACTTCCAGAAAAGTTTATTCTTTTTTTAATATATATATTTTATTGTAAAGATACTGTACCAGAGAAGTTTATTCTGACTACAGAAGAAAATAAAAAGAAGTGTGAGTCTGATAAATTTCCACAAAGCCTGGGTTTTGGGTAACACTAACATTGCTAAAAGCCTCTGTCAGCCAAGGCAGGGGTAGTGAACTTCAGAAAAGAGCTGGTATGTCCTGGACCTTCATCATCCGCTGGAAGGATGCTGTGAGATGACAAGGGAGATGACAGATGAGAAACACAGCTGGGGACTTAGTTTGCAGTTGTGGGGACAGAAGGCATGGTGCCCAGTTGCCTCTTATAAACAATCCCAAGAGTGGCATTTTTGGGGGGATCTTGGCTGTCAGGATTGTCTAGGAAGAGCAGCTCTGTGGGCAGGCAGTCTTAATCCTTTGCTGCTCTTTTTTATGTTCTGGCTGTTCTGATTGCAAGTCGACTTGATTTAAGGGAAGTCCCTAACTCTCTTGGCATATGCTGAAGTGCAAGGTATGGCCATTTAGAGGGCTAATAAGTAAAGGAACCTCAGTGCTGTAGTTTCTTCAAAGCCATTCGAGGGACAACTCCTCCTGATCTGGGCTGGAAAAGCCCCGAGACTCTTGCATGTATGGGGCTGATGTAGTAGAGAGACTCTTTAACTGGAGTTACCATTAGAGATATCATTCGATGACATACAGGGGGGAGTCAGGTAATTTCATTTTCTTGACAATACCATTTGTTGTAGTTTGCCTCTCCCACCCTCCCATCTCCTATGCCCCTCCCCCCCACTTCCCTCTGCCTCTCTTTTGTGCCAGTGCTGGAGTTTGAACTCAGGACCTCATGGTCTTGCTTAGCTTTTTGCTCAAGGCTGGTGCCCCACCACTTGCGTCACACCTCCACTTTTTTTTTTTTTACTGGTTAATTAATTAGTCTCAGGGGCTTTCCTGCCCAGGCTGGCTTTGAACTTTGATCCTCAGATTTCAGCTTTCTGAGAATCGAGGATTACAGGTGTGAGCAAGGGTGCCTGGTTCTGTAGCTCTTTTACATCCTGCTTTTTGGGGGTGTTTATATACTTAGGGAATCTTCCTTCATCCCGTTTCTCACTTTGACTTTGACCTTATCTCTTCTTTCCTGTTTATGTATAGCAGACACCAACAAATGCATTCTGGATCGGTTGAAGCAACAACTATCTGTCTTTGCTCCTCTTGGTGGCTCAGTGTTCCTCTCCTCTTTGTTCCAAGACCTCTAAGGGCAAGAGTGAGGCCAACTTCACATTCAGGCAGACAATCTGTGCAGTGAAGGATGCTCACCTAGGCCAACTTACGGAAGAGCTGAGAGGAACCTGAGAATTCCAATTAGGCTTAAACTAATGAGCTGGAAACTTTGGGGAAATCTCTGTGGCAATGAGGGGAGAATGCGATCATCTTCGTTTTAATTAGCACTGGAAAAACTTGTAGTAGTTGGGCTGGTAGCTGGAGGAAGGGTAGTGTCCGGAGGGAACAAGTTTCTGAGAGCATTGCAAAGCGGGGATTCTGGTGGTGGTGTGGGCACGGGGCTATGGAATAAATCTGGCCTCCTGCATCTTTCAAGAGAGAGGAGGGAAGACCCTACATGGAGAAAGGCCGCTTGGAGGAGTACCCCAGGGAGCCCTCCTTCCCCCAGATGGCCTCCTCACAAGACTGGAGCTACATGAAGGGGGAGCAATCCTTTAAGGGTTGTGCATGGGGCCAGGCCCCAGGTCCCTTCCATCATCCGGCCTGCGTTCCTAGGCTGCCTTTGTTGCTTAATCAGGAAAACCACCTGCTGCTGTCTGAGCCACAGCCCACCTGCCGGACTCCCAGATGGCCCTGCCCTTCAGCCACACACGGGACCCCTGGGGCACCTAGGACACCCTCAGAGCAGCGACCCGGGGGTCGGTAGGTGTGTACAGTACCCTGTTGAAGGGTCCCCCTCACCCTCCAAGCCTTGCTATCTTGGGTACTCCTCCTGTGGAACAGAGCTGACAGCTGCGCCCCCCCCGCCGTGCTTTCCCCTACTGGGGGGGGTCCTTCGGGGGAGAAGAGGGCTGTCTGGGCTCAGGGTTCTCCCCAGGTCTCCCGCTGAGCCCCTTGGGGGAGAGACTTGCTGAGTCCTGCGCCTAGGCTGGGGGCGCTCCAGCCGGGAGCGCCAGAGGGCTGGAGATGGAGGTCTAGGGCGCAGGCTGGGCCATCACCGAGGGGTCCCTGAGCCCCGGCGAGTCGGCGAGGCAAGCCTCCTCCCCTGGGGCTTCGGGGCGGCCTGAGCCCGCGCCCGCTCCAGTTGCTGCAGCTGCCACTGCTGGCGGCTGCGGGGAAGCGCGGGGCGCGCGCCGAAGGGCTCGGGTGGCGAGGACGGGGACGAGGAGCAGCCGGAGGAGGCGAGGAGGCCGAGGAGGCTTCGCGTCGCGGGAGACGCAGCTGGGGAGGAGATGAGGGGGGTGGTCCCCGCGGGCCCCCGCTAAGCCGGCGGTGGTGGGCAGTGGCTGGGCGACGGGACGCCGTGAACCTGCCTCGGCCCGGCGCGCACCGGGGCGGCGACTGGGAGCCGAGCGCAGCGGGGGGTGGAGGCAGGCCGGCGCGGGGGGCGCCGGGGGCACCCGGGGCTCCCTTTGCATTATTAACGCATTGCCGCCGAAAGAGCCGCGGGCGGCGCGGGGAGGGCGGGCGGGGGGGGGGGTCCCCGCTCGGAGCGCAGCGCACTCGCGTGGCGCACGGCGCGGCGCCGAGGACACCCGGGCCCGCGCGCGCAGAGGCGGGGCGGGCCCGGGGGTGGGGGCGGCGCAGAGCACCCCCCCCCACGCCTCCCGGGGGCACGAGCGGCCCGTGGCGCCCCCTTGGGCTGTCGGCGGACCGGGGCTGCGGGGCGCAGGCCCGGGGAGGGGGAGCCGCCCGCCCGCGCCCTCCCCTCCCCCCCGGACGGGCGGGCGGCGGCCGGCTGTATATATCCCCGCGCACCCCGCCAGGTCGCGCACAGCGCCCCGAGCCCAGGCGCCTCCCCGCCCCCCTCCCCGCGCCCCGCGCTCCGCGGCGGCGGCGGCGGCGGCAGTAGCGGCAACATGGCTGTCGATGGGTGCTCGGGGTGGCGCTGGCGGCGGGAGGAGCTCCCCCGAGCCCCGGCGCCGGCCGCCCGTTGCTAGCTATGGCAAATGGTGGCGGCAGCGGCGGCGGCGGCGGCAGCGGCGGCGGCGGCGGCGGCAGCGGCGGCGGAGGCAGCGGTTTTAGAATGAGTAGCAATATCCACGCGAACCATCTCAGCCTAGACGCGTCCTCCTCCTCCTCCTCCTCCTCCTCCTCTTCCTCCTCCTCCTCCTCCTCCTCTTCCTCCTCCTCTTCTTCTTCTTCTTCTTCCTCCTCCTCCTCCTCTTCCTCCTCTTCCTCCTCGTCCTCGGTCCACGAGCCCAAGATGGATGCGCTCATCATACCGGTGACCATGGAGGTGCCGTGCGACAGCCGGGGCCAGCGCATGTGGTGGGCTTTCCTGGCCTCCTCCATGGTGACTTTCTTCGGGGGCCTCTTCATCATCTTGCTCTGGCGGACGCTCAAGTACCTGTGGACCGTGTGCTGCCACTGCGGGGGCAAGACCAAGGTAACGCGCGCGCCCTGCGCCCGCCCCGCCGCCCCCCGCAGCCCACCTCCCCGCGCCGCCCGCACCCCTGCCCGCGCTCCCTTCTCTTCTCTGCCCTCCGAGCTGTCTGCGTCCTCGGATGGGGGACAGCGGGCCGTGTGGGGGTCCCTCACCCCACCCCCGCCGGTGCGCCCCGGGACGCGGACACCCGGACACCCCGTGCTATCTCGGTTCCCTTGTTTATGGTAGGGTAGTTGGCGACTGCGGCCGGGACCTGGATGGGAGACGCGCCCCTCTGGGGTGCCACGGTGCGGGGTTGAGGAGCGCCAGCCCCGCGGGGATGGAGGAAGCGAGGGGCCCCGCTGGGTGCGTGCCGCGGGCGGACCGCTCACCTGCCGCGGCTCGGCTCGGCTCCTCGGCGGTGGGCGAGGGGCTGCCCAGCGGTCCGCGCCTTTAGGAGCCTGTTGGGGAGATTTGAGCTTGTGGGGGTCCGAAAGAAAGGTCCTTGGGCCAGGGAGAAACACACACACACACACACACACACACACACACACACACACACACACACACACACACACACACTCGTTTGCACTAGGGAATCCCGGGGGAGAAAGTGGGGTGCTGTGGAGGTGTGTGGGGGGGGTTGGAAGGCAAGAAAAAGTTGAAGAGCTACATCCCAGAATTGTAGGGAACCCATTTGGGGCTTGCTACTTCAGGAACGTCGCGAGGTCGCAAATCTGATGTCACCTTCCACTCCATCTCTTAGATTTTTCTTGTACATCACGCTCGCTCTCCCTCTCTCACACACCCCAACTTCTTCGGTGGCTCCTTTGGCCATCCGTTTTGAGTCCCCGGAAATAACCACCAGCAGCGCGGGGCTGGAGCTGGAGTGCTGGCTGCCTGAGTCCGCGGAGGCCGCGGCTGGACGTTCCTCTAAGCTATCCTAGCGCAGACGCCCACCAGCGCAGCAGCAGCAGCAGCAGCAGCAGCAGCAGCAGCCTTAAATGTATGGTTGGTAGGCTAACTTCCTGGACTGTGGCCTTTCCCTAGAGTTGTCCCTGCCAGTCACCTACCACTGACTGGAGATAGGGGACAGGGACGGTATTTGATTGAAAACTACAGAATAATAGTAATAATATTATTATTAATATTAATAGACCTGGAAGAAAGAAGCCACTGAGCTGCTGCAGCTCCCTGAAATTTCCATCAAAGAAAGATAAGAGCATCCAGCGTTTGGGGAAGAGGGTATGATACATAGGGAAGTATTGCACGATAGACATCTCAGTCCCTGAATGTCCACAGCTTTCCCAGTAAAGTTAATCCCAGGACCCTTCTAACTTGTTGGGGCACAGCAACTTGTAGCAGCCGAGTGGTTGCTGTGTGTGTGTTGGGAGGGGTGTGTGTGTGTGTGGGGGGGGAGGCTGGCTGTAAAACCCCATGGGTGAACTGAAGCCCTTTCTCCCTGGTCATTAATTATACATCTTGTTAGGTGCTGGAGCTCAGCTGTGTTTTGTGGCAGCGCATTTTTGTTTTGGAAAACACTGATGTGTTGGAAAAAGGGAGAAAAAAATCCATATTCTTCTCACCGCGTGGGCTCACCAGCTATATTCCATGTTGGAGATTCCCTTCTTTGTCGGGGAAGAAGACCTGGCACCTCCTTTAGAAGCCCCAAGAGTAGGCAAGGCCCTAGACACCCATCAGCTGCCCTTGCCATGGCTCACTTAGAGTCTTCTTTACCCAGATCCTCTTCTCTCCTTCCTCACAAGCTCCAGCTCTGGGATTTTCTCCCTTTTACTGAGATTCACCAACTGTCCTCAGGGGAAACACCGCTCAGCGTCATATGTGTCTAAAATATTTCTAGACAGAGTGATATGTATGCACTTACAAGGAAAAAAAAGCAATCTCCTGGTTTGTTAAAAAGTGGGCAGTTTTGATCACAATGAACTTTTTTTCTTTTCTGCGAGTCAAAATAAGATGTGGGTTTGGAATCCTGGGTTTCAAATATAGCTTCATATTGTATACTCGGGGTTACTTATTGTGACTGCAGGGTACAAAACACTCATAGATAGTTCATGCAGAGCCACTCTTTCCTAAATGATGACCAAGCAGAGCTTTTGTCAGTTTTCTTAAGGTAATAGAGAATTTTTTTTTTTGGCAAAGATCATTAGGAGAAACAATCTGTACATATTTGGCTATATTTTGTAGTTTCAAGGCCAGCTGAGTGGATATAGCTGGCAGTTTCTAGAAGGAATCAAACTGGGATAGGAGGTGATTGTGGTTGATTGAAAAGATATGTGGCCAATGTAGAATGAGACCAAGTTATTTTTGATATCATGAGTCCATTTTTAAAGCAGCCCAGCATCTCTTGACTTGCCCTTTGATTTGCTTAATTAAACCATGTGTAATTAGCTCACTCTATCCAATAATGGTCAGTCAGACCTTTTATAAGCTTTTCTTTTTACCCCTGAGGTTTATATCCTTTTTGCAATCAGTTTTTCTTTTTTTGTCCTTTGTTCTTTTTGCTTTCTGAGTATTTGATGGTTTTTTTGAGACTTGGTGGAGAAGAGAGCATTTGGCTCAAGTTTAGAGCAATTATTTTAGTCTTCCCAAGCAGACCTCAGCTGACTTTCCAGAGTCCTGCTGGTCTTCAGGCATCTTTGTGGAGGCCTGAGGGAGTTTGAGGAGGAGCTGGAATCTTGGGTGGTTTCAATATCTGAGATTCCCAGTTAGTGAAGTTTCAGCAGAGAGCCCTAGTGAAATTCTCTGGCACATTTGGCCTTGGTCTAAACCTTTGTTTTTGATCAGAGAAACCCAAGACAGGGTATAAGCATCATGTGGCCCCTGTCACTGGTACCTTTGGCCTCTGAACAGAACATAGCTCATGACTTTAGTATGTTAAAAGACTGGAATGTGGTCATTTTTAGGAAATAAAAGAAAACCTACCACATTTCCCCCTGTTGGAAACTTGGGCATTCTGGCCTTTTTTGTTTTTGTTTTTGTTTTTGTCCTATTTTCACATTATTGTTCTTGTTGTTGTTTTATTTTCACTGTTAGATTTTGTCAAGAGCTCTCTGTACTCTTGCCCCTGACATTTTGAAGTTCCATCCAGTACTCAACTCTAGTAAACGGGGAGCTGCTGTATATCATGGCATGCTGTATATCCTGGGTAAGGCCATGACTTTGAAGAAGTCATTTGACCTCTCTGGTCTCTCTTTCCCTGTGTGTGCAATAGGAGGGGTAAAATCTCTGAGTTTGTCCCTTCCTGGATTCCACACAGGAAAGTAGAGGAGCAAGGGACCATGGGTAAAGCTTCTTCTTTTAGCATGTCTCCTAGTTCCTTGCAGTCCTTTTAGGAACCCAGTCTGAGCTCACTTGGGTATGAACCATTTCTTTCTTCTGTTCTGTTCCTATACAGGGTCTCCTTCTCTCTAAATGTCTTTTTAAATGTTTGGGGAAACTGAGGCTGCCCTGTTGTTGAAGCTGTGGTTTGCAGGGAGGTGGGGGGGGGTCTGTGTGGCTGGATATAGACCCACTGCTATTGTCAGTTTGGGCTGTGGTTCTTTTAGGATCTTGGGCTTGCTCAAGGATGGTCTGCGTGCAATGAATTATTGAGGTGTTGTTTCCATGGCTGTGTCTGAGAAAGCAACACATTTTCTCTGTCAGGCTCATGACTAATATAAATATCAGATCTTATTACGATTGGGTAATTACCCAGGGTCTGGCCTGGCACATTCAATCAGGGCTGTACCTTCAGTGCCTTGGAACTCTTGATTCCAGATTAGCTCCAGTGCCTCCTCTCATCCGGTCCTGGCGATGCGCTGTAGCCATGACCTTCACGTACTTCATTGCGGTTGGGTCACTTGAGGTGACCCAGGAGAAGTTCTTAGGTCCTTGTCATGGATGACCTGCCCTTGTTTGCCCTTGCACCTCTCTTGGCTGGTTTTCTTGCTGGAACTGCACCCTTTAGTACTTGGCAGATGGTAATCAACAGACCCAAGGTAAATGGTGGATCTCAGACTCATTGCCAGGGCCTCTTTGGCTGATGATCAGGTAAAAAATAAGTTTTTGTTTCCTCATCTGTCAGGTACACACAATGATGGTTCTTCCTAGGATTCTTCTAAAGAGTAGCATTGTTGGGTGTGTCAACAATTCAATATAGAATATAGAGTAACTCACTATGTAATATATAATAATTCAACCTATCAACACCTCAATAATTCATTGCACGAAGCTCACCCCCAGCAAACATCTAGCACTTAGTAGGCTCTTGAAAGTGGGAGCTATCTTAGCTTCCCTATTTGTGGAGCTTATTTTCTCCCGTCCATTGACCTGTGGGTCCCTGAAGGGCATAGACTTAGAACAAATCACATTCTTTTTTCCTTTTGAGCCAAAAGGTGCCTCTAGAAACCATGACTCAAACAACCTGTCCTGTCAGACTTGAGTTTGGACTCCTGTTTTATTTGACTATTGTAGTATGAGAGGATTGGGACAGATAGGGCAGCCAAGGCAGGCTCTGTGGATGAGGACCTTCTAGAATGCTGGATGTGTTGTTGCTGTTGCTGTTGGTGGTGGGTTGGTATTGATGGTATGGGGTCTTAGATCTTGCATGACTCTGTCATTTGGCTCGTGGCTGTGGCTTTGGAATGGCATGCCCTTGTAGAGGGATGGATTCCCTATTCATTCTCCCATGGTCTGAGGTCCCAGATCTGTACCCCAAAATGATGTGGCAGTCTCATGAACCTAGACCAGCCTTGCTGGGACAGTCCCTGAGCAGGATTTGCCAAAATATGGTCAAGAATGCACTTGTCCTTGAAGTTACCTTGAGCAAAATCTGCCATATGGGCATGGCTGAGCTGTCCCCTAGAAGGATCACATGAGAAGCTTGGAGAAGTTGTGCCAGTGGGGAAACTGGTTGAACTGCCCTCCCTTTGCACAGCCTTGCCCTGGTGTCAAGTCCAAGTGACCTTGGACAAGGGCCTCAAGGCTTTGGGCCTCCGTGTTCTCATTTTAGGTTGGGAATTGTAATAGTGTGGAGCCCTTTGGGACAGGTACTCTCATTAACCCTGCAGTAGGGCATTTCCCACGAGGGCACTGGGACCTGGGCTTCCTTTTGCAAGCCTTGGGTTGGCTTTGCTTCCAGGTGCCAAGGGAATTGGCCAAACATGCATTAGGAGGACAGGAAAAGCTGTCCTACTGTTTGGCTGAGGGAGAAGGATTTCTACGGACAAGGCCAGGTGGGTCATCTCTTCCCTGGAAAGGAACATTCATTGGGAACCTAGTGTGCTTTCTTTAAGGCTTTATCTCTGTCTCTTTCTGTTTCTGTATTGTATCTGTCTTTGTCTCTCTTTCTCTCTGTATCTTTATCTTCTCTGTTTCTTTGTGTGTATGTGTGTGTGTGTGTGTGTGTGTGTGTGTGTGTGTGTCTGTCTGTCTGTCTGTCTGTCTGTCTCTCTCTCTCTCTCTCTCTCTCTCTCTCTCTCTCTCTCTCTCTCTCTCTCTCTCTCTCTCTCTCTCTCACACACACCTAATGCTAGAGCAGTCAGGTTGACATTGGATTGCAATACCAAGACCTGTTTCCCAAAGTGGGTAGCAGGGGCGTTGTGGCTCACAGTGGCAGTGGCCGTGCTAATCTGTGAACCACAGGAGCCAGCACCACCTTCCCTGGATGTCAGAACTGCAGAGCCCCTGAAGGGATGCCTCTGTGGTTCTGGGGAAAATGGCCACATTTGTGCTGTGACACCAGAGCCTGGGGGCAGTGGGGAGAACACTGCACCTCATGGAGACATCTCTAGGACTTAGGCAAGGCCTGGCTTCCCATAGGACCTCCAAAATTCCATGTCTGTGCTCAGCAGGAACGTATCAGCACTGTCTCCTTAGAAGATTTCACAAGTGAGTGGACCCTTGGTCCTGGGCACACAGAAAAGGAGACTTGGCCCCCCTCAATGGTAGGGTATCCCAGCATTCTGCATAGAACCCCCCCTCAAATATCTAGTACTGCTACCAGATCTCCTCCCCAAGGCTGGGGCTGGAGAAAGCATCTAAAGTGCTTCTTCATCCTTAAAAATGCACACACCTGGGTGGCTGTTGGAAGGCAGATTCTCATTCACAAGGTCTGGGCTAGAGCCTGAGACTCTGCATTTCTGGCAGGACCCAGATGATGCTGGTACTGTAGAAAGCACATGAAGTGTCAAGGATCTGGCTCATTCCTCAGCCATCCTCAGACTGCCCATCCCTGAAGACACTCATGCAGTGAAATTTGGAAAGTCCCAGCTCTGCAATGGCAAGAAGGGACAGGAACGAGAGCTTAGCTGTGCTGGCCAGCCAGGGTGAGGGAGCTGCTCTGGCCTCTTTGATTTGCTTTGGCACCACGGGTGAAGCTGACTCTTCAGATGCCTTCTCTCAGGGAGCCCATAGCAGTGTTGGCTTGCGGCAACCAGTGCAGCATTCTAGAATTTACAGGGTGTGGTCTCTATGTTGCCCATCAATGTGTGGGCTCTCTCTTGCCAGTTGGTCACACTGCTAGGGGTGTGGCTTCTCGATGTCCAGAATGGCAACTGAGCCAAACCACCAACTTGCAAAATTAAAGGCTAGGGGTATAGCCAGTGCTGTGTGGTGGTGATACTCCCGGAAACCAGCTGGTGGTCACACCTTCCAGAATGTTTGAAGTCAACAGGACAAACTGGCAGTCCGATTTTCCACAGGGATCTGGGTGGGCCTTAGTGAATGCAAGGTTTGGCTTCCAAGGAGCCTGATGGCCGAGTGAGTGGAGGTGACTCGGGTCCCTGGGCTGTGATGTCTTCCTTTGCAAGAAAGGAGAATTCTTCTCAAGAATTCCAGCACACAACAGCAGAAGGAGCTTCTTTTCTTGCCACAACAAGATGTTCACAGCTTCTGCTGTCAGACTTTCTCCTTGAGATGTGCGTTGTCAAAGGGGAGACCCTAGATCCTAAGCATCTTTCAGCAGCCAGAATGAGGAGTGGCTCAGCATAAGGACCTGCCCCACAGCAGGTTCTGGTCTTTTGGTTCTTGTTAGGCCCTTTTCCGCCCTCTAATATTGCAGATTGAAGTCAGGCCTCGTACTGGCTGCTGCACTTTTGCTCCAGCCCTTTTGCTTTTAGTTAGTAAGGTCTTGTTTTATTTATTTATTTATTTTTACATTGGGTCTTGTGCTTCCTTTGTCCAAGTTGGCTTCAAACTTTGATCCTTTTACTTCTGCTTCCCAAGTAGTGGAGATTTATAGGCACTCGTCTGCGCTTTTGGTTTTTACTTTTATTGATTTCTAAGTACATATTTTGTGCTAGTAACTGAGGTAGGTGCTAGGAAAAAACTAATGACAGCTCCATTTTGACTACCTGCTCATTTTGATTTTGGACTTTAGTTCTATAGAGCGGGCAGACATGAACTCAGTTCTCTCCTCATGGGATGACCACTCAGAGATCACTGAGTTGTGTAAAAACTCCCTGAGCACAGGAATTGAGTCATCTGAATAGAAGCACACACACACACACACACACACACACACACACACACGAACATACCCAGACACAGGCACATACTCAAGCACATGTATCTACACTCATGCATACATGCACATTGCACGCATACACCATGAACACACAAGATACATAAACACATATGCGCATGTACACACCATACCCACACATACACACTCAAAGTGCCTCTTTCTTTTTTCTTTTATTTTCTTCGTGGTGATACTGGGGCTTGAACTCAGGGCCTAGACACTTAGTTTTCCCCCTACAGGCTAGACCTCTATCACTAGAGCCATAATTCCACTTCCAGCTTTGTGCTGGTTAAGTGTAACTAAGACTCACAGATTTCCCTGTCCAGGCTGACTTTGAACTGTGATGCTCAGAATCCAGCCTCCTGAGTAGTTAGGATTACAGATGTGAGCCACCAGAACCTGGTGAAGGCTGGATGGGACTGTGGTAAGATACAAATACTGCATTCTCTGGGACATTTGTTGGAGGCTCTGGGCAAAATAGATGGGCGTGGTTTGGTGACAGAATGCTGTTTGAGTGATTCCTGGGTCTTAATAAATCTTGTCATCTTGGACTCCCCTGACCAGTAGACGCCAGGGGTTTAGTTCACGTGCATCAGCTATTGGTGATGCTGCTGAGTTAGGCAGGAGGCGGAAGGTCAGTTTTGAAACAATGACTGCTTTAAGATGGAATTTGCTTTGTGTTTGGCATTATTTGGTAATTGTCTTTGGGATATTATGTGTAATTGCCAATTTGGAAATGTAATTGGCACTCCTGGGCCAGAATGGATATATTTAACGTCGTCAAACTGAGCCTGGGAACCATCTTCCTGTACGATCTCATTACCTGCATGACGAATGTTTTTCTACATGGCCAAAGATGAAATTATTTAAAACATCTCATTTACTTTCTATTCTTTGTGTGTTTGTGTTTTTACAATGCTGGGAGGGAACCCAAGAGTTCATGCACACTAAGTGACTGCTCTACTACTGAGTCATAGCCCCTTCCTCTGCTTCCTATATTTAACTTTTGCTTAGTGTTTTTTTTCCTTTTGAGACAGAGTTTTGCTATGTTTTCCATGCAAGTCTCAAACTCTTGATATCCTCCTGTGTCAGCTTCCTGAGTGCTGGGATTACAGGTGTGCATCACTGAGCCCTCTTTTCTTTCTTTGTGCTGTTTCATTGGCTTTCAAGTCTGGTTTTCTTGGGAACTTCCATCTGATTTATTCTGAACATTTCAAAGAGAGTAGCAAGAAAGCCTCTACCCTCTCCTTCTTCCTTTCCCTCTATCACTGGGTTTTTTCTCCTTTGCTTCCTGCTTTCTTGTTCTCATTCTTGAGGACTGTGTTGAAAGTGGTGCCATTTCATTTTTGTTTCTAGCACGGTGTGGAGGATCATTTCTATTTGGAGAGGAGGTAACTGAAGGAAGCACTATATAACTCCCCATTATGGGAGTTTTCTTTTGCATGGAAGGGAGGATTTTTTCCCCAGGGAAAACTAGAATTTTAAAGCTGGACATGGTGGTGCACATCTGAATTCCCAGCACTCAGGAGGCGGAGGGAGGAGGGTGCTGACTTTGAGGCTGGCCTGAGTTGTATAGCAGGACCCTGCCCACCCCACCCGCCCCCTCACCCTGTCCCCCCCTCCTAATTAGATTGGTCACTTGAAGTACAGCATGGATTTGATTTCTGAGACAATAATGTCTTTAAATTTTTAAATTTTTTAAATTTCTTTTTGTTTATGTAGTAGTAAGAAATCAAGCCCAGGGTTTCATGTATGCTAGGCAAGCACTCTACCACTAAGCCACATTCCTAGCCCACCATAATGTCTTTGAAAGGAGCTTTATTATTATTATTTTAAGGTAATTGTACAAAGAGTTTTCAACATGTCAGTTTATGAGTACAGTGCATCTGGATCAGTGTCACCCACAGAGTTTTTAAAGCAAGATTTCCAGTGATACTCTGTCTGGGTTTAGTTTGGTCATGATGGATCTGCATCTTTGCAAATCATTGGGAGATTATCGACTGGGATACTGGGATGCCCATATGGGGATTTCAGGTTGAGAGTCTGACTTGAGTAATCTTGTTTTGTGCCTTGTTCTTGCTCCCTTATGTCTCCAGCAGACTTGGTTGTACTCTCTTTCCTTGTCTAGGGGACTGTACTTGGGGGCAAGGTAAGGCTGGAAATGGAGAGAGGCCTTGAAGGTTGAGGGCTTGAAGTTTCATGTTAGTGGGCTACAAATAGGAACTTGATGTAGGAGCTTCAGAGGCTTGTGGCATTTTAATATACTCATTGGTTGGGGGAGACTTTGGTTCCTTTGGTCTTTCTTCCTCCCTAGTGCTGGGAGTTCTACTCCATCCTCAGAGAGGCCTGCATGTTCACAATCTCCAGAGACCACCATTTGGCTGAAAATAAACCCTCCTTAGCATGAACTTAGATCTTCCTTTTCTTTCCATTGCTCCTGGTCTTCTCTGGGACATACAGAACAAGTCTTGGTGGATGACAGGTTTCATATCCTTGTGCAGGAAGGTACAGAGCTAGGTGGTGTTTAGCTGTGGCAATGTTGTTGAGACACTGGATGGACTGCAGCTGTCCCCTGATAGTTTCTCTGAATCCCCATTCTCTGAGACAGCCAGACTCCTTTGCCCCTTTCCTCCACGTTTAGAAGATGGCCCAATGTGGCTGTGGTTTCTTGACATTTTCCCTCCGAGATCTGTTCACGCTTCTTTGAAGCTGTGGATAGCGGTTTTCCATTTTCTCTATGGCTTAATGTCACCTCTTTTTTTTTTTTTTTGTCGGTCATGGGGCTTGAACTCTGGGCCTGGGCACTGTCCTTCAGCTCTTCAGCTCCAGAAGAGTGCCCTACCACTTGAGCTACAGCGCCACTTCCGGTTTTCTAGTGGTTTATTGGAGATAAGAGTCTCACGTAGTTTACTGCCCGGGCTGGCTTTGAACCACGATCCTCAAATCTTAACCTCCTGAGTAGCTAGGATGACAGGCGTGAGCCACTGATGCCTGGCCTTAATGTCACCTCTTTATCAATGGCCCATGACCTGAATTTCTGAGATGTGGCTTCTTTGCAGGTTATCCCTGGGCTTGGTCAAGGGGCAGGGATGGTTTAGGGGGCCATATTATCAGATGTAGGATGTGGATTGTTTGCTAAGAAGCAAACACTCTGCTTTCTGGGTGTCGGAATGGAGCTGCTCTTTAGAACTGAAGGTGTGCTTCTCCCTAGATTCTGATCTCTTTTCCTCTCGGGCTTCTGGGTACTGTTGCTTCGGTTGCTGTTCTCCCATAATCTGCTGAACAGAGAGAAATGAGAACCTATAAAAGTAGAAGGTGGGGGGAGGGGATGGAGGGAGATGGTCACACCAAGGAAAATGGAACTCTAGGGAGCTGGTGATGGATAAATATAATTGGATAGATTTTGTTCATCATTCTTCCCTCTCTCCCTCCTTCCTTCATTCCTTTCTTACTTTCTTCCTTCTATCTTTCCTTTGCCTTTTTCCTTTTATTTTCCTATTTCCTTTTATTTTATTTATTTATTTCCTTTGCTGGTACTGGGGCTTGAACTCAGGGCCTGGGTACCTTTCCCTTAACTTTTTCACTCAAGGTTGATGTTCTACCACATGAGTAACACTCCACTTCTGGCTAACTGCTGGTTAATTGGAGATCAGATTCTGTTGGGTTTGCCTATCTGGGCTGGCTTCAAACCATGATTCTCAGGTCTCAACCTCCTGAGTACCTAGGATTATAGGTATATCCCACTGGTACCTGCTTTCTTTCCCTTTTTTTTCTGGATGAATAAGTCATGCCAAGTGACCTCACCTCCATGGAATAAAGCGATATACAAAGACCTTTATACACGTTGGGAACATTTTAGCTTTCAAAGGAGAAGTTCTGTGTGACTTAACTGGTAACATGAGGCCTGTGTGTGTGTGTGTGGCCATGTGGTTCTGATATGGGACTCACCAGCTTTGTGGGGATCATCTTTGTGTGATTGTTGTAGAAGAGCAGGGGCAACTCTCTTTTCTTTGGGGGGAAGTTGCTGTATTGACTTTGCCTTTCCTTTAAGTGGCTTTAGAAAGGGGATCCAATAGATGTCTAGTGGTGCTAATAAGAATTGCAAGGTAAGGGTCTCAAGCCTTAGAGGAAAGATTTAGAAAAGCAGGTGTATCCAGCTGCTGGGGACTTCTGTGACTAGCTTTAGCTGCAGCAGCTTTGGACATTGTTTCTTCCTCTGTGCATCTGGGACATTTGCTGTGCTTGGAGGGGCAACGTTAGGGGCCCCTGAATTATGGCCACTTCTCCAGTGTATTGTGGTAGCCACAGCCCATCAAGTGACAGATTCTTAAAGAGTGTAGGAGTGATGTCTGTAGCTGAATCCACAAGAGAACTCAACAGTTTGCCTCGGTCTTAAAAAAGAAATCCATTTCTTATGTTCATTTGCAACCTATTTTCCCCATAAGATTTATTTTTCGACTTCAGTGTTTAACATTTTTGTCCTTAATCTTCAGTGCACTGTATATTCATTGTAGAAAATGTAGGACGCTTTCACACCTGTTAGGATGGCTACTATAAAAAACCAGCAAGTCACGAATGTTGGTAAGGATACAGATAAATTAGAATCTGTGCTCTGCTGTGGAGAATGAAAAATGGTACAGATGCATGGACACAAGGATGGCGTGTTTGTTTTTTTCTTAATTAGAAATTGAATTATATTTGGGTGCCCCGGGCTCACACCTGCAATCTTAGCTATTTAGGAGGCTGCAATCTGAGATCTGAGTATCTCGGTTCAAAGCTAGTTTAGGCAGTCAAAAGTCCATGAGACTTTACCTCCAACTAACTACCAAAAAAAATCCAGAAGTGTAGTTGTTGCTCAGATGATAGAGTATCACCAGCCTGGAGCACAATCCAGGGCCTGAGTTCAAGCCCAGGACCAGGACACACACACACACACACACACACACACACACACACACACACACACACACACACACACACACACACACACACACACACACACACACACACACACACACACACACACACACACACACACATCCATTTAAATCTCCCTTCCTGGAGGTGACCCACCATTGTCTCTGGGGCATTCCCTCCCCTGCCTGGTTCATTTATCACTGGGACTCAATCACAGACCCTTGAGGGGTACCAGCCTGGTATTGTTAGGGAGGCTAGATCACTGATAGCAGAGAATGTAATGCAACAGCCATTTTCTGTTATTTGCATCTGTTCTTATTAATGACTTTTTGTGGTGTTGGAGATGGAACCCAGGACCTTGCACATGCCAGGCATGTGCTCTGCCACTGAGCCACACTCTACCTGAGTCTGCTCTTACAGTGAAGATAAAGTACTGTGAACTTTTGATTCTGACTTATGATGGAGGAATAGCTGCAAAGTCTCATTGTCTCTCAGCCTCATACGTGAAATGTTGTTTGATTTTAGGATTTCAGTTAAAAAAAACTTATTAAATCAGATTTCTAGCTCAGCATTGTTATCATTGAAGAACCAAAGATTCAGTGATTAAAGGCAGTGACCCAAGGAACAGTTTTTGCTCTACTCTAAATTGTGAGAATGGACTTTGATTGACATGTCCTCAAACCTTCAAGATTTACTTTGATATTTAATAATTGCATCCAAGTTCTAGTGCTTCATGCCTGTAATCCTTCCTTCTCAGGAGGCTGAGATCTGAGGATCACAGTTTGAAGCCAGCTTGGGCAGACAAATCTAAGAGACTCTTATATCCAGTTAGCCCCCCAAAAGCCAGAAATAGAGATGTGACTCAAGTGGTAGAGCACCAGCCTGGAACAAAAAAGCCAAGAGTGTAGGGACTTGAACACACACACACACACACACACACACACACACACACACAACATACACACACAAATAAATAAATAAACAAAAACATAAAGGAATTGCCCTCTTAGTTCATGGCTCCATTGGAAATATTAAAAAAAAGATAGTCTCAGAGATAGATTGTGTGTGTGTATGTGTGTGTGTGTGTGTGTGTGTGTGTGTGTGTGTGTGTGTGTGTGTGTGAGTGTGTGTATGACTTTGCTCTTATTTCTAAAGACATAGCCACACCACTACTGTGGTTTTATTTTAATTTTCTGTGTGGGGGAAAAGTTAAAGACATCTTAGATTATAGACTATAAATAGGCTACGATGATAGACTGTCTTGGTTGAGGTTGGGCATCAAAACAACATCTGATTAAAGAGCAGGCTGTGCAAATCATCTTACTTTGATGCTCTCCCTTAACTCATCCCCAAAGGCAGCCTGGGCGCCAGGCTCTTCATCTCAGGCCTGGACCATGGAGCAATCCAGCTGCCTAGAACAGGGATCTTGTTACCACTGCCACCCCAGCCAGGAGCGACTATGCAAGAGGGATCCCCAAACACTCAGTACTCTGTAATAACCTACCCCAACTGTAAGCAGCCAGCCTACCAGAACTTACTGGAATAACTCTCTCAGGTTACATAATATCCATTTGATTATGTTACCAGGGCCACGCATTAAATTTTAACTTGTCACAGATAAATGATGTTAACACAGATCCACAGAGTACCAAATGGCTTTTGGGTATTAGTTATGTGTGTTGGTGATTATGTGGGACACAAAACAGCCTCACCACAAAAACAAAAACCCAGATTCTTCCATATAGGTTTATCCCTTATTAGGAGGTGCGAACACCCATCAAGAATTTTTAAACAATTTTTTTATTGTAAAAATGCTGTACAGAGGGGTTACAGTTACATGAGTAATGTAATGAGTACCTTTCCTATTGAACATTGTTATGAATTTTTCTTTTCCCAAATAAAGTACACATTTAGACAGTAGCAATTGCAACTACAGGCCCTGATGACTTCTGGGCAAGAGCCAGCTATGACAGAGATTTTTAAAACTCTGGGAACCTGTTTATTTTCTGGTGATCCACAGTGCAAGCATGGTATTTTTAATTGATCTTTTCAGTTGGCAGCTGAAGTGTTATCATGCAAATCTCTCCCGAGCTGCATGGAAACTAATAAAATCACGAAGGTTTCTATTTGTGCTTTATGCACACAGACTGCAATGAAACCAAAGCCACTATCTCCACGCATGCTGTTATTTAAATGCCACGCAGGGTGGTAAAGCAATTTTAATGGTGGAAACAGAGACCAGGATATGTGATGTCCCACCAATGTCAGTTCACTGAATCCTCTTTACTTCCCCACCTCAGAAAGAATTCATTATGGTGATTTGTGTGTGTGTGTGTGTGTGTTTGTATTGGGGTTGAACTTGGGACCTGGGTGCTGTCTCTTAGATTTTTGTTTTGCTTTTTTTTTTTTTTTTTGCTTTTTGGCTCAAGGCTGGCACTCTGCCACTGGAGCCGCAGCTCCACTTCTGGCTCTTTGGTGTGGTTACTTGGAGATAATAAGAGGCTTGCAGACTTTCCTACCCAGTAGGCTGCCTTTGAATTGAATTGTGATCCTCAGCCCATGGCCTCCTCTGTACCTAGGATTACAGGTGTGAGCCACTTTCACCCAGCTTTTTCTTTTTTTCTTTTTCCTTTTTTGTACTAGACTTGTGTATACCATGCTAGGCAAACACTCTACCACTGGTCTTCTCAGCCCACAAGTAATTCATTTAGAACAAAATTCTCTGCTCTCTGATGCATCCAGTCTTGTTGCTTACTTTAGAGCACATTTTTTTTTCAGGTTGGTTATGGGACTTGAACTCAGGGACTGGGAGTGGTCACTGAGTTCTACTCAAGGCTAGCGCTCTACCACTTTGAGCCACAGCACCACATCTGGTTTTCTTTTTATTTATTTATTTATTAAAATTTTTTGGGGGGTATGCATTATCCTGCCCATGTAATTGTAACCCCTCTGTACAGTATGTTCTCAAATAAAATAAAATAAAATTAAAAAAAAAGAAAAAAAATTTTTTTTGGGGGTCTGGTCGTGGGCCCTGAACTCTGGGCCTGCGCTGTCCCTCAGCTCTTCAGCTCAAGGCTAGTGCTCTACTACTTGAGCCAAAGCACCACTTCCGGCTTTTTTCTTTTTGCTTGTGTGGTGCTGAGGAATCGAACCCAGGGCCTCAGGCATGCAAGGCAAGTGTTCTACCACTGAGCCACCTTCCCAGCCACCACTTCTGGTTTTCTGATGGTTAATTGGAGATAAGAGTCTCACATACTTTCCTGCCTGGGCTGGCTTTGAGTAATCCTCAGCTCTCAGCCTACTGAGTAGGTAGGATTACCTACCTACTCAGCCAGTGCCCAGCTAGGGTACATTCTTGAGCATCTGATTCTTGAATATTCCCTCAAACCATTTTCCTCTCCCCTCTTAGGTCTCCTTTGTGAAGATTTAGGGAGTGGAAGCAGGAATAGGTTCACTACTTTGCCAGGGTCCTCCTCTGATGCAGGGCAGAGTCAGGTTTGACTCTAGGCCAATGGGCAGTGGTGCTCAAGCACCACTGGTATATTGGCTCTGCTCAGCTCATCCTGCTATTTGCTGAGGCGACATAGACAGGACTGAAAAGAGATATTAGTGTGGACACACCAACTATCATTTCTAGATAGGATGTGAGGTCCCTGGACAAGTTCAGAGAAGTCTCAACTGCCTGGATAGAAATGGACCAAGCATTATTTAGTTCTCTTAAACCATTTGAGTCATTGTTTTTCTTGCTGGAAAATGAGACGCCTACCTTCTCTCTACCACCCAATAGGCAGGTGCTCAGTATGTAGTTGTGCAGATTGCTTACCATACACCTCCACGGCTGCTGTGAGATTCACATTGTGTAATAAATTGTTGCATTTTATGTGCTATGGCACGTGTAACATACCCCTCAGTTGGGAGGGTATGTGCAGGTACAGAATAAAATTTTAAAGTCCTATCAGTCTCTTTTGAAGTTTTGGAGAAAATGCCATTTTTAATATGAATACATGCATGGAATATATTAGGATCAGGATGCAGAATTCAAGCATATTTTTTAAAGATGAGAGATTGCATGTGTGTGCCCACATGTACACACACATACGTGCCCATGAGTGTGCACATGTACACAGTCAACATCAAGTCTGTGCATATGTACACATGTGTGTGCATGCACATATATATGCATGTGCATGCACACATGCAGTAGAACATGGAGTTGCAGAAGAGTTGGGCACCCATAGCCATGGTTTTTCATTGAAATATGACCCAGGGCACCCTGGCATGCAAGGATACTTCATTATTCTCCGGAATTACCTGTTTCCCTCTCAGACTCTGAACCTGTCTTACCCCCAAAATGGAAATCCTATGAAAGACAAATAAGTTGATCTCAGTTCCCTGTTAAAATTAAGTGCCCTGAATGTTGGTGGGACCAAGGGCATAGTCTGCGTGCTTGGTGGGAGCTCGCACAATGGTTGAGCTTTTTCCATTGTCTTAGAAAGACTCATTCTCTGCTCTGCCCATGCCCATGACCTGGACACACATTGCCATATCTCAGTATAGATCTCCTTCTGGATCTTTTAGCATCATGGCAAACCTGGCATGTGTGGAATATTTTGAAGCAGGAGACATCTTGATCACTGAGAAAATCTTTGTTATCATGATGATCCTCTTGGGGTTATGGGGTCATATAAGGCAGGATTTCCTCCCTGGCAGTTGCACCAGCAGCCATGTTGCATGATTTCAGGGGTGCCACTCACGTGGTAACAAGAACCTCTGAAATTGTGCACAGCCTCTGTGTGTGTGTGTGTGTGTGTGTGTGTGTGTGTGTGTGTGTGTGTGTGTGTGTGTGTATGTGTGTGTGTGTGTGTGTGTGTGTGTTTGTCTTTTCTGGGCATCTAGATAGCTTTGGTATAAGAGGTGAAACTAAAAACCCAGTGTGTATGTACCATAATTGTTACTGTCAAAATGAATAAGAGAAACACCACAAACTTGGGATTCAGAACTTGGGATTCCAACCAAATAGAATTGACAGGTAAAGGATTGGCCAGAGAGTGTCCATTGGAGCTGTGTACACGTGAGGGCAGCTCCAGCCTGCCCTGAAAGCCCCTCTTCTCAACAGGCTTTTCCGGTGACTTCTGGACCTTGTGCATACCTGACAGGCCATATGTGGTCTCCCCAGCCCACGCTTGTTCTAAACACAGGCCTCTGTGGAGGCTGCATGCCCAGGCACCAGTCAGATGTGTCCCTGTGGCCCATGGATGGTGAACAACAGGACCCTGAGGACTTAGAGAAGAGTTCTTGCTACTGCCAGCAATGCTATTTTTAGCTCCTCCCACGATTCCTGCTGTCCCCAGGTGTTTGTCAGCACAGCAAACTGTGCCGGTATGGAAAGTGGCTGCAGAGGCCAGGTTTGCCTTGTCTGTGCCATGGTAGTCCCATTACCAGGCTGGGTAGCCAGGCCCTTGCCTGGCTGTGAGCAGGGCTGGTTGCATAACTGGCCTTTCTGTGCTGTGCTGGGTGAGGAGGCCAAGCCAGGGGAAACTCTGTACTCTGTTCACTGTTCACTCTCCCAAGCACTGGGGTGTTGGATAGGCTTGTGGACGTGGCAATCACCTGGCACCACAAGGCTCTGCCTTCGTTCTGGAGCTGTTGCCTGTGATGCAGAGGGCCTCAAGCTTAAAACTGACATCTTTGTTGCTGGGAGACCTAGAGAGAGGATGGGGTGGTCTATGCCTTCTCTTCTTTCACCCCCATCCCTCAGATGGCTTAGCTTACCTTGCTGGGAATGCTACCTCCCTGGGGGAGGGGGGTCTTCTTTATCCTCCCCTCCCCCACCTCCCATCCACCCAAGTCAGCCTCCTTTTCTCTCCACCCTGGCTGATTCCACACTCACGTTTCCTGGGCAGACCTCCTGCCTCCTCTGCTGAAGCCTCCTTGGGAACAGAGCGCTGGTGGTATTTTCTGTTTTTGGCCTGGTTCTGACAGGTGGTCCTAGAGGGTGGTCAATGAGTATCAGTTGATTAATGACCCTGTAGCTACTGGACCTCACAGAGGGCCTTCAGTGATATTCATGTTCTGAGCAGTCCCCCTTGAGTCAGGGCTGGCTCTGCGACTTGTTTTTCAATACAGTGGGGTGGAAGGGACGCTGCATAACTTCTGAGGCTGAGTAGAAAGAAACCTTGAGCCTTCCCTGTGGTCTCTTGCAGTGTTTGCTTTGGGGGAAGCTAGTGACCATCTAAGTAGTTTGACTACCCTGAGACAAACAGGCTGTGGGTGCCATGGTGCACAAAAGATGCTGAAGAAAGAGATGTCATTAAGCAAGGAGGGGAGAGGGAGAGGGGGAGAGGGAGAGAAATAGAGAGGGGAGAGAAGAAGGGAAAGGAGGAGGGGGGACAAGGGGGAAGAAGAGAAAGAGAAGGAGGAAGAGAAGAGAGAGAGACCAAGGCACAAGACGTATGTGAAAACACCATCTTGAAAGCAATCATCTAATCCTCCCCCCCACTGATAAAAATCAGAGATGAACCAACCCTTTCTGAGTTCCTGACTTAAAAAAATAATAAACCATCTAAAAATTAAATATTCTAAGCTACCGTGTATTAGGATGATTTGTTACATAGCAGTAGATGGCTGGAACAAACACTGTTGGGTGGAAACCTTCCACAGGGCCCAGCTCTTACCTTCCACATTTCTCTAAGCTCTCTTCCCCAATTTTCCATACCTAGCCACATTGTATGGCCGTCAGTTCCTTAAACACATTGCTTTATACCTCCTGGCTGTCCACTCTACTGGAATTTTCTTTTTTTCTTTTATTGTCTTCCCTATCCTCTTCCACTTACTTGACTCCTCTTTATGCAGTGGTAAATCTCCTGGTAAATCTACCCCCCCACCCCCCCACCCCCACACTTGATCTCTAGGGGCGAAAAGTCCTTATTTGCAGTGATTGTCAATTCCCTGGGAACTGATTTCAAGATAGCACCACGAGGAAGGAGATGTTGTTATCTGCATATTGCAGATGTGGGAACTGAAGAGGAGAAGTCCAGCCACCTTCCTGGGCAGATCACAGGTAGATGTGGACTCTGGCCTTAAAAGACCACACCCTCTCTTGCCACACTGCCTTCCTGGAAATCCCATGGCCTTCTATGAGCACAATGTGTCTTTTAGGCTCTCCTGACATTTGTTTTAGACCAGCCGTCTTCTCATAGCTTTTCTTGACACTTTGTTTGTCTTGCCATACCTGGCAGGCCACAGCCACTCATTTATCTCATGGTGTCTGGTCTGCAGTATGCCCCGATAATGGTGATTGTGAGCCAGCAGATACTTGAGAATCTACCGTAACGCTTGATTAGTGATGTGTTAGTCAGTCTGGATCAGCTGCTATAGCAGGCAAACCCAACATTTCAATGAGTTAACACAAAAGAAGTGTGCACCAAGTACCATGAGTGGCTGGGGTAGGGCCTTGTTCTACACAATCATTCAGGGACCCTGGTTCCTTACACCTCCGGATCTGAAATCTCCCAAGGGTCTCTGAAAGTTTCTGCTGGATCTTCTTCTGTCTGTAGGTGAATGAGCAGTTTATTGGGGGGCCAAGTCTATCCATATTACATTTGTCCATTACATTTCATTGGCCGTGACTCAGTCACATGGTACCCTTGCCTGTAAGGGTCCTGGGAAGGGTGGTAGTGCATTAAGATGAGGCTCCAGTGAGTTTGGGGAACACCTAGGCTGCTGAAGGAGTCCAGGCTGTGGGAGGCGGGGGGTGTCTTTGCCATCCAGAGGGCTTTGTTATAATCACTATGATGACCGTTAGTGCAACTGGATGTGTGGTATCTTCTAGGTGTCAGATATGGTGATAAGCACTTTGTTTTGTTCTCCTTAATCCTTTCAGTGGGTCCACACGGCAGATATTGTTAGGCCCGTTTTATAGATGAGCAAGGACTAAGGTTTGCTTGCCATGGCTGTGTCTTGCCTAGAAGGCATCATTACCAAGGGGCAGAGCTGGCATCAGAGCCTAGTGTTTTCTGGTACCAGCCTGTTAATTCAAACTCGCTGTTGCTATACTGGGATTCCCTCCACTTTTAGTCTTATCTCTACCTTCCATTTGGAATCGGCTCTGCTTCTGTTTTGTGTGTGTTTAGGGCCTGGGTATATCCCTTAGCTTTATCACTTGAGAATGATGCTCTACCACTTGAACCACAACTCCATGTCTAGAATTTTACTGCTTAGTTGGAGATAAGTGTCTCATAGACTTTTCTGTCTGTGATGACTTCGAACTGGGATCCTCCGATCTCAGCTTCCTCTGTAGCTAGGATTGCAGCAGGTGTGAGCCACCAATGTCTGCATCTTACATAGTTTCAGAACAAAAGGATCCTGAGACTTGGCTACCTCTTCTCTGCATGTTCCAGAGAGAACAAAGGCATCCTGACTGTTGTCAGGATGGGATGCCTCCTGACCTGTGAGGTTTGTATGTGTCATCTGCCACTCAGCTCTCTCTGGCTTTGACTATGACCTCAAGTGGCCCTTCACCTGGAACACAAAGAACACAAAGGGGGGGTGGACGTCAGGAATTCCCACATCTCTTGTCTTGATCCCATGGTGATGTGCTGGACCTGTGGAAATGGCATTTCATAATAGTCCCTTCTACCAGGTTCAGATTCTGTGTTGGGGCTGAGTGGGTTCAAGAGTTCACTGCAGAGACAAAAGGGATCGAAGGTGAGTAATCACTGAGCAATAAGGTTGCTTTCCCACAGCCCAGTGGCCCAGAAATTAGCTGTCCAAATGAGTATCATGCCTCATTGTAGTGAGTTCAGCGTGTCCATCAGGGGCCTGCCCTCTTGGAGCCAGTCTGCTGGCCTTAAATCATCGTCCTGCTTCTTGCTGACTTACAGACCTTGGGTGAACTGCCTGACTTAGCTCTGTCTCAGTTGACTCACCTGAGAAGCAGGGTGAACATAGATCCCCCGCATGGAGTTGTTGGGAAGATAATGAATGTTAAAAGCTCAGACAAGCCTCTGACCCATGACAAGTGTTGGTTACTATTTTAGCTTACCAGGAACCTTCTAAGTGTTTGTTTGCTTACCATTGTCTGCTGTGACCCACCTAGGTTGGAGTACACACCTGTTGCCCTTGTTGGAATGAGGGCATTCCTGAAGCCTAGGATCATGTGCTTTTCATTTCTCATGAAATTTCTCCTTTCATATGTGGAGCTTGGAATTTCCAAGGTTACCTGACATGCTGTCCCCACACTGAGGGCTCCTGGCAGACAGGGGCCTGCATGCGTTCATCTCTGTTTCCTTAGCAACATGGAGCAGTACCCAGCAGTCTGACTACAGGACAGAAAGAGGGAGTAGGTTACATCCTTTCTTGAAAAGTGAGGGATGGTTTTGGTAGTGTTGATGTGGTCTTTCGACGTTGTCTGGGGTGTCCTCTCCTCAGCGTTTGAAATTTGATTTGATTTTTTACAATGTTGTCTGAGGTAGTTTGCTGGTGAGTGTAATGAATGAATGAACGAGTCAATGAACGAACAGGAGTGGAAGCCCATGTGAGTATTTCTGGTCCTTCAAATGTGTAATGTTTTAAGTATTTAATCAGAAGGTTTAGGGTGCTTTGTCAGTGAGCTCTGTGTTTGATGATTTCCAAAGTTTTGACAGCATTGGAATTAGTGTGTGCTTCCCCTCCCCCGCCCCCCTGAAAACACAAAGAGGCAGCATTCATTTTGAATGTTAACTTGCGTCTCTTAAATCCACACTTGTGAACTTCATAGCTGATGCTGGAATTGGACAAAGGCAGCTTTGAATCCCAGCTCCAGCCTTGCTTAGGGGCTTTGGACAAGGTATTTAACTTCAGCTCACTTTCTTCATGGGTAACTGTGAATTCTAAAAATACCTAGAGTTTTGGTGAGGGCTTGGTGAGTGAGCATTTAGCACCTTGTAAGTGTTCAGCAAATGATACCTGCTGGGACTCAGTTGGCTGTTGTTTTAGATCTTTCTCCTCTCTCAGTAACCATGGCCTTGGTGGCACCTAGGTGAGGAAGAGAAGCTGCTGGAGGGACCTTGGTAACTGAGGCCAGCACTAAAGATGGAGGCAGAGCTTAGAGTGCAAGAAAAATGAGCCAAAAATTTTCCCTTCCCATTCATCCCGCATCTCTTTCTGATACCACCCTAGGAAGGAGGAGGAAGGGAGAAATGTAGAGGGAAGGAAGAATTTTGGAGTACAAGTGAACTTACTTTAAATGAGTTAAATCTGGGAGGAGGGATGTGTGTGTTCAGTTTTTCCCATCTGCAAAATGAGGATTGTAGGTAGTGATTCTAAGGGTCCGTGGCTTCCACAGTACCCTGTATCTTTGTAAGAATCATGAGTCTGTTCTTGAGTGTTCTGTGTTGTACTACCCACTGGCCACAGCCTTTGTCAGATGGACACTAGCAAGGGCAAGACAGGGTGGAAGTTGTGGAAAGCCTCAGAAGGTTTTTCTCCCATCAGGTTGAGCTCTTTGGAGGCTTTGAGTCTAGGGGGTAGAACAGGAAGGGTCTGGTGGCCTCATCTGTGCATCCTGAGGCTCCACAGAGAGGTGGGAGCAGAGGTGCCATGCAGGCCAGGAAGGTTTAGCCTGTTTGTGTAGTATCCTGTTCCTTAGGTGGCTATAGACCCTACCTGGGAATCTTTCTTTCTCTCCTCTCTCTCTCTCTCTCTCTCTCTCTCTCTCTCTCTCTCTCTCTCCCTCTCTCTCTGTCTCTCTCTCTGTCTCTGTCTGTCTCTCTCTCTCTCTCTTTCTCTTTCTCTTTCTCTCTCTCTCTCTCTCTCTCTCTCTCTCTCTCTCTCTCTCTCTCTCTCTCTCTCTCTCTCTCTCTCTCTCTGTTTTCTGATACACCAAAGCAAGCTGGGCACCTGTTCTAAGGTTTGCATAACATCTATTATTTGTCCCCAAACTTTGTCTTTTGTTGGGGATTATATGTTCTGAGCAACCCCAAACTTCTTCCTGTTATCAGAGTTCAATGAGCAAGTATTGTGCTCATCTATGTTTTGTCCCATTCCCAGGTCTGTCAATGAGAAAGATTCCAAGCGTGTCAGTCATTATACTGTTCCTGTGGGGATCTTGAGATGAAGAGGAGGCTAAATGAGGAATGGATGGAATGTAGTGAGGTAGGAAGGGCATGGATTGTGGGCATAAGGACTTTGGATCAGCCCTTGTCTCCCCTGCTGATGATATGGGTGATCCTGGATATCGTCCACTGGGGTGGGCAATTGCTTGCCCTTCCCAAACCTTAGCTTCCCTAAGTTGCAGGAGGAAGACCACAGAACTTTACCCTGCACCTGAGAACTACTCAGAGAGCAATGGCTGCCATGGCCACGGTATATCTAGATGCATTTAGCAGCAGCAGTTATATTCAAGCTCTGTTTGGAGTCTGCTTTAGAGCAGGCATGGTGGAGAAAGGAAGAAGATGAGCCCCTCTCCTTCAAGAAGTCCACACTGCTTTCCCTGCTCAGTAGCTAGATTGTAAATTCCTAACTGGCTCCTGCAGGATCCTGCACGCTCTGGGCTGCGGGCTGCGGAGACGGGTCATGAGTCTTCTTTCTTGGTCTCCACATCCCAGGCCAAGCATGTTGTGACACTCAGGGAGTGCCTGGCAGACATTGGAAAGAAGAAGGAGACTGGAGCTCAGCAAACTTGCTAGTAAATGCACTAGTATTGAACATCACTTAAGTTTCTACGTGGGGCACCACATCTCCTTGTCTGTGGCTTCTTGAGCTTGGAGGGTTTTATTTCTAGAAGCCAAAGTGAGCCTTTCAGACTTTCCCTAGATCCCAGTCTCCAAGAAGATGAGATGCTTAGGCCATGCAGGGCATGGGTGACCTAGGGTAGTTGGACATGCAAAGCTCTCCTCTCCTGTTTACCAGTGGCTTGGCACCACGTTCTAGAAGCATCTCATGCCCGACTTCCCTAGAAGAAAGGACATTTTGTGTGATCTCTTGGTGTAAGTGTTGGACAGCAGCCCCCTCTGGCAGACAAGCTCTCACCTGGGTTTGGTAAAATGACAGATCTGTTCTTTTCTTCCCCACCCACCTCCCTCTTTCATGCTCCTTATGAAGAGGCCTCTGTCAGGTCAGCCGCCAGCCATGGGGAGAGGAGCCAACTTCCTCCTTGGACTTTGTGGAACCAAACTGTGGCAACTTGGATGGAGGAGGCAGGGGCCCTGTGAGGGGGAAGGAAAACAGCCTGTGGGAGGGTGGGGCAATTTTTAGCTTTTACTGCACAAGGGGAAATAATGTAGAGGTGAACTGTGGAATCCGATTAGGAATTAACCCCTCTGTGCTCACATTAGTCAGCCTGCAGCCGCGGCTGCTTCCTGGAAGACCGCCTTCCTTGTTACCCAAAATCAGTTGGCCCAGATGCCTTGGTGGGCTTTCTTGCTTCACTTACTGGCTGCACCATGAGAGCTGATTTTTTTTTTAAACCAGTGCATTACTGTGTGGTCACACAAACTTGGAGGTCTTTTTAAAAAAAAGTTATTTTATTGTGAAGATGCTGTACAGAGGGGTTACAGTTTCATGAGTAAGGTAATGAGTACATTTCTTGTCAAACATTGTTACTCCCTCCTTTGGTTTTTTCCTACTATCCCTTCCCTCCCCTAACTCTCCCGCTTCTTCCCGCCCCTCCTCTGGCTTGGAGGTCTTTAATAAGACGCTGAGAGTATTGGAGAAGAGGCCCAGGGCACCCAGAGGCAGGGCTGGTCAGTTCTAGGCCAGCAAAGTTTCTTTGGCTTCTGGGTGGTGGAGAGACTGCCATTTATCAAGGACTCATTTGCTTTTTATTTCTTTTTTTTTTCTTGCCAGTCCTGGGGCTTGAACTCAGGGGCTGGGCACTATCCCTGAGCTTGTTTTGCTCACAGCTAGCACTCTACCACTTGAGCCACAGTACCATTTCCAGATTTTTTTTGTTTATGTGGTACTGAGGAATCGAACCCAGGGCTTCATGCATGCTAGGCAAGCACTCTACCACTAAGCCACCTTCCCAATCCATCATATGCTTTTTCTTGTGATTGCCCACATTGCACCTGAGCTGTGAAGCATCTATAGTAACCCTGAAGGACAAGTGCTATCCTGGAGCTGAGACTCAGAGAGGTTAGACTTTCACACAGCTGTGCCAGAGGTAGAGGGCAAACATATACATTTCCTGTGTTATGTGAGAGTTCTCCATCATTTGTCATTTGCTTTCACCATAAGTAACTATTAAGCACCTATTGTATGCCTGTGTTCAGTGAATGAGATAGGGGGAGAGTGGTCTGGAAATGGTGAACCCTAGTTTTCCCATCCAGGGAGCAAATTGTCAGGGGATGGGAGCGTTTCTGTTGTATCATGTTTTGGGAGGGCCAGGAGGTATGTGAGGGCTGTGGTGGAGACACAGTGGGGAGGTAGAGACAGTGCTCAGCTTCAGAGCAGGAAGGGCACCCTACATTTGAAACATGGCTCAAGGAATGAGAAGGGTCCTATTAGTCTTTTGGCTTACTTTTGGGGAGAACTACTGGGGTTTGAACTCAGGACCTCCTGCTTGCTTATTAGGTAGGTGCTCTACTGCCTGAACCACATCCTCTTTTGCTTTAGTTACTTTTCTAAATAGCGTCTTGTGGTTTTGCCTGAGGCCAGCTTTGGACCACAATCCTCCTACCTATGCTTCCTTCCCATGTAGCTGGGAAGACAGGCACAAACCACCATGTCCCTCCCTCCTGCTGGTTGAGATGGGGCCTTGCGAGCATTTTGCCAGGACTGGTCTCGAATCGTTATCATCTCAGTATCTGCCTCCTGAATATCTGGGATTATAGGCATGAGCAAGCCACTGTGCCCCATCCTACCTTTCGCTGTTTAAATGAAGGCCTCTGGGCTTGCTTCCTTGGAAGGAAAAGCACGATGAGTATTTGTGCGTCTTTCTTTCTTTTTACATGCTTTGCATTTTGCTCTTTCTGGCTTTGAGGCTCCTTACCTCCCCCTGGCTTCTGGAGAAATATTGTTTTATGTATCACATTCTTGCTTCACTGGGCAGGAGGGCAGTGGTATGGGAAGAGGGTAGGCCTTGATTAAAAGTTTAGCAGTGGGTGCCCAGGACCCAGATGGAGTGAGCTGGATCTTTCACCCCTGCACATGAAATAGACACTTTCCCTTCGAGGTTTATGGGAGCAAGGCTTGCCACTGGGCTCGTTGTCCTTTGTCTGCCACATGCTCTCAGAAAGAGTGAGGAAGTGGCCAGAGTGTGGAACAGTGGAGCCAAGAGGCAACAGAAACCAGTGGGAGGTAGCTGACAGAGCGACCTGGTGGAGGTGTAGGGGCACTGTGTGGGTAGAGCATGGCCCTTGTGTGCTAGGGCAGGTGAGTGACTGGCCTTCTCCTTTCTGCTTTCCCTAACTGGCACCTTCCAGGCCCTATCTTCTGCCTGCTGCTTCTGCTGACTAGCTGGGGAGTTTCATCCCCAGAGGTTCTGGAGCTCTGAGGATTTTATCTGAGTCTGTGGTTTTGAAACAGAAGTCCTATCTTCCTGTGTCCCTGATTCAGGATGAGGGTCTGGAGGAGCTGTGCTTTTAAAAGAGAAATTTGGTTATTCAGACACTTTTATGCTTTCTTACAAATGGTGCTTATCTTGGCAAATTTGAGAAACTGTTGTTTAGTTCAGATGAGAACATGATGTTGCTTTAATATTTATTTATTTATTTATTTATTTATTTATTTATTTATGTATTTATTTATTTATGCCAGTCCTGGGGCTTGAACTTGGGCACTGTCCCTGAGCTTCTTTTGCTCAAGGCTGGTACTCTACCACTTGAGCCACAGTGCCACTGCTGGCTTTTTCTGTTTATGTGGTACTGGGGAATAGAACCCAGGGCTCCATGTGTGCTAGGCAAGCACTTTACCACTAAGCCACATTCTCAGTCTTGCTTTAATTTTTTATATAAAATTGATTTAAAGTTTTTTAAATTGATAAAAATAAAAATTGTCTATTTTTATCATGTAGAACATGCTGTTTCAAAGTACGTATGCATGGAGCTTTAATTAACATGTGTTACATCACATACCTTTCTTGTTGTGAGAACACTCAAAATCCTTCTTAGCAAAGTTGAAGAATATGATACATTGTTATGAACTGTAGTTTCTGTGTTTAATCCTATTTAACTGAAATTTTGTATTTTTTGATCAACATTTCTTGTCCCTGGCAATCCTTAAAACCCTTCTTACCAAAGTTGAAAAATATAAAAATATACATTGTTACTAACTGTAGCTATTGTGTCAACCGATCTCTGAAAGTTTGTATTTTTGACCAACATTTCCTGTCCTCTGATAACTGCCCTTCTCCTGCTTTGCTTTGGGTTTTTCAACCACTTGTCATGTGAGATTATGTCTTTCTTGTTCTGTGCCTGGTTTACTTCACTCAACTTTGTCCCCCAACTTCATACATGTGGTCCTGAATGACAAGATTTACTTCTTTTTAGGCTGTAGAATAAAATTTGTTTTTTAATTATGTTGAATATAATAATATATAATAATATATAATATAATATATTATATTATAATATATAATAATATAATATTTCACATTATACCATATGTCCTATGGACATACATGTACTTTTTCCCCCCATATTGTGCATATTGTGAATAGTCTTGCAATAAACATGGGAATGCAGGTGTATTTTGAACTATTGGTTTACTTCCTTTAGATAAATATGCAGTAGTGAGATTGCTTGATCATATGATAGCTCTTTTTTTGGTGGGGCGGGGTGCAAACAAGGTGAAGGTGCTAGGGATTGAGCCTAGGGCCTTGTGCATGCTAGGCAACTGCTGTACCACTGAGTGAGTTTCTCTGATAGTTGTATTTAAAATTTTCAATTAAATTAATACTTAAGGGTTAGGGTTAGGGATTAGGGGTTAGGGTTAGAGGGTTAGGGTTAGGGTTTAGGGTTAGGGGTTAATAACCCTTAATACTGTTTCCCAAAGCTTGAATGTGGGGGAGGGGGTGAGATAGAGGAGGTAGATGAACCAGAAAGGGAATACGAGACAGATAAAGCCAAAAAACTTAAGGTACACATGTAATTTTAAAAAGTGGGAAACATGACTTGTCAGGGGGGAGGGAAGAGACCGGGATGGGGGAGAATAATGAGGTATTAAGAAGTGCTGGACACTTAGATGGACAGTTGCAACTCCTTTGCATAACCATGTGAAGTTAAAAAAAACACTGCTTCCATAATGATTGCATCAATTTACATTCTTACTAACAGTGTGCAAGAGTTCCCTTTGCTGCACAACCTCTTGCTAACACTATCACCTTTTGTTTCTTAAATAATAGCACTGCTAAGGCTGGGAAGTGATAGCTCACTGTGGTTTTGATTTGCATTTCCCTGATGACTGGTGACACTGATAACATTTTTTATACACCCGGTGGCCATTTGTGTATCTTCTTTGACAAAATGTCTTGTTTTGATAGGTTGAATAAAGCAGTGCTGGGCAGAGAGGGAAATGAATGAGAGAACCTGGCCCAGAATAGACAGATAGCCACAACCCTGCCTTCGGAGGCCTGAGCAGCTCCCGTGTCAGGGACGGAACTGGACAGATGCTTGCGTTATGTAAGAGACTGTGCAATGTGGCAGACAGAGGTCCTGGTCTCCTGAGTTGGGGCCCAGGGAAGCGTCTGCAGGCGAGACGTGTAGGATGTATAGGCGTTAGCCAGTGTGGAGGGGTCTGATGCCAGAGGGATGGGAACTGGAAGGAGGGGGAAGGATGCAGAAAGACAGACTGCAACATATTCCAGATCCTAGGGCCCTAAGAGAGAAGGTGGGGAAGGAAAGAAAACGAGAACTAGTTAAGGGAGGGCAGGGCTGTGCCTCTAGCTTACTGCTGAATACTTAATGGCTAGCACAGTGCTGAGCCCCAGGTAACTTCTCAGGAGATGCGTGTACGTATTTTTTACTTCCACAGATTTAGTGCCTTAAGACAACACAAGCTATTCTCCCACAGTCCTTAAGGACGGCCCCGTGGTCTGTCATTAGGCCAACGTCAAGCTTCAGCAGGGCTGGCTCTGCCCAGAGGATCTTTTTTTTTTTTTTTAACCTTTTGTAGTTCTGTCCTTCTCGACTGTGAATTCCTCTTCAAAGTGCATGGCTCCATCCTCACCTCCTCGACTTCCTCTTCTGTGTCAGATCTCTCTCCGCTCCCTTTTAGAAGGATTCGTGATTGTACCTAGGTCCCACCTGGAGGAGAATAATCCTGGACAATGTCTCCATTTTAGGACCATTAAATTCATCACAGCTTCAGAGTCCCTTGTGCCAGTATAAGGTGGTGTTCAAAGGTTCCTGGAGGTGTGGCAGTCAGTCTTTTGTCATTGTGACAAAATGCCTGACAGAAACAATCTAAGGGAGGAAGCACTCATTTTGGTTCACAGTTCAGAGGTTCCAGTCCATCATGGCCAGGAGGGTGTAGCATGACAGAGTGGTGCACATCGTGGTGGCCCTGAAGTGTAGAGGGAAAGGAGGAGAGTGACAGGAGGAGAGGAAGATGGAGAGCGACAGGAAGAGGGACAGGGACAGGGAGAAAGGGAAGGAAGGAAGGAGAGAGGAAGGGGAAGAGGGACAGAGTGGGTTTTCCCCTGTTCCTCCTTTTATTCCATGTGGGACCCTACCACCTATGGAATGGTGCTGCCATCTTCTTTCTTTTAGTTAGTTGTGGTCTTTCCTTTGGTTAGTCCTCTCTGAAAACACTCTTGCAGACACTAAGAGTTAGGCTTTTACTGTATCCTCTTAGACAACTTCCCAGCCTAAACAAGTTGGCAATCAAGAATCACCATTGCACAGGTCCATTGGGGGACCAGAATGTGGCCCTGTACAGTGTTACAAAGGAATGGCATTTTACAGGGACAGAAAGTACAGAGGAGTCTAAGTAGCCTCATGAACCATGGAGCAGTACCTTAGATACACAGGTAAGCAGAACTAGCTTTCAAGATCAATAGAAAGCCCACGGATTGGGAGAAGATTTTCACTAGCCATACAACAGACAAGGATCTCATATCTAAAATATACTTAGAACTCAAAAGATTAAATCCTCCCCCCAAATCCTCAAAGAAGCAACTGCCTGATTAATAAGCGGGCTAAAGACTTAAAGAGAACTTCTCTGAAGAGGAAATAAAAATGGCCAATAGATACATGAAGAAATAAATGCTCAACTTCTCTAGCCATAAAAGAAATGCAAATCAAAACAACATTGAGATTCCACCTTATCCCAGTTAGAATGGTTATAATTAAGAAACCTAATAACAACAGATGCTGGAGGGGATGTGTGGCCAAAGGGAACCCTACTGCATTATTGTTCAACTACTCTGGAAAGCAATATGGAGTTTCCTCAGAAGTCTCCACATAGAGCTCCCTGATCACCCAGAAATCCCAGTTTTGGGCATTTACTCGAATGATCACAAACAAGGCCACACTAAAGCTACCAGCACAACTATGTTTATTGCAGCATTATTCACCATAGCTAAGATATGGAACCAACCCAGATGCCCCTCAGTAGATGAATGGATCAAGAAAATGTGATCCATCTATCTATCTATCTATCTATCTATCTATCTATCTATCTATCTATCTATCTATCTATCTATCTATCTATCTATCTATCTATCTATCGGAATTCTATGCCTCCATCAGAAAGAATGACACCACCACCACCCCATTTATTAGGAAATGGAAAAACTTGGAAAAAATTATATTAAGTGAAGTAAGCCAGGCCTAAAGAAACATATGTCCATGGTTTTCCTTATTTGCAATAACTAGTATATGTCTAGGAAAAGCAGAAAAGGTCAAAAGCTATGTACATATGACCATACAAGATGATGTTAAGCAAAATGAACCCCAAGATAAGGACACAAGAGGTTTTATCTTTCTTGCTGTGGTTTTTAATATACTTATAATGTACTATGTGATTTTTTTGTTTTCTTTTGTATGTTCTTCCCCCATGGTATAACCCCTGTTGTCACTGTATTAGATTCCAGTGTCCTGCATCTTGTACATACATTTTCCTAATTTGGGGAGGGGAAGGGAAATAACAAAATGCTGAAATAAGGATACAGGTTGACTCATTGTAGCAATGAGATGTACAAGACACTGTTGAAAATGAACTTTATAGCTTTGGGGTGGGAGAGGGAGGAGTTAGGGAGGTGGAGAGGGAAAGGATGATAGGGGAAAAAGAAAGGAGGGGGTAACAAGGCTCGATAAGAAACGTAGTCATTACCTTACTCATGTAACTGTAACCCCTCTGTACAGTATCTTTACAATAAAAAAATATATATTTAAAGAAACATTTGACTCTTCAGGCAAGGTGAATTTACAGATTACTGTATTATCTGGATTTCTTTGCTCAGTGAGATGAAAATATGAAAATACATTTTCTCATGTATTATATTTCTTAAGCAAAAAGAAGAGCCAGCTTTCAGTGGATGCTTGTCTGCTACATTGGGTCTTTTTCTGAGTGGGTCTCACAGCATCTCATACCTTTTTCAGATACTGAGTTCCTTCCTTATCCTACACTCACCCTTCTCATTGTCTCTTCCTTTTAATCTGATGATTCCTTGTAAGTGTGTGATGAAGAGAACACCTAAAGATTTCCCCTCTAACGCTCACTTCCAATCTGACTGGTTGGGTGAGTCTGAGCTCAGAGTTGAGCGCACGGTGGTTCATGAACAGGAGGATCCCACCCACTCATGGTTAGGTGGATTATACATATTGACTTGTGCAGAGCTCTTTGTGTCTGGTCAGGGTTCCTGTGGGTATGGCAGGAGTGTGTTGACTGGACAAGATAAGTTCTGCTTCAGGAAGGGAGGGAGCTAAGTTATGAGATGCCCTGGTGGGGAAGTGGCTGGGTATGCTGGTTGGCTTTCTGTTACTATAGCTAATACCGGAGAGAATCAACCAACAAGGAGGCGTGGTTAATTCTGGCTCATAGTTTTGGAGTTTTAGACTATGCCCATTGTTTTGGGCTTATGTTCAAGCCACATATCACAATAGGAGTTTGTGATAGAGAAAGATGGCTTACCTCATGATCAGGAAGCAAAAAAGAGTGAGGATCAGGTTAAGGTCTCACAATCCCCTTCAAAGTTCCCAGTGACCTAAAGACCTTCCACTAGGCCACACCTTGTAAAGACTCTGTCATCTTCAGATGTGTCACTCTGTGGGCCAAGTCTTAATCACCCAGACCTGTGGAACACAGTTAAGATCTAAACTATACCATGCCATGTTCTCCATTCCCTTCAGTTTGGGGAGCCCAAGAAAAGGGCTTGGGTGAGAAGCACTATGGGTACCAATTAGTCTGTCTAGAGAGGTTGCTCTGGATCTGGATCTTTCTCTGGAGGAGGTGCTTACACTTAGGGCATCCTGGCTGTTTAACAGCATTACTTGTTATCTACAAAGGGATGAGGGCAGAGAGGGCCAGGGTGGTTGGAGGTCTTCATCAAATGGGAAAACAGCCTGAGGAGAGCACAGAGCCATGGGAACTGTCATTGTGAGTGTCAGGAAGATGCAGCCGTGTGAACACACATATTCATGGGTGAGCATTATTCCTGGGAGGAGCAGGGCGGGGAAAACTTTCCAGAATGGGGAGGAGATGATACCTGGCCTGTCCCCCAGTAATGGCTGGATTGTAGGGAGGCTGCTCAAGACATGCATGCTCTAAGGTAGTCCTTGGGACCATCCCAGCAGAAGGAGGCTGCTTTGAAGCGCAGATGCCCTGTGTTGGGAGGGACCCAGCATCGGAAGGTGTCCCACCCCATCTTGCCCCCTCGCAGCCCATCACTCAACCTCTTGGAGCCTTTGAGAAAGAATGAGAGGGCACAACCAGGTGCTTAGAGGGACAGGCGTGTCTTAGAACCTATTCTTTTCCTAGTGGTGTAACTTCTCAGGGCCTCAGTTTCCCCAACCCCTAGGAGCCCTTTCTTACTGGATGGCCTCAGAGAACCTCGCAGTCTTGTTTCCTGAGCCTGTAGCTGTAGGGATCTTTGGGGCATAATGCTGAATCACAGGGTGAGACTGACAAGAGCCGGCAGGGGGCTGTGGTTAGAGCAACAGGTTTATGGTCTGCTGTGTTCTCAGAGCCACGCTTCAGATGGGTTCAAGGCCTCCCGTCTCCTGGTGTCATTGGGAACCTCAGTGACATATACTGAGCACCTGAGAGACTGGAGCAGGGTTGGGGGTGGTGAGGCAGGAAGTCAGGACCTGAGTGTCCAGGTGAGCCTCAGGCCCTCAGAAGGGAATGTTGGTTTCTGGTTGCGTACTTCTCATGTGGAGATCCTGCTTTCTGAGCTGGTATGTAACTCATTCTCAAGACCTGAGGAAGAGACTTGGCTAACCTTCAGAAACGAGTAAAGTCTAGTGCCTGCCGACTGCTTTTGTTTAGAGGGACAATCCCCCAATCTTCCGTTCTTCAACAAGGAAGACTTCTGTGCCCACTGGGGGTTTTGCAAGAGGCAGCTTAGTACTGGGTGGTGGTTAAAGGCATGGAATCAGGCAGGACAAATCTTGGATGACATCCCATTGTCCCTACTCAACAGTTTTCTTTTTCTTTTTTTCTTTTGGGTCTGGTCATGGGGCGTGAACTGTGCCACTTCCAGCTTTTTTCTTTTTGCTTATGTGGTGCTGAGGAATCGAACCCAGGGCCTCATGCATGCAAGGCAAGCGCTCTACCACTGAGCCATCTTCCCAGCCCCCCACTCAACAGTTTTGACTGTCACCTACACTGAAGGAATGACTTCTGCTTCCTAGGGGGCCAACGGGAGTCCCCAACTACCATGTATGAGGTGGCCTGGGCCATCAAGAGTAGTTGTTGGCTGTGAATGCAGGCAGCTTTCCTGGGGTGGAACTTGTCAGCACATCCTAGTGAGATCTAGCAAAAAAACTTAACCTACATAGATGGTTGGTACCATGGGGAGAACTTTCCCTTCACCCTATGAGATAAGGTACCTCTTCACAAGATAGGGTACCTCTTCATGCTCATTTTATAACCAGGGAAACTGAGGTCAAGTATCTCATCCCAGCTAGTAAGTGGCAGAGCAGGATTTGAACTCAGGTAGTCCCACTCCACAGTCTGATTTCAAGAGTCAACATCACTACAGAGCTGTGTCACTCCCTTGAGCCTGTCCTTGCTCCCAGAGAAGCTGTTCCTGGAGTTGAGCCGTTCTGGCAGTAGAAGTGGGGTCTGTGAGTAGGACCCCCAACTGTTTCCCCTAGATATACACCAGGAGGAACCCCCAGAGGGGGTGGAGGAGTGTTCTTCCTTCTCGTCAACCCTGACAGAAGAGCCCTTTCTCCTGAAGGGACACAGCACTCAGCCCATGTTAGGGTTCTCAGGAGGAAATCCACCTGCCTTGATGACAAGCAGACATCTTCCATACTGTGTCCCCCATTGCCCTCCGTGGCTGAGATGATGGAGATAAAGAGGCCAGGGAAACTGAAGAGGCCTCCAAGCAAGCCTGGCTCTGCAGGGACTCCTGAGAACTCTGACATTACAAATGCCATTGCCTGTTGCTTTATTTTTAGCAGTGAGAGGGGCCTGGAGGGCAGCAGGGGGATGTGGGAATCCTATTTTTTGCTCTCTCTTGCTAATGGAACCTCTAGCAGTTTTTATGGCTGATTTATTTTTCTCTGAAGTCTGTTATGCCTGCAGCCCCACACGGTACTTTTCCTTCGCTACGGCTTAGAGGAACAAAATCGATGATGTCAACTCTTGGGCTTGCGAGCGAGCATCTTCCTAAATCTAGTTTCTCCAAGAAGGAAGGTGGCCATCACTCTGGTTTTCCCTCATTCCCTGCCCTGGGCTTGGGTAAATCATGGTTGCCAAGAATCAGCCAGCTTCCCTGTGAGATGAATGAACGTGTTCAGTTCAGGGGTATTCCCTGGGGATGTTCTGAGAATGTTCCCAGGCCTGCTTGGATTGCCAGGGCTGGTCCAGGACAGATGGGTGTGTCTGGGTGTTGGTCCCACCCTGTAGGACTTCTAGAACTGAGGGGGATATAAAGATATAGAGCTGGGGAGGCAGATGGTAAGATATGGGACAGTAAGTAGCTCCTCGTTTGTTCTATCAGTTAACAAAATGGCAGCTTGAGGCCAGGTTCAGTGACTCATTTCTGTAATCCCAGCTATTTGGCAGGTTGTGTTTAGGAAGACGTAGTTCAAGGCCAGTCCAAGCAAGAAGTTCTTGAAACTCCATCTTCACCAATAAAAAGCTGTATGTGATGCCAGGTGACTATCATCCTAGCTGTATAAGAAGCATAAATAGGAGGCTCTTTGTCCAGAGTAGCCTAAGCAGGTAGGGAAATCTTATTTAAAAAAAAAACAAAACTAAAGCAAAAAAGGTTGGGTGTGTGTGTGTGTGGTGGCTCAAGTGGTAGATCCCCTGCTTAACAAACTCAAGGCCAGGAATTCAAACCTCAGTACTGTCTAAAAGCAAACAACAAAGTGGTTTTATTAAGATATTACTCATATTCTATAGTTACAGTTATGAAGAGCTGTGCAATAATCACCATTATTTGATCCCAGGACATTTTTCCTGCTTCAAAAAGAAACTCTTTCTTGTGAACCTTTGTTTCCCATTCCCTCTTCCCAATCCTGATAGCTACTAATCTGCTCTTGGTCTGCACTGATTTGCCTATTCTGAGTATCTCATATATGCAGGATTGTACGAAAAGTGTCTCCTCAGAGCTCTGGGTCCTGCTGTAGAAGCGAGCTACTGACCTTTTCTCTGAACACATTTGTCTACAGCAGATGTGGGAGCCATCAGAACTGAAAGAGCTGATGTCATGGGGGCTTCTATCTCTCTTAGCTAGGGCTTCAGTACCTGGTAGAGAGGAGACACATTTTGCTATCAAACATTGGTGAGTGATAACATAGAATAAATTAAGAAGACCCCATCTCATCAATCAGGATTGTGAAATGCGTGAAGGATAATCTCACCTTGGTTCCTGGTGGGACAGGATAATTCTGAGGAGAAACCAGGTTAGTCTCTTAGGTAGATGGAACCTTCTTGTAAACAAGAGGATAAGGGCTCATCTCTTGCCCTGCTCCTCACCCAGCATTCAGCACTGCCTGAATCTAAACATTAATGTCACTTGGCGCAGGAGCTGGTGGCTCAAGCCTGTTATCCTAGCACCTCAGAAATCTGGGATCTGAGGATCATGGTTCAAAGCCAGCCTGGGCATGAAAGTCAGTGAGATGCTTAACTCCAGTTAACCACCAAAAAGCTAAAATTAAAGGTGTGACTCAAGTGGTTGAGCACCAGCCTTGAGAGGAAAAGCTAAGGGACAGCATTCAGGCCCCTGAGTTCAAGCCCTCGTACACATGCAGAAGTGTCACATGGGTCATCTCTGCTTTGGTTCTGGGTCTAAATCATTTCCTCTCTCTCTAACTTGAGTCTGGCTATGCCCTTGAAAACCAGGGGTTACGTGGAGGTCTACTTAGTTTCCATTTGAGTCACTGATAAATACAGTGGCCTCCGTGTTTCCCAGGACCTTGGGGGGAGGGGATGCACCATGGTGATCACCTCCAACAGTAAACGGGCCATCAGAATTAGATGGTGTCCGCCACAGTCCTGTTAACTCCTGTCTTGGAACCATATGCAAAGATAGTTTCATCCCAGGGCCGATGGCAGTACTCCATCAGTGGATATTTTGGTGCCTAGATTAGGATTGGAGAGCAAATGTCTACACCAGGGGTAGAGGTTATGTGGTCCCCATTGAAGTGATGGTGTTAATTGTGCTTGATTGGCTGGATCTGTGTAGGCTGCTTCCTTATTCACTATATGGAATGGGCATCATATTGCCAGCCAGCATCATAAATATGGACTGGAAGATACGTTCATTTGAATCTATGTTTTTAAATGGTATTTTCACCCGTGGGGCTGTGGTTGGAACAGTGATCATGCTGGTGACTGGTGTCCCTGGTCTTGAGTGAGCTAGTCCTGTAGGAGATCTTGGGCAGAAAGTTTACCTGTGAGCCCCAGTGGCCTCCTCTGTCTCTCAGAGGTGAGACACTTAGATTATGTTTCTGAATACATTTAGAAAAGGTGGAAAGGGCTGCCTGGGAAAGCCACACAGTCAGACCTTCCTGTGCTCCAAGGGCTGGGATGAAGTCTCAACTTTGCCTCACAGATGAGAAAATTGCTTTTGCTCAGCGGGAGAGACCTTTGACCATCTCGATTTGGGAAGAATCATTAAGTACCCATTACGTAGCTGTTGTGGTGCTAGGCAGCTTGACAAGTAGTTTCATGTCTTTCAGCCTGGGAGGGCGAGCTCTAGAGGGGAGTGGAATCAGCGCGAGGAATGGATAGAGCAGGGGCCCGTGGGCCCCCCTGGGCTCTGTCATTCACTGACTATGACTGACCTTCACCTGGTGTCTGTAGAAATTTCTCTGTGTATTTAAAACCCACTAGAGTGCTTGCGAGGACTCCTTGGCAATGTCGACTCAACCCTACCTCCTGCGTATCCTTTCAGGCTGTCCCCCCTTCTCTCCATGCCTTTTGGTCTCACCACCTTCATTTTACAGTTGAGGAGTCCCTAGGTCATCCCGCTGTAGTGAATATTCTGGGGGGGCATTTTAACTCCCCCCTACACACTTAAGTACCCAGAGGTGCCTGGAGCTATCGTCCCCAGAGACTCACATAAACCTTAAAATACGTGAAGGTGGATGGTGAGATGTTTACGCAGAAATAATGGGTTATCCATCTTGAGAAAATGATATGGTTGTCTTGTGTCCCATGGTGCAAGTGTAGAATGATTTGTCTGGATATGTGGATGTGTTGGCAGCGCTGGCTTGGTGACCCCTTTATTCAAAGGGTGTCACTCAGGGACTAGTGAGAGTTTAGGACAAAGGAGAAGGCAATTAATGTAGAGTTACAGAGTTGGAAAGAACAGGTGCCAGGAGAGGAGATGGGGTGAAAGGAATATCAGGAGGGCTCTGGCATTGGAGAGAGGAATGACTGTGTGTCTAGGGCCACAGGCTTCATTCCTCCTGACCCTGAAACTCAGCATTTGGCTTGTATCACCCCAGTGCTTTGCAGTCCTCTTATCAAAACAGATGAAGCAAGAATGGATATGGGATGCTCTCTCTGATTGCTGGGGAAAAATAACATTTGGTAGTATATACCAGCAGTCATACTTCATGATAAACCATTGCAAACTTGGCAATGGAGAATTTCCTTCATGGGATGACAGATTGCGACTAAAATGTAGAGTAAATGTTGTTACTCAGAGGTGACCACGAGACACCTTCTATATGAGTCAGCTCTGTGTGTGACTGTGGCCACTTTGAAAGAGGAGAGGCTAATTTTGGCTCACCGTTCATTGGTTTCAGTCCATTGTCTTGTTCCATCGTCTTGTTCCTCTGGGCCTTTGGTGGAGGGTGTTGAGGAGGAAGCTTGTTCCCTCCTGGTGGCACTGAAGCAAAGGTGAGGAAGAGAAGGAGCCAGGCTACTAATACAGACTACTCCCCACAGTGATCTAACTTTCTTCCTCTAGGCCCCATCTCCTGAAGGTTCTACCTCCCAATGTCACCACAGTACTTTAAAAACACAGGACCTTTGGGATTCACCCAACCATAGCATATTCCATTCAAATTAAAGTAAGGCAATCGTCAGCATCACCTCTCTTATTCAACATTGAACCACAGGTCTGAGTCAGTTCAGTAAGACAAGAAATAAGCAAGAACGGCCTATACATTGGAAAGGGCAAGAAAATTGTGTGTGTGTATGTGTGTGTGTGTGTGTGTGTGTGTGTGTGTGTGTGTGTGTGTGTTTAAATCACTTCTTGTAGCTGGAGAAAAACCTAGACTCCAAGTTTATAAATTATTAAGAACAAATGAGTTCAGCTGGGTAGCCAGATGTCAAATACAAAGATGCATGGTCTTCTACTCATGCCAATATCACAATGAACCCCAGTGTACACATAACATATGCTAATAATGAAAACTCAAAAACACATGGATTTCCAATAGATCATCAACAACAAATTGGTGAAGGGAACAAGTCTGTAATACAGGGAGTGGGAGTTTGCAGTAATCTAATGGGACAGCCTCTATGATGTAAATGTCTTCCTCATTTCTGTTTGAACAATAAGATAGAGCACTGTTGTGTACACTCAGCCCATGGACAACATGGCTTTCACCGAGGAGGAACCTGCGGTCTGGAGCCTTTGCAACGCCCTTGCCCAAGGTCGCTGAGTGAAGAGGCACATCCCCCTGTGTTTTCACAACTTACCATCTCCTGTGCCATGTCTTGTCCTGTCAGCTCTTGGTTTGGCCAATCCAATAGTGGCTGAGCTGGTAGGAGGGGCAGTCCAAGAATATTTATATTGGTGGTTTGCATGTCCTCTGATTTCTTTTATGAACAACAGTTTGATCTTTCTTGTATGCTTAGTGTGTGTGATGCTGGGAAGGCATGGCTGGCTTTCCTTAAAGGACTCCCGGAGGGAAGAGAGGAGCAAGCAATGGGGTGGTGAGGTCTGGTTCAGGCCTCTGGGCTTTAAGAATATGTTTTAATTATCTTTAAGTAGTTATATGAAAGAATTACCACTCAACATGTCAGTTTATAAGTACAGTGCGTCTTGATTAATAGTCACCCCCTTCCTTGGTCCCCCCTATCCCTCTCAAACCTACTCATCCCCTCAATTTTTCTATTTCTATTGGATATGCATTGAATATTATGACTGCATTTCCTCCAATACCTCTCTTCATCCATCTAGTCCCTCCCCTTGACCCTCTCCCACTACATTGTCTTCCTTCATCACTACATTGTCTTCCTTCATGTCTTTGCTTTTTAATTCTACTGAATGGCTCTCCAAAAGTTCTAAAGGTTGCATGTATTCACTACGGTTGGGGAATTGTGATAGTAAAAGAAGGTAGCCCTTTTCACTTCCTCTTTGATGGCTTGCTGATGCCATGTGTTCCTCTCCTAGGAGAAGCCCTTCAGAGGCTCTCCCACTCATTTCTGTAGCTCCTGTCAAGATGCAACAGCAGGTTTTCCATTCATCTGCTGCAATTTGCCGAATGTCTACTCTGTGCTAGGTGCTTCAAGGAACAAGAGATTCAAAAATTCAAGTCCTCGGGAGACTGAGAGTTCAGAGGATTAGCTCATAGTGAAATGTCTAAATTACCAGCTAGCAGGGTGCTGGTGGCTTATACCTATCATCCTCACTGAGATCAAGGCTTGAAGCCAGGAATGTCCATAAACTTTTGGTCTCCACTTACCCAGCAAAACAATCCAGAAGTGGACTCATAGCTCAAGTGCCAGAGTGCTGGCCATGAGTGAAAAAAACTAAGGGACAACACACCCAAGCCCTAACACACACACACACACACACACACACACACACACACACACACACACACACACACACACACACACACACACACACACACACTCACACAAAGTATTAGCCGATAATAAGTACATCTGAGAAAAATAAAGAAGGAAAGAAAGTCTCTCTACTCCCACACTTTGTAGTTTGAATTGAGGAGTCAGGGTAGGGTTCACTGAGAAGGTAAATTTTGTATGGAGACTTAAAGGTCACATGGATGGAAAGCCTCAGGGATCTCTCGGGAGGAACACTGAGGCTGGGGTAACTTCAGAGGTCTTAAGGCAGGTGGGTACCTACTCTTCTGCTCTGTCAGCTGGAGCAGGAACAAGGTGGGTCAGGAAAATGGTAGGAAATGATGTTCCCAGACCAGGAAGAGAAGAAGTTGGAGGAGGGCAGAGTGGGAAGGGCAGTGTGGGCTTTTAGGTTATTTAATGGAAATGGGATCTTATTATGAACTTCCTCCCGTTTCTTATCTAATTAACAAAGAATGTTTTTCCTTTTAGGCTCACAGAATCTTCATGGTGGGATGTGTCCTGTAATCTACTCTTTTTTTCTTTTTTTTTTTTGGGGGGGGGTGAGCTTTTAGGTTGTTTTGGGGGTATTATCTCATTACCTCTTCCTGCAGTAAACACACTAGGGCAGGACACCTTCCAATCTAGTGTTTTCACTCCATATGTTGGAAAGATTTTGAAGTAGAAAGGTGGGTGTACACATTTAATTTTACCAGATGCTGATGTCTCTACAGAAAGTAAATTTTTTTTGAAGGGGAGGAGTGGGTATAGAACTGTTTCTCTGATGCCTGGCTGGGCCCCTAAATTGTTAACTAGCTCCCTTGTATTGAGGGATGACACCTGACACCTAGGGGTGAGGTATGTGGCTTTGGGAACTAATGGGGACATCATTTGTTCTTTTTTTTTTTTTAAATGAACTTGTATTTATTTGCTGATTGTGATGTCAGGGTAGCCAAGAAGATGAAAACACAGCTGTTGCCCTGCTGTTTGCGTTACAGCTAATGTTCCATGTGCTCAAAATAAGCATAACACTGAGGAGGTGCACAGAAACAGATTCACACTTTGTCAGATATTGAAGTGGGTTCGTGGAGCATCTTAAGGATAAGGCTTTTCCACAGTGTTCTGACTTGGTGCCCCTGTAAATGCTGGTTGCGTGCTTCAACTCCCTCCTATCCCCTTCATTCTACCCTGGGTCATTCCAGAGTGAGATCTTGTAAACTTTGAGGTTGGCGGTTCATCTGTTTAGTATACCCATGTGATTTGTACTGTTGGGCATTTAGGCTGTTGCCCATCTGTTGCATGTTGCAATTCAAACAATGAATAATCTTACATTTAAGTCTTTTTGCACACGGACAAGGATATACATTGGGTATGTTTCTAGATATAGGAGCGACTCCATCAAAGACATTTGCTGCTTACATACAAGTGAGTATAAAATTTGACCTCCGAGAGGAACCAGAGTCCCCATTCTTGGACAGTATCCTGCTTCCCTTCTCCCTATGCCCTGTTCCAGTAAGGGTTTTGTCATACCGTTTGATGCTTGCCAGCCTGACAGGTGAGGTGTTATATATGGCACTGTCATTTTGTTTTGTTTTTCTTTCTCATGACTCAGAGGAATCATCTTTTCCAGTGTTCCAATGTTCTGTGTTATGTTCATAGCTGTCTAATCATCTCCATGCCTTTTATTTTCCCTCACAGATCATTGATCTCTTGTCTGACTCCTTCCAGCATGGCCCATCCACCTTCTGAGGGTGTTTGACACAGTCAAGTGTCTAGGAGTTTGAGAAAAGGCAGTTCACATCCCAACAAACCACAGATCTGGGCTGCATCCAACACCTGTGTTATTCTTTGGCTCCTCAAACAGCCTAACAGAGAAACAGCTGGGCCCTGGAGTCCATCTTTTTTATTTATTTTTATTTATTTATTTTTTTTGGTCGGTCGTAGGGTTGAACTCTGGGCCTGGGCGCTGTCCCTCAGCTCTTCAGCTCAAGGCGAGCGCTCTACCACTGGAGTCCATTTTCTTGGTCACATCTTTTATAGGGTCTCATTTTTTTTTTAAATCCCTATTACTGGTTTGAGGAAATAGGAGACTTGGATGGTTGCTATTGAAATCCTTTTCTCCATTTACCATGGCCCTGTGTAGTCTCACTGCAGGGTTACTGAGCTGGTCCAGGTGATTAGGGCACATGACCCTACTCAGGAACACTATAAAAGGGTGTTTCCTGCCTCTGTTGAATTGACTGTTCACATGGACAGGGGTGTTCCTGGTGGGACTCTCTCCAAGCATCTACCGGGGGACATGGGTTCTACAGACAGGATTCTTCCCTGTCTAGGCTCCAGCATCCTGTGACAGAGAGGAAAAGAGAGAAGAGAACTGTGAGTGGGAAGATTTTATGGATTGTATTCTCTACCCACACTCTCAGGCCCAGAACTCAGCCTCATGAACCAGCTGTGTGCCTGGCTGTCAATCATGACTCCTAGTATGTGGTGTGCTTCGGTTTTTATTTTTATTTTATTTAAAAGATTAGGTGTTTCAATCCAACATGTCAGTTTATGAGTACAGTGCATGTTGGTCAATTCAATCCTTCATCATTGTCCTCCCCGCCATCTCTTCCAATCCTACCCATCCCCTCCAGTTACCTGGTTACATTTTCACATATGTCCATTGAGCATCATGACTGCATTTACCCACCTTTCCTCTCTCCTCTCAACCCCCACCCCCACAAACACATTCAGTTTCCAGAATCTTAAACTGTTCAAAGGAGTTACATCCTTGGAATCCTCCTTTTGTGCCTCCAATGTGTCTCCTGTGGCACAGTCTCACTCCATCCTCACAGCTCTGCCAGGAGGTTAAGATCAGTGCTCATGACCTTGTTTAGAGCTGTGGAGCAGGCGTGGTATGTATAGCATAAGCAAGTGTGGACATCAGCATGTGCAGAAAAGCCTCAGGAGTGGAACTCTCACTCCATGGTCACCACTTCTTGGGCTTCTTGGCCAGGCCTGGCTGTGTGCATGGTGTGTATAGGAGAACAGGGCTGGGTGGCCATTGGGAATTGAGGGCTGGCTGGAGTGCATCCTCTATCCTTGTGGGTGGCAAGAGCATGAGGCGTCTCGTGTCTTTGGAAATAGCAGTCGGCACCTCGCCCCTGGCAGGAAGGCGTGGCCAGTGTGTCTGTGTGGGATAACTTGTATCTCCAGGAGAGATGACCACTCGCCTTGGCTTTGATCATAGTTCCTTTTTGGATCATCTGTGTGGGGCATCAGCATTGAAATTGAGGTTTTTCCTTCACACTCTGAGCTCCCTTTATTTCATTATTTCTGAGGCATCTGATGCTGCTGTGAGCTCAGCTGTGATGTCTCATCCATTCTATTTCGGTCCCTAAGAGAGCAAATGTGGGATGCTCTCCCCTCCCCTCTGGGGAAGGACCATGCTTCCAGGAGCCCGCTGGATGGGGTGAGCCCAGGTAGCTCCGGGAACCTTTGAATGCCTTTCCCTCCAGGAGAACCTTTGGGTTCCCCTACAGTGAGTGACCAGTGGGACCTGTAGAGATAGAGTTGTAGGCAGTGGCACAGGTCCTGGTGGCAGCAGAGACAGTGACAAGAAGCAGAAAGAAGACAAAGCATTGCCCGACCCATGCTCAGGGCCCAGAACTGCCACTCTTATTTGATTTATTTATTTATTTTAGCACTGCCACTCTTAATTGAATGGCCATTGAACTTTATTTTCTCATCTGTGCAGTAGAAATGACATCTTTCCTGTTGCTCTCATTGGGTTCTTCTGAGGATCCCATAAGATAATGTGTATAAAAATGCCTTGCAAATGGAAAACCACTCTGTGGTTGAGGATATTATTATATGCATAGGAACAATTGCATTTGCATCCCAGTGATTCATTTGGGGAAGGAGCCCGCAGAGCTAGTCACTGTTACCATCATGACCCTGAGTTGTTCTCTGAAGCTGCAATTACCATGCATAGTTTCATTTGATGCTTTTCTGATCATGTGGTGTGAGCAGGGAGATTTGTTTGAGGTCCCTAGAACTCAGGACTTCAGGCTGGTAGGCTGTGGGCTGTTCTGCTTTTGGCTGCTAGTGCCATGTCCTTTCTGAAGGGCTGGCATTCAGGAGCTTTGGGTGGGCCATGCATCCTTAGTCATTAGGTGGAGTCTCAGCCTGACTAATGTCTGCTTGTTCATACTGACTATACTGAGCGCCACTGTTAGAGGTTCTGAGCAGCTTTGGACCATGCTCAGAGGAACAGATCAGATGTGGAGAAGGTTGAACACAGAGTCTGAGAGAGTTGGAAATAGAACTTAAAGGGGTTTGCCATTAAGAGAAGGTGAGATGGAGGTGCCCCTGCTCCTGAGCCTGGCCTTGTTGGGCCCCCTCCTTCATGTCCTTTTCTGGAGGCTCTCACCACAATTTGGGGGCACAGCTTCAGTTCTGTCAGGTCCCTCCAAGAGAAGATGGAGAACACCCAACATGGCTATAAGCATTTAAATGCTTGTCAGGCTAGCGTCTGTTGGAAGTACTGGCACCAAGAGGAATCCAGGATTGACTTTGACCTCACTTGGCCAACATCTTTCCTGTCTCCATAGTTTGTCACACTTGTCTTCCAGATAGAGGCACCTTTCTTAAATCAATCTCTCTGCCTATTCATCTGTCTGTCTGTCTGCTTGCCTGTCCGTTGTTTGGTCTATTTGTTGTGCCAGTCCTGGGGCTTGAACTCAGGGCCTGGGCCCTGGTTCAAGTTCTCTACCACTTGAGCCACAGCTCCACTTCTGGCTGGACTTTCCTGCCTGCCTGGCTTCAAACCATGATCCTCAGATTCTCAGCCTCTTGAATGGTTCTGATTTCAGATGTAAGTCATCTGTGCCTGGCAGAAGCACCCCCTTTAAAAAGCAGCCATTTATACCATCTCTTTCACATTTGCGCCTTCTTTCTGGAGTGGATTCATTATTTAAAATATTATCCAGGAAAGTCATGAATTAGAGCAGAAGTTTCCTGTACAATCTATGGCCAGCTTCCTGCAATGTCCACATCTTACTCAAACAATAGAAACCAAGAATTTCACGCTAATATTCTACTATTCACCAAAGCGCAGAGTGTCTTTGAAGATCCTGCTTCCTCTCCAGTGCCAATCCAGGATCCTACATTGCTTCCACCCACCACGTCTCTTCCTCTGTGTCCCTCACTTTTCCTTATTTGTCTTGACTTTGACACTTGCCAAGAGTATTCTGTAGTGGTTTTCATAGATTGGCCCTGTATTTGGGCTTACCTGATGTTTCCTCACAGTCAGTATATAGGGATGTTATTAGTGTTTATTGCATCTCTCCTTCAATGGGATGCCAGCTTCCTCACAGCAAGGACCCTTGTCTACAGTTTGCTCTTGCTCAAGAACATCTGTGTGTACCTGGCACCTGCAGTCAGTCAATATTTGCTGAGTGAATGGAGGAGGATGTGAACCTGGTGTTAATGATTATGAGGAGAGTGTCTGCACAAAGAGTGAGAAATGCAGAATGGCTTGTCACTGACAGAGCCTCTTTCCAGTCAGGTCTTATGATCTCCTGGTGGACCCAACCCTTATACACATTGCTAGGTACTGTCAGAGTATTTAATTTAATTGGTTTAGACTGGGCCCTGAGAACCTGCATTCCTACTGACTTCATGGAGGCATTGGTGCGGCTGGTCCTGTGACCCTTATATCTGTAGAAACATTGTTTTCACTGTTCAGAGGGGAAGCAGAGGATGTCCAGAGGGCTTCACGGAGAGAGAGGAGGGGATTGAGTCTGAGTGGAGTGGAAGAAGGCCTTAGATGTGTGTGAAGCATCTTGCTGCTGTCACATCCACTCTGTGAAGCCTTTTCCTGTTGGTGTCTGTCCTCATTGTGGCCTTATCCTTATACAGTGAATGATCTTGGCCAGCAGAGTCTGAGCCCCCAGAAGAGGAGGCTGACTCAAGCCTTTGACTGCAGTTGACCTTGGCAGGAGTAGATGGAGTCACCCTGACACCTGGATGTGTCCTGTATTGCACAGGCTGCCTTAATGTGTTTATTTGCTTGAGCCCCACTGCCTGGCTGCTGGCACCATTGAAGGTGTTGCTGTTGGGCTCTGTGGGTCTATTTCTGTTCTCTCGTCTGGCACCAGCAGGGGCAGATGAGGTGTGTGGCCACCCTTGTTTTCCCATTTCTTCTTGAAGCCAGCTCTTGGTCAAGTAGAGAAGTTGGGTCTCATCTGAGTGTCGGGAATGGGAAGCAGATAGGTCCTATTCAGATCACAGCAGCTCTGTGGAGGAGGAAATAAGCCTCCCAGAAGCTAAATCATTAAATGATATTTGGACTTAATAGTTAGCTATGGTAGGGGTGTGTGTGTGTGTGTGTGTGTGTGTGTGTGTGTGTGTGCGCGCGTGCGTGTGTGTGTGTGTGTGCGCACGTGCATGTGTGTGTGTTTTTAAACTTGCAGAATCATATAAGAATTTCTATTCCTTTCAAAAACGCTGAGTACTGATGACCCACACCTGTAATCCTAGCTACTGAAGACACAGAGATCTTGAGGTTCACAGTTCAAAGCCAGCTTGTACAGACAAATTCAAGAGACTCTTAGCTCCAAAAAGCCAGAAATGAAGATGTGGCTCAAGAGGTACAGTACCAGCCCTTGAGCAAAAAAATCTAAGCAAGAGCTTGAGGCGTTTAGAGATGATGTGATGCACCTCTGGAAACACCACAATGTGAAACTGGAAGATTCTGGGCAGAAAGACAGAAAATCTCATCCAAATCACAAAAGGTTGGAGAAGATGGACCATCAGCATGCCTTTGATTCAGTCTTTTTCACTGGGCCCTGGGAAAGCTAAGCAACTTGCTTGGCTCCAGCACCTGCTCCTCAGACTGCACTACTGTGTTACTTGGGAGGTACCAAAGACATTTTGTGTATGATCCACTTCTCTTTTGTATGTCTGCTTTACCCACTAAATCAGGGTAAAAATCAGCAGATTATAGCTGGTCAGTCAAAAGTGGGCCACTATCTGTTTTTACAAATAAAGTTTTATTGGAACACAGCTGCGCCCACTTGTTTATGTATCAGCCTGGACTGCTTTTGTGCTTCTATGGCCAAAGTGAGTCATTGCTACAGAGAGTGACTTCTTTGCACAGCCCAAGCTATTGACTCTCTGGTGTTTTCAGAATAATTTTCCAGCCTCTGCATTAGAGGACAAGCTCCTTAGAAGCAGAAATGTGTTTCTTTGTGTCTTTCTCTGCCATGCTCCTAGTAGCTGCTCAGTAAATATGTTGATTACTTTTGAAGCACAGTGGTTGGATTTGTCAAAGATGTGCACAGCCACTTGGCTGTCCTCAGCATTTCCTCCATTTTCCTCCAACTGTTAAGGCTACTCTATGGCCCAGTTTTCTCTTTATAGAAAGAACATAATATTGTCTGTCTTGCTGAGTTCATTGATCTGCGGTGAGGGTAGAGGAGGATATTAAAATTATTTACTAGAATCCCAGGTCTTGCTTTCAGGGTTCTGATCCAGAGCATCGGGCCGTTCTGTCTGAAGCTGCCTTTTCCTTCTATCTCTACCCCTCTTCAGCTGCCTTTTGACCCCAGGCTGAAGTATAAACTCTGGTCATCCATGGAACTTCTTACTTTGATTTGGACCTAGTGGTCTGTCTTGACCTCCCCTCCAATGAAGATTTCTACTTCATTCAGAATGTTTTCTATGTGTAGGGGTTCCTTTTGCATAGAGATTCCCTTTGTGTGGACCCTACCTCTCATTAAGTCTTTCTTCCCCTGCTTCTGTTTCCCCTGTTTCTGTACTTCCTTTTGTCCCTTGTAGATCCTTCTATATCTGAACTTGGGAAGTTTGTTTTTGGTTGATAGTGGGGCTTGAACTTGGGGCCTGGGTTCTGCCCCTGAGCTTTTTTACTCAAGGCTAGTTCTTTACCACTTTGAGCCATAACTCTATTTCTGGTTTTTAGGTGGTTAATCGGAGGTAAGTCTCTCATGTTCTTTCCTGCTCAGGTTGGCTTTGAAGTGAGATCCTCAGATCTCAGCCTCTAAGATATAGGCATATGCCACTATCACCCAGCTTGTGGACTTCTTTGACCATGGCTAGCCTGAATCACTGACTCATTTACCATGCAGTATAATATTTTATGTTGTTACTCTTTTTCTTTTTTTGTTGTTGTTGATTGTGGGGCTTGAACTCTGGGCCTGGACACTGTCTTTCAGCTCTTCAGCTCAAGGTAAGTGTTCTACCATTTGAGCCATAGCGCCACTTCTGTTTTTTTGAGTGGTTTATTGGAGATAAGAGTCTCATGGAGCTGGGCGCCGGTGGCTCATGCCTGTAATCCTAGCTACTCAGGAGGCTGAGATCTGAGGATCAGGGTTCAAAGCCACCCCGGGCAAAAAAGTCCCTGAGACTGTTATCTCCAATAAACCACTAGAAAACTGGAAATGGTGTTGTGGCTCAAACAGTAGAGAGCTTGCCTTGAGCCGAGGAGCTGAGGGATGGCTCCCAGGCCCAGAGTTCAAGCCCCATGACTGGCCAAAAAAAAAAAAAAAAGAGTCTCATGGACTTTCATGCCTGGGTTGGCTTTGAACCATGATCCTCAGATCTCAGCCTCCTGAGTAGCTAGGATTACAGGCGTGAGCCACCACCACCTGGCTATGTTACTCTTATTCTTATTTTGGTTCAAGTCCTGGGGTTTGAATTCAGGGCCTGGGTGCTGTCCCTGAGATTGTTTTCCCCTTAAGACTAGCACTCTACCACTTGAGCCACAGTTCCACTCCCAACTTTTTGGAAGTTCATTGGAGATAAGAGTATTATGAACTTTCCTGCCCAAGCTGGCTTTGAACCGTGAACCTCAGATCCCAGCCTACTGAGAATAGCTAGGATTACAGATGTGGGCCACCAGTTCCTGGCTGTTGTTAATTTTTTATTCTTGCTGCTGTTTTTTTTTTTTTTAACCCACAGGTAACTTAACTCTAGACCCATGAGAACAGAATCTCCATGGGTAGAATCTAGACCTCTTTATTTGTCATCAAGCTCCTAAAGTGTTTTGATACTGATCGAAGCTTGAAGAACACCAACTTACAGTGCTTGCAGTATTATTTACCTTTCCATGGGCTCTTGAGTTTCCCAAACCAAAACACAACAACAAACCACCCCACTCCCTCAACTCCAAAGACAAACCACATACATGGTGTAGGCCTTATTATTACTTTTTTGCAGATTAGCACATCTATATGTAGGTAAAGGGAGTGAGAAGACTAGAATTAGAATTAGGAACCCAATGAATGCTTGCCTGTTGATCTCTACAAAATTAGAAAGTGCCTGGGGGAAAACAGGCACTGGTACTTTCCACAGCCTCTGCTGAAGGAGCCCTCAGGGTTATATGCCTAGGAGCCCAGACATAGAAAGTCTACCTGCTGAGAAAGTCCATTTCTTCTCATTGAGTAGAATCTTGGCCCTTTCTCACTCTGTTCTCTCTCTTCTGATCTCTGGAAGTCTGCGAGACAAAACTTCTTTCTTCTTCCCGCTTGGCTTGTCTTAGCATTGCACAACTGTAGAAGTACATATTGCTGGGGAAAGTTTGTTTGGACACTTCAGAATGTAGAAGAGGGTTTTTAGCTTGTATAATGAATTTTGCTTTCCCATTTCAAATGTTTGGAGAGTAATGGTTCATGTCTGTCTCTTGAGGCATACTGCTTGTTTATACAAACCTGTCTTTTGTGACCTCTGAAGACACTTCTTGCTCTCTTCAGGGCGTGATGACGCAACCTCATTGTCCAATGTCTGAGCAAGATATGGGTGCTCAGACCTCACATGACAGGGTGCTATAGTCCAGAAAAAAAAAGCAGTTCAAACAGTTCTTTGTTTGGAACCATTGTGCAAGATTAAAACATGGGATACCATCCATCTATGGAGTAGGGAGAAGAAAGACCGTGACCAATAATAAAAACAGATGAAATAAAAACAGAAGAACTAGGAGTTAGTACTGAGGGCTAATTTACAGAACTTTCTCCATCCTTGGACATTTACAGCCAGCTCAGCAGAGGTATGAGCCGGCATTTTGACCAATGACTTCTACGATTGCATGCACACAGAATTTCTTCTACCTGCCATTGTCACCACATTCTGTGTGAGGGAAAGGTATTGACTCTAGAACTGTTTACCTTTGTTCCCCATACTTCTACCCCATTAATATTAGACTTAAATATTCCCATTTATTATGCTGAGATTTTTGGCTTAATTTTAAAAAATGGAGTAGATTATTAGCTTTTTAATAAGCAATAACATTTAGCAACTCAGGGAGGGCTTATCTTTTAGTATATCATTGTATCTTCCTTTTGTTCATGGACATGAGTGTGGTCTGCAGAGGATCCAAGATGTGTTTTTCTCTTTCTTTCTATCTTTCTTTCTTTCTCTCTCTCTCCTTCCTTCCTTCCTTCTTTTCTTTCTTTCTTTCTTCCTTTCTTTCTTTCTTTCTTTCTTTCTTTCTTTCTTTCTTTCTTTCTTTCTTTCTTTCTTTCTTTCTTTCTTTCTTTCTTTCTTTCTTTCTTTCTTTCTTTCTTTCTTTCTTTCTTTCTTTCTTTCTGTAACACAAGAGGAAGTCATCCAGCATTCCACAATCTGCTTAGACTACAACTCCATCAGTCCCCAAACCAAGAACCCGATGGGGACAGCTCAGTGGAGAGACTGTGTGATGCAGTGTCCTAACTGAAGACAAAATCTGGCTCACAGTGTCATCAGCTTGTTTATGGTCACGTGAACTGACATAAGGAAGGACAACATCATTGCATTCAATGAATACTCTGAGAAGCAGAGGGAAGAATGCACAAGGGGTGTTACCTAGTTTTCTAGCAAGCACTGTTCTGTTTCCCTTTGTTAGATAGGCTTTCCATGCACACAGTAGAGCCTAAAAATGTTCATTCACTTGTCTTGCACAAGCTCAGCGTTTTTTCTAGTTTGCTCTATTCCCATCACCTCTTCCATCACTGTTTATTTAATGGTGATGAGCTCATATGTCACATCCTCCAAGGTGGTTGATATACTTTGTGAGTCCTCATACGAAGAGTTTTTTTTTTTATCCTGTCTCAGAACAAAGGTACTACAGCCTTATGCGTGTGTTACATGTCCTCATCATCTGTGAAAACCATTGAGCTGCATGCCTGCTTTTGTTCTTCAGGACCATGCCATTATTACAGAATGATTATCCATTAGCAATTATATTTCTTTTGTAGGGAAAACTCCAAAACTGCTCCCCTGAAACTTCCTTCCCATAGTGTATAAGCCAGAATGGCTTTCCAGAACCTCCTTTCTATCAGAAACAGGAGTCATTCTGACCACTCTCCCAATGAAACACAGTGTCCAAGTCAACAACATGTTTTTCCATACATGGTGTCTGTCCTTTTGAAGGAACAGAGGGTCCCCATTTTCATCTAGCATTTGTTCTGAAATCTGTATATAAAGGCTTTCCATTTCTAAATCTGATGGGAGGGAGACCATTTCGTTTCAGTACCATACTTGTTCTTGTATGACAGAATAACAAATGAAGATACTTGTTGTTTTCTACCTGGCCTGTATGTCTGGATGCGGTCTCTAGCAGCTTCTGCGGCTCTTCAGCTTGTGGCCTCCTCTGTGACACCGTGCACTACCATTTCCTGCCCTCAGTTGTGGGGATTTCTGTCTGCTTACCTCCTCTAGATCAGAGTAAGAGCAGGGATATGTGTTCCCCTTCCTGTTCCCTTGTCATCCAGCAAACTGCTCATTCTGCGGTCAGAAATCCTAAGAGCAGGTTGTTTATAAGGACTAATTTTGGAGCTTTTCAAGGCAGGACAATTCCCTGGTGAGATGGGAGGATTAGCTTGGAGTCAGGGAAGATGCTCCAAGATGGACACTAGCATGAATGGAGCAGTTTGGGGGCAAGTTTTCTGGTATGCCCTTGGGGAGGTTCAGCAGCCACCTGCAGGAAGATGGGGTGGGACCTGAAGCATTGTAGAGTGTAGTGTCTCTGTGACACTCTCAGAATTTGAAGGGCTGACCAGATCTCTGATCTCTGATCACATAGCTGGGTCTTCTTCCTATTCATCCAGTGTTTCAGACAGAATTGGTAACTGAATGGCTCTGGGCGGGGTTCCAGGGAGCGTGAACTCAGTTAGGAACCTTTATGGGCCATCTTCACTGCACAGCAGGTTTGTTCTTAGGCTAATGCTCTTATCTGTGGATTAGATTGTTGGTGTTCATTGTTGAGTGGGGAGGACTGAGAAGTGGCCCGAGGCAGCTGGTGTGGACTGACAGGGTTTCTCTGACTTGGAGATGCTGACATCCAGAGTTCCCAAATACAGCTTTTTGAGTTCTTGTAACTCAGGTGAGTAATTAAAGAAATCTCTAAATCAGATCCTTGGTAAAGTATGACAAAGTATGGCATAAGACTTATATACAGGGGTTGCCTGAAATGCCAGCCCGTAACTTCTGCTCCTTGAAATCTGCCACTTATGAATGAAACTTTATAGATCATAAGTGGACATTTCTTAGTATTTCCTTCCTGAGTGATGAGCAGGAGTTGAGGTTGGAGATTAGGGTCTTTAGGAAGTGGAGTTCTCTGTGCTGGTTCCATTTGTTGATCTAGCACTGAGGCTGGACCTGGATAGTGGGTGTCTTTGGGAAAGCAGGACCGGCTACAAAACTCAGCCACTATCTTCTCTTTATCTGCTGTGCCACAGGCTAGGAAAACTACCCTGAAGCCTAGGAACAACTTGGATTGATTGAGTTGAAAGTCAAGTCTTTTGTCAGTGTGAAGTGAGCCAGTTTCCCTCCAGGGTGGGTTTGTGTAGTGGAGCTGGTCAATAGTGCTTAGCTAGTGATCTTAAATATTAGGGACTGGGAAGGTGGCTCAGTGGTATAGCGCTTGCCTTGCATGCATGAGGCCCTGGGTTCGATCCCTCAGCACCACATAAGCAAAAAGAAAAAGGCTGAAAGTGGCGCTGTGGCTCAAGTGGTAGAGCACTAACCTTGAGCTGAAGAGCTGAGGGACAGTGCCCAGGCCCAGAGTTCAGGCCCCACAACTGGACCCCCCCCCAAAAAAAAATTAGAGGCACTTGGACTCCAAAGGTTACTTTTTCTAATGTATTATACTAATCTTTTCTTGGGATGAGATTCTGGCATTATATTCAGGACTCAAAGCCACCATCTGCCTTTGACCAGTGTCCTTGTGTGAGAAACTATCCCCACACAGGCTCTCTGTCTAGTAGGTGTATGCCAGGACCAGGATTCCAGTGGCCATTTGTGCCCCCATCCATCTTTCTGTACAACTGGGCCAGTGATACATTGACCTCATTTCTGATGAATGACAACTGCTCATTGTGGGATCCGCTGTGGTCAGGCCAGGGTGGGGCTGACCATGGAGAGGCCCAAGTCTTCAAGTCCTAGGAACAGAAGCAAAGGTCAGGGCCAGGGAGGAGTTGTCAGATCCATGAGGGCTTGGCTGTGGGTAGACAGAGATCCCAACAGCAGTTCTGTTTGTGAGCTTGACATAGAGATGCAATTGGCTATGACAACCCTGGGTCCATGGGTGATATTTGTAGCCCAAAGAAAGCTGGGACCCCAGAGTGCTGTTGCCTGAAGCAGGAGGAGAGGGAGGTGCTAGAGCGATCTCACCTTACCATGGTCAGTTTTTTCCTGCATAACAGGGTGTGGGTACAACAGGAAAGTAGAGGAAGCAGAGATTCCCTGGCTGGCTGCTTTCTCTGAGCTTGTGGCTGTGCCCTTAGCTAAGAAGCCCCTCATGTATCACAGTAGGCCGAAGGTCTGATGTGGAAGTGAATAAAGCCTTAGAAGAACGTCTTCTGTGAGGTGCCTTTGTGAACATCCTTGTGGGGGCCGGTATTTCCTTCTACTTGGCTGGGCACGTCTCATGCATTCCAGAGGAGGACAGCGTAGGACATGGCAGGGTAGGCTGCTTCCTGGAGAATGAGCATTCTCAAGTCCCTAAACAGAACTTCAAGATGATAATACTAATTGTAGCAATTATTCAACTCTGATTCCACGTATTAACTTGTTTCTGCTTTATAATAATGCTACCAGACAGGCATTGTTATTTCTGTTTTACAGAGGCAGAAACCGAGGTCTATGGAGGTTAAGTGACTTATCCAGGCTAACCAGTGAATGAGTATCAGGGCCAGGATTCAAACTTAGGCTGACTCGCTCCAGAGTCAGTGGCTCAACATCTGTTAATGATATTGATGACCTTGGAGGTAGATTCCACTTTTGCCACCTGATTCTGAGTCTAGGTGGAGATGCGTTTTATTTGACCTCACTGCTAACATTTCGAGTTCCCCTAACCATTTGGGAAAGAGATGTGGAACTTGAGAGTTATGTATCCTGAGGGTGTATCTCTTGGTGTGCTGAAATTTCTAAAAGCATTTTTACTTGATGGTGGGCTTTCTTGTCTGGAGGTCAGAGTCAGATGAGAGCTTGCAGAATCAGTCCCTGATCCAGTTTGCTTCGTCCTCTCTTGGAACTCAGTGGCTTTGATGCTTTGATGCCTCCTGTCACCTGTCACCTGTCAAGGAGTGGTGTGTCTGCAGTATGAGTGGAGGGTGGGGCTGGTTCAAGCTGGGTGAGGCTGGCTGTTCCTAAGAGACCACATCACATGTAACCATTCTGGTCACTATCCCACAACAGCTTTGGGGTAAGTGGACATGAGCACACGAGGAAGGACAGGTAGACTGGAAGGTGATACATACAGTAAGCATTGATTGTTTCCTGCCCATCAAGGATTTGCCGCTGTACTGGGTCCAGTGTGGCCATAGAAAGCACCCAGGGGCCTTGATCTCTATTCATCTCATACAGATCACTGAGAATGCATGTACAGGTAGCCAGAGGAAGCCCAAATTCACAGTAGCAGGAGTGCAAGGCAGGGGAATGGTCACAGGAATGACCTAAAAATCCAACTCTCAGTTCAAGTCCACAGACCAGCTGTGAGACCTTGGGGGACTTCCTTAGCTTCTCTTTATTTTTTCCTCATCTGGAAAACAAAAGTCTTCATATCTATCTAATAAGGCCATTGTGAGGATACGAAGCATGTATTTTTAATAGAGGTAAAATTTATGTGTATTTGTGTATATACAATTTAGGCTCGCCTGGTATAAGAAGTGTAATGGAACTCTTGGCTGTTGTTTACGATCATGTGAAATGAGATGAAGGTGGCTTCAGCGAGTGGCAACATACCCAAGAACGCATTCTCTTTCATGGAAGTCTGCATCTTAGAGAAAGGTAGAATCTGGTCCCCTCAAACCAGGACAGCATGGCAGTTAGGAATATAAATTCTTCTTGCTGGGGCACAGTTACTTCTTGTTTGGTGTGCTGCTTTACGTGTGTGAATCTCTGTTCTCCCTTGGTAAAACAGGACATCGTAATGTGTGAAATACAGAGCATTTTGTGGAGCCCTGGTGAAGACTTAGGAACCTTCCCTCTGCAGAGTCCTTACAGCGATGTCCAACGCAGAGTGAACATCAAGAAATGTTGATCTTCTTCTCGTTGTGTGGCATTGGCAGGTCACCAGCCACCTTCAGGCTTGATGTAGTTCTCTAACCTAGAGAATGGGCCCAATTCCTCATCAGATGTAGGACGAGCAATCTTGATACCCAAAGATGGGAGGCTGTGCCTTCTTCCTTCTTAGTCCTCTTGTTTCAGCTGTTTGTGTCACTCCCCTTGCAGCCCATAGCACCCACCCTCTCTTACAGTGTTGATTGCTTTCTGTGTCTCTGCCATTGTGCCCAGCTGTGCTCTGAGCACCAGGACCTTACACAACACATGGGGGCCACTCAAGAAGCTCAGTTCAGTAGAGAGCTCTGTCTGTAATGACAAGATGAAGAATGAAAGGAACAGGTGTGTGTGTGTGTGTATGTGTGTGTGTGTGTGTGTGTGTGTGTGTGTGTACACATGTGTACATATGCACATGAGATTATTTCCTTTGTATGGAAGAAGAGAAGCCAGGAGATGCAGATGAGGACAACATATCTGGGAACTCTCCCATGAGAGGTATACACCCACAGTCTTCAGTGGCTCAGAACAAGCACACCAGAGCAGCAGCTTCAAGGAGGCAAATTGCTGTTGGGGTGGTCAAGTTGCCTGGTCTTATGCCAGCTTGCAGAAGGAGGTCTGTGGAATCCTACATGGAGGTCCAGAGCTCTGCTACTCCAAGTAGTTGGAGAACCAGCAGCATGAATCTCACCACTGATCTATGAAGGCCAAACCTGAATGCTTACCAGATGCACACAGACAAATGAGAACTGCTCTCCACCATTCTTCCTCAAGCCAGGATGCATTCTGTATGGTCCACAGTTGAGGAGACAAGCCAGTCCCTGTCCTCAAGCATGGTTCTCCAGTTTTGAGTCTCTTCTTGGACCTAGACCAGCAGCAGCAGCAGCAGCATTACCTGGGAGCTTATTAGAAATGGAAACTCTCCAGTTCTAATTGGAGCCAGGAATCAGAGCCTATGGGAGTAGACATCGGTAAGATACTCAGGAGCAAGATCCTCCCACGCTGTGTGCCCACTCTGTGTGTAGAATCACAAGAGGAGATGAAAACACATGTCTGGATGGAATGGAAGAGCACTTGGGTGTGATCCAAACTGGGGACCCGCAGAGCCCCATTATTGTGCAGTCAGGATGGAGAACTGGTGCTTTTTACTATGCACTTATCTTGGTTTACCTGGCTGTTAATTGCGTAGACTTAACTGCTGTTTGTCTGCCAGTGACCATTGCACATTATCATCAAGCTCTCTGGGAGCCCAGGAAAGTATGCAGGGAAATGGATTTCCATCTGTCTCTGAAAAGGAAGCTATGATTGCCACCCTGGGGTAGACTAGGCTAGATTCGCAGCATGGCCTCAGGGGCTGCCTCTTGGGTCCAAGTACTAAGTACTGTAAAGATGATACTCTGATTGATGCAATAGCCCTGCGCTGGAAATGGAAACCTCTATGTGCTCCCCACCCTCAGCTCAGTTCTGGGGCTTGTCCTGAGTGGGGTCTTGGGCTCTGCACCATCCCAGACCCTTGGATTAGAATGGTGGAATTCTCCCTGTTACTCTGGTGGTGGCAAGGATGAGGTTTAGAGAAATATTTACCCAAAGTAATCCCTTTGCTATGCTACTGCCTGTTGCCCAGGAAGCTGGGCAACAAACATTGAGTTCTCTTCATCATTTATTGAGGGGATGAGCTGAGCTTTGCCAAGGGCTAGGATGAGGCCCCTAGGGTAAAGGAATGGGGGTGTGGTCTCCAGCTTCAGTTCCGGTCATGGTCAGAGGTAGCTATGTGCTCCTGTGACCAAGAGACAAGCTGCAGGTACCTCAGATGCTACATTCCAAAGTTACTTGGCACGCCAGGTATGCAGACTCATAACCTTATCTTAGAATCTAATTTGTAAGCGCCATGCAGCTGTCTGGATTGACAACCCCCTTCACTTAGCTCAGAATCCTTTGGGGCCATTTGCTGTCCTGTGCTGTGGTTTCCTGCCACGCTCTTCCTCCTCCCATGAGTACTCTGTACACGGTAGCTTCTAGTCCTGGACAGCCTTTCTCTGGCCAGCATCTAATCCAGAGCATCTCTTTCCTTCCTGATCTCTGTTCATTTCTGTCCCTTCTAAGAACCAGAATTTGTGTGTGTGTGTATGTGTGTGTGTGTGCGCACGCGTGTGCTTGTGTGCATCAGAATATAGTTTCTGAGATTAAATCCCATGGACTTTGGGTCTGTTGGACTTGAGTGCCTTTTTTTTTGGATGCCAGTCCTAAGGCTTGAATTCAGGGCCTGGGCACAATCTCTAAGCATCTTTGACCTATTTTGAATGATGATGCATTTGTGTTCATAGCACCTTGTTTCCAGTTCTGAAATCTAAACTCTGAATTGTTTTTAAAAAATTTTTGGAATAAGTAATCTGCCTGCCCTGAATGGATGCGAGGGAAGTTGTAGTTTTCATTCATGAAACTTAGTCTGACATATGTCCCCTCTGGGTTTGATTGTGTTTGATGGATCTAACCTAAGACTCATAAATTTACCTACTTCACTTCCAAAGCTCCCAGGCAGCTGGGATTCTAAAACACAACTGGTATGAAAGATTTTGGATGAGGGTTTGTGGACCTGTAGATATACTTGGAATGTGATGATATGATTGATCAGTCAATGCCTGTGTATTTTGGGGAGGAGATAGAGAGCAAGAATATTAGAGAGTCAGTTTTCAGATAATTGACTGGTAGTAGCTATCAAATGAATTTCCAAGGGTTTTTATTGGCAGGAAGTGAGTGATGGCTATGATGAACTTTGGAAACTCTGATCTATACCTGTCTGTATAAAGTGTTAGGTATGGGCTTGTTTCTTAAAAAAATAATCCCCAATTAGAGTCTCTATCCAAGAACTCACTGCCAACTTTTACAGAGGCCCACATTATGTGTCTCTGGGGTGAAAAAGTGCTGCTTGTCTGCTCTGCCCCAGCAGAATAGCCCAGAGAGGTACGAAGGCAGAAGGAAGTGTTTCTTCAGGCTTTGTAGATTCTGTCCTCATATCTCTTGCTATGTTTTTAAATGCTTTTGTTCTTCTTCACAATATTCCAGGTTCCCTTCAGTGGGATCTGCTGACTAAATACAGGCAGGCACTTTTTTTTTTTAACCCATGGTTAGCCTATAGGTCAGTAAAATATTCCATCTGCTCTAGGAAGGCTTCAAAAATTTCAAAGCTTCTCCCTTAGAGGACCTGGAGAAGTCTCAGTTCCTGAGACTAGTCAAAGGTGTATCACTCTTCTAATTTGGCACATCCAAATCTAGACCCCAAGAGATATATGAAATGTCTAAAAGAATCGGATTTAAGGGGGTGTCATGCTTTAAGCCAGGACGGAAAAGTATAGCCTTTACAAAACACACCAAGGACCCTGGCCAGGTAAGGACTGGAAATGAATTTTCCACATCTGCTGTGTCTTCTCTAGAATATAGGGAACACCTGGTCTAGCAGACATGTGCAGAAGTGTTAAAGGAGGCAGAAGACATGTGAAATTTTTTGTTTTGGCTTTGGCTTTGGCTGGAGATGTAGAGAAGTGCCTCTTGTAAGAATGTGTCTTCATAGATATGCCTTGAATGTTTATTATCTAGATGACCCAGGCAACTCCAAGCTGTAAAAACTAAACCTGATGTCATATTGACTTGGTAGCATCCCAGAGTATTTGTCAGAATCAAATGCTGGAGGGGCACAGGTTGAGCCTTGAAGACTAAACTCAGCCTTTCAGATATGATATTCATCCTTAGCATAAAACCCAATGAGGAAACCAGTCACCATGAGCGAAGTCAGAGGAAGCAACAAGTAGAGCAATCAGATTCTACTAGTTTCAGATATGAGACCAATTATGGGTAGATAATGTGCGTAAATATTAGATAAAGGTGAAGAAGACACCTTTACTAATTGTTTAAAAATTCATATAAAAACAAGTAGAACTTCCAGAAATGAAAAATAAAATAACCAAACAAGAAAAGTACTCTTCAGTAATTGGCATATACTTTTACAGGTTTAATTTTATCAGAAATACCCGGACATCAATTCTGAATAAGGATATGTCAAGACAATATTTATTTATTTATTATTTATGTTGGTTTTGGGGCTTGAACTCTGGGCCTGGGTGCTGTCTCTCAGCTCTTCAGCTCAAGACTAGAACTCTACCACTTGAGCTACAGCACCACTTTGGTTTTCTGGTGGTTTACTAGAGATAAGAGTCTCATGGACTTTCCTGCCCTGGTTGGCTTTGAACCACGATCCTCAGATCTCAGCCTCCTGGGCGTCTAGGATTACAGGCATGAGCCATTGATACCTGGCTTCAAAACAAAATTTTTAAAAAAATGATGTGCACATTTTTTACAGGATTAATTGTATTACAAGGCATTGGAAAGAAAACAGAAATTGGTCCCAAGCAGGCCTAGTCCATACCTGAATGATTCATTCCCATGCCGTGTAGCGTTCAGTTCGATAGGGACCTCTAGGATTCTCAATTTCTTCTTGTGTAATCCAACTCCTGAGGGTTCACCCAGGAAAAGGTCTTGACTTTTTCTTTTCCTTTACTTCCCTTGATTTTTAAGACGCCTTGGTCTCTTATCACCACTTCCCTTGGGAATGGTCCTACTATTTAATTTCTTGTTTAGTGAAATTAGCCTTCAGATGAATAAAAGGAATATGTTCATGATTGCCAATAGTTCTCTAGGGACTAGTATTTGTTGAGGAGTTACTCATATTTATCTGGAAGCCAGTGAAGGAGGCTGGCCACTGGAAGGCAGGCTAGTTGCAAAGGTTCTGCCCTGGGCAGACTACTCCATCCATGCTTTCCATCTCAGAGTAATGGTGAATGGCAGGATTCTGATTTTTTTTTTTTTTTCGGTTGTGGGGCTTGAACTCTGGGCTTGGGTGCTATCCCTCAGCTCTTCAGCTCAAGGCAAGCACGCTACCTCTGGAGCCACTGCGCCATTTCTGGTTTTCTAGTGGTTTATTGGAGATAAGAGTCTCACGGACTTTACTGCCCGGGCTGGCTTTGAACTGTGATCCTTAGATCTCAGACTCCTCAGTAGCTATGATTACAGGCGTGAGCCATCGGCACCTGGCAGGATTCTGACTTTTAAGAGGGGTCTGAATGTGACTAACATGGTGACAGATACGGATCTTAGCTGGGCACAGCCAGTGAATTCCAATTAATCTGATCCCAACCCTTGAGAAATCTGCTTTGCATTGAACTTGAACTCTGGTTCAGGGCTCAGGGCCCAGTCTGTTACATTGCCCAGCAAGCATTCTGTCCCCTGTCCCCTTGGTCAGCTCTTCTAGAGGACAAGATCTGCCAGGGTTGTCCCAGAGCCTGAGCTCCCTGGTCAGGGGGAGGGGGAGGAGGAAATGGAAGAGATATGGACAGGGGTTCTAGGACAGAGTCTGAGGTCAGGTTTTTCCCCCTTTATCTTCTTCTTTTTCCTTTCTCCCTCTTTTTTTTTTCTCCCATCTTCTTCTTTTGCTCTGTTTAAAAATTTTTCCTCTATCTCCTTCCTCTGGATAGAAGAGGGATGTAAGATCATGTTATTAGTTAATTCTGTGAAATGAGCGCAAGTGAGCATTCAGGGGAGTGGATCTCCTCTGGGCTTGCTTGGACCCAGGACAAAACTTGACACATGGTAAATTCTTCAAAGCAGGCCGTCAAATGGAATTGTCCTGAACATTGAAATAGCTCCTGACCCTTTCCTGGTATGAGTCCAAGTTATGATAATGGAATCCTACCCAGGAAGGGAAACAGTGCCCACCTCCCACCTCAGGGAGGAAGTGCCAGCTCCTCCCACCCCGGAGATGGGCAGGGGGGGAGGGGGAGGTGTTCAGCTTGCAGAGGACCTTCTGCCCAGCCCAGCCTTGGAACTCAGCACGGTCATGCCTGTGGATGACGTCACTGGCCTTCCATGGGACAGCTGCAGCCAGCAGCAGGACACTCCAAGCATGCCAGTGGTAATTGGAAACCTTATTTTCAAATGCTTCGCACAGCATTCGCGCATGGTGAGAAGAGCTTTTGCTGGGACGCTTTCAGGTAGTTGCCCTGGGTGAGTCTCTAGGAGACTGGAGAGATCTGAGGTTGCTTGCCTTCCATCTTCCCTGGGCCAGGGCTGCTAGGAGATGGGATAGGGAGACATTCTGCAGAGGGCTACTGTTTGTCAATAGGATTCCATTTGAATAGACCTCCAGACAGCTGAGATGGTTTCAAGGCAATAATTTCCAGTGCCTCTTCTTGCTAGTTCATGGGAAAAAACAATATTTCCTTTGTATTGACCTAGCCTTGGTGCCTGGTCTTGTCTGTGTATCTATCATGTGAATAGAAGACAAATTTAGGGGGAAGAAGCATAACGGTTTTAGGGAAGAGAATGTTTTATGCCGTCATAAGTCTGAATGTCTAAGAGGCAAAGAGATACCAGCTTGTTCCCGATGTCCTTTGTTGAGAAAATTAAGGCTATGAGGGGGTACAGCCTTCTGGAATGCCAGTGAAGGTGATTGGAGGTGGGGGAAGGGAGGCTCATATTTACACACCCATTGGATAGCCACAGTGCTGCACATGGAGACCTTGGAGTTCATGCTTCAGGAAAGATTCTCCAGAATAGCATCTTTCATAGCTCCAGTCCCATGTGGGTGTGCAGTATCATATCAGATATATTCTATTACTCTCACAACTACCTTTTTGGCTGGATGTGGTCATTAACACTTTTTGAGAGGTGGGGGAAAGTGACTCACCAAAATCCAGTAGACCAAAGTCACATGGCCTAGTTGTTTTGGGCCTGCATTATAATCAAAACCACTCCTTGACTCCAGTCTTCTCTGTTAGGGTCTGCCTCTATGTCTTTGCCTCTCTGTCTCTCTCTGTATCATGTGGGGAGTGGGGATGGAACTCAGAGTATTGCATATGTATTCAAATGTTTTACCACTGAGTTACAGCCCCAGTCCCAGAATCTGCCTCAGAACCTGTTTTAATTGTGAGATGAACTCACAGCCCTTTACTTAATCCCTTTCTTTCTGTTATTTTTTATCATTTTCTTAACCATCATTTATTCATCGATTATATATATAAGTTTGAAAAGAGGTACTTTGGAGAAATGGGCTCCAAAGTAAAAGCTCTCCATGTTTTGACCTCCTGCCCCATCATTTATTTCCTTGAAGAGAGAGGTTATTGTAAGGTATATTAAATAGGTAGGTTTCATTAGGTAGCCAAGGAAGAGAACACCATGCACTATTCAGGCAGGAAAAGAAGCTTATTTACTGAACTGCTGCCCAAGCCATGCATGGTGGAGAAGCATGGCTGAAAAGGAAAGGGGGGTGGTGGAACCCACCTCTGGGCCAGGACTTATCTAGGCCAGGGACAGGAAGAGGTGTGGCCAGGTGGGGGAGAGGTGTGGCCCCACTGGATCTGGATGTGACCTCAGGGTCTGGGACGCTCCTAAGGTCAGATGGGAGGCATATGACCAGAGGTGGCCCAGGATGTGACCTAGTAGGAGGGGAAGGTGACTGCTTCCAGGTCTGCCAGTTACCTAGGTAACAGATACTGGGTGGAAACTTAGCCAAGAGGGAGGGAGGTGTCCCTGTGCAGACCTTACATTCCAGCCTCTTGATAATTATGAAAAAGGGCAAAGATTCTCTCTGGCTACTTCCTGCTGGCCAGGGGCATCGACAGTAGGGGTAATAGGCTGAGATGTGGTCCCCTCTGGGAGAAGGCAGCAGGCAGCAGCTGTCACTTGGGCGTTGAGTCATTAGATGAAGTCTGGAGGAGGCAAGTCTCGTGGATGAAGTCTGGAGAAGTCTCATGAGGCATTGAGAGACTGAAAAAAAAATTAGAGAGCAAATAATTGGCAAGAGGAAGAACTTGGGGCTGAAAATGTTGGTAGAAATGTCCCTAGCTACTTCTGATGTCTGGCGACTAGGTAGAGGAGAAGTCAGGTGACAAAGGCAAGAATATAAATTCCTATCCAGTTAATAGGTAGACAGGTATGGACACTAGATGGGCAGGCTTCTTACTTCTATTGACCTCCTGGCTCTGGTTAATTTTGAAAGGGCAGGCACAAAGTGGCTGATGTGTCATCATCTCCTCTTACTCCTGTCCATGTTCCCTTGTTCCCCAGACTGGCTGAGTCTAGGTGCTCGTTGCTGGGATGGCTTGTCCCAGTTGGTATTCAAGAAGGTTTGAACTCAAGGCCTGGGCACTGTTTCTGAGCACTTATGCTCAAGGCTAGTGATCTACCACGTTGAGTTACAGTACCACTTCCAGAGTTTGCTGGTTAATTAGAGATAAGAGTCTTGAGCCATGCTTCCAGCCTGGCTCTTTGCAGGTTAGTTGGGAGATGGAGTCTTAGGGATTTTTCGGACCGGGCTGGCTTTGAACTACAATCTTTGCCACCAAAGCCCTTTATTATTTCCAATTAAAGCAACAAGCAGATCAAGTAGAATAAGTAGAGTTTACCTGGTTCTTATCAAGAATTGACCAAATATTCTGCAATGACAAAACTTGTTAGATGTGATGAGTTGGCATGAAATAGCAGCTGAACTCCTATGATGCCAAGATGGCGCATCTACCACATGGTCAATGCTAGTGAGAGCTAAAGAGTTTGACAGTGTGGGTGCATTGCTTCTAGCACACATGGAACTTCAGGTTCTACCCCCCACTACAAAGGTAGAGGAGGGGTCCCGCAGTGTGTGTGGGGGCTTACAGGAGAGGCCGCAGGGGGGTGCCTTGTGGGGGAGGCCGCAAAACAGAGGGGGCCTCTCTGGGGAGGCCACAAATGGGGGATGGACCTCGCTTGGGAGGCTGCAAGAGAGGGGAGGGCCTCGCAGGGGAGGCTGCAAACTGGGTGTACCTTGCTGGGGAGGCCACAAATATTGTGCCTCGCGGGGGAGGCTGCAGAAGTGGGTGTAGTAGTAAGCTTGGTGGAAGGTTAAGAGTCAGATGAGACCCAATCCTTAACCTACCATGTGGCCAGGATGGCAAATTTCTGAAAAAAAACACAAAGAAAACCTAAGCAAATGGAAACTTTGACAATTTTCAAACCTAGCCTTTGAGAGGGAACCTAGAGGGGGTCCCCGGGAACCCAGCCTGAGTCACACTCTTCAGGGCACAAGCCAAAATGTAGAAAAGAGAAAGGGAGAGATAGGGAAAGTTAGACATGATTGGCAGAGAGAGCAAAGAGCCTGAAAGTAAACAGACTTCTGACCATTTACCATTGCAGTGGCAAAAACTGTCTACATCTGAGAACGGCATAAAAATGAGGCTCTCTGGCTTTCCAGGGAATGCAGGAGGCATTTCAAAGGGGTTTCACCGCTCAGGCATGATTCGCAGCACCCCATTAAATGTGTAGGAGAGTCAGTCTGGTGAGTGAAGGAGAGCTGACCAGGCAGAAGCGGTGTCCCGACTTCCCCCAGAGCCCTCTGGAGAGAAATGGCCAAGCCCCCAACACCAAGCGTCCTTGGCTTCGGAGGTGACCGGCCCTTCGGCTAAAGGCCGTAGAATCTCTCTGGCATGGTGCCACATCTGAACAGAGACTGAGCAACAGAGAGCTGTAGAGAGTAGTTTCACTCACCAGAGTAGAGAAAGTAGTGTGGATGTGGATGTGAAGGCCAGCAATGGTATTGGTGAAAAGTCTCCCGTGGTGTCTCAAGGCAGTTTGGTTCGCAGAAAAAGGGTGGTTAGGAAATTCTAACATTTCCAACTCAAAAACCCCATCTGAGTCAAGGCACCATATGTAAGGTATATTAAATAGGTAGGTTTCATTAGGTAGCCGATAAAGAGAACACCACGCACTATTCAGGAAGGAAAAGAAGTTTATTTACTGAACTGCTGCCCCAGCCATGCATGGTGGAGAAGCATGGCTGAAAAGGAAAAGGCAGGGGTGGAACCCATCTCTGGGTCAGGATTTATCTAGGCCAGGGACAGGAAGAGGTGTGGCCAGGTGGGGGAGAGGTGTGGCCACACTGGATCTGGATGTGACCTCGTGGTCTGGGACCCTCCTAAGGTCAGATGGGAGGCATGTGACCAGAGGTGGTCCAGGATGGGACCTAGCAGGAGGGGAAGGTGACTGCTTCCAGGTCTGCCAGTTACCTAGGTAACAGATACTGGGCGGAACTTAGTCAAGAGGGAGGGAGGTGTCCCTGTTCAGACCTTACAGTTATTATGAGATTTGTCATCTAAAAATCCCCTCAATCTGGAGGTATTCGAGAGGGAGAAAGTAAACACTTGCAGGAATGCAAGGAGGATTAAAAAGACTAGGGGACACTTAAGGCCCAGTCAAAGGAAGAAAGTTTGAGGTGCAGAATTTAGCTGGGGGTGGGGGAGAAGCAGGGGCATCTTGGCTTTTGTCTCTATCTGCCCAGTTATTGTGCTTGCCTCTGGATGGCCCTACCAGCAGCCAAGTTGATTGCTCTAAAGTCTTATTTCACAATGCAGCTCCCTCTTTTGCACTACCTGCTGTGCTTAGCAGCCCCAGCTCCTGTAGCCCAAAGTCAAGGTCTTAGCTTTCTGGCCCAGTCCCATCTCTGGATATCTCAATGTTTTTTTAAATATATATATTTTCTTCTTCTAGGTATCCAAGTGATTTATTCACTGGGAGCTTGGTTTATTGTTTTCATTCACTCAGTGCTCATAAAGCAGCTTGATGCCAGGAAGAGGCTGGGGAAAACCAGGACAGACAAAATAGACCTCCTGACCTTGCTGAGTCCTGGGCCTTGGGGAGGGATGCATAGGAAAGCACCTTTGATTAGCTCTGTAAGATCCACTCTAGGCCATGTATGATGTCTTCTTCTTCCACATAGCCTTTCCTAGCAGGCTCTGCGGCTGTGAACTTGCCTTTCTCTAAAGCCCTGTGGAACCATGTCTCTGTCTCTTTTAGTTTCTTGTTTTCTGCCTAGTATAATCCACTTTCTTTTATTGCCAATATCTTTTGGATTTTAGCCTCAAGGAACATACCACTCTGCCTAGCGCTGCACCATGTGTCTAATAATAGGAATGTACATTTATATCGAGCTTTGACTTTAAAGCTCGCCCATATCCGTGATTCCTTTTGCTTTCCCAAAACTACCCTAACAGAACAGGCAAGAAAAATGTGAGGAGCCTTGGTATAGTGTGGGTGTGGCTTGCTCAGATGCATATAGTTCCTAAGTAGCAGGGTTGTTAACACAGAAGCTGGGGTCTTGCTGTGAGTTGACCACACAGTCTCATGGAATAGAGTCCCTTATGTGGTCTAACTCTTAAAGGATGTGTTAAGAGACAAAAGGAAGCAAAAAAAAGAATCCTGTCGCTGGAATTCAAGGGGTTCATTAAGTACAACATAGATGTAGATGGGGCTGGTTGGATAAAAGTTGATTTGTATTCGTAATTATTCTTATCTGGATACTTCTCTTCTTCTATGAGCCTGGAAATAGCTGGTTGTAGCAACAGTGGAAGGAATAAAGGGTGGCGTTCAGGATAGAGCCAAAAAGATGGGCAGGAGAGCTAAGTGTAGGGGTAGGTGACAATGAGTGGCCTGTCAGCTCATCCTGTAGTGGCACAGGCTCCTGGGAGGGTTGATAAATCAAACTCATGGCTTCCCTATTATCAGGACACTTAGGAAAAACTACAGGTTCAACCACATTGTTGATCAATTTCAGAATCCAATGTCCTTCTTCAAAGTATTTAGTGGAACTGGGGACAATGTGCACGGAAAGTGGAATCCCAGCTCCCTCTCACCTTGGCTGTTGATTTCCGGTTTGGAAATTGCAGTCAGGGTGCTGGCCTGTGAATGCTAGCTGGTTGGAAAGCTTGGGTTTTGAAGCTCAGCTGTTTGAGCTACCTAGGTGTTAAAAAAAAATCTTACCTTGCTTTAACAAGAACAAAGTGTGTTTTCTTCAGCCTGGGCATGAATCAAAAAATAGTTGATTTTTTTTTTCTTGTTCAAGTTTAAAAATAAAAAAGTCACCTTTGGGCTGAGATCAAGAATGGAAAAAAAAAAAAGAACGGAAAATTTCAAGACATAGGAGTAATTTTTTTCTATGTGCTTTCGGCAAGTATAACGGGGCATTTTGATGGAAAGTTGTGTGTAAACATAAGCAGTGAGTCCTGCTACTTCATGAACTTACAGTGTCTACTTGGTTATGATGCCCTCCTCCTGCCACAGCTGGGTGTGTACAGGGCAGAGAACTGACATTTGTATAATTGGATACAAGCAACTAACTGGAAGGGAAAGGAAGAGGTGATTTAAAGTAAGCGCCAGGCTTTACCAAGGTATCTGTCACATGAAGTGCAAGGTTAGTACCTCACAGGATCATGCTGGGGGTCTCCTGTGGGGCCAGGAATTCTGGCTACAGTGGAAGGGTTTTGGAAGTGCTCTAGCTGTGTTCTGGAGGAAGGCTCCATGCACCCCTGGCTACATGGTTTATTTGAGACTGTTGGGTTGTCTAGCAGGAAATGAGAAGTACAGTCTGGGCCAGGGAATGGGAATGGCAGATCATGGACAAGATCAGGGTATTGTGGGGAAAGTACTCTAGTGGGCAATCTGCCTAGCCCCACCCTAGCTCAATCTTATCTGGAATGTTTTACTGGTCAACTTACTTAACACTGGGAAAGGCTGGGCCATGATGTTCAAAACCGGTTAACTGAGTAGGGCTGGAGATAACCTGCTGTGCTAGATGCTAAGTCTTTGTATCTGCTCTTGAGAAGGCCGAGAGCTTCCAGGGAAGAGTAAGGTGTTAACAAAGAACTTAGGGCATGGTCACTCCAGCTGAGGCTCTACTTTGGTTGGCAAGACGTGTATAGAAAGAACAATGGTCCTAGGGAACCCCACTGACAAATTGGGAATAATGATGGGGAACATTGGCTGCTCCATTATCACAAATCTGGCTGGCTGAGGTGAACACTGTTTGTTTGCAATCTAGTTTCATAGTTCAATATTATTAATGCATGAAGACGTTGTTTTATGTGTGTCAGTTTTACTGTTTCTGACAGAGCCTCTGAGGAAGTATACATTTGTGTGACAGTCTGCCTCCGATGCTAATTCTAAATATAGAAACTGCCTCTGATACATGCTGAAGGCACTCACACAAAATTCAGGTGGTTGCCCGGAAAAAATCTGAATACCTACAAGGCTGGCTTGGTCCCTGGTGGAAATTTGGGCAGCTGAGTCCCTTGTTTAGGGCCCTAGAGTTGTCAGACTGTGGGCTGGTTCTTAGACATGTGCAACCACATACATTTATGGACCAGAATCTGTGGATGGAGGAAGCACTAACCACCACTCAAACATCCTCAGAGCACAATCTGCACACCTGAGTTTTCATTCTGACTCTTGCTTACTAGCTGTGTGTCCTGCTTGGTTTGCGAATGGTCAGAAGTGAGGATATTACATTGTGTGTGTTCTAGGATCATTTCTTAGTGTCAACCCAACAATTTGTAAAAAATTAGATTGTAGCTAAGAGCTATATTCCCCCCCCCCTTTTTTTTTTACTGGTTGTGCCAGGGATCAAACCTAGAGTATTGCACATACTAGGCAAGTCCTCTACCACTGGGCTATGTCCCTAGCTGTACTCTAGCTCACTCTTATCTTGGATGTATAGTAGTCAACATATTTAACAGTAGGCAAAGCAGAGATATAACCTTCAGAACAGACCCACTGGCCTAGGGTGGAAACTCTCTGGTATGCTTGATACTAAGTCTTTTGTAGCTTCTTCTAGGGAGGTTTAGAGGCCTCCAGGGAAAGAGTAACATGATAGCAAACAACTTAGGGAAAGAGTAGTCTTTCCATGTGCTATCACTTCTGACCACTAAAGCCAGAAGCCTAGAGTCAACCCAGTCACTGTTGCCTGGTAACACTTGGTAGGTGTTGGGACCATTCCAACCTAGTCTTCAGAGGTGGGGTCTACTTGTGATGTCCTTGGGCCAACCTGAGACAAGAAGGAACAAGTGCATAGAGCTTGAAAGATAGCTTATGATCCAGGCAGCCTGTGGCCTTTGATCCTCTTCTAAGCAGCTCTGGCTGTGGACACAGGGGTCAGGTTTCCTAGGTGCTAAGGAGCTGGCTCTTCAGCCCCCAAGAGTTGCACTTATGTGGTCTCTAGAGCTATTGAGCCTTTTCTTGGCAGGGTGGACCTTAGCAATTGACCTCCTAGCACTGGCCAGGGGCCACTGAGGGGAAGTGTCCAGTCCATAGCCTGCGTTTCCATAGTCTGACCTAACCTCTACCTCACTTCCTTCTGCAAAGCTTGACAGTCTCCAGTCAATCGTAGAGCTATGGGCAAATAAAAGTCTTCCTCAAGCACAAGCTAGAGCTCTTCTAAAAAGCTGCTTATACTCTAGTCAGAATATAAGGACTCATTTATTCTCTATAGAGTCCCCATAAATGCCCCCTTTACGTTATGTAAAAAGGAGACAGAGAGAGACAGATAGAGAGACAGACAGACAGACAGACAGACAGACAGAGACAGAGACAGAGAGACAGACCTCTTAATAAGTCTGGAGAAGGCCAAAGATTCCTGACAGTGTATATAAAGAATCCATTCTTGGGCTGGGAAGGTGGCTCAGTAGTAGAGCGCTTGCCTTGCATGCATGAGGCCCTGGGTTCGATTCCTCAGTACCACATAAGCAAAAAGAAAAAAGCCGGAAGTGGCGCTGTGGCTCAAGTGGTAGAGTGCTAGCCTTGAGCTGAAGAGCTGAGAGACAGCGCTCAGGCCCAGAGTTCAGGCCCCACGACTGGACCCCCCCCAAAAAATAAATAAAGAATCCATTCTTCATTCAATCAGAAATAACATAGATTGAGGATAAGACAATGAAGCTACAGAAAAATAGAAATACATTTTTCCCAATAGGGTCTACTTCAGTAACAGTTAATATTGACTGAAAACTGAAAAATATTTTTCAAACATTGTTCTAGAGGCTTTACATGAATTATCTGATGAGGTAGAATAAAGCTCTGTTATAATATATGCAGTTGGCTTTTCGTATCTACTGATTCTATTACCCATATTCATGGACTCAGACTTGAAAAAATTTGAAACAATTGTGTCTATGATAAACACATACAACTTCTGTTTCTTGTCATCATTCCATCAACAGGACAGTACAACAACTAGATACACAGCTTTGGCATTGTATTCGGTATCACAAACAATTTGTAAGTGATTTAAAACAAACATAGGCTCTATGCAAAAACCACACAATTTACTGTGAGGGACTTGGGTATGTGTGAGGTTTGGTGTGGGGAGGGACTTCCTGAAACCACTTCCCCAAGAATGGTGAGGAAAAGCTGTAATAAGGCCCAATGATACAGGTGCATGTATAATACCACAGACAGCCACAGAGCTTTAACTTCTACGGTGCCTATTCTAAACAGCATGTAAGAGCCACTTATGAAATGACATCACTGCTGTTGTCATCCCCATGTTACAGGTAACGGATGGAGGTCAAAGCCGCTGCTTGACTTCCCCGAGGCCACATGGCTAATATGTGACAGAACAAGGGCTTGAATGCATCCTTCCATCTATCCTGCCCCCACTACACTCCTACAATTAGATTAACCCCATATTCAGCTGTAAAAGTAGAGACTCAAAACAGGTAGGTGAGTTGTGTGGAACCCCATCCAGAGGCTGTACTTGTCCTTAGGACATCTGTCAGCTTCTGGGTATCCATGTATGACTAGTCAGTGCTGGATTCAAACTGGTGACTCAAGAGCCATAGTTCTCAGTTCCAGGCCCTGGCTGTTCCCTTCACCATCCACCTCCCCTCAGCTTTTTTTTTGATGAAATAGCTGTTTGCTTGGGCTCAGGGAGGAGGGGTATTTGGCTCATCCCTGCATTGAGAAGTCTGCACTCCTAAGACAGTGCTCCCAGGGTATCTTCCATCTCAGGAAGTATGTCTCTACTTGTAGTTGTTGTTGGTAGTGGTCTTTTTCTTCTCCTTCTCTTCCTTCTTTTTGCCTCCTCTCTCTCCCTTCCCCTCCTCTGGTCTCCTTGTATTATGAACATTTCGGAAGTCAATTGAAATCAGAGGAAAAGACTAAAGACCTTTGGGCCTTTTTCTCAACCACCTAAGGGGGCTGAGATTGCCCCCTGCATAGAGGTACTGTGAAAATCAGTTGAGATAGAGAACTTGAGAAGCTTTATAAATCATTTGTCTCCAGGTAATAGAAAACAATTGGTTATTATTAATTAATATTGCTACTGTTTAACATTTATTAGCAGTTGCATACACAAATGCCTCATATTCCTGGTAATCTTTCTTTGTGTTTAGTATAGGATACTAACCTCCTTGTTTAGGGAATTTTATAAAGAGGAAAACAATTACTTCCCAGGCAAGCTGAATTTCTTAACTTGCTCATATTAATTTAAACTTTTTTTCCCCTGTATTGTGGCTTGAACTCAAGACTTTACTCTCTAGCTTGACTTTTTCCACTCAAAAACAGCATTTTTGTGTTTTTTGCTTGTTAATTGGAGATAAAGAGTTTCCCAGACTTTTCTGCCCAGGCTGACTTTGGACTATGATCCTCAGATTTCAGCTTCTTGAATAGCTAGGATTACAGGTAAGCCACCAGCACCTGCGTTAAACACTCTTGAAAGTGTGGAAGTTTGAGATCCAGAATCAGGAAGCCCTTTGTTCACATTGTTTTTCGATACCTCCTGCTCCTTTTTGGGATCCCTGGAAAGAATGAGCATCATATTCTCTGTCACTACCCAAGAGTCCCCTGTGAATAGTATCGGACTGCACACCTGTCTCATAAACTCAATAGTGCCAGTTTTATAGACCTGTTTCTGTCACCTCTGGCTGCTTGGTCTTTGTGTTTGTCTACACATCCTTTATGCCCAGGGCATGCATACTCGGGGTAGGAGAAGCTTTTTTTGCCCTCTTAGCTGGCAAGTACTCATAACTTGTGAACTCAACATGGGAGGACTAATTGTGGGCCTTGATTCGTAGTGTTTCTGAAAGCTTTGGGGCAAGATTAAACTGCCCTTTGACAGTGATTGACAGCTTTCAAGATTGAAATAATGAGCCTAGAGCCCTGGGTCCCCTGCAAACCAGTCTGGAGGTAATTTCTTTGCATACCTCTCCTACATTTCAGAAATCTGCCTCTTGTGCTACTCAGTGCTCAATGGATGCCGCATTCATCTCCTGTTCTTTGGCCAGAATTAATTGCCAGAACTATCTGCAGGAGTTACTTGTGTTAGTCTTATACCACCCAGCTTCCTGCAGCTGGAGGACCATCAAATATAATGCATGCCTTCAGTGACTGCAGTCCCAGTGCTGGCTGGGGCCAGAGATCACTTTGAGGCATCGGGGTTTGATTGAGGTTGTGATTGATGGGCTCAAGGTTGGAGTTGGGGAATTGCTCAGAAATTCCATTTCGTTAGGACATTTTGGCTTTCAGGTATATGTGTGATCTTGGCATGTCAATTGGGTGATGATGGATGATGTTTTTGTTGGTTGTGAGGCAGTTGGTTGGGAGTGATTATCTTGAACCTTTGGTCCATCTCTCCAGGGCCCTGGCTTCCACATGATCCAATGTGATCAGGGCTTTGAGACAGGAAGGAATGGAGGCCCTACCTTATTGCACCACGGATTCCATCATCCTTAATTTCAAAAGAGAGTACTTTAGAGATGACAGTAGTCTGTCACCTGAATTAGGACTGCGTGTGTGTGTGTGTGTGTGTGTGTGTGTGTGTGTGTGTGTGTGTGGTATTGAGGCTTGAACTCAGTGGCTTTGGCACTGTCCTTTAGCTTTCCCCCCCAAGGCTGGAGTTATTCCACTTGAGCCACAGCTCTACTTCCAGCTTTTTGGTAGTTAAGTCACATGGACTTTCCTATCCAGGCTGGCTTTGAACTGTGATCCTCAGAACACAACCTTCTGAGTAGCTAGGATTACAGGTTTGAGCCTCCAGCATCTGGCTCTGAAGTAGAGCTTTTAATTCTTCTCAAACTCGTTGAGAATGACAATTACAGTTTTTGAAAAAGAAGAAACAGCGTCTGAGAGGCTGTGTGACTTGCCCAAAGTCCCTGGATGGGGAATGATTGAAAAACTAGATGCTTCCTCTGTGGATTCATACCCAGGCCTCTTTGGGAGGAGTATAGAACATCTAGGAAACCTGCATTTTACTCTTGTTTCCTTAGAGACTGTTGATGGTGGTCTAAGTTAATTCTCTGACAGTGATGATCAAGGAAGCAAAAGCTTGTCATGATTTACCTTGCTGGTTCCATCACAGAACCAGAGCCCTCCAAACAGGATTTCTGGGCACCTGAGCACCGACTTTCTCTCCAGTGCCAGTTAAGGGAGGGATTGGAGAGCTAAGTTTGGGTCTCTGTAATGTTCCATTAAAAATCTGTTTAGTTTAGCCTCCAGAGTGTTGTGGCATGTTCACTGTGCCAAGTGGAAAATGGTGAAATGATGCTTTTACATTGCTTCGTACGTCATTCTTAACCCTGGCATGGAGGCTACGGTGGAGAAATACTCAGCATAGGACTCTGATTAAAACCAGGAGAAGCTCTTGGAGGCGGCTCCTCTTCTTCCTCCTCCTCCCCTGCCTCTTCCTCCTCCTCCCCCTCTCCTCCTCCCCCTCCCTCCTCCCCTCCCCCTCCTCTGGTAAAACAGTTGTACAACTGTTTTTAAAGTTCAGTTCAGAAAGTCAGGCTAGGAATAAAAATAGGTGACACTGATGTGTAATTGTAAATAATTTTTCTTTTCTTGTTAGAAGGAGAGTTGGCTCTTTCTTGGTTCTAAGATTAGTTCTTTAACACCTACATTGCTGGCTTTTATTTCTTCTGCTCTGTGGGTCTTTGCTCTTAGATACTCATTGATTCATTGAATTTTATTTGGGCTTCAACGAAATTCCAAGGAACCTCTACAAGATCTTGTAACATTGTCATGTGTTCTCTGTGGCATGACAGGATGGACCCTGCTCATTCTGTTCATGAAGTAGATCAGTCACACACCACTGTTTTTCTGGTTCTCTAGTTATCACCTTACTTCTGTAGCAAAAATGTCTTTCTCTTAAGTCTGGACTGGATTGAGGATGGGATATTCCCGATGGCACATTTACCTAGTGTGCACACCTCTGTGTGTGTGTGTGTGTGTGTGTGTGTGTGTGTGTGTGTGTGTGTGTGTGTGTGTGTGTGTGTGTGTGTGTGTACATGCACACACGGAGTCAGGACATAGAGGAGAGGTGGTTCATACAGAGCTCTCATTGGGAAGTTTTCTGGAAAGGGAAATCATTATTATCTGATGGGAGCCGAGGAGAAGTCAGTGCTGGCCCATCTTCCATCTCTGTGATCTACTGGCTACTGATCTACTGATAATTTTTCCCATTTTCCTTAAGATGTTAAGCTCTGCCTAGCCTACAGGGCTGTACCATTATGGTGCTTCTTCATTGCCACATTGCAGAAGTGATTGCTGCGCTATTTGCTTGCCTTGTCAGAGAGGAAGGACTGCTCTCTTGACAGTAGAGCCTTGGGTGGTTTCTTTTCTGTACCCTGTGGCATTAACCCCAGCTTTCGGAGGGTGAAAAACAGCAGACCTGTCCCAGCTGTGGAAAATTTGGCCTTGGCTTGCTCCCAAGGAATTTGTTTGGTCTACTTTGAAGAGTTCCTATTGCCCTTCCAAGGAACCCTGTAGGCTCCTCCTAGAAACTGTTGAGTGACCTTGTTGGAGGGTTCCCAATCACCTGTTAGATTAACAGTAACAAAATAATCGATCCCCACAGAATCCTACTCAACTGGGATGTCAAGGAATTGAATAGAGGACCCACATTATGGAAACCAGATTGACTGGAGGCTGGCTGCTTTTCTAGCCTGGAAACCACCCCTGAACTTTGCTCTTGGCTAGACAGTGAGGAAAGAAAAAGGAGGGGAAAATGGCATCAGGGTACTAGGAGCTCTTGTATGCTTTGGGTCAATTTGAGCTCAGTGCCTGTGCCTTTGTGTGTGGACACAGTCTGATGTTGACATGGATCCCAGGATGGGGGGTTAGCTAGGAACAGTCCTGCTTTTAGGGACATCCTTGAGACTTGATAAGCAGGGCTCCCAGCTGTATGACTCAGCAGCAGCTTCTTCCGGCCTACGGCAACGGCCAGGCCCTGGCAAGATGTGCATTATGGATGAGCAGCTTCATTCTCAGGCAGGGTTGCCTGGTAACTGCCTGGCAGGCGGCAGGCGGCTGGTGCATATCTTGGGTCAGCGTTTGTTCTGGTGGTGGGGAGCATTCATTTTGCCCAGGAGTGCCAGGGCTGCCACGTGCCATCTCTGGTCCTCCTCTCTCTTGAATGCCACTTTCCTCATTCATCTGAAGAGCCACTTGTGTTCACAAGGCCAATGTAGGGATACTTAAAATTCCTTTTCAAACCTGGAAGCCAAAAATAGGTTTATGGAGTTGACTGAGGTTGCAGACAAATTTTACAGAAAGATTTAGATTTCTGATTTGACTCAATCATGTAATGGTATTGAGAAATTGGCATTGATGTTTCATTACTAATTTAATATCTGTGCTCTTTGGAAAGTACAATGCAGAGGTAGCAGCTTTTTTTTTTTCTGGCAGTCTTGGGGTTTGAACTCAGGATTTCGTACTTGCCAGCCAGGTGCTGTGCTTGAGCCACACACCTAGCCTTCTGTGCTCCGGTTACTTTTGAGATAGGGTCTTGTGTTTTGCCTTAGCCATCCTGGATCTCAATCCTCCTATTCTTGCTGCAGTTGGGACAACAGGCACACATCACTGTGCTCAGCTTTTTCGACTGAGATAGAGTGTCTCGCAAACTTTGTGTGTTTGTTTGTTTGCTTTGGCTGATCTCAAACCAGGATCCCTCCAGTCTCAGCCTCCTCTGTAGGTGGGATGACAAATGTGAGCCACTGGCGTCAAGCGTCTTTCTGTATTTCTGAATGAGATCACAGACTGCTTTAGGAAGCCAGTCCCCAGGGATCTCTGGGATGTGACAAAGAGACCATCATAAAGACATAGCAAAGGCCAGAGGGACAAAACTCCATCTTCTGGAGTGCTGAGTCCCCGCAGTTAAAAATACCCAGAGCAAAAGAGGAACGGGGAGCAGGGAGACACAGGGGTGTACTGCTTGTCCAGGTAGATCTGTGCCTTCTCTGGGTGTGCATGGTGGAACTGAGCACTGGCCTTGGTGGTAGCCCTTTAGTCCTTCCCACCTTCCTGCAATATGTGTTGTGCACAATCATTTTTTTTCTATTGTAGAAGAGGAAAGCGACTCAGAGTATGACAGTAAAATCCCACAGCTGGGAACTGGAGGAATTAGAAGTCCCACCCAGGACTGGTGGTGCCCTCCTGATCTCACAGGCTTAACCACAGCCCCGTGCTGCCTTTTCCAGCAGCAGAGGATCAGGCAGGCCAGGCAGCTGCTGCCCATGTGATAGCTCCAACCCCTCTTCTCCCTCTTCATGCTGGCATATCCTCTACTTTTAGACTTCTCTCCATCTCTTCACCTGCTAGCTCCCCATCCCCCCCTGCTGGTTTTCCTCATCCAGACCCTCTCTGCACTCCTCCAGGCACAGAGGCTGCTTGCAACTTGCCGCCTTGTTTGGGGACGTTTTCCTGCTGTGGCTCTGGGAGGTCTTAGCATCCGACCCTGACCTCCTCCTCGTCACCCTGACCTTTTGGAAATCTGTGAGCATCTATAATCACAGAACCTGTGTCCTCTCCTGCCAGTTGAGCTAGATGGTGGGATGGCAAACTCCTCAGGCTCCACACAAACCAGGCTAGGGTAGAGAGGTCCTTTCCCAATGGACTGAGGCTGCAGCATCAGCTGAATCCTGGCTGGAATCATCCTTGTGTTTGTCAGAAATATTCCATTCAGGTTGCTCCTTGACAGCCTGTGTTGTGCTATCGCTGGGCACTCTAGTCACATTGGGAATGGTTTCTGGTCTCTTGGAGGGACAGATAAGGGTTGGAAGGGGTGATACGCTGGGAAGAGAATCCAGCCTGATGAGCCCTAGGGTTCATCAGAAATTTAGAGGGCTTTAAAAAATTATTTTGATTTATTTTTCTTTTATTATGCTGGTTTGGGGGCTTGCATTCAGGGCCTGGGCACTGTCTCTAGCTTTTTCACTCCAGGCTAGACTACCACTTGAGCCACAGTTCTTTTTCTGGATTATTATTATTATTATTATTATTATCATTTTTTTAAATTTTTTTGCTGGTTAACTGGAGATAAGAATCTCACAGATTTTCTTGCCTGAGCTGGCTTTGAACTACATTTCTCAGACATCAGCCTCCTGAGAGGCTAGGATTATAGGTGTGAGCCACCAGCACCCGGCTGACACTTGGAACTTTTAAGAATTTTCCACTGGCCACAGAAGTCATAGAGCGTATTTTCCCATCATAACTTGAGGTGATTTGTGCTTCTGTTGCTGACATCACATGAATATGAATACATAAAATTGTTCCGAGTTTTGCATAATGCAAAGTTACTCCCACAGAGCAAAGTATTTAATTAATAACATTTCTCAGTTTTTTCCCCGTCACTTTATGGTATGTGCATTTTCTATAATGTTCCCACTCATATTTGAATTAATTTCATGTCCCCTTCTACTCCAGTATGTCCCATGAGTGGCCTTATGTCCCTCTTGCAACTGAAATTTAGTTGGAGGTCTTACATCTTGGAAGGCACAGGTTGGGGCAAAGGGTCTGTGGAATCACTTATGTGGGAAGGAAGCATCTTTTCTGTATTGATCACCTGTTTTGCATGTCTGGGGACTTATTTTCTCACTGCTTGTAGCCTCTCTCCATTTCAGACGTAATGGTTATGTCAACTTCTTACCTTAAAAGTGTTTCTCTCAGACAGTGTGCTGAGTATCCTTGCAGCCTCCCTTCTGCTCAGACACAGCCAGCCCAGTTTCCTGGGGAGGCAAGCATGTCTGCATCTGAGCTGCTTGCTTGGGAATGTTTTCCAGCTCTTATATTCTCTGGGTCGGTGAGGTCACAACACTAACCTGGGCAGATTGACAACTGTGTAGATGTCAGGGAGCAATATGCAAATCAGACAAGAGGGAGAGTGAGGCAGGAGGGAGCCCTAGGGACTTCTCTGGATTCCAGCAGCAAAAGGAAAGATAGCTCTGACGACACAGGCCCTCCTGGGAGTCAACACAGGAAGTCTACACTGTAGGTGCAGAGATAGACGCAGCCACAGCCACAGCTGACTTCAGACTGAAGCCTCAAAAGGCTGATCTGCTCAGGTCTGCAAAGGGCCAGACCTCCACCTTCTCCAGCCCACCATCCTCCCAAATGAATGCTTTGGGACTTCCCTGAGAGATGGCCTTGTCTCTTCTTTTCTTTGTCCTTTGCTCTACTGTGCCCTGCTGGTGAGCACACAGAGCTTGAATGTCACTACCAGGCTCCTGAGGTTGCTGGGTTGCGGGCGATCCCTGTGTAGTCCCCAAATCTTATACCTCTCCTTCGTACTTAAAAAAATATCTTCACTCTTAGCATACTTCTCTTCTGAAGTGGCAGTTCTCTGAAAAATCTAGCATGTGCCTGCTCTAGCACTAGCTGTGGGGAAAAATACTTTGTGTAGGAATTAGGTAATCCTGAGACATAGCTTGACTATGGTGGGCCTCAGCTTCCCTGTTTGTGGAGTATGGTGGTTAGAGGGCCTACTTTGATGATGGGGATGTTTGTGATTATGGAGTTTAGACATACAAGCTCCTAGTCAATGGGCTACTATCCAGTGCTTTGTTCCTATCTGGATATGCATGAATTGCGTTTAATAGTCCCAGACTAGAAAGACAATATCACCCTCTCTGATGCCAGGGTAGAACACCATGGCTTTACAAAATCCTCATGCTGCATATATTAGGCTCCATGAGGCAAGGAACTTGCCTTTCTTGTAGCTACTCTATGCAAATGCTTAGAACGGTGTCTGGCCCTTGGTAGATGCTCAGTAGTTATCTGTTGAGTGATTGAGTTTTACAGGTTAGATGTAGTAAGTAGCATTATCTCATGTGGCAGAAGCAACTCCTGAAGCCCAGAGACATGAAATGACTCCCCTAAGCTTGTATTAAATGGTCAGTTGCTAAGTTGGGAGAAGACTCCAGGTCTCTGGAGACCTGGTCCAGACTTTTCTCCCATGGTTTGGCTAGAGAAGGAGCCAAAAACCTGTGCTACTCTCAGGTCACCTTCACAGATCTCCGTATACCCTGCTGTCTCCTTGGGTCTCTCCGTGAGACTTATATCAAGCACAGTGGGAGGGGGAGGAATGGTCACTTTCTTGAGCTTATAAGCAGGTAGTGTCTTTGACAGTTTTAAGCGGGCTTCTTTCTTCTTGTACCAAATATATTCTAGAGATAATATTTGCTCTTAAAAAGGCCCAAGAGCCAGGTGCTGGTGGCTCACAGCTGTAATCCTAGCTACTCAGGAAGCTGAAATCTGAGGATCATGGTATGAAGCTAGCCTAGCTAGAAAAGCCCATGAAACTCTTATCTCCAATTAACTACCAAAAAGCTGGAAGTGGAGATGTGGCTCAAGTGGTAGAGTGACAATCTTGAACAAAAAACAACCAACTAAGAAGCCCTGAGTTCAAGCCCCAGTATAGGCACACACACACACACACACACATACACACACACATACACACACACACACACACACACACACACACACACACTCAAAATTTCTTAAAGTTTTTCTAAACTAAGGGTCATTTTTTTTTCTTGTAAAAAGGGAGAGAAATTTTTGGGGCATTATGAGACATGCTGCAGAAGTTACGCAATCAGACCTCTGTAGTGTAGAATTAACTATAGACAATATAGAAAGCTGAATGTGGCTGTGTTGTAATAAAACTTTATTTACACAAACAGACTGTAGCCAAGATTTGACCTGGGCCTACAGGCTGTTGGTTTGCTGACCCCTGGTTTCAGTGATTATCTTTGGGTTCACTTACTTTGCCAGTCCTGGGTATTCTTTGAGTCAGACGATCCAAGGCAGAGACAATTCCATGCTTTGACTTTCCTTGGCCCTCCGTTTCACAACCCTTTTCAATGAATACTCAGGAGAGGGTCTGGAAGGTTCTGGAAACAATGTCTCCTTTGCAGAAGTCTTCTTCCTGTGCATGGAAAGACTTTCATTCCAAGTTCCAGTTGCACTGGGAAGGACACTTAGGTGGGCTTGGATGGGAGGCTCAGTCTTGGGTGAGGCTGGATTACTATAAATGTTCAAGCGCTTGGATTCTTGGCTTTTCTAAAGGTTCTTGCTTTCCTAAAGCCAAGAAAAATGAAAGAAAGGGCTGTCTGAATTGAAGCATAATATTTAAGGTTTAGTGGGTAGAGTGAAATAGAATCGACCACTTCTGTTCATTCAGCTAAACCCACGTGTCTCTTTAATAATTCATGGTATGGCTTGCAGGTCTGTGGGTAGATGTCTGGATCCCATAAAGCACTATCTTTTGAGAGAGTTATCCAGCATGAGTTCCCCTCTCCCACTATATCCCCTCAGATCATCTTTGCCCAAGGAGATTTGATGGAAATGTGAACCCTCCCAGCTCAACACCCATGTTATTAGTATCTTTCATTTTGACAGAGAAGTGTTGTTCTTCTGTGCTGGTGGATCATCAGGCTGGGCTGGGTTCTTGGGTCGAGTTACGGGCCTTCTTTGGAAGAAATGTTTGGCACAGTAGAAAGATGGCTCCTGGGACAAGATTTATGTCTTGGTCATGCATTATTACTTGAAGTAGCCTCAGGCAAGTCCTGGAAGCCCCTTGAGGTTCACCTGCATGAAGAGTGCAGCAGCACTACTGTGTGATGCTGCGTGAGGGTTGGTCGTGAAGAGGGGCCACGTAGTCATGTTTCACAATGGAAAGCATCCTGAAGGGACGGGATGCTGCATACTGTAGTATCTGCAGGCTTGTCTGAGGGCCAGCTGTCCCTTCCTCCCCCATCAGAGATGCTTAGCTAGTATGGAGGCAGGCAACAATGCAGGAAGGGAAAAGACCTGGGGATCTTGGATAATCTTATTTCTCAACAAGAGTGGGGCAGCAGATCTGGGACTTGGGATCTCTTAGGCTACCTTATTTGAAGGGCCTGCCTTGCTCTTGTCCTTGTCTTGGTGTTCTAGTAAATTTTGTGAGGCTGAGATGCTCCTTTACAGGAAATGCCTTCCATACAGGCATAGCCTACATCCCCTTCTTCTGTTCTTAAGGGGTGGGTACCTGTCTCCTTTTTCCTGGCTGATAGACCAGAGCTTCTGGAGAGTTCCCAGTAGAGCTGGGGAGGTCTTAGCACAGTATGAGTCAGTGATCTGAAAATTCAGTGGAGGAGGTAGGCCTTGAAGGCTTGGAGCGGGGACAGGATAAGGAGGACGAAGAGGAGGCTGTAGAGATAGCACTCTTACTTACACAGACATGTGTGGTCACAGCCAGCCCCACACAGACTCTCTTCCAAATGCAAGGGTGGGGGTGAGAAAATGTAATTTCAGTACCTGGCTTCTGTCTAACTCCCTGTGGAGGTTCCTTCTGGGCTGTAGTGTTGGGTGTCTTTCTCTCCCGCTGGGACAGAGGGCCTGGGGTGAGAGTTCAGACGGTGCTCAGACTGGTCTCAGAAGGGAGCTTGGGAGCCTTACCTATGCCCTGGGCCTGTGTGTGTGTGTGTGTGTGTGTGTGTGTGTGTGTGTGTGTGTGTGTGTGTGTGTATGTGTGATTTCAGGACATCAAGGAGGTGACATCAGGGACACTGCAGGGGGGATTTAGGGACAGGGCAACAAGGTCAGTAGCCTTACTCAGTCTGGGCTGAGCTATATTGGGTCTCTGTTCCGAAGGCCGAGGCGTGTGTACCCAGGCACGAGGCCATGTTTTCCAGGCCCCAGTCCATGGCTCTGGTGCCAACACAGGTGTGCATTTTGGTGAAGGCTGCAGACCACTGTGCAGAATCAAAGCAGCAGAATATTTCCCTGGAATCGGTGCTTTTGAAATAAGACCTTTCTGGGAAGCTTGAATTCCTGGGAGAATGTTCCAGGCAAGGCTGGGGGCCTATGCCCAGCTGCCTGTAGCTCTTGGCATAGGAGACACCAGGCTGCATATGCTGCTGGCCAGCAGGCCAATGTACTTGTGTTCGTGTGTGCAAATCAGACTCTGGGAGATTGTAAGCCAGAGAGAGCACCCACTCAAACTCTGCAGAGAGCTCACCCAGCCAGAGAGCTCTTGGTTCCTGCTGGAAGGTTCACACTTGGTGGAAAATCTGCTGAGCATTTTTATCCTCCACTCCTTCTCCTCACTGTCAGTCAGTGTATGTTAGGGGAGTAGAAACTTATTTGAATACGAGGCTATAAAAATCATTAAGAAGATAAATTGAAAAATGCATATAATATACTTCTGTGCCAGATAAAAATTACTTTGCCCACACTGCTGCGCCCATCCATTAACCTGGAGAGTTGGGAATTGTCCGTGCTGTAAAACACTCTTAGGAGGTTTTCCCAAGGAATCTAACTATTGGGTACTCCTAAGAGCAGAACTTAAGGGGTAGCATCTAGGTAAGTGGATATGGGAATCTTGATGATTCCATTAAATTAGTTACTCGGTGATCTCATCATAAAGTCAGAAGAAATGTAGTTTCATTTTGATCACTTTTGCAGCTGTTGTTGGGATTATTATTTTTTTCCCCAGTATTAAGATTTGAACTTGGGCTTGATACTGTGCCTTAGCATTCTTGCTGAAGGCTGGCACTCTATCACTTGATCCATGCTTCTACTTCTGGCTTTTTAGTGGTTTAATTAGAGGTAAGAATCTCACAGACTTTTCTGACTGGGCTGGCTTTGGACTGCAATTTTCAGGCCTCAGCCTCCTAAATAACTGGGATTACAGGTGTGAGCCACTATTGCTAGCTAACTACGCCTATTTTTAGATATTCTGGTCATTTGATTGCAACACTAAACCATTTGTTTGAGCCTGTTTATCCCTAGTGGTAAATATTACCTCTTACCTGTTTCTCCCTATGATACTTAGATTCCTTAATATTCCTTCCTTGTTCCTTTCTAATTTCATAATAGTATTACCATTATCTTCTGATTACATTCTAGGCTTTTTATGGACACACATAACATACACACACATATATTCACACACACTCATAGAAGGGTACCTAGATCATCAATTGATTGGGACCATTTTAAACATGAGATCACACTCTTAGTTTTAACTTTGGAGAGTGACTTTGCTTAATTTTCAAAGAGGAAACAAATACATCTGAATGAAGTTTGTAGATCTGGACACATTTCTTCAGTGAAATGTATATAAGGAAAAACTCTCACTGAAATAACAAACAACATTAAGGAGTTGAAGTCATTATGTTCTGTAATGCCTAATTTTAGGTTTAGACTTTGGAGTCCGTGTTGTAAAGGATGAAGAAATGAACATTTGCATCCTCCCTCCTCCCTCCTACCTTCTTCCTTATTTTAATAAAGGTATGATTTCTAAACAGTTAAGGTAATATCTCGTAAGCCCAAAAGTTGTTTCCCTGTGTAGGAATTCAACCTCTAATTGTACTCTTTCTATTTCTCATGTTTCTCAATATGAAGTGATGTTATTTGACCTACAATCTAACTTTTCTTGTTTTACTGAATATATGTTCTTATTAATTTTATCAGGAACATAAGCACTTGGAAAGAATTTCCTGTTTCCTTGGCTTCATTTTCTTCTAGGCAGAGTTCTTCATGTTCTGCAGGTTTCTGATTTTTTTCTTTCCCTTGTAATATGTGTCCCTAAGTGCTACAGTTTCAAAATCTTGCTCATACTTAATTGGACCAGCTCTATTTAGACCTTCTAATTGTTTTGATTATGTGAATAATACAAATACTTGATAACCAATCTTTGGTACCTGACCTAAATTCTTGGCCTACAGTTTGAAATGATTTGTAATTCTTGTAAATTATAGGGGGACCTGTGGGGTGAAAGAGGATAAGACTCAGAGCTACTTGCTACCCTGAGATTTTCCCTCCCTCCCTCCCTCCTTTCTCCTTCCCTCCCTCCTTTCCTTCCTTCCTTCCTTCCTTCCTTCCTTCCTTCCTTCCTTCCTTCCTTCCTTCCTTCCTTCCTTCCTTCCTTCCTTCCTTCCTTCCTGTATTGGGGCTTGATCTCTGGGCCTGGGCACTGTTCCTAAGCTCCTTTTGCTCAAGGCTATCACTCTACCACTTGAGCAATAGCATCACTTCTTGCATTTTCTATGATTAACTGGAGATGAGAGTCTCATGGGCTTTCCTGCTCCAGTTTTGAACCATGATCCTCAGATCTCAGCCTCCTAAATAGCTAGGATTGCAGGCAAGAGCCACTGGCACCTGGCTTTGCCCTGAGATTTTTGTTAAATGCCCTGTTCCACTAAGAGAAGGAGATGGTATGCCATTTTCTGGGAGGTTGATATTGGATTCTCTCAAGTAAGTGTTGAACTCTGGAACCTAGGCTTGTAGGAAAGGGGTCTCCTAATTGTTTACACTGTTGTTTTAAGTTCTTTTCCCTGTTGTTCTGGTTTGTCCCCCTCCCAATTTCTCCATACTGAGTCAGAAAAGAAAATAACAACTCCCCCATAGTCTGTCTCTCTCCAAATGCATAGGAATTAGTGGAAAACATCAGCATCTATCCCTGGCAGTAATACTGCTCTGATAAGGAGTGGGGTGAGGAGATGGCGTATCTTCAAATCCCCAGATACCCCAAGTCTCCATGGAGGTGTCAGTAGCACAAGTTCAGCCAGTTCCTTTTTTGATTGCTGCTGGCCTTCCTTCTTTGTTTAGTTTTTTTAACTTTATGATATTAGGAAAGACAGTTATTACTGTGATCTGGCTCTACTCTGTCATTTTTTTCTCAAAAGACTTCTCTGAGATTTTTTATTTTTGAAATCTGGTTTTCCAATTTCCACCTAGAAATCACCTAGACCTGGAAGTGGGGCAGAGTAATCTATATTTTTACAGTTTTCAAGACAATTTAAATAATCAGCTAAGAGAGTCATCTTAAGTTCCTTTTAGGTTTTTTTTTTCTGTCCTAAGACTCTGATTCCTTGTGTTCTTTTGAAGAAACAGGGATGGGTTAGGGTGTTGGCCTAGAGGTTTTCACTAGTTTTCCAAGATGTGCTTTGCCCTTACTACAAAATCAAGGGGTTTCATATTCCTACTTATCTAATTATTTCCTTTTTGACTTGTAGATATGAGGTATCTCAGTGCATTTGAGATGTTGTAACTGAAGTACTTCATATTAGGTGACTTTGAAACAACAGAAACTTCCCACAATTCTGAAGACTGGGAAGTGCTAGGTCCAGGTGCTAGCAGCATCTAGCAGGAGCCCGCTACCTGGTTTATAGATGGAGCTCTCTCTCTCTATATCATCATCACACAGTGGAAAGAATAAGGCAGCTCTCTGGGGTCTCTTTCATGAAGGAACTGATCTCATTCTTAACGGACGGGGTTTTAACATGTGATTTTTTTTTTTCTGGGCAGGGGACATGAGCATTCAGAGCACAGTAGAGAGATAAGGCTGGAGTCTTCTAATTTCTTCTCTCCATAAAAATCTATAAGTACCCTCTAGGTTGTAGTGAACTTCCCCTTGAATTCATGTGTCTGTAAGTGATTTTCAACCCCAAGTGCCTGTTAGAGTCACTTTGGAAGCATTTCAGATACAGACGCCTTCCTTGCTTGTGAATGGTACTGGGTTGGGGTAAGGCCCAATGCCCTGGAGTGTTTTTTGTGTGCTTCCAGGACTGAGGGCCAGTATGTTGCTTTTCCTCATTTCTTTAGTGACTCATGACCTATTCTCCACTCTTCCTCACACTCCAAGCCTTGATTAGAGAATGCATATTTTCCACTCACTGAATATTTTTCAAGGTTGTATGACCTAGAACAATGTGGTGTTGTGCTTGTAAGCATGAGTTTTAGAGTCATAGAACCTGAGTGGGATGTGTATTTCTGCCCCTGCTGCCTATATTGACATGAACAAATAAGTTCTCTGTTCTCATGTCTCCTTATGCAAAATAGGGGTTTCAAATCCACCTTGCACTGTTTTGATGATCACAGCTAGTTTTGAGCCAGATTAATCGTAAGCTGTCAGTTTTCTTTTGGTGTTAGTATTGCCTGGCATATTCTTTTCTGTCCCTTTCTTGCCAACATTTTACTAAGGTTTTGCTTTAGATATATATCTTAAAATCATACATAAGCCAGTGCTTCACTTTTCAATCTAGGCAGTTGATCTATGTCTTTGAACAGGCAAATTTAATCCATATATGTTTATTAAAAGCTCTGGTATAGTGTCTGAATTCCCCCCTTCCTTGATCATTTCAATTTTAGATTATTGGCTTCTCCTTTTCCCTTTCCTATCTGATGTTGATGGTTCAACACACGCACATGCGCACGCACGCACGCACACACACACATACACACACACACACATACACACACACACACACTTTCCTTTGCCAGTTCACTAGCTATAGATCATATTCTATTTTCTTAGTGATTACTTAAAATTTTTCTAACAGATGCACTTACTGTAAAATTTTCTTGGAACATTGAAAGTGACAATCTTTTTATTAAAATTAATGTGTACAACCTCCAGCACAAAGCTTATCATTAAAAGGCATAAAATTCTAGTCACTACTGTTCCTCTTACTACTGCCAACACTACAATGAATATTAACATCACCATTTTGCCTAACTGAGCATTTCTATCCATGAGTACTGAGAACCTGAGCAGGATGGAGCTTGTGCAGAGGAGATTCTAGCTGACAGTGCCATTTTCCCCCCAAAGGAAGAATGGCAGGAGAGGCAGCTTTCTGTCTTGGTATATTTTGGTCCCAAGGCACTAGGTAGCATCTCAATCACTTGTAAAATGCTATACTGAGAAGTAAGCCAGGCCCAAAGAAACATAGGTCCCATGGTTTCCCTTATTTGCAATAACTAGTATATGTCTGAGTCAAGCAGAAAAGGTCAGATAAGTTGATGTTAGGTGAAAGGAACCCCAAGATATTTTCTTTCATGCGATTGTTTCTAACATAAGATGATTTCTTTGTTGCTTTGAATGCCCCTCCCCCACTGTATAACCCCTGTTTTCACTGTATTTGCTGTTGGTATAATTTGTGGAGAGGAAGGGAAAGACAAATCATTTAAATAGGGATACAGGTGGATCCATTGCAACAATGAGATAGATGCACAAGTCGTTATGTTGAAAAATGAACTTTTCAACTTTGGTGGGGGGGGAGGGGGGATGGGTAGAGGGGGTGGGAGATGGGAAGGGAAGGGATGAGAAGGGGAAACAAAAGAGGAGAAAACAATGCTTGATAAGAATGTACTCATTATCTTGCCCATGTAATTGTAACCCCTCTATACGGTATTTTCACAATAAAAAAAGGGGGGGGGAATGCCATACTGAGTGTTAAATGAAGCAAATGTACAAAGCATTTAACACACAGTAGTCCATAGCTCTTATAACATTATGAGCTGGATTCTCTCTCTCTCTCTCTCTCTCTCTCTCTCTCTCTCTCTCTCTCTCTCTCTCTCTCTCTCTCTCTCTCTCTCTCTCTCTCTCTCTCTCTTTTGTACCAATCCTGGGACTTACACTCAGGGCTTGGGTACTGACCCTGAGTTCTTTTTTTTCTTTTGGGCCCAGCCATGGGGCCTGAACTCTGGACTTGGGCGCTGTTCCTCAGCTCTTCAGCTCAAGGCTAGCACTCTACCACTTGAGCCTCACCGCCACTTCCGGCTTTTTTCTTTTTGCTTACGTGGTGCTGAGGAATCGAACCCAGGGCCTCATGCATGCAAGGCAAGTGCTCTACCACTGAGCCACCTTCCCAGCCCCTGACCCTGAGCTTTTTGTGCTGAAAAGGTTTTGTGTGTGTGTGTGTGTGTGTGTGTGTGTGTGTGTGTGTGTGTGTGTGTGTGTGTGTGTGTGTGTGTGTGTGTTTAATTGGAGATAAAAGTCTCACAGTTTCCTGCCCAAGTTGGCTTTGAGGTGCGATCCTCAGATTTCAGCCTCCTGAGTAGCTAGGATTGAACTTCCTTTTTTAAAACATCTTACTCTGGAGGTTTAGCCCAGCGGAAGGGCGCCCGCCCGGTGCGTGCAAGGCCCTGGGTTCGGTCCTCAGCCCTGGAAATAAAACAATCTCACTCTTACCTCGTCTTCCCTCCCTCTCCCCAACCCCAAGCCAGATCTTGTATGTGTTCCTCTTGGCTCTGATCCTTGACCCAAAAAATCTGTGGATTGAGTAGGGCTATAGCTGCTTTGCCTAGGACTGTGAAGTGTCTAGTGATAATAAGGGGAGGAATTCTTAGTGAATTAGGGATGAGGGGCTGTCCAGATGGAGGTAGGTGTAAAGTGGAGCTTCGCTGGAGAGTGTTGTTTTTTTGCACAACATATTGATCTCCTTGAGGTGGGAGAACAAGGGACCAGCCTCTCCTGTTTGCTCTCAGAGTGTTGGTAGGAGACCAGGTGGGAGTGTGTGGCCCCATGCTGGCTGTTTTTAGATGTACCATCAGGTACCACAGCTGCATTCCTGTAGCTCCCCTGGCAACGCAAAGGGCAGATTACTCAGAAGCGAGCTGCGTGTGTTCCGCTTTTCCCCAGCTGCTGCTGGCTGAGTTGGTGGGGGGGGGTGCAGATACTCTGAGAGGGGGGTGACCCTTGTGCCAAGGATTAAGCACAGAATAAGGAATTAGGCCATGAGTTCCCCACCACTGATGGATCCTGGAGAATGCAAGGGCCAGGAATAAGGTTGGCGATGGTTTGTGGACTAAGGACCCTGGCAGAGCTGAGTTTTCTCCTTGAAGGTGTCCTGGAGTCTCCCCTTTGGGAGGAGAGGGTTGTGATATCTTGGTCTCTCAGTTTTGTATCATGTCTAGAGTCCATCATCAGTGCCTTTCAGCCATCCCACCTGTGTAAAGCTGTGTTATACAGGTGTCATGCAGAATGGCAGGTGTGTTCTGGGAGATGAAACCCAAGTTTTGAATCCACATGATTTCAGACAAGCCACTGACTTGGGACCTTTGCCTCTCTCCCAGGCAGAGGCATATTCCTTACCCCGGTAGTGGGGAAGTCAGCAGGATGGTAGGCCTGTAGGCTCTCAATGGGAGAGAGCTGAGGAGTGAGCAGGCCTTGAACATGGGCGTGGAGATTGGGAAAACTGGGACAAGCAGGGTATAAATCCTTAAGTCACCAGACTGTTCCCCAGAACCTTGCCTTCAGCCATTGTGAATCTGCAGCCCCGCCAATGGATGGAAGACTGAATGGTGGTTACAGGGAACAAGTCACTGTTTGGCGGGAGTAAACTTGGTTGAGTAGGGTCTCCTGGAAGGCTCTGGTCCAGTATCTGAACAACTAGCCCTCACAGAGAAGGGCCCATCAGATCTATCTCTATTATAGTGCCAGAGCAGTGTTGTAGAAGCACCCTGCTGGGTCAACCCCTACGGTGCTGAGAAGATCCAGAGGGTCCATACGGGAGTACCAGAATAGGAAGCGCCTGGACTCATCATGTACTAGAGACCCATGGTCTAGCTGGGTTGGGGAGTAACTAGCTTCATGTTAGCCTTGGAATTTAGGATTGACATTCTCCAAGACACATTGGAAGACACTGAGGGTCAGAGAATTTAGGTGACTTTGCCAAGGCCACAGAACTGATAAGTAGTGGTGTTGAGATCCTATCTCAACTATGACAGACTCAGGAACCTGGATGAAGATAATGAAGGCTCTAGAGTTTGAAAAGAATATAGCAAAGAAGGGGGTGGGTGGGAGATCACAGTGCTTCTTCAGTGGCCAGAAGACTTGGTGGGAAATCTTCGCTCATAGGAACATAATGGATTTTCCTGAGCTGGTAGCCAGGGGTGAGTGTGTAAATATATGAGGATATGTAGTGTTTAAGGTTTGGCACATGTATAGCATGTGAGCTGGGCAGGGTGTGTGTGGTGGCTGGGGAGAGAGAGGAGAGGAACGAAAGAAGAGAGAGAGTGAGAGAGATTGGCACTGAGTGGCTCTTGAAGTCTTGGCTCAGACTGTACCTCACTCATCTATCACTGAAGCCCATCCCGTTTTTGATGAGCCCTGCCAAAAAATCCAGACTGAAAAGAGCAATAAGGAATGGGCTGGGCTGCAGAGGACTGGGAGTACTGTGGTCCAAATGGCCCATTGCCATGATTTGGCGTGGAGCTCAGTGGGGCCATGGTGCTCCCCAGGAGCAGTCATATTCTTAATAACAGATTGTTCCATGTACACAGGGCTGGGTTGTATTTCTTAAACTTATTTCTTCCTTTAAAGGCAGATGCGAATGGAAAAGAGGGGGAGGCAGAGAGTAAGTGAGATGGAGAGATTGCAGGTATCCTTGAGTAAATTTCAGAATCCTAAGGCTGAGGGAAGAGAGGGGTCAGAGTGATTTTTTTTTTAACTTGTTGACAATCTCTGGAGGCATGGAGTGCAGAGTTGCCTTCTGAGTGAGCTCACGTGTCTTGGTCTAAAAGAAAAGTCCTTTGCAGGCCTGTCCTGATATTTGCTTGTGGATTCAGGGATGAGAGGAAAGTGGCTTTGGACCCTGTAAGATTGGAACTGGTTTTGCTGGTCAGATGGCCCTTGTGGCAGAAGAGCCGGCATCTGGTGAGATACACCAGAAGGAAGGCATTTCCTGCCATGGGAGGTGGAGAAGAAGTCCAACTCTAGGGAAATCCAGAGGACTGGAGAGAGCTGGAGTTGGAGTCACTGACAGTCTATTCCAACTGTGGGGTTCCCTGTGTGCTCTGGAGATTTTAGAATGGATAATACCAAGTGTTTAGAGGATGTTAATGGAGAATCCACATGAGTGTGGAATAACTAGGGGTTTGGGCTTGTGAAGTCAATGTACTACAGACAATAACTTTTTCCTTTTCCTTTTTTTTAAAAGACCAATCACAAAACATTGGAATGATAACTTCTCCTGTTTAGATTTTTCAAAAGGAGAGTGAAAAACAATTTGTACTAAATGCCATGGGCCAGCAGAAGTATGAGGTAGACATACAGGAGTCCCATGGGACGTTTAGACTTTGGAGTCCTGGTTTAAAAAATTGGAGATGTTGCCTTTTCTTTCTAGAATCAAGATACCTTAGTGGTTGATATTAGTGTGTGCATGTATGCACAGTTCTCAAGAAATCATAGTAATTCTCTGAGTCACTTTTCTTATAACTTCTTCATATAAACTTCAGCATTCAGGTGGTCTACATCATTCTCAGAGGAACCTTGTAGTTTTTCAGTGTAGGTTGGTTAGCTTTGGGTTTAGTTTGCATGCTATGAAGGATAGGTATAAGACATAGATTATACATTATAGATGTGTGTGGTTTGTACATGTAGGTATATTCATGGAGGCATATTTTATAGACCGAGGATGGGGGTGGCAGTTGTAGGCCATGAGATGTAGATGGAGGGTTGGTAGATACTGGTTGGAGGTGTAGATGTAAGTGGTAGGTATAGGTCAGAGGTTGTGGACTGTAGGTAGAGGCAGAGAAACAAATGACTCCCCAACATGTCATGTACCATTGTAAGTAGAGCTGGATCTCAGAACCAAAACTTTTGCTGCCAGAGTTCTTGATCTCTCAGAATATTATGTTTTCTCAGGACAAATGAGATGTTTCAAGGTAATATTTATGTTTTGCTATTATAAAAATAATGAATGAATAAAAGAAAGAAAGAAAGAAAGAGACAGACAGACGGAAGGAAAGAAGGAAGGAAGGAAAGAAAGGTATGTTTGGGTGCAAAAAGAGGAAATACTTTGTCTTTAGTTTCTACCTAGAGTCACTAATTTATTACCTTTCGATGCATTTTCTTTAGGCCTTTTTATTTTGTAGAGGTTCTGAATGACTTCAGTGGTTTCAGCTGAGATTATGTACTTTATCCAGTTCCGAGTGCTTCCCCAATCTAGTAACAAACACTTCTTATGCAATGCTCTGTGGGGTGTGTGTATCATCATTTCCTAGCTTTTCTCTTGTATAGGGCATTTAGGCTATTTACTCAAGTTGGCTATTACAAATAACATAACACCAGTCATTTTTGAGCTAAAAGTTTTCTTAATTTTGTTATCTTAGGTTTCCAGGAGATATGGAGCTTTGGATGTTTGCCATGCCATGGGAGAGGCTAGAAATGGCTTAGAGAAGCCAAGCCTGGGGCTACATGGCCACTGGTACAAGAATGCTCTTGTCTGGGACAGCATGAAGGTAGAATGGTGTGGACCAGCCTCAGGGCAGCTGGAGCCTAGTGGGAAGGGTTCTTTCTTTGTAATCAGGAGCAGAACATTCAGGAATGGAGCCAAGGATAAATAGAACTGGATTTATGGAGCCAGCAGCAGTGGGCAAGAGGGGTAAGGAATAGCCACGTTTTTATTGGTCCTCATTGTTTGTCCTAAGCTGATCCTGAGAATCAGCAGGTGATTATTTCCCACAAACAAAACTGAACAGAGAGCTATCATTCTCCTTTGGATTTAGGAAGCCCTAGTTGTCATCAGAGGGAACTTTAAAGTCATTGATTGGCTGAGTGACACCCTCACAGGGTTGTAGAGGGTGAAGATGGACAGAGGATGGTACCCAAAGGGCAGAGTGGTAGGGTATGGGTCCTGCAATGCTCACGATTCCTACCTCCTATTTTGCTGTTCCCCCCACTAGAGATGCAGGAAGCAGTTCAGATTCTGCAGTAATACTATGATTTGTCCAAGGCATATATAAGCTTCAGTGGTTTGGGAAACTAGACAGGGAGCCTTAGCTTTAGGTTTTCCTTCCCTCATGTCACATAGCTCCCTACATGCACTGGCTTGCTTTGGAAGCAAAGTCGCTGCTACTTGGAGTTGAGGTAGGGTCTGACTTTGCTGAATCCCTCCACAGTAGCAGCCCCGAGTGATCCTGCAGGGTGAAGAAGACATGGAGCTCACGAGGAGGGTGTAAAGGTTGAATTCTTGCTTGTTGAATGCCTGGTATGTCATCTATTGGATATTCAGATACATCTACCCTGTGGCCCCAAGAATAATGGCAGCACTTTCATTCCTACAGGGGCTAAAGTATTTTAAGAGGAGCTATAGAATTAGTGAGTTATAGCTGGTGGCAGAGCAGGGAAGAGTAACTTCAGGTGGTCAGGAGAATTTGAGCAGAGGGCATGACAGCTTTAGGGACCTGCTTCAGGATCACCAACCTGGTGGGGATTGAGAGTCAAGGTCTCACTGTGCCAGGGAGGTTTACTTCATAAATCTGGAATTTTTCACTTGGACTCTAGTTTTAAGTATATTATTGACCCTCTGGGTTATTTTCGAAGAGTCGTTTTCTCCTTTTTGTCTGGTTTACTTTCTCTCAAAAATGAAGAGATAATAGAATCTTGCTGCAAACCATAAAACCACCCACCACCTCTTCCATGGCCACAATAGAAATGACCCTAGGAAATCCTAACTCTGTTTTGAAAATGTTATAGAATCGTTTACTAGTTTGAGGTGTCTTTATGGAGTGGGGCTCAGCCATCCGTTGGTTCTTGCTGGGAAAACTTTCAGGGAGTGTTTTCCAGGCTTTAAAAAATGAGTAAAAATATGAAGGAAGAAGTAGACCTGCCCTAACTCCTTCCACTCAACAATGCTGTTTATATGGCACACGTCTTTTTATTTGCTGGTCTGTCCCTTCTTTACTGCTAACCTTTGGCCTGTCTGGCTTGGCTAGGCTGTCCAAGGCACCCACTGCCCTTCAGGGGAAAACCTTTTCCTCTTTCACACATCATGGTGGTGGAGAACTCAAAGGTCTCTCGGGTTGGAGTCAAGTGATGTGTATCAGTGCGTGTCTGCATGGGGAATTCTTCTGCAGCTGGAATGTTGCACGTTATGGGGGTTTCTCATGAGGCTGAAATGCACTGCAAGCCTCTTCTCCCTGCAGGCACAATTCAGTGTGTTTCCTCTGCAACTGCTGGTTTTATTTCGTAGGAGATGATTTCTGTTGCATATTGACTTGCTACTAGAAAACACTTTGGGAGGGATAATGGGCTAGGTAGCTTCCCTCATCATTTTTCTTTGTTGTAGTTAAATTCATATGGAAGCTGGGCTCTCCACTTAGACTTTATTGATTTCTGGATTTAGGGGATAGCTCTGTAATTGACAGTTTCATCAGTGCTGCGTGGGTGGAGAGAAGCCCCGGACTTGGGGCTGCTGACTAGGTGGGAAGCTGCATCAACCCTGCTTCTAGACTGTGTGCATCCTGGTTTGACACAGCTTGGTGACCTTGGGCAGATCCTCCTCACTGCCTCCCTCTTGGCTCTGTCCTATGAGAGTTGGATCAGATCATCTTGAGCATCAACCCTCCTAGTTCATGCATTTTCCAAGCTATGGTTGTAGTGGGGGGGGAGGGAGCCTTTTTCTTCAGTAGCTCTGGATTTTATGAAGACTTGGATGTCCTGCTTCTGAGATGGGCATCCTGTGTTTGAGAGGATACCACTAACCACACAGGGTCTTGCTGCTGTCTTCCCTGGAGGCCTGGTGGCTGTGTATTGTGTCATGCACATGCAGAGCTAAGTCTCTTGTGACTAAGCTGAGCATTTTGTAGCATCTGGTAGGGCCACTGGTGCACCTGGAAGGGGACAGGCTGACCCCAAGCATTACCAGGGTAGGGAATAAGCCCTAACCTTGTCAGTGTAAGTGGGTTGTACCACCTAAAGTTACCCAGTGACCATTCTAGTGTGCTGCTGCTGTCCATTATGGCATGCTGGCCCCAGCTCTGCTTATGCATGCATACACAAATTACTCTTGTTTCAGATTATCATGGAAAATCTTGCTGCTAAGTACTTAGGAGTGGGATTAGGTTGAAGAGGTGATAAAGGTCATTAGCATTATTTATAGTCTCTGGACTTTTATCCATCCTTACAACCTGCTGACTAGCTTGATGCTCCCAACAGCAGCAAAGACTTGGAATTTGGAATTAGGCATGCCCCAAGTCTGATGCTTAAAGTCCAGCCTGATGCTTTGAAGTGGAGTCCCCTTAAACTCAAGCCTCCCTTGAGTTTCCATTTATCTTCTCTAGAGAGGAAGAAGGCAGGGAATGCGTAGGGCCCTGTTTTGCAGCTCCTCTACCCTGGTATATAATATGCTGTGTAGAGTGACACAGATGAAGTTCTTATTATAGTTGTGTATTTAAATGTGTTGTGAAAAAATAGAACTAGCATATCAAAGCTCGTGATTTTACAGATATTATTTCCAGGACGATGCTATTTTTGAAGAAAAAAAAGCAAGACAATTTCAAATTGACTTAAAGGATGATGTGTAGTGGTTAATAGCATAGGGCATGCAGACATGACAGAAGGTAGGAAGATCAGAGAGGACAGAATTTTGGATACTACTGAGCTACGCGACACTAAAAAATCTCATATAGAATACACGTAGGTGTAGAATCTTTCTTTTCTGATACATTCCTGGAGCAGGGAATGTGTAGGACAGTGGTATAAGCAGCTCCAGAGAAGTGTTGGTGGTAGCTAAGCCTTCTGCATCCCATCAGCCTAGCAGTTAGGCCATCCACCTCCGCACGTAAGTGAGTGTGGACAGTATGGCCTCTTTCTAGATCTGTCTGGGGGCAGTTGTTAATCTGATCATGTTAGAGCCCTTAAGGAGATTTTGGAGACAATTTGTTCTATTTTAGGTTAGACTTAGATAATTTTTTTCTCTTTTTTTTCTTTTTTTATCTTTTGTCGGTTATGGGGGCTTGAACTCTGGGCCTGGGCGCTGTACCTCAGCTCTTCAGCTCAAGGCGAGCACTCTACCACTTGAGCCACAGTGCCACTTCCAGTTTTCTGGTAGTTTACTAGAGATAAGAGTTTCACAGACTTTCCTGCCTGGGCTGGCTTTGAACTGTGAACTTCAGATCTCAGCCTTCTGAGTAGCTAGAATTAATAGGTGTGAGCCACCCATGCCCGGTCTTTCTTTTCTTTTTTTTCTCATTCTTTCTTTCCTTCTTTCTTTCTTTCCTTCTTTCTTTTTCTTTCTTTCTTTCTTCCTTCCTTCCTTCCTTCCTTCCTTCCTTTCTCTCTCTCTCTCTCTCTCTTTCTTTCTTTCTTTCTTTCTTTCTTTCTTTCTTTCTTTCTTTCTTTCTTTCTTTCTTTCTTTCTTTCTTTCTTTCTTTCTTTCTTTCTTTCTTTCTTTCTTTCTTTCTTTTTGAGATTAATACTGAGGCTTGAACTCAGTGCCTGGGTGCTAACCTTTACTTTTTCTACTCAAAGTCAGTATTCTACCATTTGAGCCACAGCTCCACTTCTGGATTTATTTTTGCTGGTTAATTGGAAATAGGAGTCTTAACAACTTTCCTGCTTAGGCTGGCTTTGAACCTTGATCTTTAGATCTCAGCCTCCTGCATAGTTAGGCATGATCTCGTGGTGCTGAGAAATATCATTGTACACATAGAAAAATGTAGAAAAGTTCCAGAGTGATCTAGACCAACTCAAGGACACCCAAGGACGTACACATGAAGGTGTAGCTGGGGTACATATCAGTTTGTCTTCTCCGGAGGATGGTTCTTCCTGCCTGGCTTACATCATAATGGTCAGTAGCTTTATGTAAGGAAAAAATTCTTAGGACAGGATCTACCTCGACTAGGATGTACATAGTCAAGGGTCTGGTCTCCACCATTGCTATGTCTCTGGTCTCTTGTGTTGGTGAAAAGGCACTGTGAAAAGCAATAATGACTCTTAGTTAATAACTGGCTTTGAGCACAGTGGAGCAAATATGTACCCTCAGAACTCAGCAATGTCCTCAATACATGAAACAAAAACACTACGCCCTTTGACCCAGCAAATTAGGCATAGAGCATGTAGACATGACAGAAGGTAGGAAGATCAGAGAGGACAGAATTTTGGATACTGTGGAATTAAAAACAAGTGTGCGGACAAAAACTCACATACACAAATGTCTGTAGCAGCTCCATTTATATTAGCCCAAGGCAGAAACATTTTGATTTGGTGTCTGTCTTGTTGAATGTCAGTTGGGTGTGCTCCTGACTTCTCTATACGATAACTTCCAAAGATTTGGGTGGGATAACAGTGAAAAGGGGCTGGCACATGACTCCTTCTGTAAGAGGGATTGAGAATGAACCTGAAGCCATAGTGTCTGCCTTCAATCAACTGGACCCAGAACCTCTCCATTTCCCAGTCTGTAGGTTGGCTTGTTACTAACTATACCTGAGGTCTCAGGGTTTTTTATACCTGTGAAGTCTTGAGGGGGGGGGGTGGAGGTGGGGCTAGGTTATCTAGGGATTAAGTTGCCCTAATTTATACTAATTTAATGAACTTTTTCATTTTAACTTATTCATTTACTTATCTGTTTTGTGCTAGATATTTTGGGTGAATTAGATATTATCTTCCATTGAGCCCCTTCATCCACAGTGTAGCATGTACTGGAACTTTATTTGTTCTTAGGGTTAAATGGCACTCCAGTGTGTGGACATACCACGTTTTATTTATCCCTTCTCTATGGACGAATATTTGGGTTGTTTCTACATTTGGCTATTTCAAATAGTGCTGCTAAGGATGTGTGTGTGTGTGAGAGAGAGAGAGAGAGAGACAGAGACAGAGACAGAGACAGAGACAGAGACAGAGAGACAGAGACAGAGACAGACAGAGACAGAGAGAGACAGAGAATTTTTGTTTGTACACTTGCTTTTAATTCTTTTGGGTAGATACGCCTACCACGTAATTGCTGGGTCAAAGGTCACATTGTGCACACATTGTGTGTATTGAGGATGTTGCTGAGTTCTGAGGGTACATTTTTGCTCCACTCTGCTCAGAGCCACATCTTTCCCACTTGCTTTTTTGGGTGCAAACTCCTGGACATTTACAGTGCTAGATTCTCGTTTTCATCCCAGTTTTCAGATTAGGAGACTGAAGAGCAGTGCCAGAATGGTCCAGCTAAGATCTGGATGCAGATAGATGGTTTCCAGAGCCTAGCCAACACATATACCTCAGACATAGGAGTTCTCACAGAAGACATCAGCCTGAGCCCTAGGGGCCTCTGGATTGTGAAGGTGGCTGTGTGTGCAGCATGGGGCCGGTGAGCGCCCCTGGGTGGATGAGCTACATGGGGATCCATTCAACTGAATCTCACCTTTCTGTTCTTTCCTCCCCTTGCCTCTGCTCTGAGTTTCTTTCTTGTGAAACTTCATCTCCTTCTCTGCTCACAGATGGAGATCATTTGTGGGCTGTCCTAAAGTAGACCCAGGGAAGGACCCTGAAATCTGGTAATGCCTGGAGGGAAAGAAGGTCGAGTAGGAGCACTTCACAGATTAAGGGGTATGCATAGGCCTGCTCAGCCTGGCAGTTTCATGGTAGGTCCAGGTCTGCTGCACAGGTGACTTCAAGCTTAGCTCTGGTGCCAGTGTCCCAGGACACCTTTTCTCCATCTTCTGACAGCCATGGCACATTGTGGAAGCAACCCCCAGGAGGGGACTGGGGATACCACATTGCCCCAAAAGCCTCTGTGTGTCCCTTGCTGAGGTGGCAGGTGGGTAGTGATTCCTTGGGACAGACATGGCCTAACCATGGAGAGAGGAAGCTCGCCCAAAGTGAAGAGGGAGCCCCAAAGTCGTATGTCCCATGGAAGTTGGCCCCGATTGTGGCTCGTAGAGCAGTCTGGGAGTGAGCCAGGACATATTAATACTGCATGAGGCAGTAAGGAGACCTTGGGCTTGAAACTGGAGCTATGGCCTAGAATGGAGCCAGACAGTGGACCTTGTCTTAAAGGGACATGGCATACTCCTGGAAGTATGTGGTGGCAGCATTACATCCTTCTAGTGCTGCTTACTTAGTATATTTGCGCACCATGCCTCTGAGAGCAATGGCAGCATCCATGGGAGGTGATTTTAATTGCACAGAGTGGCATCAGTTAATGTCTCTTGACTTAACTGTTGTTTCTTTTGTTACTTTGGTAAGTGAGGGAGAGGGAGAAGAAAGGTGGTATGGAGGGCGAAGGAGAGAGGGAGAGAGAGAGATAGAGAGAGGCAGAGACAGAGAAGAAAAATTGACATCTACTCTCTTTTAATCTGTTGAATCTCAGCTAGCAGGCAGATTATGAGATGGTGGATTCATCCCCAGTTAGGCAAGAATACATAGTAGTACAGAGGCTCAGAACTTCTAACACTGCAGCCTCCTGGTGACAATGTTGACTCTTGAGGCTCTATTTGGGTTCATGGCTGTGCTCATCATTCCATAGAGAAGGGCAAATCCATTGTGAATGTTTGGACAACTCACATTTATCTAGAATCCAAGCCACAAAGAGGCGTCAGTATCAGGTGAGATGCTACAGATATATGGCAAAGAAAGGATTTCAAGGATTTATTTCAAAGGTCGATCCCTGCTAGAGCATTTCTGGTATTGAAGGAAGATGGAGCTCTGTGTAGGAGCTACAGTGTTAGGATTGCTTTGGAGAGTTGAGTGCTACGGCCCACACCTGCAATCCTCACAACTCAGGATCATGGTTTAAAGCCAGCCCAAGCAGGAATGTCTGTAAGACTCAGACTTCAGTTAACTGTCAAAAAGGTAGAAGTGGAGGTTGGTTCAAGTGGTAGAGTGTCAGCCTTGAGTGAGTGATTAAGCTAAGAGTCAGTACGTAGGCCCTGAGTTCATGCTCAGTACAGGAATAATAAATAAAAAGAATGCTTTTGACTACAAATAATGCCCAATGCTGACTCAGATTGGCTTATGCAGTAAGGAACTTCATCTCCCATAGGTAGAGCATAGGTTAGTGGAAGGAGGCTCTGGTGTGCAGAGGTCAGTTGTTCAGTGATGTGGTGACCTTGAAAACTTCCTTTCTTTGGTTTTGTTGTTCTCATCGACAGCCTTAATTAAGCCGGCTTCCTCTCATGGCTGCAACATGACTGCCATTCTCCAGATATCACATCCAGAGATGGCAATGTCCAGAAGCAGGGCAGGGGCCATCTCTTCTGGGGAGGGCTTTATAGAGACAGGAAACCCTTTCCCTAACACCTGCAACAATTTTTACATTAGTCACGTTGACCAGACCTGGCTAACCTGAGGAAGGAATGGGTGCAAAGTAGAGTAGAGGAGTGGAAATCAGAGTGAAATGAGGCTGTGGTATGGGGGCGGGGGGACACGTAGCTGTTTCTTGCATCCATGAACAGCAAAAGGTGACTCGCACCACAGAAATGAGGGAGGGAAATGAAACATCATCTCCTTGAATCGCCTCAGATCGCCTCATGCATATATAGAAACTAGTCTCCCAAGTGGAGCTGACTCGTTGAAAGTTGTTTAATTCACTTGCGGAGCCAGCAGCCATTTAGGGGTGTTCTGACTGATGTCAGGAATCCAGGACAAGAGAATGCTGGCAAGGTTTCTAGAAACTCTTTGCAGGGCTTATTATTTTTCTTTAAGAAATGTCTTGGTCCACCATTGAGTCTCTAACCCTGCCCTCTAAGTTCTGTGATTGATTGGGAAGAAAAGTGGAGTGGAGGGATTGGTGGAGCACCCCCAGGAGATCAAGTCCTAGCCTCAGTGGGCATATCCCAGCATGACCAAGGCTGGACATGTGGTGTGCTCTGGGGATAACTCTCATCATGGTCTGGTTTTCCACATTCTCACTGCTTGATTGCTAGGACTGAGTTACAACAGAGCTAGGAACACTAATGTCCTTCCACAAATGTGTGGATTGTATCAATGAAAACTGCATGAGCCCCAGAAGAATAAAAAATGTTGGAAGTAGTGCTGTGGCTCAAGTGGTAGAGCGCTAGCCTTGAGCTGAAGAGCTGAGGGACAGTGCCCAGGCCCAGAGTTCAAACCCCACGACCGGACCCCCCCAAAAAATCTAAAAAATGTTGATTTCATTTTATTTGTGCCCTCCTGTACAAGTTTGTCCACAAGATTAAGTCAGAGTAGCTTTCTAGACAAGATGATCCCAATCAACCTGCCTTTTTGACAGTGGTCTCCTTTGTGGATAGGGGTCTTGATGGTTGAGTAGTGATTGGGTTAAGGAGTCCATTGGGTGGTGATGGAGGCTGGGCCTGCTGGCGCTGATGAAGCCAGAGCTTATGAGCTAATGCATGACTCTCTTTGATTTCAGCGAGCAGAGGAAATAGGTGCTTTACATTGTGTCTTCTTCACAACCCCTCTGAACGGTCTGCTTTCCCTCCGTGCTTGTCTGTGATGGTGGGGAGGTAGCTCAGGGGAGCCTGGAGCCTCGTCTCTCAGCCTTAGCATACCACTCTCAGTAAAGCAACATAACAACCCACAGGTGTCCCAGGGTGCCTGGCATTGTCTCTTCTTCTTTTACAACCATGTCTTCAGGGCTGTCAATAATTGGATACTCAGACCCTTCCTATCTGTAGCTTCATCTAGAAGGTTCTAAATCAGGATCTGGAGCCTGTATAATTTGGGAAGCTTTGAAAACATCCAGACGTGTAAAGGAGTTTTGGAGCAGTCATGCCATTATTCTGAGAGACCTTGGTTGGCACCTTCTTGGCTTCCTCAACATTTGCATGCTTGAGCCGGGCTGGCCTGGGGATGTGCTAGTAGAAAGTTCTCCCACTCTTTTATTTCTCAAGTACTCCAGTGCGTCTCATATGCTCCTGGCCGCCTGCTCTTCAATGTGGACAGACCATACACTACAGGTGGTGGCAGCTGAGCTCTCTGGGGATTGCATTTTGTATTGACTTCACTTAGGCAACAAAGATCAATTCTTATGGTTGACTCATTTTCTTTATACCTTTTTGAACCAAACTATCCCATGATGCTGAAAAGTGGATGTACCAAATGGTATATGTTGCTTTTTTTTGCACCCAAGGAAGCAGAAAAGCAGAGATGATACCTATGACACAAACACCCAAATCAAGGAGCAGGGCAGCTCTGCTCTCTCTCGAATGAGATGCCAGCAGGGAAGCAGAGACAGAGCACCTGTGTGTGTCTGTGTGCCCCTCCTTCACTCTGTGATCCCTTCTTGATGTCAGCCTTGACAAACCATGGGACTTCTCTCCTGGCGAGGGGCTACCTGGCTCATATTTCCGCTCTTGTAGCTTTCCTCTCTGTTTTCCTGTGTGGGTAGTTGTATGCCCCCACTTTAAGCGACTCAGTATATGGGAAGCCATATTTTCCAATGGGACCAAGTCGAAGAGAGTCTAATACCAGTATTGCTGCTTCTGCTTTCTCCTCCTTTTGCTTCTCTCCCACCAGCACCGAGTAGTGCCTTTAAACTTTAACTATACCCCGCAGTTACTCAGTCCCCAAACTCCTGGGGCTACTAAGAAGAGGAGAGGTGAGCCAGAAAGGGAAAGTTGTATGAGGGAAAGACGGTTGTCTGGAGGAGGACATGTCTCAGGTACAAGGTATAAGCCTTTGCAATGTCATAACCCCGTCCCCCCATCCCAACCTTCCCCTGGTATTTCCTGATGGATGCAACTAGAAGTTTTATCGTCCCTGAATCTTCCTGGAGTCTCCAGAGACTGTGGAGAGTAAGGATTTGGATATTACATGTGGTGCTAACCACAGCCTAGGCCAGGGGTCTGGTGTTGGGGAATTTGGGATATACTAGGAGTGCCATTTTTGTCTTGAGTTAAAGATGGTCACTTCTGTGGCTCCTTAGAGGTTTCTTTTGGCCAAGAGTGACAGAAAGCCTTAACTCTGTCCACAGAGAACATGACACTCTCGTGTCTAACTCTGGGCCTTCGCAAGTGCTTTTCTTTCTGGCTATGGTTCCCCTTGCTGTGTATATGTTGGCTCCTTCTCACCTGCCATGTTTTAGCTGCAGAGCCCAGCCCACAGCGTATGTACAATAGAAATTTGTTGAGCCAATGAATAAGGAGGAAAGCTCTTGAACGTTGCGAGAATAACTATACTGAGATTTTTGGGAGATTTCTCTGCAGCTGAGTCTTGGGGGTTTTGATATCTTCCCAAACCTGGGATCATTGTGGGAAATAATGTTGAAGCCAATCCAGAACTTCATCTGTTACCATGAAGCCTGGGCTCTTATGCCCACACTTCTGGGAAAAAGTCTTTTGTGTGTCTAGGCTGCTGCTCCAAAATAGGGTAGGGGTAAGGGGAAGGGAACAGGTGTGAGATGAGCCTAGCTCCCAAGGCAGAGGGCTAGATACAATATGGGATGGCTAGGGGTGGCTGCTGGACATAGGGAAGCCTGAGAGATAGCAAGGGTGTGCCATTGTCCTCATATTCCTAGGTGGGCCTAAGAGTCCAATGAGAGCTCATTGTTCTTCTTAAGTTGATAATGTCATTAATAATGACTACAATAGCATCAGCTAATAGAGAGTGGTGGTATGTGCCACGCACTGTGCTGAGCCAGCCGAATCACTGAGTTTTCTCCAATCACTGTGGCATGCAAGGGCCTGGTGAGTGGAGTGGCTCACCAGAGTCCACACACCTGGTAGAGCTGAGCCAGCCCTGACCTCATATAGACCTCATATAGACCCCTTTACTGATTTTTTTTTCTGTCACCAAACAGAGGACATGTCTATTGCCAGAAGATTCTGGGCTTGAACCTTAGAACATTTTTTTCCCTCCTGTGTTTAACCAAGGAAGGCTTAGCTGTTGAGGTAATGGTAGAATTCCTGTGCTTTATAATTGCTCGTGGTATTTATTGTTCTCATTGTTATTAATAAAAATGGTCATAATTTAGCCTTTGGGTTGGTGAGCAGCAGCCAGCTCATTGACCTTGCTCATGATATTAATACTCTTTTTTAGTCACCTTTCAATTATCCAGGCTAATGGAAAGGAGACCAGTGCCCACAAATAATAATCATAAAACACACAAAAAAATCAATTAGCTGCTAACTGGAGTGTTGACTGACAAGTAGGTACTAAGCCTTTTATAAGGCTGGCCTTCAAACAGATCTCAAGTCTCTGGCCACCTTTTAGAAGTGTGAGGTGGGAAGTAGTCTGTGCTCTGAATGCATGGATGGACAGACAGAAAAACAACTTTTTTCGTGGGTCTGTCATCTCTGGGTAGAGATGGTATATAGATATCATCAGTTGCCCAGGTGGGGATCAGAGTTGTTTTTCCCTTTCCTGAAGCAGTTTGAGGGTGATGTAGCAAGTTGTCTTAATCCCCCTCTGAGCATTTGGCTGGCTGGTGTGGCCACATGGAAAATGTCAGCATACTGGCTTGAGCCAGGCGCAGACCCAAGCCAGTGTGCCTCGGAGCTCTGCAGGGCTGACGTGGTGTGCGCTTGAAGCAAATGGAAAGGTCATAAAGGCCTGGGACAAGGGAGAGGATGGTGCCAAGAGTGCCGTCGGGTAACATTATATGCAGGATGAAACTGTAGTGAGGAGCCGAGAGATGCAGGGCTGGGAAAGAGACCTCAGCATTTTCCATGATTAACTTTCTAATAGTAACTGTGTGTGTGTGTGTACAGTAGTTGCTTAGCAACGGGGAGGCATCTTCTTGGGAGTGTGCATTAATATAGAGCATGTGGCTTCCCATTCTCCTTGGGTTTTCCCCTGCTTGCTGGGGGCAGGAATCAGACCACAAACCTGTTGTCCTTGAGGGAGCTAAATGTGTCCCCTCTCCTAATTGATTCATTCCCTCCCTCTGGGAATCCCCAAGACTTAAGTGCCCTCAGAGCTTCTCCCCTGCTCTAATGCTATGTAGGGAGGTCACTCTCAGTCTGGGACAGAGCCCAGCTCTTAGATTTTTTTTTTCTAAAATGAACATCAGTTAGTTGTACAAGGGAATTTTATTTTAATATGTCCATTTATGATCAAAGTCACCTCCTCCATCATTTTCCCTCTTATTCCTCCACTTTTCCCAGGCTAGCCTCATCCAGTGTTTCCATTTTCTCTTATGTGCATAGAATTTTAAAATTTATTTATTTATTTATTTATTTATTTTGATTGTTGGTCTTGAATTTAGGGCCTGGTTGCTGTCCCTGAGCTCTTTTGCTCAAGGCTAGTGCTTTACAACTTTGAGTCACAGCTCCACTTCCCATTTCTGCCCGGGCTGGCTTTGAACCCCGATCTTTAGATCTCAGCCTCTTGAGTAGTTAGGATTACAGGTGTAAGCCACCAGCACCCAGCTCTTAATGTGCATAGAATATTTTTTAACTATGCTCGCTCTCCTTCCTCCTCTCTGTCTGCCCTGTCCCACTAGTATTCCATCAAGACATGTTTGCATTTCCTAATATATTAAATTATTCAAGTGGATTTCACAATTGTATGTATATCTGCATAGACCATGTTTTAGTTATATCAGATCTATCTATCTATCTATCTATCTATCTATCTATCTATCTATCTATCTATCTATCTATCTATCATCTACCTTCCTACCCACCTTCCTATCTACCTACCTACCTATCTACCTCATCTATCTATCCATCTGGTCCTGTTTTTGTTTATATGTATGTATCCATAGGTCTGGCAGTTCCTAGGATACAGAGGGGAGCAAGATCCAAATCTTCTCTCCTTTGGAACCCTATATTCCAGTGTATAGGTAACCAGGGAGGTGAATCTGTGGGAACAGCACTCTGAGCATGTGGACGGGCAGCTGTGAAGTCCCCGGGAAGGATGCTTGGCTGCAGGAGAGCTCTGAGGCTGCTGTTGAACTGCCCGACTCTTCTCTCTTCCTTTCCCCTGTTTGATTTGCTCTGGGGACACTTGTAGCCATTAGCCATACCTTCTGTTTGGCTTCTCAGTGTGCTTTAGTATTGCTTTCCCAACTACAGTGCCTGTTCCATGCACACAGTGTGTCCCATGAGGTCGACATCTTGGTCTGCTCTAGGTTGGTGACACTTCATTCTTCCTGTGGCATGAGGAAGTAGGGGGCTCCATCCATCCCTGCTTCTCCCCAGAGAGGTATCCTTGACTGCCACCCACACATACAGCTCCAGCCAGAGGCAGGCCAAGAACCATGGCACCTCCCACTTTGACAAGAGAAGCAGAAATGGATGGAAATACTCCATCACATGTCATCTGCCACCTCCCAAGTCTGGGGGCTCCTCCTGACTTGCAGTGTCTCCTCCTCCCCACGCTGAAGCTAGATCCTCTCCCTCCCAGAACCCCCTTCTCCCAAATCAGAACTCTTGGCACACCCTGGGCTGGGGATGATGCTTTAGATGTCTTGTGTCTTTGTCTCCTGGCCCTGTGACTCAGCTGGCTCAATCCAAGCAGTTCTTTGTCTCTTGTTTGATATATGGCTGATGGTTAGGTGCCCTGTTCCACCCTGGTGCCATTGGCTTTCTGGACTATCTGGGGAATCAGAGTCTCTATCTTAATGCTGTCACCGGAAGCCTAACCTCATCTTGCAGGATGCCAAGTCTCCAGACCTAAGGCATCTGTGGCACCTACATGTGAGGCTGGTTTTCTAGGGCCAGCTGTGCTGCCAGATGATGCTGTGTGAGCCCTTTGTGTCTTGTAGTGGAAGAGCCATAGTGTCCAATGCCATACAGCTGGGGAGAGCAGGGTACACATGGAGAGACTCTAGCTTGGAGACACCAAGGCGGCCCCCCATCCCGTGTCTCATTTCTATCCAGTTTAGATGACCTTCTCCACCTACTCAGCCTTGCCCCCACACATAGACAAAGTCACACACACATACTTGTCTGTTTCCCCATCCTCATATCTAATGTGCCCAGATATCTTCAGCCCTCAACCCATCACCCACTTCCTGATGGTACTCATTTGCTTAATTTCTTCTGCTCCTCCCTCTCGGTCTGCTATGCACACCTGCTGCTTAGAGGATACCCCATCCTCACCTCTTACACTTACACCTGACCTGCTTGGAAGCACTGAGCACAGAAATATGATGAGGGGAGAGGAGTGGAAAGTTCTGCAGGTGTCTTGACCACTGGGCAAAGGAGAAGGGAGGAGGAGGAGGAGCCTTGTTCAGGGGCCCAAAGCAATGTTCTTTGGCAATGTCTCCCTTCTCCTTCTTAATTTCCTTTGTGGAGCCAATGTGTACCCTGTGCCTCCCATGAGCCAGGCCTTGTTTCAGGCACTGGAGTTACATGCAGAGACACGGGTCCTGCCTTGTACCCTGTGGGTTTCAAGTTCTAGTGGGGGAGATAGATTGTGCACAGCACTCATCAGGAAGCAGGTGGTAACGGGCAAAAGTGAAGGGAAGAATGATGACAGTGGTGACAGAGGGACCCTGAGGTGGGCTTTGGATAGGTGTCAGGAAAGGACAAAGGACTACCTGTGGGCACTATCTATGGGCAGTAGATCTGCAAGAGCAAAAAGTGTGGCTGAAACCAGGGAAGGCCAGGAAAAGTGGGGGCCATGGTGGGTGCTGCAGGGTAGAGTGCCTCTAGTGATGGGGATTTCTTAAACACATGTCACCCGAAAGTCTGTAATTGGCTGGGGCCCCTGGGTGGGCATGCTGGTACTCAATGTGTGTCCCTTATGGAGCTGCTTCTGTGTTTCAAGCTCTGCCCTGGCTTCAGCTGTGCCAAATGGATGGACAGGGGGATGGATGGATGGACGGACAGATGAATGGATGGATAGATGGATGGAGAGCACTGGCTGCTCCTTAGGGGGGTATTGCTAGGGAGGGCTCAGGGATTGCTTGGAGCAGGGTGTGCCAAGAGTTCTGATTTGGGAGAAGGGGGTTCTGGGAGGGAGAGGATCTAGCTTCAGCGTGGGGAGGAGGAGACACTGCAAGTCAGGAGGAGCCCCCAGACTTGGGAGGTGGCAGATGACATGTGATGGAGTATTTCCATCCATTTCTGCTTCTCTTGTCAAAGTGGGAGGTGCCATGGTTCTTGGCCTGCCTCTGGCTGGAGCTGTATGTGTGGGTGGCAGTCAAGGATACCTCTCTGGGGAGAAGCAGGGATGGATGGAGCCCTCTGCCCACCCCTGAAGTATTACCACTTTTCTCCTTTTCAGAGTGAACAAACTGGGGGGGGGGGAGGTCTGCAAGAATCTATGGCCTCTGCCCCTTTTTTCCCCATTAATTACCTACATTTAAAAGGTAGGAGGTTTCGGATTTTAAAAATCTGGGTTAAGTGTTCTTTAAAAACAAGAAACAGAAAGGTCAGAGATCTGTATTTGTAGCCTGTGTCTTCTCTGGGTGAAGGTTGGCTGGGCAGAGCAGTTAGCTCCGCCTCCATCCCAGCACCCCTCACTTACCATAACAGGCTGGCTCCTTGGCTGCGGGAGCTTGGATCCCTTTTTAGGATTAAGGAAACAAACATGTGGGCTTGTGCCTCTGCAAGTTCTCAAGGATGGCTCTTGAGTCCTTAAGCTCTTGTAGGACTTTCTCTTTCCTCAGCTTGGAAACAGAGTAGGAGCTACAGGGACGAGGCAGGGCTCCAGGCTTAACCGCTGAACGACACAGGCCATTTCTCCAGATTTTTAAAAAAAAAAACATATCTAGAAGTGGGTGGGTGCACAGGTAGAAGGTCAGAGGTCAATTGCAAATCTCAAAGGTTGAACACAGACAGGCGTAAAGGCCCTGAAGAAATGACTTAGGCGTTCCTATTCCCCCAATCCCACTCTCTAAGCCATGCACTCAGGGAGTTTGTTGAAAGGAAGGAAGAAAAGGTGATCTCCAGATACTACGAATATCTGTCTAATGGCGTGTCTCTCCTCTTCCCTCCCCAGTCTGCAGCATGAGGAGGGATTTGCTTTGGTCCTAGTTCTTTACAGTAGGTGTGTGTGTGCAGATTGTGGCGGGGGAGTTGAGGTCTTCTTGGGGACTCTGCCTCTTGTATGTGTGTTGTTCTCTGGTTGTGGTCTATGTTGCAAGGGAGAAACTCAACTTGCCCCCTTGAGGCAGGCTGGTTGGACCGGACCACATCTGGATCAGGTACCGGGTGACTGCCTCCATCCCAGCATGCCAGTCTGGTAGCAAGGATGCAGAGTGACTTGCTTTCCCTGGCTGGAACTTTCTAAGCTATAAGTGTTTGCCTGTAACGTCTAGCAAATCCTGGCTGCTTCTGATGGACAGATGGCCACGTCTTTAGGTGCAGCATCTCTTGAGGATCTGGAGGTGGCACTAACAGGCCCTTTGGACCCCAGGGAAGGCTTGCTGTATCGGGGCAGGCAGAGGACAAGTCACAACACTCTCCCATCACTGGAGTTACCAGGGAGGCACCAGACCCAGGTGCCAGGCAAGTAAATGGATTTTTCAGCCTGCGGAACTTCTAAAGATAGGCTCGGCAGGGCCATCTGTGAATCACAGGCCCGCCTGCTGAGGGAGGGCAGGCCCAAGTTAGGAGCATCCAGATGCAGGGAGGGAGGCTAGGAAGATAGGATTGAGTCAGCCTTGCTGACAGGACCTGGATCCCCTTCCAGGCCCCCAGGGAGGGGCTCTGTTGCCCAACTATGAAGTGGAACACCACAGCTGCCTGCAGTGCCCATGGCTGGGTGGAGCAGACCTAGCCCAGGCAGGCAAATGGATCTTCAGTGTTAGTTTGTACCTTTCTGGCCCTTGGGCTCACATACTTAACCAATGGGTTGCTTGGTTTATTTCTTGAATCACTTATTTTTTTCCTTTGTTGCTGTTTTTGTTTCCTTCTTGTCTTGTTCGTTCACTTATCTGTCTTGGGGAAGGTAAGAGGAGGCACAGAATTGGAGGGACAAAAGGTGAACAAATGCAACAATGGTATTCACTAGACACTATGTTGAAAATGAACTATATAACTTGTGAGTGGAGATGGGAGGGGAAAAACTGGGAGAGAGTGAGGGAAAAGGTGATATTCATTACCTGACTTATATAACTGTAGCCCCTCTGTACATCAGCTGACCCTTCGGGAATAGTTGTGACCTTCCCTTACTTATATTTATGTGACATTTTATAAAGTATTCTCCCATACCTTATCCAGGATATCCATATCCTCTAAACTCCCTTGAGGCCCCAGAAAAAGTGGGGGAATATAGAAGTGAATCAGCCAGCTAGAGGTTCTACCCTTGGGCAGGTGACGGGCACTAATTGCTAACGTCTAGGAAGACACTGTGTAAAATGATCATGAGCATTTCTTTATGATGATGGGAAAGGCATCTCTGAGGAGGGGATATCTGTCTGGAGAGCAAGCCAGTAGAAATCTGGGAGCAGAGCATTGTGCATGAGAACAGCTCCTGCAAAGCCCCTAAGATAGGCAGAGACTTGTTTAGAAAACTACAGATACCTCTCTGGATGGAATGTAGGACATGGTTAACTGGAGACAAGAGTCTCACAGATGTTCCTGCCTGGGGCTGGCTTTAAATCATGAATCTCAGATCTCAGCCTCTTGAGTAGCTAGGATTACATATGTGAGCCACTGGTGCCCCGCTGTCTTCTATTTTTCAATGACATGAAGTAGGCTCACTGTGAGTAGTGCATCTACAATTCTCTCCCCATTGTTGCTCCTATCGGTGATCTCCCCATTCTGTCTGAGACTGTGCTGTGGCCAGGTTCCATTCACATTACAGACTTGTGTTGTAAGGACAGATTCCTAGAGGCCAAACTTACTATATCGAAGGATGGGAATTATTATTATTATTATTATTATTATTATTATCTCTCTATATATTACCAAGCCACCTTCCAGAAAGGTCTCATAGCTTCCATGAAGTCTTACCCAAAGTGTGCAAGACAAAGTATCTTTTGCCCTTGCCCTCACTTTTTCAAGAATCCTGAAGGAGGATGTAGAAAAAGCAAGGTAGCCTGGATCTGGGAGATCTCAGAGCTGGGGTAGCCTGGGACCTATAGATCTCAGAGCAGAGGTAGACTGGGACCTATAGGTCTCAGAGCTAGGGTAGCCTGGGCTCTACATCTTAGTGGTAAGTTAGCCTGGGTCCTGCAGATCTCAGAGCTGGGTGTGAGCCAGAGCACTGGCACTGTGTAGAATGTGGTGCCTTGTCAGAGCTGGGACAGGGCTAATTAGCACTCTGGCCCGCTAGGACCCAAAAGCTCGCCCGAAGGAAAGAACAGCCAGTTCAGGGATAATCCCTTGATATTGACACTCTGGTTCCAGTCTAGAGATTTTTATCAGCACTGACGGCAAGTTCAGCTCTGGCAGGGCTGCCGTACAAAGTCTGCTGAGCTGGTTGGGCTCAGCTTTGAGGTTCAGGCCTCAGGTGGCATTTCAGAGGCCCAAACTATGGAGGTGACTCTGGATTGCTTTTCTCCCCTCCTATAGACTGGGTACATTTGAACATGCAAGGAACAAAATAGTCCCTGATTGCTTCTGAGCTTTCTCTTACTTCACAGTGAGCTAAAGGGACTAGCAAGAGTATTCCTTTTCCCATGGTGTCCTGTATAGCCATTTGCCCTTGCTTTGTGTTTCCTCATTTTGAAATGGATCGTATGTTGTATGTTTGAAGGTATACCTCGAATGACATGGCTCCTGTGTCAAAATGAAAGGACATTTCTGTCACCACGCATAGACTGGTTTTTGACAAGAGCAGTACATGGCTGCTTTTCAAGTAAAAATCCCCAGTACAAGTTTTTGAAACGTTAGTCCTCATACTGGGTGTTAGATCCCTAAATTTGTTCCCTTGACTGTCTGTTGTTTTGTACCTGTGATCTAGGTCCTCCATTTCCTTTCCCTCCTTTCCTCTGCTAGTAGAAGCTACTGTTCTATATTCTATCCTGTGTGTATTTCACCCATCTCCCTCTCTCCCTCTCTCTGTATTTCTCTTTCTTTGTGTGTCTGTTTTTCTTTGTGTCTCTCTTTCTCTCTGTCTCGGCTTCTTTCTCGTCACTCTCTCTATACGTACACGCATATGTAAGTATATATTTATATACTGTATTTATGTATACACATGCATTCTATATATAAGTAAGATCAGAAATACTTTTCCTTGTACTTACCTTGTTTCATTTTTTGCTTGGACTTCTGCCTTCTAGGTCCATCTGTGTAAATGGCAAAAGGCATTTATATTTCAAATGAAAAATTCACTTTCGAGTTGCAAAGTTATTTCTGTTCATAAATTTTTTTTTCAGTAGGCTATAAAAACAAATGTTTACTTGTCCTAGTCCACTTGGAAAATAGCACTTTGCTCTTATTTTGGGCTGGTAGTGTAAACCTTGGTCTGGATCAAATGGCCTATCCTGGGAGGAAGTTTTGGCAGTGGGAGGGAGTACATGGCTGAAGGGGACCTGTTTCTCCCATTCTCCTTCTCTTTCCCTTTTTGTTCCTCCTTCCCCTTTCTCCTTTCCACTCCTTTCTCTCTCTTTCTCTTTCTTCCCCCTCTACCCTCCCCACATGAATAATACTTAGCTGTTCTGAGCCAGGTATGCAGGTGGAAATACACACTTGTAATCCCAGTACTTGGAGGATGGGGGCTGGAGGCAAAGAATGGAGAGATTTTAAGGCCAGCCTGGGCTATGTTGTGAGACCTTGTCTTTAATGAATGGGTAGATATGAATGAATGAATGAGACAGAACATCCACCCTGACAATCTCCTTGATCTTTCTAGATGTAGGAACCCCCAAACAAGGCTCCTTCTTTTGATTTTGGAATATGCATGAAAGACAAGTGGAATGTCCTTCCATCCCTCCTCAGTGCTTCTGGGAAGTACTCTTCCCGGAAGAGCACTGAAGAGCCATTCCCAAAGGGACGTGGCAGAGTAGGTTTCTCTTAGGCTGTATGGTTTTACTAGGATCAACTTCCCTTTCCTTCTCTGATCAGACCCGAGCAGTTGTTCCTCAGTGAGACCCAGCCTGCTCTCCACCTTCCACTGCTGCTGTCCCTTGCTGCTTGCTTGGACTATGGCAGTAATCTCTCATTTCTGATTAATCACCCACCTGACTGGCCAATTAAACTTTTAAATGTTAGCTGATTATGCCACACTCCTCTCAAAAACTCTTTCATGGCTCCTCATTAGCCAAAGGAAAAGTCCCACAAAACGTCATCCTTCCTCCCTGTTTAATCTCTACTGTATGTCCCTTGGCTCCAGCCACTGAAGTATTTTCCTGTGCTTTCCTGCCTTGTGAGGTTCTTCATCCTACCCTTTCACCTCTTTACTTTGTGTCTGGGTTTCTTTAATCCCACTAATTGTTCATGGGTGGGGCCAAAGCCAGCTCTCTTAGAAGATCAGCTTCTGGGGCTCCGAGGAGTAAGCTCTTCCTCTTCTAAATATCCAGCTTTCCCCCTTGCTGCTTCCTCTCTCAAAGCACTCTTTTTTGGGGGGGCGATGGTAGAGTTTGAACTCAGGCCTTTGACTTGCTAGACAGGTGCTCTAGTACTTCAGCCATACCCCAGCCCTTTTTATTAATTTATCTATCTCCATAAGCCTTGTATTTTTTTGACTGGGCAGGCCTCAAACCTTCTCCTTACACTCTCCCATATAGCTGGGATCACAGGAATGTACCATTATGTTTGGTTTCTCCATTGAGATGGAGTTTTGCTAACTTTTTGTCCAGGCTAGCCTCAAACCTCGATCCTCCTAATTGCTATCTCCCCAGCTGAAGTGACCTGGCTAGGATACTCTTTTATATCTTCTTTTAGAGTTTTCTGACCCTCACCCACCCACTCATCTTACCTCTTCCGTCTGTTTAAAGACCTGGGTGCCCCTTCTGAGTATTCTACATTACAGGGTAAGGCAATATCCAATAGTTAATGGCTGGCCCAGAGTGGCGGGCAGTGGTGGTAGACCTTGGTTTTCATCCCACTGTGTTATTTGCCTTGCATTCAGCTGCCCAGCTTCTTCTGGGAGTAACACACTGCCTAGGCATATCTTACTTCAGCACGTGCAGGGGTGGCAGGCAAGTGATTCATGAGGAGGTGGAAAAGGCCATCACTGGGAGAGCTGCTGACTCAGCCGCCAGCTGCCAGCCCACAGCTCTTCCAGGCTCTGAATCAATGAATGGATGGCAGGAACGAACACATGGTCATAGTCTCCCTTGGGATCCTGGTCTCTCAGATCCACATTTGGCAGCTTTTGAGGTGCATATTCCAGGGTCTCTAAGGGAAGGCTTGAAGCTGCAGTGTACATAGGGCTCATTTGCCTGGAGAAACAGATCTTGAAGGTTTAGGATATAAATATACTTCCATGATATTAATAATAAATATTCTCTAATATCTATCATATGAAGTATGCATTTAAAAAGGTAAGAGGTGATATTTGATTATTCCTGCTGTGGAAGATTTGCTCTCGGTTCCAGGTTGGCTCCCCAGCAGGTAGAAGGTGGGTACTCCTACTGGCTGTGTCCTTTCAGAGGTGGTGATGGAGAAGTCTGCCAGGGTCTGGGTTAGCCAGGCACCTGGCCTCTGTGGTTTCCCCATTGCCACCTCCCTGCTACCTTGTAGGAAATAAATTCATCTTCTCCAATGATTTGAAAGAATAAGAAGGCAGGAAGACAGGTTTGGAGGTTATCAGGGGGTGAGCAGAGAAGTCTTATACATTTTTCATTTGGTAACTGGTGGATGAGTCTGAACCCCTGAGCAGAGCCTCAGTGGGCTGGCTTATCCCCTGAACAGTGGGGAGGAGATGTCTAAAGAACAGAATGTCAAAAGCCAGGGCTTGGAAGTAAAGCTGTATGATAAGTGTCCAGCTAGCTGGAAGTAAAGGCAACAGACTTCTCAAAGAGAAGAGGTCCCATTACCCAAAGACCAGTGATAGCTTTCTTCCCAGGTTTCTCCTTCTGTCTTAACACACCCGCCCCGCCCCCCCCCCCAGCCCCCACCCCCATACTCATGTCTTAAGCATAGTTCTGTCTTTCCCAGATTGGCAGGCAGAATGTTTATGAATTCCTATGAGTGTCCTCATTGGCTCCCCTGATTCAGGGCACAGCACATGTGCAGAAGAGTGCATACCAACAGGCTGGCTCTGGTCCAGGGGCATCAGCCCCTTCCCCTCGGGAGCCAGTCTTGACCCCCTTCTCTTTCCCGGGGCCACTTACACAGCTCTAAAACTCCCTCATCACCACCCATGCTTCTCCTGCAGGGAATGTGGCCAGGAAGGACTGGTTAGACAGGTCTGGCCTTCATTCTCCTCCCCCCTCCCCCCCCCAATCCCAGCTGAACAGAGACCATATCCAGAGGATGATGGGAGGGGGCCTTCTCCCTTCCCAGTGGAGAGAAATGAGTACTGGAAACTTGAGGACAAATGGACTATGTTACATAGCTAGGGAAGGGTGAGCTCCCAGCATTGGTTGGAAACAACAGAGAAAGGACCACTCTTCACACCAGGATCTGATTGAGTAGCATTGAATCAGATGACCCCATGAGAAGAGCCACTAGACAGCACCCTGTGCCCCACCCTCTGTACTCTTTGAACCTTTAAAAAGTGAACCCTGTGTCAGGCACTGGTAGCTCACGCCTGTCATCCTAGTTACTCAAGAAGCTGAGATCTGAGGATCTCTATTTGAAGCTGGATGATGCAGGAAAGTCCAGGAGACTCTTATATCTAACCAGCAAAAAAGCCAGAAGTGAAGCTGTGGCCCAAGTTGGTAGAGTGCTAGCCTTGAGAGGAAACCCCCCCCCAAAAAAAAACAAAACAAGCAAACAAAAACAACCTCAGGGACAGCACCCATGCCCCGAATTCAAGCCCCAGTACTGGCATACACACAAAAAAGTGAATCCCAGGCACATGATACACCCCTGTGTCAGTGTCTGGATTGTTAAAGTGAGTTTTGAAACACAAAAGTTGCAGTGGCAACATAGGGAAGATGCAGATGGTGGCTCAGGAGGCCTGGCCTTAGTCTCTAGGCATGTGTTCTCATGTCTGAAGACACACCAGGGGCATATAGTCCCCCATGGAAAAGAAGTACCACAACGAAAGGCACTTCCACTGCCCAAATCACAGTCAATTGGTGGGGGCGTCAGGTGGAGATTTCACTTCGTGACTTCTCTCTCTCTTCCCAAGCTCCTCTGCTGCTGTGTGTCATGGCTGCCTACAATAGCAGAAGGAAGCCGCGTGTACAGCCCTCAGCTGTGTGTTTTAGTTATTGTGTTTGTTTATTTTCTGCTGTGCGACTTCAGGGCTGTCTTAGCACATCTGTGTGCTTCCCTGGTCTCACCTGTGAGCTAGGATTTCCTGGGGTGATCTCTGTGGGCACTGAAAACCTTCCGCGTGTGAGAGAGCGGTGGTGATTTGCAGTCAGCAGCCGAGAAATCCCCCGACACATCTCACATTTGAATTGCATCTTTGTGAGTGGAAAATTGTCTCCTGCCCCACAGGACATTTTGATTTAATTAGGTCACAGCTGACCCTGGTCTGCTTGCCGGGGCAGAGAATCTGCTCTGCGGCCTACACCTCTGCCCCGTCCTGTCCTCTCCTCTCCAGGGTAGTTGTGGGACAATATCTCAGGATTCATCGGTGTGTGTGTGCCTTTCTCTCCTCTGCAGACCCTGTGTGTGGTGGTGGTGGGGAAGGAACTGTGCCCCATTCTGCAAGCTCACCGGGTGAGGAGGGGGTGGCAGAGATGAAGTACAGCGTGGGTGGGGAAGGAGGCCCTGAGATGACAAGATGGGTGAGTCAGTCAGCTGCCTGCTCCAGCTGGAGATCCCGGGGAGGGGTTGATGGCACTGCCATATGCAGCAGGCAGGGACCAGCCCTGAGACGGTGTAGATTCGCTGTCAGGGGGCGGCACATCCTCCCTGGAAACAGGCACAGATGAGTGGGTGCAGGAGAGGATTTGCTGAGCTGGGGCCTGCCAAAGAAGTGGGGTTCAAGGCTCTACTCTGTTTTCTGTCCAGATACACCAAAAGGAAGGCTCTGAAGATGGGCACCCTTGGCTCATGCCTGTAATCCCAGCTACTCACGAGACTGAGATCAGAGCTCAGATTGCAGTTTGAAGCCAGCTGGGGCAGGAAAGTCTGTGAGACTCTTATCTCCAGTTAACACACACACACACATACACACACACACACACACACACACACACACACACATACACACACAAAAGCTGGAAGTGGAGCTGTGGCTCTAGTGGTAAAGCACTAGCCTTCAGCATAAAAGCTCAATGACAGTGTCCATGGCCTGAGGTCAAGCCTTAGGATCAGTACACACACACAACACACACACACACACACACACACACACACACACACACACACACACACACACACACACACACACACACACACATGCAGAAGACAGCTCTGGTATTCTTTTATGTTTATGAATGATGAATTGAAGGCCCCGGAGTGGTTGAGACACTTGTGTGAAATCACCCAACAATGATGACATCGGGTGGGATCTGGCTATGTCCTCTCTGGGGCCTCTGGACTTTGGTGGTTCTTAGGCTTGAACCAGTATCGGAACCATCTCGGGGACTGCTTGGCTGCACCTCAGGGCTTCTGATTCTGGTTGCACAGGGGAAGCATCTTTTATTAAGTTTCTAGATGATGCTGGTGTCAAGCCCAGGACCAGGCTCTCCCTTGTTCTCTTGACTCACCTTTCCGTACTGGGTTCCAGCTTTGTACCTGCGGGACAGACCAAAGGCTCTGTATGTCCTACCTGTTCCCTCTGGTGTCTCTTCTGAATACCAACCTCCTGGTCCCTCAGTTGTGCCTTGTTTGGGTGACTTAATTTTAGGAAAGAGCAGCAGTTCTTGCTGCTGCATGTCTATCATTTGTTTCCTTTTATTTTTGACAATTTTCTCTTTTGTGGTTTGATGCTTATTCAGTATATAAAGAAACTTGGCTTTCAAACAATCATTGAGGGTGGTAATATTAATTAAGCTAATATCTATCTATCTATCTATCTATCTATCTATCTATCTATCTATCTATCTATCTATCTATCTATCTATCTATCTATCTGTCTATCTATCTATCGTCTATCTCTGAGACAAGGTCTGTGTGTAGCCAAGGCTGCCCTGGAACTTGTTATCCTTGTACTTCAGCTTCCTGAATTCTGGAATTACAGGCATGAGCTATATCACACAGGGCTTCTACAGTGTCTTATTTGTCTTTTGGATTTTGCTTGGAAAGCAATGCTTTTTACCCAGCTTCTTCACTTGATTTTTGCCTGACATATTTTGGAATATTCTTTTTCTTTTACCCTTACTTTTTTTTTAAAATCACTGTTTCAACTATATTTCCTATAAAAAGTATACAGTTTTGTATACTTACAGACCACATGTTAGGTCAATGACTAGTATGTTTTGGTATTTCTTCTTTTGGGGGGTTTTTAGTCTTCTTTGTCTTTCTATATTGGGTCGATTTAGAAATTTAATGTCATGGGCTGGAAAGGTGGCTCAGTGGTTGCCTTGCAAGCTTGAGGCCCTGGGTTTGATTCCTCAGCACCACATAAGCAGAAAAAAAAGCCAGAAGTGGCGATGTGGCTCAAGTGGTAGAGTGCTAGCCTTGAGCTGAAGAGCTGAGGGACAGCGCCCAGGCCCAAAGTTCTGACCCCACGACTGGACCCCAAAAAAAGAAATTTAATCTCATACTTTTCTCTAGTAATCTGTGCTAGAGGCATGATAGTTCAACTTGTGTTGCTGCACGGGGGTTGGAAGTACTATACAACTACACTGTGCTAATGGCTAATGCATAGGTGAAACAACATCTTTTGACCCCTTGCCATGTAGGGTACCAGCTTTTCTTCTTTCTGTTTCCTTATGCTCACTGTAAACAGCCAAGCCTCTCTTATGTAAACTTTAAACTTCTCTTTTATGATTACTATTATAGCTCTTACAGCTTTACCTTTTCCTAAAGGAGGACTAGTTTTTGTTTTCGCTTAGATTGGTAATCACAGTGGTAGCAATTATTTAAACCTAAATAAATCTTCCCTTCTTTTCCCTTTCCTTCTTCCCACCCTCCTTTCCTTCCTACCCCCTTTCCTTCTCACCCCTATCTTCTATCTGCTAAGGGCAGAACCTTGAGCCTTGTACATGTGAGACAAGGACTCTATCACTGAGCTACACTGCCAGTCCCTGAGATTTGCTTTTTTGGGTTTTGCAGGGAATTCTCACACAGGCTTATGTGTCCTTCATTCAGAGTTCACCTGACAGCCTCTCTTGGATGCTTATGATTTTTCGCCGTGAAATTAAAACACGTGTATACTTAGTAATCAGGGAGACTTGTGACCTTCAGACCCAGCTTGGTGTTCAGGCTTGAAAAGTTTTCTTGTATTTTCATTACTTTTTCACTTCTCCTCATTTCTGATTGGCTGACTTCCCTATCTGTCAGCCTTTTGTATTATTGGCCATTCTTTCTTAGATGTCCTAGTATTTCTGCTTTTCTCTTTTTCCCCTCTGCCTTTAGGGAGTGCTTGTTAAATGTGTCCTTCATAACACGTCTTGTTTCAGAGATAAATGTTCTTGACTTCTTCTGCAGATGGAGTAGATGTTTTCCCAGTGGTTCATGAGTCCTTTATTGGGCCCTAGCTGTGGGCTATATCTGGTCCTCTTTGCCATGTGTCCCTCTCAGAGCCCTCAGAACTACAGTGAGTAATGGACTTTGGTTGTGCTTACTGTCTAGATCAAAGAAACACTTGCTCAGCCCAACCCAGCCTTAGCCAGGGCCTGAGAGAAATGGGCCAGGATTCAAGTCCAACCAGTTTCATAGCAGAGCCTTTGTCCTTGGCCACAGACTTTTCCATCCACCCCCTTCCTATTCAAATCTCTTCTGCATCATGTGCTGGGTTCTCTGCTTGTAATACTGCAGACAGAATGTCCTCACAGATCTGGTGTCAGGCTCCTATGGTTTTCATCCTCTCCTTGGTTCTTGCATTGTCACCTCACCGCAGGTAGAGTGCGGTGTGTGAATCTTCCACGGCAGCCCGGGGAGGTGAAGTGAGTCTCACGTGGTCCAGCCATGTGTGAGGATGGACCTGGGAGCTGGAGCCATCCGTGGCTCCAGCAGGCTCCTAATCTCCATGATACTGCTTTGCACTTCGTAAAGGCCACGCACTGTGTGCCAACTGTTTGCATCTGGCTTGCTGTTTGACTTGGCCACCATGCCAGGTACAGACTGTGCTTGGACTTGTCCTCCTTCCTGGAGCTGCCACCTGCCGTGTCAGGGACAAGCCCCTGCTCCAGCCAGTTTCCTTCTGCTGTACTTGCCACATGATTCCCGGGGCTTCCCAGAGCTGTTTCTGCTGCCGTGTATCCAGAGGGACCAGAAGGGTCCTGGGGGCCACGTAGCTTCCCTGTCCCAGCTTGGCTTTCCTTCTTGGTCATTCCTGCTACTTCTTGGGGAGTGAGGTTCTTCAAGGAGCCTCCTTACTTTCTGGCTTTCTGTACCACTGATTTTTCTTTTCCTCCTTTGAGATTCGTTTTGGTTCTTGGAATCTAGGTGGCACCTGTTCCCAGCTTCCAGCTATGTGGTGCACATCTCAGGCTTGTTGTATTTGTTGTCAGCAAGCATCTGGGCCGGACAGCAATCTGTGCCTGTGTTTCTGTCATGGAAGGGTTCTTGTAAATGGACGTTTCCCCTGAAGCCAGTCGCAGGAGGCTTCTTTCTAACTGTCTGTGAGTGTGGAAATGTGGGAGGCAGGTTTCTACCTTCCTTCTGATTTCTTTGACTCCCCCCCCCCCCAGCTCTTGGTCACAGATAGGAATTCATCATAGGAGAGGACCCGGCCCCCTGAGTTGGAAATTGAGGAAAAGGTGAGGCCTTCACAACAGGGCTGGGATGCTTCAGTTCCATGCCAGCATTAGTTCTAGGCATCTGCGGGAGATTGTACTCAGCTCTGCTTTAGGAGAGCGCATGCCCTCAGCACTAGTGCTGAAATCACAGGGGCTTAGGTTGGGGACTTGGTTTTTGAAGTGTGTCTGGGGATTTCTGGAACTCAGGTGTGGACACGCTAATATGACTTCATCAGAGGTGAGGACAGCAGGTCAGGAATGGACAGGCATGGCTGCAGTGGCAGTGTGTAAACTTGCTCACCCTCCGGGGCATCCGGAGTTGGCAGTGCCTCAGGCTTCTGTCATGTCCTTGCAGTGTATTTGATGGACAGTTACTTTTACTCAGCTACCTGAGAGTCCTGGGATACGTTGTGTAAACAAATGGCCTTCACTAGATCCAGGTTTTAAGCAGGGGCATTCCCTGTGGCCTTTGGTTGCTCATAAATGAAAGTTAATAATAATAAAAAAAGTGCTGTCTGCTTTAGAAAACTCAGAAGCAAGACCAAATTGCAGGGTTTTCCCAGTGAGAGCCTGGATAAAACTCAATAGAGGTCAATCACACTATGGTTGGTGAGAAGGTCCTCCAGTGGCTGCTCTATGAGCCACTGGGTGTCCCCTGGGTCCTTTCATTGTTCTGGCCTGCAGAGTAGATACTGATCACTTGTAAGATACAGGGGGGGCGGGGAAGAAGCAATATAAAGCTTGTAGTGGGGAAGCAGCTCCAAAATGTTGGAGAGTAGGACCCGCAGCTGTGGGACAGGCAGTGACAAAGGGAAAGCTGTCTATAGTGGTATGAGGGTGGCCTTGGGCTCCTGCCAGCTTTAGGTCTTGAGAATCTCATTTAACCCACTTTGCCTTCAATTGCCTTGTGTATATAACATGAAAATACTCACAGCCCTTCACAGACTGCTGTGAAATCAAGGGTATAAATAAATAGGACTGCTCCGACAATGTGCAGAACTGGTCCTTTGTGCCTTGAAGAGTGCTTCTTCCAGAATGTTCTTTGTACCATCCACAGAATGTGCTCCTGTGTTTAAGACCAGCAGCCTCTGGTAAGGAGGGCCTTGGTCAGAAGGGGGATGGATGGAGAGGTGAGGAGGGGTAGGGATAGGTCTGGGGTCTAAGCCAGGTTCTATGGTCAGCTACAGCAGGATGACTCAGGCACTCTGGGGAGTAGCTGGGACAAAGTCCTTAGGACCTGGTTCTGAGGTGAGGCTCGGGCCTTCAAGGCAGACTCTGTCCTTATCAGACGAATGGCTCAACCAGAATCACGGGCAAATGGTTCCAGCCAACTTGGGAAGCTGAGTTGAAGCAACTGTCCATCAAATACCAGGAGCTTATTTGCAGGCAGGGAGAGGGCTTTAGTCTTGTGGTCTCTGGGAGAGCTATCTACTTCCTCTTCTGGGTGAGGGGGTCTCTTCCTTGCCCTCTACGCTGCATGGGTTGGCTCTTCTCTCCTCCTTTGTCTACCTACCCCTCAAAATGGGACCAGTGCATGGCCAGTCACCAGAGTGGTACCCTGGCATGGCAGGTAGGGTGGCCCCCAGCTATGGTAGCTATGACTTGGACCCCTCTCAAGCCTTATGGGCTTTTCCACAGAGATGCATGGTGAATAGATATTTCTAGAAGGCAAGGGGTGAAGACATCTAGAGGAAGGAAGGTCAAGAGGAGCTGGTCTCTGTATTCCTTACATGCTCCCAGAGGGCCAGGGCCTTCCTCTGTCTTGTTGAGCCTGCACAGAAAGAGGTGGCATGTGCATGGGTCTGGCTTTCTAAATGGCTGTAGCAGGCCTGTTTGGGATTTTAAAATAAGTATTATTATTACCTCATTTTGCAGGGAGGAACCCCAGGCTCCGGGGTGCAAAGATTGGCTATGTGCTTCAGTAGTGGCTGAGCTAGATGCAGAAACCCAATTACTTGATCAGCACGGTGTCAGGGTTTACTGATCCCCTGTGTTTCCAGAGGTGCCAGTCTGTGTCCCTGATTGAGATGCTGAGCCAACTGGGGACAGAGAGAACACTTTTCTGCAGCCCCCTAGGCTCCCTGCTCTGGGCTGGGCGTGCTCCTTTCCCTAGGTACCTGTGTTGATGGATTGGTATGGTGTTAAACTTTTGGCTTTTTGTAGGCAACTCTAGGAGGGTGATGAGCTTTACAAATCTTTCCAGTGCCTAAAATTGAACCACACACATAATTCACTCACACACAGCTCTGTGGGACTTGCATTCTCCCGCTGTCTTGTCCCCAGCTCACGCTTGACACCTCGGAGTCTGGACTTGTCCTCCAGCATACGACAGTGCCTGCCCTGGCTGGCCAGGACCAGATTCCTGACCTTTGGGCCTTGGGTCCCTGTGGGCAGTTTGTTGCCATCCCAAACCCAGGCTCTCTGAGAGGTCACAAGAAGGGCTCTCCAAGATGCTTTCTGTCTGCTTTCTAAGTACAGGGGTGGCAGGGAGAAGGGGTGAGGGGCAGGAGTACCCTGAGAGGGGGCCAGCGGCTGCCACATGCAGCCAAGGCTCTGCATTTAGACAACCTTGTCAGAGCTTATACTTGTTCCTGAGTCTGTTTAAAGGGTGCCAACCAGTGCCACAAAGTGTGCGGGGAGTCTAAGGACCTGAGTGCTCTGGCCCTGTCCTATGAACTCAGTAACTGTCAGCACTTTCTATAAGAAAGTAACCAAAGGTGACCCAAAGTAAAAGCTATTGGATAAGAAAAAGTGTTGAGGTGACCCAGCTCTTCTATTTTTGAATTAAATTGTGCCAGTACTGGCCCTTGAACTCAGGGCCTAGGTACTCTCCCTTAGCTTTTTCACTCAAAGCTGTTGCTCCACCACTTGACTCACATCTCCACATCCAGCTCTTTGGTGGTTAATTAGAGGTAAGAGTCTCATGGACATTTCTGGTTGGCTGGCTTTAACCCCTGATCCTCAGATCTCAGCCTCCTGAGTAGCTAGGATGATAGACCTGAGCCACTGACATATTACAATTATTTTAAAGTTTCATGTAGCAATTGAATTATTTGCATACTTATGGGGTACAGTGTAATGCCTAGGCACATGTAAACATTCTATCCATTTATCAGATCTATCATCATAAACATTGTAAGAACATTCAAAATCCTGTCTTCTGGCTATTTGGAAATACACAACACATTATTGCTCTCTGTGGGCACCCTGCTCCACGGCAGGTCAATAGACAATGCAGTGGATCTTTATTATTGAGATTAAGAGTATGGAGCCCAGTAGGTTTGGGTTAGGAGAGAGGAGAGGGGATCTCTAAATGATGGATCACTTGGGCAGTTGAGAAAGAGCCAGGAGGCTAGTATGCCAAGAGCATAGAGCTGGGACTGATCACAAGAGACCTTCACTGGCTGTGTGGATTTTGACCTGTGGTCCACATGTGGGCTTTGAGGGTTTTATGAGCAGGTTGACTGTCATGGGCCCAGATAGTCTTCTAGTTCATTTGACCTTACATCCCATCCCCAGGCAACAGATCAGCAGGGGGCAAAGGGGTTTGGGATGGAGGAAGTGGGGGCCCATGAGATGCTTCTCCATTGGAATTGGGCTTGGAATATCCTGAGGGGCTGGCCCTGGCCTCTGTACACATCCAAGACTATAGGTTTATTACCTTTCAGCTGCTGTTTGTGTCACAAATGCCTGTCACACAGGGGGGTCGTTAAAAATAGCCTGGTGGCTAATAGCATTTCTCAAAATAACTGTCTGCAGAGGGCTTTGCTGGGGCGAATGGCTACTAAAATTAGCTTCCTTGGGGGCGGGGGTGGTGGTAGTGTGTGTGTGTGTGTGTGTGTGTGTGTGTGTGTGTGTGTGTGTGTGTGGTGAGTTTATGCACATGCATTTATCTGTGTGTGAGTTCATGTGCATGTCATTTATAAATGTGTGTGAGTTCATGTACATGCATTTCTATATGTGTGTATGAGTTGGTGTACATGTATTTATGTGTGTATGTGTGCGTATTTGAGAGAGAGAGAGAGAGAGAGAGAGAGAGAGAGAGAGAGAGAGAGAGAGAGAGAGAGAGAGAGAGAGAGACCTATTTTCTCCAGGGGGAGATTCACCATTTGTTCTTTTTTTCTTTTCCTTATGTGGTTCCTCTTTTCATTGCTGCGTGTCCTAGAGTGGTGTCTGCTGGGTCCCCCTCTGGTCCCTTCTTCCACTCCTGGGTCCGTGTCATGCTGGAGCAGTGTTCTTCACTACCCCACTGTGCTGCCCCAGAAGTGGGATGCTGAAGAACCTTGGAGGGTAGGGTGCCCTCATTGCAGCCGCGGCCTCATTCTGCGGTGTGCCAGGTAATAATAGCACGCTGTGGGGGGAACCTCGCCCAGTGTATCGTTCAAAGAAGAAACTGGGCCATGGAATGGTGCGGCAGCCCCACTCAAGGTGACCCAGTAACTGAGGTGTGTACATGATTTCCTAGGTCTTCATTCCAGACTAGAGATCCAGGAAGACTTCAAGGGTCTCCCAGGCCTCTCCTTTCAAGGGACATGAGACCACTAAATCACTCAAACTCATGGGAGTGAAAACCCAAGGACCGGTGAACCACACTGTGAATTGCACTTCAGAATACTTGGGATGCTGGGCCAAGGGAACCAGTTTTCCCTTCAGTTAGAAGAAAGAGGTGTACTATTGGTTCAGTGGCATTGATTGAGTACCTGATGCAAGCCTGGCTCTGCAATAGGCACTGGGTTGCAAAGATGACCTAAGCAAAGTTCAGAGGCCTTTACAAGCTCATGTGTTGGATGGACTGACAGTCCCTCTCTTTTGATGGCTTGACTAAATGGTTCTTTGGCTTCATGGTGCGTGGAAGTGGTTTGCCTTCAGTAGAAACTATACTTTGAAGTTTGCATTTTGCTCTTTCTTCTGCAGTAGAAATAATATGCTGAATGAGATTCTTGTGTTTTGGATGTTGAATCTCCTACTTAGAAATTGATGACCACGTTGCTGTAACTTCTCAATCATCCAGAAAGTAATTACAGAATTTTTAATTAAAAATTTTTTGTGGTAGTACTGGGGCTTGAACTCAAAGCCAAGGTGCTGTCCTTAGTTTTTTCCACTAAAAGCTCTACCACTTGAGCCACAGCTCCGCTTTTGACTTTTTGTTGGTTAATTGGTGATGAGTCTCAAGAATTATTCTGCCCAGGCTGGCTTAGAACAGTGATCCTCAGATCTCACTATCCTGAGTAGCTAGAATTACAGGCATGAGCCACCAATGCCCAACGTTAGTACTGCTCTTTTAAAGGATTTGTGTTGGAAAATTTTGCCCAGCTATTGTTGGGCATAAGAGTTCTGAGCACATTGAAACTAGGCTAGGTGAAGCTACCATGTTTGGTAGGTTAGATCCAATGCATGCATATTTAATGTACAATGTTTTTAACTTATGATGGACTTACTGGGAAGCAAACCCCATTGTTTGTTGAGAAGCATGTGTATGTGGCAAACCCCCAAAAGATTGGGGCTCTGTGTGACCCTAAGTGAGAAAAGCACCCTCCAGACATGGGCTGCATTTCTGTGCCTTATATGGTTCTGGAGAGGACAGAAGCCTGTCTTGGTGTGAATCTTCACATTCCCTATGATATCTGTAGGAAGATGGACCAGTCTATTGTGGAAAGAGACTCTGGTGACCTTTGGCAAACTGCTTAACCTCTCTGAGCTTGTTGTTTGTAGTAGCTAAATGTGAATAAGCACAGCACCAACTTCCAAAGGCTGAAAAGATATAATGGATCTGGAGTACAAAATATAGCCATACAGTTTGGTGGTAGCAAAGTGAACACAATAGCTATTAGTCTAGACACAATATTAATATTAAGCTCTGAGATGCTGGGTTCACCTGAGAAGCAATAAATCATTGCCTTCAATCATGGTGATGGTAAATTAATTTGGGGGTATTGTCAAGTTATTGCTGCCTGGGGGCCCCTCAGAGTCCTGGAGCTACTTACTGGAAGCTGGCTGGTCAGTCTGAATTCTAGGATGAGGAGGAGGTGAGTGAGGCAGGGTGCAATTTTTAAAAGTTGACATGTAATCAAACCATAATAATTTACATCCAGTGTTAGGGGGCTCTTTCCCACAATCCTACATACTGGGAGCCTTAATCTAGTGGCTCTTATTCAGGTGTGCTTTTCTCTTCCTCGAGTCATTTGACCTGACTGGGGTGACATGCTGCTGGCACCCAGTGGGTAGAGACCAGGGTTGCTTCAGCATCCTACAATGTATGGGGCAGCAGCTCTCTGAAACAAAATGGCAATGGTGCTGGAGTTGAGACATTCTGCTCAAATTTGAAGATGTAGAACAGACCTGGGGGCCAGGGAAGGGGTACAACTTGCTGAGGTCAGCCAGCACCTACCTCTTAGCTGGAGCTAACATGCAAAGTTAAATCAGATGACCAGAGGCAAGATCTTTCCCAGATTTGCCTGGGAAAATCAACATGCACTGTATTCATGTGTCTTACTATAAGTCATTGCCATAGCTTTTTTTCTTGTACTGTCCTAAGTTCTGCCTTGGGAAGTCCAATCCTGTGCCTGACTTGCTGATAAAAAGAGTTGGTCCAATCAGCGAATGAAAATAGAGGATTCTCAATTACACTTGAATTTCATTTAAGTGAAGCAAAATATTTTTTCGTTGCAGCACCTCTTATGAAATATTTGGGGAATCGTTGCACTAAAATTTATTTCTTATTTGTTCAGGTATAAAGGGCATTCAGTCTTTTATCTGTCAATGACTGCAATTACATGAGATCCCAGGCTGGCTTCAGCCCCATGGCCCTTGCAGGAGTTCCTAATGTAGCTTCCAGACCCTCTGCCTGGGGTAGGACCAGGACACTGAGAGCTGAGCAGGCATCACTGGCTCATGGATCATAGGTTCCTGAGAGAGGGCCTGGCTGTCTACCCTGGGCCAAGGGTCTGTAAGATTAGAGCGTGAGGAGTTGTCCTTTTTTTTTTTTTTAAATAACTGGTGAATAGTTCAAGTGAAGTGTCAGCAAGTGATCTGTGTCCCTGGAACACCCTGACTTGGGGGAAGTTATGGAGACTATTGCTTAATGAGGAGTAGAGTCCTCTTCCTTTGGCTTCCAGGGGACATTCAACCAGAGTCCAGGAACACTTGGCTACAGTACCTTCCAAGACTCCAGTGCTGTCCCTGTGTGGCCTCTGGGTGCCAAGCCTACCCTTAGGTGCTGGAGCTGGGCAGAAGACAGGAAAGACTGATGCATCCGTAGATGCTGGGGTTCAAAGTAGACAGTGGGCAGGTGCTTCTGACTTCCTTTCTTCCTCCCCTGACCTCTGCTTCTACACCATAGGTCTTGGCTATTGCCAAGGTATCAGGATGGTACCACTCTCCCAAGAGCAACTTCTTGGTGGGAGCCAATTCTGCAGATGCCCCTGAAGGACAGTCAGAAAGCCATTGCACCAACCTGGTGGCCTTTATTTGTGACAAATCAGAACTGCTTTGAGAGGGGTTTGGGAATGAATGCTGTCTGCCAGCCCACTAGACATGTACTAGACAGCTGTTTGGGGATTTGTTATGCTGATTGCCTGCCATAGGTCACCTGATGACCAGTAGCTGGTTGCCCCTGGCCTTTGCGGGGTAGATGCCCAGTAAGTGTATGTTGAGTAAATACTTGAGGGAGCCAGCATCTTACAAGTTCTGAAGATAGGCCAAAGCCACTAGCTTTCAGATTGGGGAGGACTGACCAACATGCAGGCTTCCATTACTGTAGATCTGGGGCTAGGACCATGACTTGGCCTTTCTTAATAGCTTCCAGATACTTCTGCTGGTTCAAAGCCACAATCAGAAACACCTGCTTAAGTTACTGCCTTCTTCCAAACATTTCACATTTCAATTCTGCTCTTACTAAGACATTCACTAATTAACCTATTTCATCAACTAGCTACCATGGTCTATGTACAGAGATTGGGAGCTAAAATGGTAGCAGTGGCCCCATGGAGCTCACAGTACAGTGAGGGAAGTACATGCTACAACTGATTGCTACCCCATGGAATTGCTTTTACTGAGGTCCTGCGTGGAAGGGGCAGAGGGCATGTGGGATTAGGGCACAGGGCAGAGTCCTTTGAAGCCTAAAGTGATAGTGTCTCTGTGTGTTCTTCTGTGTGTCCTCTCTTCCCAGTTGACCTGTGAGATCTCTACCTTCAGAGGATGAAGTGATTCTTCATCTTCCTCTTGTAAATATGTTCCATAGCAATTATGCAAGCAGCAACCACCACCACTACAACAACAACAACACACACACAAATACACACTCACACACACTGTGCACAGACAAGATGTTCATCTCAAAGAAGTGAATGTAGAATAGGGGCACTCCTGCCTAGGTAGGTATTTGAATGTCTTGTGAGCTCAAATTCTATTACGTATGTCTAGTTCTAGTGCGTCAGGACATCATCCCTCCTGCCTCTACCTTCAGTTTGTCACTTGAGTGACAAACATTCCAGCCTATAAGGGCTCTAGAAACCTGCCCTTTACTAACAAAGTTCTTTTTCAAGAGCTTATTCTTTTTCTTTTTTTGTGTGGGGGGGTCCAGTCGTGGGGCCTGAACTCTGGGCCTGGGCGCTGTCCCTCAGCTCTTCAGCTCAAGGCTAGTGCTCTACCACTTGAGCCACAGCGCCACTTCTGGGTTTTTTCTTTTTGCTTATGTGGTGCTGAGGAATGAACCCAGGGCCTCAGGCATGCAAGGCAAAAAGCTCTACCACTGAGCCACCTTCCCAGCCCTTTTTCAAGAGTTTAAAGTAGTCTTGGGCTACTGTTTAGCTAGGGGGTGTGGAAAGGCCTAAGGGCACCACTTGAAGCCTAGAAAGGAGGCCTCAGAAACTCACTCTTCACAACTTACGGAACTGAGAGGGAGGGAAGCCCTTTCATGCCTCTTCTGCCCAGAACAACAAGTTTTAGTGGGAGAAAGGAAGGTGTACACCTGGTTCTGAACTAGGCTGGGAAGAACCCTGGGGCTTGACCTAGGGACCAAGGCTGGTTTCCCTTCCCTTTCTCCCCACGCATTCTTTATTTTACCTTCTGGGCTTCAGGAGTGACAGACAAATACAGAGCTAAGCCAGCTTTATTCCTGGTTAATAGCACAAACTTTTCCCAGTGGCACATAGTTTATCCTCATTGAGAACTACTACATAAACAGCAGTGTTACTTGTGAATGCTTCAGATTCATGAACAAATTGAAGATGGCTAAAGAAGTCAATAATAACCAATATCTTTTTTTTTTTTTTTTTGGGTCCGGTCGTGGAGCCTGAACTCTGGGCCTGGGCGCTGTCCCTCAGCTCTTCAGCTCAAGGCTAGCGCTCTACCACTTGAGCCACAGCGCCACTTCCGGCTTTTTTCTTTTTGCTTATGTGGTGCTGAGGAATCGAACCCAGGGCCTCGAGCATGCAAGGCAAGCGCTCTACCACTGAGCCACCTTCCCAGCCCCCAATATCTTTCTACCTATCTGTCTGTCTGTCTGTCTGTCTGTCTGCCCACCCGTCTGTCTGATCTATCTGCTCTCAGACAGTTTGAAATGATTTGCATACAAATCTTGATTCAATCTTTAGAACAACCATGGGGAGAGCAGGTGCAACTAGCCCTATTTTAAAGAAAAGAAAAATGGGGCTGTGGAAGTGAAGCACCTGTCCCCAAAGCACTTAGAATGTAAGAAGGTAGCAGGAAGTATGGATTCTGACCGGACGACTCCAGAGCCTGCGTGTGTTGTGTGTGGTTCTGCTGAGATTGGTATCTGTGAGAGGCAGAGGGAATGCAGGTGGAGGGAGATACAGGTGAGGTAGAGGAAAAGACACAGTCCCTTTGTGCTTAATCTTCCTCTTCAGACATCTGGACTTTCTCCAGAGCATCCATCCTGGCCACGGCAATGTACTTTATGCCTCTTTGCAATTCCATTTTGACCTGATATCACCATTTAAGGTTATTAAATGGCTTCCTCCTCCTCCTCCTCCTTTATTTCTTCTTCTTCCCTTTTCTCTCTCCTTCTTCCTTTTCCTCCAGCATCATCACCACCATCATCATCACCATCACCATCCTCTCCTCCTCCTCCTGCTCCTGCTCCTGCTCCTGCTCCTCCTCCTCCTCCCCTGCATCACCTCTAGGATTGCGGCACTCTTGAGAGCAATGCCTGACCTCAGGCTCCCTCTGGCTCTCCCAGGACACTGTACAACAGAAGTCAGGGTTGGGCTGATAAACAATCAGACTTAGATCCTGGTGGGTACCTAATTCTCATCTAGGGTGATTGGCTGTCCAGGTTTGCCTGGAACTACCCTGGGAGAAGCCTCCATTCTGGGAAAGCTGGGCCATTTGGTCACCCATGACTATTGGTGGAGGCCTGCCCCAGGATCTCTCTGTTCTCTGGCTGCTTACCCAGTGCTCTTTCTTCCCAGGGCCTCTGGAAATGAGGATCTCCATCTCCTGTCTCTGTCTTTCCATCACAGGCTTGTATAGGCAATTGCTGTCTTTATGGATGCCTTGATGCTTCTCATTCTATTTTGGAGATATGACCCCCTTTCCCCCACAATCAAGAAGCTCGAGGTGAGCTGAGCGCTCACTGGGATATGCTTGAGGAACAGCCTGTTTCCTTCAGGGGCTTGACTTTAGCAAGAAGGAACTTGGTTTTCCTAAGCCCTAGAAATCCCTCAGGCATGATCTGCCTGCAGAGACAAAGAGGCAATGGGCAGGTTCTCATGGTCAGCTCAAATAGCAGCACTGAATTCATCTCAAAGTGGAATGCGCAGGTTGACTTTTAAAAACTGCTTCAATTGTCCGATATCTGTACATTAAAATGTTAAAATATCTTGCCAGGCAAGCTCTTTACCACTTTACTACTTCAAGGCACACCTCTAGCCCTTTTGTCTAGTGATTTATTTATTTACTTTTTTGGATAGGGTCTCAGTGTGCTTGTCTGGGCCATCTTGGTACGAGATCCTCCTACCTCTGCTTCCTGAGTCACTGGGATTACAGATGTGGCCTATCAAACTCAACCCTAAAATATCCATTTATTTTGCCTATCATCCTTTCAAATGATCATTTCTTTGTACATTGTGTCATGTATGTGTTATTGGCAGAGTGTGGCACATGTGGACGTATACACTGAGGGGAGGGGGCTCCTCATTCATACATCTTTCCCATGTTGTAATGATAATTAGAAGGCTTGACTGTAGCATGGATAGATATGAGGTTCACTTCCAGGAGAGAGTTGGGGTTTAACATACAGTCGCTTAGATCATCCCTAGGTTGAAGTTTAATTGCTGCTAGTGACACTTAAGTCTTGTGAGATCTGTGTTCACTATTTAAGGGAGTGTCCTGTGCACAGGCAAAGAGTTTCTGTAGCAACAGTCTGTATGTCTCCCTTTATTAGCTCTGTACTAAAATGCTCATGCTAGCTGGTGGATAATGGGCAGGTTAGATAGGGCAGAGATTCCCAGAAGGGGAAGCCTGAATGGCAGCATAAGCATCCACATGCCAACTTGTTGGTGATGTAGATTGTTAGGTCCCCAACTCAGGCTTACCAAATCAGAGATGCTCTGGGGATGCACTTTGACTCATGCTCTCAGGTTATTCTGAGGCCTGAGTAAGACAGAAAACCATTGAGGTAGACTCAAGGGCAGGAGCAGAGTGTGAATGCTGGCTTGGTCCCTGCTTTTTCTGTGCCTTGAGGCAAGTTCCTAGGAACCTGAAGCTGGATTTCCTCATCTGACAGAGGAGTGTTGCTCCACCTCTCTCCTCTCCTTACTGAGTGGCTCAGAATAGAGTAAATGGATGTGAAGGGTTTAGTGTTTTGCAGGGTGCACAGGAGGAACATATCTGTGTTTATTATTTTAATCATTTATTGCATCATAAAATGGTGTCTTCTGGAAGGAATGTGTTGATTTCCCTGTTCTTTCTTTCATTAGCTCTATGGCCTTGTGCAAGTCATTCTCTTTGCCCAGAAAACATGGATGACAACAGCAGCCCCCTACAGGATCAAGTGAAATGACGCTTGAGATCGGCTTTGTGTTTGCCCAACTCCCAGATGGCGTGTTTCTATAGTTGCTCTCTAGCTATTCAGGAGGCTGGGCTAAGAGCTAAGCATCGTGTGTGTGTGTGTGTGTGTGTGTGTGTGTGTGTGTGTGTGTGTGTGTGTGTGTGTGTGTGTGTGTGTGTGTGTGTGTGTGTGTGTGTACTGGGACTTGAATATAGGACCTGGGCACTGTCTCTCTGCCTTTTTTTTTTTTCTCTCAAGGCTGATGCTCTACCACTTGAGCCACTTCTGGCTTTTTGGTAGTTAATTGGAGAGAAAAGTCTCATGTACTTTCCTGCCTGAGCTGAAACCGTGGTTTTCAGGTCTCAGCCTCCTGAGTAGTTAGTCATAGGCCTGAGCCACTGATGCCCAGCCCTATGATACTCTTATCTCTAATTAACTACGAAGAAGCCAGAAGTAGAGCTGTGGTTCAAGTAGTAGAGAACCAACCTTGAGAAAAAAAAAAAGCTAAGGTACAGTGCTCAGACATTGAATTCAAACCCTAGTACTGGCACCTACATATGTTCAAAAATATATGTTTTCTGTGCTCAAACAGTAATTGAGAGAAGAGAAAGAAGAATAGCAGAAATCTAACCAGACCAGACCCACAGGCTGAGACACCAAGAGCTTTCTTACGCAGTGAATTGCTTTGTTTTCTGTCTGTGGCCTCCGTCTTCTAAGACTGGATTCTGGCCTCAGCCCACTTCCCCTGTGGCCTGATGTTGATCCCTTATTAAAATGTCACCTACAACTAATGAAAACCCTGTCTGTTTTCCTGGTTGAGGAGAGAGTGGTGGTGTCTGTTCATTGTGTCTTTTTGTCACCGTGGTAATTGTTTAGGCCGTGGTGCCAAGACATCACATAAATTGCCTCCTCCCCTTCAGTGGCTCAGTGCTGTTTTATACAACATGAATAGTCCCAGTGCGGAGATAATCTGTGCTCATAATTTCACCAGATTCTTAAGTGAGGAAAAAATGGGCTAGCAGCTTTCCTTTCCCTGCACACTCCCACTCTTTCCATTGCAGGGTCCAATGACCACATACCCATCCATCTCCAAGAGGCTTGCTGGGAGGTTGATGTCTGGCCTGTGAATCCCCAGGCCCCTAGAGGTGCCTGCAGGGCAGAGATAGAGTGGGGAGGTTGAGAGGAGAGCCTTGCTCCCTGATCTTCATGGTTAAGAGGGCACAAGGAGGGAGACATGTGGCTCCTTCCTCACAGACACCTTCCTTGGTGTGCTGTGCATCGATTAAATGAGCACTTCTGTCACCATTCCATCTTCTCATGAGGCCCTGATGAATGGAGACAGTGGGAAAAATGAGTTGGACTCTCAAAGTTACTTCTTTGCTTTTCTAAAAGGCTGCTTAGACACCCTGCTCTTGGAAGAGTTGTAGGGAATGGGGAAGAGTAGAAGGGTCAGAATGGAAAGGTTTCTGATAGTCTGTTAGGGAGTGGAGGCAATTCAAAAGAAACTAGAGTCCTGGCTGCTGAAAAAGTTGTCTTTCCTGACTCCTCTGGCCCTGGGACAAAGTATTTGGATGGATGTTCTATCTGATGGGAACCTCTGTGTGTGTGTGTGTGTGTGTGTGTGTGTGTGTGTGTGTGTGTGTGTGTGTGTGTGTGTGTGCGTGCGTGCGTGTGTGTGTGTGTGCGTGTGTGTGTGTGTGTGTATGTGAGTGAGAGAGAGAGAGAGACAGAGAGAGACAGACAGACAGACAGACAGACAGACAGACAGACAGAGGTAGAGACAGAGACAGAGAAGAGACAGAAAGATGAAGATAGATGGAGATAGAGGAAAAGAGAAAGATGCAGATGAAGAAAAATGGAGAGAGACAGGGAGAGAAAGGGAAAGAGGCAAAGACAGAGAGAGGAGGATAGAGGTAAATAATGACAGAAAGATAAACAGGGGAGAGAGAGATACTTGAGAGACAGACACAGAGAAAGCCAGGGGAGAGAGAGAGAGAGACATACACAGAGATAGAAGAGATAATGTGTGCTCAAGGTCTATGGAAATAGACTGGGCCATCTAGGTATTGAAAAAATGTTTTGGGGAGTTGGAGAGGGAAGGAGCTAGAATTCCATTTTGATTTTAACAAAAGGACCAAGAGAGCTCTGTGGACCTGAGGAGAGTGTTTGTGTATGTGGTAGGAGTGGGGAGAGCTCAGTTCCAAATCATTCTTGGTTCCTGAGCCTCACAAGGAACATATGATCCACACAGAAGTAGAAGACTTTGCTGGCCAGGACGTGTATCACTGAAGGGCGAGGGAAAAGTCTCTTGTGCTCTAGCTGGCAGAGATGGATGTAATGACCTTGTCCTTGTGCTGTGTGGCACATTTCAGTGGCAGGTGACTTGGAAGAATCAGGAGGCGTAGGCTACCTCCTTGTTCTGGTGTTGGGACACTACTGTGACTTGGGTTCCTTCCTGACCTTGTCATGCTCTCAGACAGCTGTCCCTATATCCACTCCTTTCCTTTTCATAGATTCTCTTTTAAGACACAAACAGCATCTGTGACCTTTGCCTTGGGCCCAAGCATGAGCATTTCACCCTAGTGAGGACAGGCGATGGCACCCAGTGGTGCTGCCTTCACCTCTGCGTCCTCAGCCAGCTGCTGCTGCTCTGTCGTAGGGAGGGGGGAGCCTCCCTGGGAGCCGCTCCCTTCACTCTCTTGAGCCATTAAAAATTAAACTTCAGGGTTATCAAATATTTAATCTGCCTGATGAATGAGTGAATACTTTTGCAGATCTTTATGAATTCTTTGCTTTGATTAAATAAAATTGAAGGATGAGCATTGTCTACCCCGCACTTTAGCTAAAGGCAACTCAGGGCAGTTACTTTCTTCCAGGGCTCTGGTTTCAAGTATTGTAGAGTCATTTGGTTCACGGCTCATTACTGAGTCTTTATACTTAGGAGGAGGTTTGGACTTTGCCCAGGTAGTTGCTAAGAAGGACAGCCTCTAGCTCCAGTGTTCTCAGATTTGGATCATCATCTTATCTTTATTTTTTAAGCCTGTCAAACGAGCATAACAATAGCAATTATAGTAATAGTAGTGATAATAGTGATGATGATAGTCAACTTACCTTTAAGATTATTTCCCTGAGAAACTTACCACATGTTTAGGACCTGAAACCGAGCTAGTTCTAAGAAATTGTTAATACCATTATTGTTTGGTATTACTGGGTTCTTTTAGGAGAAACCATGCCTCCTTGGCTTGGAAGAGGCAAGGTTTGGGGGAAGGCTGAAATTGTCTCTCAGCACCTGTAGTCCCTTGGAATTTCAACTGACCTGTTCATTATCAAGTTTACTTGCTCCTTCATTTGTAAATTCAGAGCTCCTGAGCCCATTCTTCATCTAGATACAGAGTAAGATATTAGTTCCTGCCCTTAAGGAAACTATGCATTCATTAGAGAAATAGCATGTGTGTGCATGCACATGTGCTCATTGTGCAGGGAGAAAGGGTTTATGCTGTTGGGGAGACTGTGGACAGGGTCAGGAGAGAGGGATCAGCAGGAGGGAGGGGAATCAGCATAGGACAGGCCTTGAGACAGCACCTTAGAGAAGCCTGGAGCAGTTCCTGTGGCATCAGAAGAATTCAGAGGGAAGTCATAGCCTAGTTTTCCTGAACCCACCTTCCTGGGCTAACTTAGAGCTAAAGATGTCCTTGTCCCTAGGTCAGCACTTGCTCAATTGCCTACTCCAGGAGGAGGGACTGCCTCCTTTTCCTTCTGGTGTTGTAACAGACCCTCCCTGTGATTCCATTGTCTTAGCTGAATGGAGGTGGCTCCATTGCCGATGATGAGGAGGTCCTGCTAGAGGTCCGGCTTGAGGCTGGTTCAAACCAGATTTTCATGGCTGCCATTTGCTTGCTGGAATCCTGGGTCCATGTGCCACACCCAACCACAGATCAGAAACTGAAACTGGGATCTGTGTGGCCAGATGGGATGTTGTTGCAGGTTGTCCTGTCCCTGCCCAATGGGTAGCCCACTTCTGGTGGGAAATAGAAGGGATTCGTTCTGATGTCTCAGTAAGTTCTGATTTATTGGCCACTGGCTCAGTCATGCAAGGGACCAATGCCAATGCCACAGGTGACATACATTGGCGTCCTAGTTGTCCAGGTCAGCCAGGCCTCAGGGAGGTACAACCAGCTTCTGTCTTGGTTGCAGGCCAAGTGCCCAGAAGACTATTGTCCTCTTTAACCTATTCAATCTGTTGATCGATGAGCAAGTACTTATGAGGCCAGAGGTGTCGGGTATTGGAGAAATCTCTAGGTGGCCTTGTAGGGGGCATGAGAAATTCTAAAGAGCTCACAGTCTAGTTGAGGGAAGCGAGAGACTCAGGTTCCTGTTAAAGGTTAAACAACTTGTCCTAGCCAGAAAGACAAGACCCATGGGGAAGAAGTCAGGAAATGTCACAGCTGTATCTTCTCTATGAGAGGATTATATATAGTGGCTTTTCTCCATAACACAGAGCCAGAGGGAGGAGCAGTTGGGGTCTAGAGGTCAGGGTGTAAGCCTTTGTGATCTGATTGTGACCTATGACATCCTGACCACCTGGTTTTCTGAGTTGTTGTCTCTTTATTTCTTAGGTGGGAGTACCCACCTGAGAGATCTGACAAGGATTTGTGTCAGACATAATGAATTGCCTGGTCAAGGGAAACGCTTCACTATGGTAGTTGGTTTACTGCTGTTGGCTTCAGGGGTCAGAGGATCTTTGAGAGGTGGTTCTGAGCCCTGCCTTGCTTTGTGAATTTTCTGGATACGATATGGACAAAGAACATACGAAGGGGAAGACTGGATATCCCCTGTGGATAGTTAGAGTGCATGCCTGGCCCCTAGCACCAGAGATGCTCTGGATATCTTTGCCTCTGTTTGATCAGCTGCTCTGTATGAAAAGTGATCATCTCAGTCTCCTAAATCCCAACAAGGAGGAATAATATCTGTGCGTATTCTTTTCCTGTTTCTTACTATTGTCCCAGTGCTTATTGAAGTCCTATGAGTGCACTGGAAACCATTTACAAAGTACGTAAGAATGCAAGGAGGCAGACATAAAATCTCCCATAGTCACAGCAGAAACATCCACTATTATTCATAGTTTGTTTTATATTTCCCAATGATATTACCATTCATTTTTCTTCAGAATGCTGAGTTCTTAGAGTTAGGTTCAATTTATTGTTCTGCTTTTTTCCTTGACATAATCTGAACAGCGTCTCTACACGCCATTCTTTAATGATAGATATCTTATTATATGGATACTCACCTCTTTATATTTGCTCTTTAGATTTTCTTTCTTTTTTTTTGCTATTATAAATGGCAATGTATGGTATATCTTCTTCAGAGTTACACGCATTACCTCATTTGTTCTTAACAAACTTCGAGTACCTGTAGTGAGAAAAAAATGTGCAAGAAAAACCCTTATAAGGAAACCATTCATTGGTGTGCCATTTGGCATTAAGAATAGGATGGGAAGACATATTCTTAGGATGAAACCTGACATAGCAAAAAGACATATATATGAGATACCAAACATGCATAATTTTGTGATGGTATTCTCTGTATTGACCTGCTGTGGAGAGGTCCATTGTTTTGGGCCTTGGTTTCCCCATCCCCATCTGCTTTCAATAGGAGGTTCTCAGCTGCCTCCTATCAGTGGTTCTAACTGCAAATGTAAGCTCATCCAAGGATTCATCTACTCTCATGACTCACTCAAGAGTCTGCTTGTTTGCAGTCTTTCCTGGGGCACAGATGATATTGTGGCCAGGCTTGGACATAGTGTGTTCTCTTTCTCAGTCACGATCAGAGTGTTCATTCGCTCTTCTTCTCTGTAAGGTGTTCAGGAGTTGATTGCAGCCTAGTTCTGCTGGCAATTGCCATAAACATTGTAGAGTTTTTTTTTAAATATAAGATTGTGAGCAGAACAATCAAGGAAGGAAAGATTCTTCACCAAATTCTGACTTTCCAAGTGAGATATCTCATTTAAAACTCAATTAGAGTAATTCTTGGACAGTTGGAACAACTCTTGCTAGGTAAAGCTCATGATAAATTCAGAGAATGTATGGCCTTGAGAAATGGTGAGGATGGAAAATAGGAAAGACTTCAAAGATACTATATAATTCATAGTCAGAGGACATTTGATCCCCACAGGATGTTTAGATGAGTGATTATATGGCAGTGCCCAGGATCTGCAGACCTTGGATAGCGACAGTATTGTTCTCAGTTCATGAACAATGTGACTGAGACCACCTAGAACATATCAATGTAGACTAAAGGACTAGCTTGCTTCCTAAAATGCCACTTTCTTGATGGAGATATGTCTGGCTTTGATATCAACAAGAACTTACTTTTTAACAATTCACATAGAAGGGATCCAGTTCAGCTTGAATGACAAAGGATAGAAGTCTAAAGGAACACAGTGAATGTGGGTGATCTGGGGTGTCATTTTCTTAGCTCACCCATTGCAAAGTTTCACTGTCCTATTCCTTATTCACAATGTACAGCCTTAATTTATCAGACTCTTTCTGACTAAGCCGAGATGCAAATTCTGATATTTTCTAACATGGTACTCTAAGCAGCCATTACCAAACAATGGACTTGACTTGCTCTTGCTTAAATAAAAATCTTCTTGCTATCCCTAAGCATATATGAATTGTTTGGCTCTGAGCAGAACCTTATGGAAAATTAGATCACCTTCTAGAAGGTTTCTTGGCAAGTATCCCCATAGGATGTACTGGTAAATTGTTCTTTTCTAACTGTGGGCTTGTTTGTCAAGGACCTGAATGCCATCTTAGGTTAGATGTATGCGTATAAAAGCATGGATATTTCTTCTGCCATCAGAAAGTAGAATCTGCATTGGTTCATGGGATAGGGATGTGTATGTTGTTCCCAGAGTGCCTGTCACCATGGTGTACCATGTATGTTCTATAGTAATACCTATGGACAGGCAAGGTTGGTTTGATCTCTGTGGCACAGGTGAAGAAGGCTCAAGGAAGAAAGATAACCTGCAAATATTTTTTTCCTGAAGACAAGGTGCCCTGCTTCCCTCTATCAGTTTCCCAGATGGTCTTCATCATTTTGTGTTTTTAAGCTTTTTTTTTTTAAGCCTCTACTGTGATTTCCTGGAAGGCATGGCCAAGTCTTGCTTAATTCTGTGTCTTTGACTGCTATCTCTTCCTAGTCTCAACTACTATGACTAATAGAAAGAAAATGCTTGAGAAAATATTTATAGCATTCCTCCATCTATCTAGTCATCTAATCATCCATCCATCCATCCATCCATCGACAGAGAGGTGTTCCCTTCTTCATTTCTTCTAGTCCCTACTAGTATCTTGTATCTTGATTAAGAGGGTGCACTCTTCCACATATAGAAATACACACACACACACACACACACACACACACACACACACACACACACACACACACACACTCTAGAGAAGAGGACATCAATCTTCTGAAGATTATTTCTTCTCATGAAGAAGCAAGGCATTAAATGGGTAATTACAGCCCATGACAACAGGAGTCAAAAGCTTCCACCCAGCTTCATACTTCAGTTTAGAACTGTGTGGGTTCTCTGCAGAGGCTCTGCCTAGACCACAAGGTAAGGAAGACCTTAGTCCTGGGATACAAGAGAGCCAAGAAAGACCAGTGCTCAGGAAGAAGAGATAGATTGGATTTAGAGCCATGGGAAAGAGTGGGAAGCCAAACAGCCCAGCTCTCCAGTCCTTTTCTGGGGCTTTGTTTTCTGACTTATAATGTGTTGCCTTTGGGAAATGGCCTTTTGACATGTGCTAATTATAAATTGTCCTTTGGTGCATTTTGAGAGTTCTAATAATTAGAATTTCTAATTCCAGCCCTCTGAGCAGTTCCCAGCAGTCTCATCCTGTGAGAGTAGCACTTGACTAGTTTGCTCCTCTGCTCAAAGTCCCTGCAGGAGGGCCAGCAGTCTGCACCTGGAGGAAGGGTCTAGATTCAGGGGTGGGTGGACACTTACTGTAACCTAATATAGCATATCTTAGAGAAGTCCTTTTTTTTGTATTTCTGCAATTTTTTGTAGCGTGTGCGCACGCACGTGTATGTGTGTGTGTGTGTGTGTGTGTGTTAGTGTGCATGCACACGCGTATGCGTGCGCATCAGTTTTGAGGCTTGAACTTTGGGTCTTGCTTCTTTTTTTTTTTTGTTTAAGGATGGTACTCCTGTTTTTGTGCTGTTAATTGGTGGTAAGAGTCTCTCAGATTGGTCTGACTGGGTTGTCTTTGAACCACAATCCTCAGACCTAAGTCTCTGGAGTAGCTAGGATTACATGTATGAGCTGCTGGTGCCTGGCAGTGTGTGCATGGTGTGTGTGTGTGTGTGTGTGTGTGTGTGTGTGTGTTTATACTGATCCTGGGTCTTGAAATTAGGGCCTGGGAACTGTCCCTGAGCTTTTTTGCTCAAGTTTTGCACTCTACTATTTGAGCCATAGCTCTACTTCTGGCTTGTTTTGGAAGTAAATTGGAGAGAAGAGTCTCTTGGACTTTCCTACCTGGGCTGGCTTTGAACCATGGTCCTCAGATCTCAGCCTTCTAAGCAGTTAGGATTACAGACATGAGCCACTGGTGCCAACATAGTGTGCATTTTTAAAGAGAAAGTTTTTCAAGTCAAAACCACAGGGCAGGATGGTGTATAGAATAGAAAGAATGCTGGTCCTAGCTGGCCAGAGTTTTGGGGTAATTTTGGGCTTCAATTATTTATTGTCTCCAAGACTGGAGTAATCAGACCTGTGTTTTCCAAGTCTCCTCCAGTTTTGAAACTATTGGAGTCTGCCAAATGTACTAAGGGTGGGTTGTGATCATCATGAGTACTCTGCCAGTGCTAGTAGCTACATGGTTTCATTGCAAATGACTTAATAACACTATTGAATAACTTTGCTCAAGGTCAAGGTGAAGCTCTGGATTTTTTTTCTACCCACATAAAGATCCATTTACCTAAAATTCACTGGAGTGTCTATGAATCTATGGAATGAGCCCACTACAGGGACTTCACTGTCTCATCTAGCACAAAGCCACAATTCCAAAGCATCTTTAGGACTGTATAACAACTTGGTAACCAGGTCTGTGCGGAGAGATGAGGGGCACATCAACTCCAACTCCACTTGAAGACCTATTTGATGAAGACATTAGCCTGAATGGCCATCAGCCACTCCCTTCCTTTCCTGCCAAGTTTCATAATGGCCATGTGTTGATGCCTACCCTTCTAATGGCATGGAGGGGTATTTTGCTGGTACACATCCATTACATTTAACCAGTACATAACTGTTACCTCATTTATAGACCTGAGGTTTGAGGCAAAGCCAGATGGTTGCTAATTAGAGGAATTTAGGTAAGAAATGAACATTCTAGGTTTGTCAGCCAAAAATTCTCCCTCACCCTCAATTGCCAACACCACCCCTTTATGTGCTTCTCTTGTGGTCATCTCTCTCTGGCCCTTCTCATTAGCCCTGTTCTTCTTGCAACCAGGGATCCATAAAGCCTCAGAACGTGGATGGACAATATCAGTATTGAAGATCCCTTAGAGTTCATATTCCAGCTAACTGATGATGGAGTCAGGGCCAAGATGACAGAGGAGTCCTAAAGACCACATAACTTCTTAAAGCATCTGGAAAGAATCCATGAGATGACCTGACTGGGGCCCAGTATCCTTTCTTATATATCATCCTGCTCTGTGCCCCTTGAAATACCCTCAGTTGGTCACACAGAAGTTAAAGAGAAGTCAGAGACTCCATTGTTCTAGGCCAGTCTAGTCATTAAAAGAGAGAGTGAAGCATTTAACCCCATTCCCCTTCTATGGGACATGCATTATACTCTATGTTTTGACAGAAAGGGACTTAAACAGGAAACATCTATTATCTCACATTTTGGAGTCTGGAAGGCCAAGGTCAAAGGGTAGGATGAGCTGATTTCCTCTGAGATCTCTCTCCCTGGGTCGAACGTGCCTATCATCATTCTGTCTTCATGTAGCTTTTTTCCGCTGTATGTGTCTGCAACCCGGGCTCCTTTTCTAAGGACACCATCATGTTGTCTGAGGATTCATTCTCATGACCTCATTTTAACTTAAAATCACTTATTAGAAATCAGTGTCTCCAAATGCAGTCCCATTATGAGGTTCTGGGGCTGGGGCGGGGGCTGATATATACTTTTTGCTGTCTATTTTACCTACACAGACATTTACATTTTATGCTTGTCTATTAATGAATGTCAAAAAGAGAACCTGAGACCCCCAGCATGATATAAATGTTGTGGGGACATTAGAGAAAGGGAAGTAGAAGAGACTGTTCCATGCCCACCTACCTTGGTCCCTTTAAGTGTTCCAAGGACCTTCCCTGATGAGGTTGGGGAGGAGAAAGCCCATTTAGCAGCAGTCAGGGCCAGGGAGGGAGCTGGCGATCCTTCTAGGGAGCTTGGCTGATTAAGATAATTATATTAGCTGGCTCTCAAAGACACATATTTATAGCCTCAGCGGCACGTTATTAAGGATCTAATTTGGATCAGGACTCTGGGAATCTTATTTTTAGGCCCAGAGGAGAGCCTGGCAAGCAGGTGACCAGGAAATCTCTGGTAGCTGTGTTGATTCAGACTCTCAAGGTTGGCAGGATCGCAAAAGGTCATGGCAGCCCCCTATCCATGAGGCTTATATCATTGCTCCAGTGTCCCACCGAGGGACCATACAATCCTCTCTTAATTGCCTTCTGTGCCAAGGAAACCGTTAACACACAAGGAGGCTCTCTGTTCTGTAGAAGGATTTTTTTTCTTTTTAAATCTTTGAACTATTGTTCTGGGCATCTTGGGAGGGAGAGACGATTCTAACCATTCAGTGTTCTTCAACTCTTGGGGCACTAGCCAGTGTTCCTCTCAGTCCTCATGGCTATAGGCTAAGAGCCCCGAGTTTATCCTTCAGCTTGCTCAGGAGCCTCCACCACTCTGTTCTTGAGGAATGTGAATTTCCAGTTCTGGGACAGGCAATCCTACCAGTGTATGCTCCCTGGCAACACCAGACCTCCTGGCAGCTATCATTCTGGGTAGAGGTGGAATTTGGTGGCTGAAACTGACCAGCCTTTGTTGAGGGCTGTTGGGAAAAGGGACCTATGGCTAATAGGGCATTGCTTCACCACCATTGAAAAAAACCATGAATGCTCAGTATGCACAGAACTCAGCACTATCCTGCAGATGTTTGTTCATTTTTCCCATAATGCCACCCAACTTCCACTAAAGACATGCTGCCTTTCAGCAGATCCCAAACTTTTACTTTATTACCTCAATTAAGCACAGTGACCTGTGTGTGTGTGTGTGTGTGTGTGTGTGTGTGTGTGTGTGTGTGTGTTTATACCAGTATTGGAGCTAACTCAGAGCCTGGGTGTTGTCCCTTAGCTTTTTACTCAAGGCTGGTACTCAACCCTTTGAGCCACAGCTCCATTTCTGGCTTTTTTGGTTTGGAGAAAGGAGTCTCACAGGTGTTTCTGCTTGAGCTGGCTTGGAACTGTAATCCTCAGGTCTCAGTCTCCTGAGCAGCCAGGATTATAGGTATGAGCCATCAGCCCCCAACAAGCATATTAACCTTTGACTTACTTTTCAGACACCATTTGCTGTTGGGAAGTCATGTTTTTATTTTCACAAAATTAAGGACATTTAGTAGATCACATATGGTTTAAACACAACTGACTATAAGGTGGGGCTGACTGAGAGATTTTTTGCATCTATGGAACCAAAAAATGTGTGGGAAACTGAAAATGCTTGTTTTTTTCAATACTCTCCCTCCCTCCGTCCCTCCCTCCGTCCCTCGGTCCTTCCCTTCCTTCCTTCCTTCCTTCCTTCCTTCCTTCCTTCCTTCCTTCCTTCCTTCCTTCCTTCCTTCCTTCTGCTTGATCCAACTGTGGAATAAATCTACAAGTAAGATGAGCTTACTGTGTATGTGTAGATGAGGTGGGGAGTATGTGGAGTGTGTGTGTGTGTGTGTATGTGTGTGGTGCATTGTGTGTCAGTGGACAAGTTAGAGGTGCTTCTCTGGGACAGAGAGTCCTCTTGTTACTCTCTTCTGCACCACAGTTATCTTCCCTCCTCAGCCAGCAGAGCTGTGCTTAGATGACCCCAGGGAACAATGTAGGAGAATCCAAGCTATAAGAAAAAAACAAATGTGCTGAGATCGTGTTTCTCAGAAAGTAGCTTTTGGTGATTCTTCTAGAGAAACCCGGTTGCTTCAAATAAGATGAGAATTCCGTAAGTTAGATCCCAACAGGGTGTGAGATCCTGCAGACTGGCTTTTCAAGATGATGAGATGTCTTGTTTAGTGTGATCAGGCTTAAAGTGGAGTGGCTTCTTTCTACTCTTCGGACTGTGTTGTGGCTAAAAATAAGACTCACAAATTAGATTTTTCTTTTTTCTTTTTCTTCACTAAAGAAAACTGGTACAGAGCTGGAGGAGACTCCCTGTACAGAGACCCTGCGTGGGAATGCAGTCCCTCCACAGCTCTGGTATTCAGGGCACGTGGTGGCCTTTGGCTTGTGGTTTTGGGGTAAAACCCTGCCCACCCCCCCTTCCATGGAGCTGCCAAACCTTACCTTTGAGCAGCTGCAATGCCCAGTTCTGGCTGCTGTCTCCTTAGTTTGCCCCATCATGATGATTGTAGGACTATTAGCAACGTGAGTGCCATATCTAGTTCTGTTTTGGTCTTCATTATAACTGTGGCATGGTACAGGCAGGCTGTAGTCATAGGTGAGGTAAAGGAGGGCCTTTTCCTTGCTGCTGAACGCCTTCTCCATAGGTGGCATAGGTAAGGGAGAATTTACCTGCTGCTTCTTTACCTGCCTCCCTTCAGTTGTGGAGCAGTGGTGCAGAGTTCACTGGGGTTTCTGCCTCTCACTTTCCTCCAAAGGGAACAGGAAGCCAGAAGTGCAAGCGGGCACCTGACCTTGCCTCCTGCTTATCACTGTTGATGGATTAACAGAATCTTGGCAGCTTCCTAGGTCTTCATCTGCTATTAGCTGATTAAAATTTAAAAAAAAAAGAAGAAAGGAAGGAAGAAAGAAAAATCTGTATCCTTGGATAGCTTTTTCCTTGCGGCAGTGGTTGACAGTCTTGTACTCATAGCTACTTCCTGGCTTCTGCGGCCTGTTTTTATGAATTGCCATTCTTCACCACCATCATTGGGAAAACTGCATTAACAAATTAAAAAAGAACCCTATGTGAGTCAGAATGGAATGGCTTTGTTTTCTGGATTCTGAGTGACCTCAATTGCAGTCATCAGTGTCATACAGGTCTGGAAGAAGCATGTCACCAAACCTGTCCTAAATTGCTAAGATAGTACACTGATGAATGTGTGCAGTTTGGCTAACCTCTGCCCTGGGGTGCCTTCTTGTTAAGTCCACAAAGAGTTGGTGAGTTCACATACCTGTTGGGGTTCCAGTGAATATGTTCTAGGCCCCAAAGGGTCCTCTTTTGGTGATTGTCATATTCAGGATCCAATCCAATACAATCCAATCTTAACAAGACACAGGTCTGAAGCTGCTACCACCAGGCTGTATTTGCCTTGGATAACTGGGGAGTTACTAGGGAGATTTCTTCTTCTTCTTGATTGTATGTGTGTGTGTGTGTGTGCTGGTAACGGGGCTTGAACTCAGGGCCTCTGTGTGCACTTCCCTCAGCTCTTTGACTCAAAGATGGCACATTACCAGGAGAGCCACAGCTCTAATTGGAGATTAGAGTCTCACGGACTTTCCTGCTCTAGCTGGCTCTGAACTACAATTTTCAGCTCTCAGTTTCCCGAGTAGCTAGGATTTTAGGCATGAGCTCTGATGCCTGACACAAGGATGACTTTCAACTTCCATGAATTGCTCATCTCTGTGGGCCTCAAACTGCCTCCTGAGGTGTCCATCTTCACTAAGAAGCACGGGTTCTCAGTGGGCCTTTGAAGACCCTGAATGTGACCCCCAGGACCTGGGGGTTAGAAGGATGGGTAGATGGAGTTGAAGGAAGACTGAGGCCTCTAAGGAACTTGGAGTGAAGGGATGAGGAAGGGTGTGGATCTTAAAGGACTTGACTGCCTGGGAGACCTCACTGCCCTCTGCTAGAGGGCTGGCCTCCTTCCTGACTCAGGAGAGTGAGCTTGAGATACATCCCTGTTCTAAGACCGGGGTGAGAGGAGGCTCCTTATTAGAAATAAGTGTGAGAAGCATTTTGGAAATCGACTGCTCTCTACTCACCTCTCACCTCTGTGAGGAAGGCTTCCCATGGGGGAGAGAGAGTTTCTAGGCCTGCCCATCACAGCGCTACCTGTGGGACACTCTTAGTGCCCAAAGTGGTTTTCTTGTAGCTCCAGAGGCTGAAGTCTGAGACCCAGGATCAGGCCGCAATGTCTTCCTCCTGAGAACTGAGACAGAGGATCTGCTCCAGCACTCTCTCTCTCTCTCTCTCTCTCTCTCTCTCTCTCTCTCTCTCTCTCTTTCTCTCTCTCTCTCTCTCTCTCTCTCGCGCTCTGTGTGTGTGTGTGTGTGTGTGTGTGTGTGTGTGTGTGTGTGTGTGTGTGTGTGTGTGTGTGTGTGTCTCCGTGGCTTGTCAGTCTGCATCTGTCTTCAAAATAGCCTTATTTCTAGACATGCCTATGTCCTGATTACTCCTATAAGGACACTGGTCAACATGGATTGGAGCCCACCCTAATGATCTAATTTTAATTTTATCACAGTTTTAAAGATCTTGTCTCGAGATGCGAGTACATTCTGAAGAACTGTGGCTTTTACCAGGAAATAATGCCAGCCTATAAGAGGCACAGAAAGTCCAAGTAGCTTGTCTGTGGTCACATAGCTACAGATTTAGAAGTCAGGCAGTCTGACTCCAGAATTCTCTGGTTCTGATCATCTTGAATAAAAATGGAAAAAAGAAGTCCCAAAGCAGAGTCATGCAAATCATGTGTACTGTTTAAACGTTTATATGAATGAAAGGAATGAGTTCTTTGGAAAAAAAAAAACAGACAAACACAACACATCAAACACAATAGAATGGTGCTATTCAGAGGATAAATTAAGTGATTATAACATGTAAATCATAATAGGTGAATATAATACTCATTCTTATTGCACTGCCCAGATGTGCCCTGGTAAAGGACAAAAGTTTAAACTTGATGGTCCAGGTTGTCTTTTCTCTATTTCATTACACAGCTCTGTGGTTGTATTTATAACTTTGGCAGAGATGGCTACGAGGTTAAACTTTGGGGTTTTTGAGAATGTAGAACTGGGAAAGGCTCCTCCTGTGGCTCTCTGCTTCTTGGGGCAGACTTCTTGGAGCTGGTAGGCCTTTCTTCCCATCTTTGGTCTTTGGCCACTGCTCTCTGAAAAGTCTGGAGAGGTTGTTGGACACTGGTGGCTCATGCCTATAATCCTGGCTACTCAGAGGCACAGATTTGAGGATCACAATTTGAAGCCAATCTAGGTAGGAAAGTCTGTGAGACCCTTATCTCCACCAAAAAGCTGGAAGTAGAGGTGTGGCTCAAGCAGTAGAGTGCCAACCTTGAACAAAAAGCTAAGGAACCAGATTCTGATTTCAAGCTCCAGTACTGACACACAAAAACATACAAAAAAAGTCTGGACAGGTAGGAACATATCTTGACCTGGTCAGACAATAGTACTTGCTTTCCCTACAGGCAGGTGTGACAGATACTGGTACAAAAGATGATCTTTCTGGGCTGTCTGTCCACATACTTCCACATATGCCCCAGAATTGGGCCCCAGATTCTCTGACTGAGAACTAGATTGCAATGACTGGAACCCTGTTGGACTATGTATGCCCACTGGCACCCTGGCACCCTTGGGGCCTTCTAATTGCTCAGTGTCACATCTGCTGAATGTTGCTGAGCCCTGCTGATTGCAGATGATGGCTTGGGAAACAGGCTTTCTGTCTTGAACAAGTGCAGTTGATAGAGAGGTGGATTAAAATGTAGTCATTTGGTGTGAAGCCTGTCCTGCCAACAGTGTGGCAATAAGCCATGAATTAAGATGAAAGCTGACACACACATGAAGTGCAAACCTCTGAGAAGCATCTGGAATAGAAGACTTTTCCTAATAGATGAATATATAAGGCTAAGAGACATAGGAGGTGGTGGTGCATTTCAAATAGAAGTGGCACTGGTTTTGTAATGCATTGCCCTTCACAAGCTAGCCTAGAGGTCACCTTAAGATCAGGGGACTGGCTCTGACTTCTTCTATCTGGATTATTCTTTTCAATAAAAACAAGTTTTTGTTTCTTTTGTATGTTCTTCCCCTCCATGGTTTATCCCATGTTGTCATTGTACTTGATTTTGGTACCCTGCATCTTGTATATACATTTATCTAATTTGAGGAGGGGATGGGGAATACAAAATGCTGAAACAAGGACACAGGATGACCCATTGCAACAACGATAATCACAAGACACTATGTTGGAAATGAACTTCACAACTTTGGTGGGGGGAGGATTGAGGGAGGTGGGGAAGGGAAGGAATAGTAGGAAAAAAACAAAGGAGCAGGTCACAATTCTTGACAAGAAATGTAACCATTACTTTACTTATGTAACTCTAACCCCTCTGTACAGCATTTTTACAATAAAATAAAATTTAAAAAAAACATAGCATCCTTTCTTCCCTTCTGCATTCCTCCTCCTCCTTCCCCTCTTCTTCTTTGGTGGTACTGGGGTTTGAACTCAAGGTCTTGTGCTTACTAAGCAGGTTATTGTGGAGACACACACCTCATCCCGTTTTTCCTTTGTTATTTTTGAGATAGCGCCTCCCTACCTGGCATGTGCCTGGCATGATGATCTGCCTGCTTTAGGCTTCCTGTCATCTCTGGGACCATGGGTGGCACAATCATATCCTGGTCCAGATTCTTCCTGTTAAAATGGAGTCTCACAGGCTGACGTAGAACTGCAGCCCCTACCCCCATCTCAGTCTCTCATATAGCTTAGGACAACAGGCATGTACCACTGTGCCAAGTTATGTGTTGAGAAAGGACTTTGTGAACATTTCCTTCACTGGACTGGCCTTGAACTTTAGTCTTCCCATGTTCAGTTTCTTAAGTAGCTACAGTTATAGGCATGAGTCACCAGCACCTGGCTTCTCTCCTTTCTTTTCAGTGTCCTTTGAAAATCAGCTCCAGGCTTTTGAATCCAAGGTGGTAACTCACAACACTTGTGGGTTTCATCATTGTAGGTGGCATCACAGGCAATTCCTGCAATTCCTGTGGTGGTCACCAAGGTGTACAGGTGTATCTGGCATTTTCACTTTTGTTGTTGTTGTTGTTGGTTCTGGAGCTTGAATTCAGGGCCTGTCCCTGAACTTTTGTGCTCAAGGCTTACATTCTTCTACTTGAGCCACAACTCTACTTCTGGCTTTTTGGTGATTAACTGGTGGTAAGAGTCTCATGAACTTTCCTACTGGGGTTGACTTTGAATTGTGATTCTCAGATCTCAGCCTCCTCAGTAGCTAGGATGACAGGCATGAGCCACCGACACCCAGATCTCTTTTTCTCCTTTTGGAACCTTACTCTTTTGCTAGAATTTGATTCCAACCTGGCTCTTACAAGGCTAATGAAACCTTCCGTGGTTGGTTGTAAACTGCAGTGAAGGCCTTTTTTGAAATTGAAAACAGTCTAATTATGTATGTTATATAGATATATGTTTTTTATACATAGCAAATACATATGGAGTTTTTATAGTGCCCTTTCTCTCCATATATATATATATATATATATATGTTTGTGCACTTTATTGACATTTATATACTTAGAAGACAAGACTATGTCTCCCACTGTAAGACTCTTAAAGCTTAGCACAAAGAAGTGAAGGTGTGGCTGAAGTAGCAGTGTGCCAGCCTTGAGTGAAATAGCCAGGGCAGAAGGTCCTGAGTTCAAGCCCCAGTATTGGCTCAAAGCACAGTTTCTGGAATCTAGTAGGTTCTGAATGCATGCATACAGAAGCTACAGAACATGGGTGGCTATGCCAGTCTTCTTTTTAGAGCTGAAGGAATAGATGGAGAGGTCTGGGTGGCATCCCGCCTGCAATGTGAGACCCTCACCAGGCTCTCATTGCAGTATCCTCAGCTGTAGAGGGCCAGCTGTCTCTCCATCCTGTGTGGCATTTACTACCTAGTAGGGAAGACCTAGTGACAGAGGAGAAGGGCCATGGGGAGTCTCTCCCTGCTGGGCAGTGTGAGAAATGAGGAGCAAGGGAAGATTCATGGGGTGGGAGATACTGGGGCAAAGTGCATCCCTGGCCCCTGAGGCCTGCCTTGACCCTCCCCATTCCCCACCCCTCAGTTGCTGGTAGTTGGTTCCTGATGCTCCTGCCACAGGTACATCCTTACTGGGTTCCTGCCCTCAGGCAGCTCAGTTCTTGGGCTGATCCTGCTCCCTGCCAGGGTGGACTTGGGCCTATTCCTTCTCTCCCAGCTTCCCCTGGGTATCTCCACAGACTCAGAGAGTATCAGATATCTAGATCACATGTGAGCAGTGCCCCCTGTGGTTGCACAGTAAAGCAACCTCGGGTTGAGGGCCGGAATTGAGAACTTGGCTTGGGCTGGCGTTTCTTTGTGTTTTATAGCCTGAGGGCATTTCCAGGAAGGGCTGGCCCTGCATAGTTAGTGTGTTTTACACAGCGTGTTTTGTATATGTTATTTTATTAATTCTCCCACAGTCTTGTAAGGCCTGGAACTACCATTATCTCCATTTTCCAGATGAGTAAGCTAAGGTCAGTGTATTTAAAGGCTTCAACCAAGGTGGGAATGGCATCCAGATTTAGACTCAGGCTTCTTGAATTCTAAATCCCCAAGAGTTTCTGTATTGCCCTGATGATTCTAAAACCTGGAAAAGCCAAGCAGCTTCAGAGGTGGGAGGTGCCATCCTGAAGGCAGAAGTGAGGACTGGACAAGGGTACTTTTCCATCTGGAGGCTGTCCTCTGATAGGCTTGTGCCTCTGAGCCAGGGGCTAGCAACTTTGGGCTTAGTGGAGCCTCCAGCCTGAAGGAAACCTTCCGGAAGCCCAGGGAAGGCTCAGTGGTTTGCTCTCCGCATCCTTGGAAGGCAGGGTGAGGCACGGGTCCTGGCTTAGGAAGAGGTCTTCTTGCTGAGCATCATCAGATATTTGGTTCCTGGGTAGAGACTGAAAAGAACCCAGGTCTGATCTCAGAACTCAACATCTGAATTACTAGTGTGTATGCATGCTCCATTTTGGGGGATGTGTGGGGCTCTCTCTTCTGAGGTTGGTTCAGAATTTGTGCTTTGTTCTTTGGTTTTCTACCCAAGTAGGTGTTTTCACCACTGTACTGCCAAATAGAAGACAGGTAATTGGACATCTTAGGCCCTGGAGCTAACAACAGAAGGTGGTAATTAATTTGAGGAAACAGGAAAAAGCAGTAATTTAGAAACTTTCTATCTAAACTCCATGTTATTTCTTTCCATGGCAGAATTATCTGAATTCTGTTCAACTTAGATCACAGATGAGATGGCTTGTCCCTTCCTATCCTCACACCAGCCAGGGCCGGCTCTCAAGAATATGGTTAGGTGTGTTGGCTTTTTGAAGAGAGTTTATCTTAGAAGGCTGGGAACCTGTATCTTCATCCTGGCCCTGCTTCTTACTGGCTATGTGACTTTGATCTACTTACTTCATTCACCTCTCTTAGCCTTGGAAGCCTCTTGTCTCAAATGGGAATTCAATCATGATCCTCTTGAGTTGCCAACATTCAAAGGGTAGAGTCAGACTGAGGATTTCTAGCTATGATGGTCTGGCTGACTTAGCAAAACTCAGCTTCACGGCTTTCTTGTTAGCAAGAAGCTGCATCTTTTTTTGATTTTATTTTTAATTGAGAGACATTAGGCTTAAAATGAAATTAGGAAGCATTCTCCCTGATTGCAGCATGCCCTTCAAGGGTCGCTGCCCCATCTGCCTCTTTCTGCCGTAATGACTTCCAAGATAGGAGAAAATCAACAGCCTGGAGAAAATGGAATCCTATGCACTGAAGGGCCTTCCACTTTTCCACTGGCCCAAAGCTGAAGGGTCTGCCTCCTACCTCCAGGGCCTATAAGAGAGAATCAAGACCCAGTCATCTCCTCACCCAGAAGAAATGTCACACCCAGAGAGGTCCAGCCAGGCCCCCAGGTCCCACAGCAGCTAGCTGGCAATGGCCTCTCAGACTTTAATGTGTTCAAGAGACTCTTGAGAGCCCGTAAAAATGCAGATTTGGAGGTCTGGGGTGGAGCCTGAGAGTCTGTATTTCTGGCAAAGCATCAAGGGTCCTTGCCTGGAGTAACGTTAAGGACCTTATAAAGCCAGGAGGTTGGAGTCCAGACAGCCAGTCTAGGAAGGAATGCCTAAAGTACCTACAGTTAGGTTTGTCATACTCCATCTTTTCCCAGTTTCCTTTGTCTTCTGCTCCCCAGACCTGGGGCTGCCTTACCTCCCTTTGCCTCCCCAGCCCATTTCCGCTGCTTTCACCTGGCTCAGTCTCTAAGCAGAACATCTCAGCTGGTTTTGGGAAGCCCCCTGGTCCACCAGCTTGCTGCCCTGGACTCATCATAGCTCCTGTTCCATGGAGAGTTAAGTGCCCAAATTAACTCTCTCTTGGAGCAGTAAACCACCCTGAGTGCTAACCTACTTGGTATTTTTAGAGCATGCTTCATCAATTACTTAACTTGCAGAGCGGCTCCTTCTTGCTCACTAGGGAGGTGCCGCCAGAGAACGTTCTAACTCAGGCTCTGGTGGTTGCACTTCTCCTTGGCTCTGGCTCCCAGGAGGTTGGGGTCCTTTCTGCACTGTATCCTTACTGCTGAGGATGGAGAGATCATCCACTCTCTTTTGTGGACACTGAGGATGATTAGGCCCAGAGAGGATGTTGGGTCAGGGCAGCATGGTGGTACCTAGAAGCAAGTTTTCCTGTTTGGTGCTTGCCTGCCGGGCTGGGGAGAAGTCAAGGAAAATGGAGACCACAAAGAGCTGGGACTCTCCCTCTTTCTGATCCGCTGTTTGACAAGATGACAGTCTGAAGGGAAGCCCAGTGGGGCTTATGACCCTTTGCCACCTTCAGGTGGAAGGGAAGTTCTGGCTGTAGTTTGAGTCAGGAACTCATGAGCTGCAGAAAGTAGCCAGGGCCGTGTTAGCCAATGGAACTTGCCACACCCTCCCCAGCTCAGGGAAACCTTTTGACTCCTGGCCCAGGCAAGTGGCCAAATGACTTGGTTTGAGTTTCATCACAGCTCCTCCACTTCTGGCAGAGGTGTTAATGAGCTACCCTCTGCCACGTGGCTGGAGGGCTGGGCTGAGCTGGAGAAGGCATCTCTGGGTGGGGCTGAGGGAGTGCGGCTTAGAAACCCCTGTGTGGGTTTTAACAGTGCTGTACCCATGGACCAGGGTGTGAGGGCATAGCCAATAAAACTCAAGCTCTAGCTGTGTTCATGGCACCAGGCAAGATGCTGTGGGTGGTGAACTCTGCAAGGAGTGACCAGGACCCCATTTCTTTCTCAGCACCATGAGAATCATCCTGAGAAAATAGACTGTCTCTGTGTGCAAAGGAAAAGCTGGAAGCATCAGAGAGTATGATAATGCATAGTGAGCATGTGTGTATGTGTATGTGTATGTGTGTGTGTGCGCGCATGTGTGTATGCATTTATATGTTGGAGGGTACATATTTGCATTTATATGTGTAGATGCATCTGTGAGAGGATAGGGACCAAGCAGGCAAATGGCCAACAGAGTGAGATGTTGGGGCCAGTGAGTGCTCTTTAGGAAGTCTAATGCACCTCACCACCCAAAATGTAGCATATTTTGTCTGTATGTATGCACATGTTTTTCTCTGGAAGGAGCCTGTATTTTGTCTTAGGTACTCAAGTTGGTCTGTGTAGAGAAAGGATTTATCATGTATTCAAATTGTCTTAACACATGGGAAACCTGAGGGGGCAGAGACAGTCTCTTAGCAAGAGTATCTGCACTCTTGGTCTAGGGTCCTTTCACATGACTGGCTCTTGTTCTTTTATTGTTCCAGATGAATGAGCCTGTCAGGGGAGTTCCCTGTCTGATCTCTGCCTCTCCAGAGTCAGCTAGCCCTTCCCTGATCTCTCTCCCGTGTGCTCCTGCAGCCAGTGGCCACCTCACCACAGATCGGGATCCTATTCTACAGGCATGGCTCGGTGCTTAGGCAGGCAGAGCTAAGGCTGGAAACGGAGCCTCGCTCTCCTGCTTTCAGTCTCTCTCTGTCCATGAACATTGCACCTGCCACGTGCAGGTGATCTGCTACTTGCTGGGAACATACTGCTGATGGAGATAAGACTATGATCGTGCTGTCATGGAGGTAGGAGCAGAGTCAAAAGCATGAACAAGGGCACAGGAGCAAGACAATTTCCAATCATTGTAGATGCCAAGAAGATAATAGAACAGGATAATGAACTGGAGTAGAGAGTTGAATTTCCTTTTAAGGGACTTAGGAGATGTGAGGAACTAGAAGGACACAGCATCTTTTCCAAGATCCTGAGGAAAACCTTGTCACATGGGGATAAGAACCCGTGCAAAAGCCCCAGGGAAGGAAAGAAAAAAGAAACACCAGGTTGCTGTGGCTGAAACCAAATGAAGTCTTTAACTCTTCTGACTGTCCCTGCCCTGTCTCAGGCAGACTCTTCATGCTTCAGTGTGTGAATGGGTGGCAAAGACTCCCTTCTTAAATCACTCTCCATTCAACCAGGGCATTTTGGCATGTGACTAGACAGCCAGGTTTTGGCTTCCCAGTGCCATCACTGAATTTTCACAGTGTCTCCAAGAAGCCAGGGGGACAGCAGATTGGTTCTATGCAGTCCATCATTCACACAAAAGCCCAGAGATCAAAGAGCATGGGCTTAATTTATTTTGTTTATATTGCAGAGAAAATAGCGCATCCTTGGGCTGAAAGCTTTGAAGACTAAAAGCTGAATGGAGAGGGGGAGCGTGGATTAAATGAATGGGCTGGCTGGATCTGACCCAGTTTCCATGCAGCGCAGTGGGGAGGGGGAAGGGATGGCATCCGCTGTCTCTGGGGCCAGTCACTTTTCCTTCTGCCCTTCATAGATGGGCTTTCGGCACAAGACAGACTTGATGGAAACATCCTTGAAGGTGGCTGGCAAGGACAGGGGGAGGGGCCCACGGTGTAAAGGCCTCATGTCCTGCTGAGTTTCCTTATGCAATCCCATCACCTTGGCAGTAGGGATGGGTAGAGATGTAGTTGAAGCCCACCTGATTTTTGTATGCATGTGTGAGTGTGTGTGCGTGTGCATGCTTGTACTAGGCTTTGAATTGGGCACTGGGTACTGTCTCTTAGCTTTATGGCCAAGGCTAGCACTCTGCCATAGTCCACTTCCAGCTCTTTGGTTGTTAATTGGAGACAAGAGTCTCATAGACTTTTCCTGCCGTGGTTGGCTTCTAACCAGTCCTCAGATCTCAGCCTCCTGAGTAGCTAGGATTACAGGCGAAAGCCACTGGTACTTGGCTCTACTGAATTTTTTAGACTCTCATCATATGAGACTGCAAGGAAACACCTGGAGGGTGACAATTCTGAGAAATCTGAAAGTGGACTGGGCAGAGCGAGCTGCTATGTGCGGTGAATGAGACCTGGCCCAGAGAGCCTTGGTTCAAGAAGTCCTGGGTTCAAGTTCCCTGGCTTCTCCGTTCATTAGCCATGTGACCTAGAGTGGGTTACTCAGTCTCTTCTCTACTTCAATTTCTTGCCTCTGAAAAGCTGGGGTTAATGATACCTGACAGTCTTACCTGTCAAGGTGAGTTTCCCAAGAGATACAGGGTTCCAAAGTACTGACTGCCATATAGTAGTAACACTCAATTATATTTGTTTGCCAAGATGAAAATTTCCACTATTGAGCTCAAAGGGACCAAGGCTAGTGTATGACTGTAGCTCTTGATAGCCGTGAGGAAAAGGGGAGACAGGCGGAAATGGTGGGAAGTGCAGATAGAGTGTCGTACAATACCTGGAGCATCTACCTTTCCAGTGGCCAGGCCTGGCTCGCTTGGTGCCCTCCATATGGGAAGGCCAGTGGGACAGACACCCTGCAGGTATTGTTCACAGACTGGGTAACTGACAAGTACCACTTTGGAATGCTTGGGCTTGTTGATAAGTTTCTTCTACCTCTAGATTGCTATACACAGCAGTTCCTATGAGGACCTTAAAAGGAAGTACAACCCAAGAGCGATGGAAGACTCTACCCATGCATTTTGAGTATCCATCACCAATTAAGGAATTAAATCTTCAATTCCCTACACAAAGAAGGGAAATACATCGAAAGAAGAGAATGTATCTGTACATAGTGATCTCCAAGGAACCCTGACTTTAATGATAGCATCTTACCAAGGGAGGATCCAATAAAAGAGGTTGAAACCAAGTTTCAGCTTTGCAGAGGATAAGCAGAGACCTTTATGACATTGTAGGCACAAAGTTAAGAGGATGAATAAGACAGGAAAGAGTCATTTTGTGGCACAGGTGACACTTAGCAAGCAGGCATGTTAAGAGTAGGTAGGATGGTTGCTTCCTTTTTCACCTAAAGTGAAAAAAAGTGGGGTCAATCTTCTAGAGAAACTGAGGATCGCATTTATTTATTTATTTATTTATTTATTTATTTATTTATTTATTTATTTATTTATTTATTGTCAGTTGTGGGGCCTGAACTCTGGGCCTGGGCACTGTCCCCCAGCTCTTCAGCTATAGACCAGCACTCTACCACTTGAGCCTCAGCCACACTTCCAGGTTTTTCTGCTTATGTGGTGCTGAAGAATCGAACCCAGGGCCTCATGCATGCAAGGCAAGCACTCTACCACTGAACCACCTTCCCAGTGCCTCACTTTAAAAATGTATTTGTAGGGCTAGGTAGGTTCTCCTGTAGGGTCTTGAAATACACCATAGATGTAATTGCAGACCTGGGGAGTCTCTGTATTTTCATTAAGAGGTGATTTCCCCTACTTCATTGAATGCCTAGTAATTGTTGGTTGGACTAGGCATTGTGCATATTACCTCACTGGGTGCTAGATATTTTGATACTCCTATAAATGTTCTTGAACTTTTATTCTGGGGCATGGTTAAGTTAGGTGGAAACAGTTGGATCTTGTGTGGTCTTCCTTTGAAGTGTTACTAGGTAGCACTAACTGCCTTAACTGAAAGCCACTACCTTCCCACCCTAGAAGCAAATACTGTTTCTGAATATTCCTTATGGTGACTTGGGAATCTGTAGTTTGTGCTCTGGACAGTGGTACCATAATCTATTCCTATCCAGTTCTGAGGATTGTTCCTTCTGGTTCTTTGTATGTGGTGTTTCTCTCCACATTGGGAAGTTGTCACAGAACTCTGTGCTGATGATATTTTACTAAAGACTCAAGGACATCTACTGCTGATTCCTTGGAGCTCTACCCTGGAAATCCTCCTTCTCTTCAACCCAGTGAGGAGGAAGTCAGTGCCCCCTTCTCTTTGCTGTGGCTGGGACAATCTCTATAAGTGGGAGCTAGGACAATAGCTTGGGGATCACTGTCCTGCCTGGCCTGAGTTGCAGTGTCGGAAGACTACTGTTTCAAATGCCTTGTCAGATGTGTGTGTGTGTGTGTGTGTGTGTGTGTGTGTGTGTGTGTGTGTGTGTGTGTGTGTGTGTGTGTGTGTGTGTGTGTGTGTGTGTGTGTGTGTGTGTGTGTGTGATGGGAGGGTAAATCTGATCCCTGCTACTTCCTTTGGTGTATCTTTGACTGGTAGGATAATATTCTTTTTTTTTTTAACCTGTAGTGTTCTGGAACTTCTTATGCTTGCTAAAATTTTTATTGGGCATTAGGAGATGGGTTCTGGAATCTCCATGATTTTATGGCTCCTCTCTGGCCATGCTTCGGATTGAATTATCAAACTGCGGTTTACGAGCCCTCAGTCACTCAAGAACTGGCCATCTAGAATGACATACAAGCAGGACAAGTTGGAATCATTAACACTCTTATGGAGCCACTATCAACTTGTGGAGCTTCCTGAACCATGCTCCACCCAAAGTGGAGCAATGATTTTATTTCTAGCTTTGCCTTTGTGCCAGTCTCTGTCCTCACAGAGGCCCATTGCACATATGGCATTGCTCCTATTCTCCAGGTGGGATGATGGAACTTCCTAAGATGCAGGGTCTGAATTCAGGAGTGTTTGCCTTTAAACAAGATGTTACAATGCCCGGCATCTTTATCAGCATCTGAGTTAGGAAGGACCTGAGAGCTGGAACTTAAAATAGGAACCAGTAAAACAAAATCAAGGTATCCAATGTGGGGCCTTTCTTTGTGCCTGAAGGGAGGGAATGAAGCAGATGGAGGCTTTCCTGGACAGAGGCTGAATTTTAGAAGGAAACTTAGGGATTACTGAGTCTCCACTTTATAGCTGTCTAGTGGTCTGAAGCTCTCTGGCAGTGTCACACTTGTGTACAGACAGAAGGTCCTTGATAAGATTGTCCCTTAATGGCTCCAACTCCTATTGTATTGAAGAACTTTTCTTCGTGCATTTCTAAATTATATAATTATCCCAGTAGCTCCATTCCACCTTGTTGATTATAAATAGATCACCACCTCGCCTCCTCATCACCATCCAATATGTCTTTCATGCTCAATTAAATGATCCCACTTACTTCACTTGCTAATCAACTTCTGCAAAAGTTAACTCTCCCAGTCTGTCTAGAAAAGACATCAGCCGTACTTGCCTGGGTCTCCCCTTGATCCTCGGCGTTGAGCATAACTTCATTTGCTGGTCATCCTGCCTGATTTGGGATCCCACCTGTGATCTGAACGCTAGAGGATTTAGAGGGGACTTAGAGTGAGAAGACTCAGATTGTTCAGGGTGAAGAATTGACTCCCTCCTTCTTCTGGCCTGGTGGGGAGTAAGAGAAGGGAAGGGTGTTATTGCTCACAGATATGTCCGTGAAAATCATTAGGCAAACATTAGATCTGTGTTTTTATTTTCCCTGCTATTAGCAAAGCTTGGGGCTGAGGGAAGAAGGTAGGGAGGAGAGAGTTTAGTCAGAGCAAGGAGTGTTCTAGTTCTAGTTCCCTGCAGTGAAAGACTTACATTTCAGGTAAGGTCTGCAATGACACATGCACACACACTTTCCCTCTGGAGGTTTATAGTTGAGCTCTATGCCCTGGGGGCGGGGGGAACTGTGCAATCTCTTGGTCTTTGGAAACACAGGTGATGTTGTAGGGACCTGCAGCTCAGTGAGTAAGAGAAGTGGTTAGTGCAATGCATGTGTTACACAGAATGCCTACATCTGTGCAGGTACACACACAGGGTGTACTTGAATGTACCTAGACTAGACTTCAAACCAATTCCTGGGCTGCCTCCTCTGGAAGCTGTCCTTGTACCCAGCTACTCGGGCCTCATCTGTGTGGTTAGGGCACTCATCAATTCCTGCTTCAAACTCTGAGGCAACTGTCTTCCTTCTTACCCTCACCTGCACTGTACCTTTCTTTGGAGACAAGTTCAGTGTGACCTCTACAGCTCATTGCATACCTGTGGGGCATGAGGCTCCTTATTTTATCTGCCCCGTATCCTCTAGGTAGTGTATAGCTCAGTAAGATTGTCTCTTTTTAATTCTGGGGTCCTTCTGTATCAGAGTCTCTTGTATTTTCTGGGCCCAGGGCTGAGGGGTGAGGCTTTATTTGGGATTCTCACTAAGGCAATTAGGATTTAGTCCTATGCTTCAGAGGGGTTCTTGTAGCAGATCTCAGAGTGCTGCTTCTATCCCATGGATTCTCGACCATATGGGTAAGTCTGGGGTTTGTAATATCAAACTCCAAACTCTCCATGATCCTTACTTGAGGTAGTACATTTTCTTACAGTGTGTTTTTAAAAAGAGGCTTTTTATGTTGACACATAAAAAGAATTAATGATAATACATAAAAGTGTCTATAGTAGGAAATATGGGAAATATAAAAAATTATATGGGGAAACCCATATCATCTGTCATTCTACAGTGTAATGATCTCATTTGGGCATGTTTTATTATTAATGTAATAGATATAATTGTTGGACACCGATGGCTCATACCCATAATCCTAGCTACTCAGGAGACTGAGATCTGAGGAGACATTTATCTCCAACTGGCAAGAATCAGGAAGTGAAGGTGTAGTTCAAAGTGGCATAATACCAGCTGTGAGCAGTAAAAGCTAAGAGACAGTTCCTAGGCCCCAAGTTCAAGCCCCAGTACCAGCACAAAACAAACAAATAAATAAAATAATTCTGAAAAGATTATTACTGGGTGAAACTTTAAATATATTTAATATTTATATTCCAAAGTAATATGTGTAATAAACACTAAAAAAATTTATAAATTAATAAAATGAAAAGTGAGTTTTCTGTCCTCCTCCCTTCCAAAGCTGAAGCCTCTCTGTAACTTTATGGGCTCTTTGCAGTTTGTTCTGGGGAGGGGAATGCATATGCTACTGTTTACGTACAGTAAACCTTAGCCTATTTGTCACGTAATCATTTTTATTATCTTTAAATAGTGTATACAGAGAGTTCAATTCCAACATGTTAGTTTATGAATACAATGCATCTTGATCAATGTCATCCTTTCCATCATTTTCCTTCATCTCTCCTAACTCCGCTCATCCCCTCAACCTATCTGATTCCATTTTTACATTTGTACATTGAATATTATGGCCTAATCTGGCCTCGTGCATGCTACGTAAGAGCTCTGTACTACAAACTCAGTCTTTACTTGTTACTTAAATCTAAAAAGAGCACTCTGTCCCCTATTTTCCCCAAATTCATCAAGAGGCTATCTAGTCTGCATTCTTTGTTGTTAGACATTGTGTTTCTTTCCAGTTCAATGAAAAAAGTAATACTTTGGGCTAAAGACACTTTACACATATAGTTTTGTCCACTCACTGTTTTCAGAAGGAATCTCTAGAAATCTGTGCATATTGGTAGATATTGTAAAGTTATGAAATATATTTTTTCTGTACAATAGGACCATTTCTCTTACCCCTATATTCTTTTTTGTCTTTGGAAGCTTTACAGAGTTAAATAGGATGCCTGAACTTTGCTAAAACATTCAGACATAAGTAAAAGGAGTAAAAAGCAGAAGTCCCCTTTCCCCTCAGAAATAACTTGATGACAGCCAAAGCAGAAATCAGAGGCCTGAGTTTAAGTTCAGATGTTGCTGTTGATAAGTTTTGTGATACTGGATTAGTTACTCACTGAGCCTTGGTTTTCTCATCTGTGAAGTAGCTGTCCCATTGTCAGATTGTCCTTAGCATAAAGCGACTGTGTGTGTAATTCCAGTTACTAGCACTGTTGATTGATGGGGTGGTTGTTATGGTTGTTGTGTGCTACAGACTCAGGCTGAAGTGGTGCTAGGAAACAATTCTTTTATGCTGCAAGATCACTTTCAAATCTGAGCCAACAGCATCCCCACGCAAGCTGTAAGCTGCCCACATAGGAGAGAGACAGCGTTCCAGCAGCTTGAGGAGTGGCTGTCATCTTTGAGACTTGGCTTATGTCTTAGTGTGGCTGTTCTACTCTTTGAATTGAAAGATCTTCTCACCCCTTTTTAAAAATGGACATATCCTGGATTCTAATCCTGGGAATTTTGAGATCAGAGGACTCAGGTAAGGGAAGTCTAGCTTGGATGGGCATTCAGTGAGTGTCCCTTGTACAACCATTTTAGTCTGACACCCCAAACCCTGTTATTTATATGACATTAAACTCTACAAACATCTTTAGTAACACTGAGCCCTGGGTTGTTTTAACAGCATCTCTAATTATAACCTTTTTAACATTTATGGTGCTATCACACTGTCCTGGTTAAAGTGCCATGGGGAACAGTGTTGTTTTCACCAACTGGCATCATTGCTTAGGAGAAGGTGTGGCCTTCCAGGGAATGAAGGGCTGGGCCATCAATGTGGGATGGGGAGCTACCCATAAGCCATTGCTCTGTATCCTAGGATCTGCCACATTCCAGCACATGTCTCCCATGCAGCTGTTAGAAGCCAGAGAGTCATGTTCTTTTGATGTGTTTCTATGTCTCTGGCCTCGTGTTGTTTTGTTTCCCCACTTAGCAGCTTCTGTGTGTGTTGTGGGAAGAGAGGGAGGCTCTACAAGTGCTCCATCAACAAGTGAGGGGCTCAGCTGTTGCTCCATATGCAAATGAAAGGCCAAACTAAGACTATGCGAATGTGGACTGATGTTTGACTTGGTAGAGGGGTGGGGCATGGTGTCTATTGGCTTCTCCAGAACACCTAATGTGGACTCCAAATGTGTGATCAATACTTGAGAAAGAAGAGGCAGAGGTAGCAATGGCTAGAGGGACAAGTTCAGGGATAGGACACAACCTTTGCAAAGCTTCAACCAACCTCCCATGGAGCTCTGGACTAAACTTGTCGAATGGAGTTGAACCCTTGGGGCTGAAATCATTGGGCTTCTGTACCCTACCTACCACAGCCAGTGACCAGGTACAGTTGTCCAAGGAAGGTAGCCTTGGGTGAGGCCATGTTTGGTAGCGGAGCTTGGCCAGAAAGATGACAGCCAGGGGCTGGCTACAGAGCCATTCCCTGAGGCTAGGCCATAAGTTCTTATGTTCAGGGGACTGGGGCCAGCACATCTCCAATGCCCTCCTAGATTGGTGCAGGAGATAGAGGTCGATTTGGACCCTAAAGACCAGTTGAGAGCCTGAGAAACTAGCCTAGAGAGCAGCGCAGTATGAGCAAACGTGTGGATGTAGGGAACAGACAGGGTGAGGAGCTCATAGCCTGAGCAGGAAGGCTGTCGCTGCAAAATGGCCAGGGCCACCCAGTAGATTGCTCTACAGCTCTCTTCTGAAGCCACTGTCCCTACCCTTCTAAAGACACCCAAGCAGCCTCCTGTATGCCTTCTCAAATGACATGGCGTGGCCTTCATGCATGATCTTCTAGTCACCTTGCCTTAGGCATCTGGGAACATCAGCTGCCCCTTCCTGCACAGAGCCTGGAGTTTCAAGGCTGTTTCTCCTTGAGAAGGTTAGAGTGGTTTATAGGGTAGATGGTGATGGCCTTGAACCTTCTCCTGGACCCAGACACTTGTTTTCCTTCAGGGGCTCTTCTGATGAGAATAGAGGGCATTTAGATAGAGAGTACAGGGCTCTTTGCTTGGAGAGGTCACCTGGGCCCTGTGGTTGGCATCTGGGCCTGAAGCTACCAGCCAGGCAACCCATGGTTGGGGCATCAAGAGTCCCTTGGTGGAGGGAGAGCTGGTCTGCCGGCAGTGTACAACCCTCCTGACTCCCCAGAAAGCTCCAGAGCTTGGGAATCTTCACAGTCTAGTGGCTGTTCAGCTTCATGGGGTGGAGGGTGGGGCCCAAGTGTCCTTAACCAAGAACATGGGACATTAGGGACCCTACGGGCAGGACATGGAAACAAAGGCTTTTCCCCTGGAGGCAGATGATCTGGGCCTGGCCAGGTTTTTCTCTGTAACTGCCCAACCCAACACTGTCAGCTTCTCTTGCCCCAGCCTCTGGCGTCCTCTGGCTCTTGTGTCCATGCTGCCTCTCGGTGGATGAGAACACATCTCCAGTCCTTGTCACATGCCTTTGGATTTCCTCTGTGTGTCCTCAGGGGCCCTGGCTTGGGTGTCATCATGGTATTTTGGGATTTGACGAAGGAGGAGAGATAGATTCACCCTGTAGCCTGTTTGTGGCTGGCCTCCTTGTGCCATGAGTGATGGGCCATAGCAGGTTTCCTACAGTTATTCATATCAGCACCCAGGAAGCCAGGTCCCTGTCTGCCAACTGCTCTGGCTTGTACCTTAGCCAAGGCTGAGTGTCAGCTCTCTTCCTTGGGTCCTCCCTCCCTCCCAACCTGTGTCCTGCCCTAGGAGAAACAATAACAGCTCCTCTTCTAGTAGGTAAAGGGGGCAGATAGTTCGAAGCATCCCTTAAAGAATTTTTAAAAAATAAAATTGGTATTTTACTGATCTGCCAATTATCTACAAGCTCATTTGAACAATGGTGTGAGACCTTTTTGTGTTTTATTTTCTTATCAATAAATTATGTGTGTGGGGGACTGGGGGAGAATTGGAAGGGGAGAGAGAGAAAGAGAAGGAAATGGAGGGAGAGAGAGGGAGGAAGGAAAGGAGAGAGGGATGAGAGAAGGAGAGAAGGAGCAAGAGAAAGAGGGAGGGAAGAGAAGGCACAAGGGAAGGTATCAAGGAGGGGGGAAGAAAGGAAGGAAAGAAAGAGAGGAGATGGAGAGAGGGAGGGAGAGAGAGGGAGAGAGAGAGAAAGAAAAAAAGAGAGAGGGAAGAGAGAGAGAGAGAGGATACCAAAGACCCCAGGTGGATTATCTCCTTTGAAAGTCCTAGCACAGCTCAGCTCAGCCACCCCACAGGCCTGCATCAGCTCCATGTGCCAGCTTTGTGTGGCAGATATTAATAGTTATTCAGACTGAAAGCTGAGATCCTAGCCACCTGGTATTGCCTTGTGGCTTCTCTGATCTTTTCCAAACCCAAACAGAGCTCATTTCCCATCTCTAAACACTGCAAGGGGACACGCTCAGACATCCCATAGGTGCTCACACAACCTCAGCTGGGTTGCTATAGAGACAGGAGCCTCCTGTCTGGTGCAGTGGCTTGAGCCTGGTTACTTCTCCATGACCAGCCCCTGGAGAAAGGGGACTGGTGACAATTTTATTCACTGCTTGAGACAGCAGCAAGGCAGGTGTACGCTTTTCTCTTTGCTTGGGGGAGCTCATCCCAAGCTTTGCGGATGCCTGGGCAGGTTGGAGATGGTTTCCAGAGCGATTGAAGCCCTGAGGCTGGTCACTATGTGAGCACTGTCACCTTTGAATGGCAGACAGGGGAGGCACAGCTCACAGACAAGTAGATAGAACAGTGCATGTAATCATCATGTGGCAAGTGAACAGGGCTTAAATCAGCTAACAGGTGTCATTTCATTATTAATCCTAATCAAAGTCATTAGTTGCTGTTTAAGGATCTGGCTTCCTGGCCACCTATACCGTACCTCATCTGGCTGCCTGCAGCTTTGGCAACAGAAAAAGGTCTCCTTCTCTTCCCCCTCCATCCTACCTGCTGCTCTGCCTTGGAGAATTTACTCTGGTAAAACATTGGGTGTGATACTCCAGAGCAGGAGTAGGCATAAATCACCCTGATCATTTGCCATGCTGGCAAGTAAACACCTACTGTGTGCTCATTGCCTCTCTAAGCCACAGGCTTGTACTCTTAAGACCGTCATTTCTCAGGGGAAGAAACTTAAGCTCATGTGGGCTAAAGGGATCCCAGTACCCACCTGGCACAGCTATGTCTTAACCTAGGCCTTGGATCCATGGCCCATGAACCTCATGTTCCACTGGAGAGCTCATGCAGGGCCAGGCAGGGCCAAGGTCTCTCACTAAGGTCTCTGTACATCACCAGGGGCTTGGCAGGGTCTCACCTGCCTTTGGGGGCTTCTGAACTCCTTTATGGAGAATTTTCTAAGCCACACCCACACTGGTCTGAAAAGTCCAGTGTCCATGAACACTGGAGAAACATAGTGCCTGGTCTGCAACCAGGATTGCAAAACCTGGAAGATTCCTGAGCAGACCTTTGGGAACACTATCATAGTCCCTTGAGAGGGATAGCTCCTTTCCCCTTCCTTGGGGAGCCATCTAGCCCCTGAGGGGGAAGCAAGTGATCAGAGCAAGTGGGCAGGGGCTTCCTGGCTAGCAGGCCCAATTTGGGGGTGCAGGGTGGCCTTGGGGCTGATAGGAGGGTAGGGAAGAGTGAGGAAGAGTGAGGGAAGGGAGCCTCAAGTCGATGTTCATGCTTCATTTCTTCCCAGTGTGTTTTCTGTCAACAGAAAGATTAAAAATAGCATGTAAAAATAAATATTCTCTTCAATGAATGTGGCGGGGGGGGGGGGAGCCTTTGTATTTGATTTGCTTGCTTCCCCCAGGATCCAGAGGGATTACTTCTAACCTGTTTGAGGGAGGAGCCCAGAGGAAGATTTCAGTTTTTCTCCCTGATTGGCCGCCAATGTGCATTAGGAAAGCTCTTGCTTTCCCTTGTCAAGACCCAAGGGCTCCTACGCCAGTGCTTGTGAGATGATACAGTGTAGCTCAGGGTCTTCCACTTGGCCAGCGTGGCTGTAGCCCCTCAGGTCTGTATCCTGCTCTCCTAAGCCATGTGCGGCCTCCAGACACTTGGCTACCCCTCCAAGTTTTGGCACTTCTTGGCATCCTCCCAGCTCGCTTATATTTCCCATTCAGAGTTCAGATCTTGCTCACCCTGCCAAAAAAAAATACAGATAACCTCCAACCCCTTCCTTGTGATGTCATTTCCCCATATCCCCTTTTGCTTTTCTCATCTTTAGAGCAATTAATCATGTTCTCCCTGGCAGTGTCTTTCCTACATTATCTCAAAGAGTTGCTTAAGTGTTTGATCAGAGTCCAAGCATCATCTCTGTCCTGCCCCTTTACCTGGACTGTGGCTTCCTGGGACCAGACAATGGGCGGGACTTCACAGTGACCCTCCCTGTCCCCCAACCTGACTCCTCCAGGGCTTGGTGGCTGTGTTTTATTCTCACATTAACGGCAGGGCACAAAGGAAGGTCTGACTCTCTGTGCCTCAGTTTCCTTACTCTAACAAGGAGATAAAAATTGCCCCTTCTGGTGGTTCTGGGCCACATTCACAAGGTTAGGAGCTGATTTAGCCCTCAGGGCTCAGGGATATGTGTGTACCGTTTCCCCTGCGTTGTGCTAAGGAGAAGGTAGAGTTGATGTGTGGCCATAAAAGTTCCAAGTACATGCTCTCTTTTCCACCTGCCCCACCCTCTCAGAGCCAGGAGAGGAATGATGAGTAGGTTCTAGATGACTTCTTTCTCCATCCCTTTCTCCCTCCCTTTCTCTCTTCTTTCCTTACCTTCCTTCCTTTTTTTCTCCCCCACTCCTTTTCCCTTCCCTCCCCTCCCTTCCTTGCTTGACAGTATCAGGATTTGAATGAAAGACCTTCCATTTTCTTATTTTACATGCTTGACTGGCACTCTACCACTTGAGCCATGCCTCTCACCCAGACTTTTTTGCTGGTTATTTTAGTGTTGGAATTCCATAGACTTTTCTGTCTGGGCTAGTTTTGAACCTTGAGCCTCTGGATCTCTGCCCTTTCTAGCTATGTGATCCAGGCCCAATTACTTAACATCACTGAGCCTCCTTCCCCTCATTGGTATGAGTGAGGCTCACAGTCAAACAAAGCATAAGTGTAAAATGGGGAATTTGAAGTACTTCTTAGTTAAGACTTGGGCATGACTGGTACACTCAGTATTCATCTGATAGACCTCAGCCATCTTCACCAAGGAGAGGCACACATTGGGGTTTGATCTCAGAAGAGGTGACTGTGTGAAGACATTACTTTTGGGAAAGAATCCTTGTTAGGAGATGGTATGTCAGGGAGGGAAAGGCAGTAGATGGCTTTGAACTGAGAACAGGGCGGACAGGATCAGAGGAGGAATCCAGGCAGTAGACAGTCCACACTTTGAGAAATATTTATTAGCAGTGGGAAGGAGATGGGGATGAGAGCCTGAGGAAGAATTGAGGAGATGGGGGGGCATCTTTGTGGGTATTAGGGGAGGGAAGGAGGGTGCCAGGTGAACTTCTCGTCCCTCACAGTGCCTGGTCACATGCCCTGTCGATGTGGATCTGGTTCTCCTGGCAGCTCCCAGGGTAGTCACCCACCTCTGCATTTCAGATACATCAAGCCTCTTCCTCCTCCCCCAAGAAGGTCTGGTCAGTTGTGTGGAACTCAGAAGCCTAGCTGGGGTGCGGGTAGGGCCTCATTCTGCTCTCAGGGGCCTTGGAAGGTGTGTTAGGAATTGTATGTAACCCTGCTGGGTAAAATGACCACAAACCATGTTCCCCATGGTGGCTTATTCTGAATTCTGCTCTCCATAAATGCTCTTCTATCTTTCCTGCTCTCAAAATCTTACCAGTTGTAAAACTTATCTAATAAGAACTATCAAAGATATTTACCAAAGCAGCCCCAATTCCACCATCATAGCACAGCAGCTGTCCTGATCTTTGCTTTTTAGAAATGTTTTCAATTGGAGGAAAAAATATTTTTTAATCCTGTGCTACTGATAATATATTTTAAGCAAACTTTCTGCCTCCCACCTCTGTCCCCTCCTCCCATCTGCTGTCCCTTTCCCTTCCTGTCTTGTTCTTTTCAGTTCCTTCTATCCTTTTCTACCTGCTTTTCTTTGATACTCAATACTTCTATATTGCATCGTGTGTGTGTGTGTGTGTGTGTGTGTGTGTGTGTGTGTGTGTGTGTGTGTGTGTGTGTGTGTGTTAGTCATGGGGCTTAACCTCAGGTCCTGGGCACTCCCATGACCTTTTGTGCTCAAGGCTTGTGTTCTACCACTTGAGCCACAGCTCCACCTCTAGCTTTTTGGTGATTAATTGGAGATAAGTCTCATGGACTTTTCTACCTAGCCTGGCTTTGAACTGTGACCCTCAGATCTGTGTCTCCCGAGTAGCATGGATTACAGGCCACTATCCCTGGTCACAGAGCTTATTTCTCAATAGTGCATATCAATCCAGCCCTGCTCCATAGATGACAGGCCCAGCCTATGGCACGCACTTTGGGTGCTACTGAATGATGGACAAATAAGTCCTAGATCCTGTCCTGGGGAGACTGGGGTAACAAAAGGATGCTGCAGACATGTAAAGAGAATTGGACATATGCTTTTCATGGTTTTCTTTCCCATATGCTCAAGTAGAAGGTGTGTGTGTGTGTGTTCAAAGAAATTTCTGGAATGATATATGTTAGGGAGGTGGACACTAGCAGTATCCTTAAAGCTTTATACCTTTAACTTTGCTGTTGTGGCATTCTTTTCCCCCCATTTAAAAAATTAGCCTATAATAATTGTTTATACTCATGGGGTATATAGCAATAACTTGATGTACAGATACACTGTGCAATGATCACATAATTAGCATGTCCACCTCTTTAAGCATTGTCCTTTCTTTGCACTGGGAATCTTTGGTGTTCTTGCTTCTCCTCCTTCATAAACTACATACAAAATTGTCACAAACTCACCCCACTATTCCATGGCTCAGTGTCCCCAGGGGATTTTATGAGATCATTTCAGTTATCACAGTCTACTGGTGGGACACATTTGAGTCCAAGCAGATGGCACTTCATTAGGGGTGCCATGCTTTTCCTGTGCTACTGAACACAGCTCCTGCCTTCAGTGCTACATGATCTTGGGCAAGTCACATACTTCTCTGTGCTCCTGTCCTTTTCTGTAAGAGAGATTCTCAACCCTGCTGAGAGGATGAATTAAATGAGATACTTTAAGTGAAGTACTTAGCACAAAGCCTGGTAGGTAGCCCAGTATGGCAGAGCAACCTTTCCAGTCACGCCTCCCGCCTCCCTCCCCCCTCCCCATCTTTCCTTACAGATTTTCTCTAGACCTTGAGAGATTTAATAATCAGTGAACAAACACTCCAGTGTTTCGAGAAGCTCAGTGGTAAAGGATTGCTTTTGGAGAGCAAAGAATCTGTGCAATGTAAACTCACATTGAGCTTAAGGTTTTTCCATTTGGTAAGCCTGAGTTGGTCATTCAGATTTATATATATATATATATATATATATATATATATATATACATACATACATACATATATATATATAATATATATATATATGTATATATATATATATATATAAAATGTAAAAATACTGTGCAGAGGGGTTATAGTTACATGAATAAGGTAATGAGTACATTTCCTATCGAGCCTTGTTACCACCTCCTTTGTTTTTCCCCTACCACTCTTTCTTTCCCTACTTCCCCAATTCCTCCCTCTCCCCACCAAAGTTGTAAGGTTCATTTTCAACATAGTGTCTTGTATATATCATTGTTACAATGGGTCAGCCTGTATCCTTATTTCAGCTTTTTGTTACTTCCCTTCCCCTCCCCAAATTTAGAAAAATGTATATACAAGATGCAGGGCATCGGAATCAAATACAGTGAAAACGGGTGATACTGTGGGGGAAGAACATACAAAAGAAAAAAAATCACATAGTACATTATAAGTACATTAAAAACAATAGCAAGAAAGAAAAAAACCACTTGTGTCCCTATCTTGGCGTTCATTTCACTTAGCATCATCTTATGTGGTCATATATACATAGTTTTTGATCTTTTTTGCTTGTCCTAGACATACTAGTTATTGCAAATACAGGAAACCATGGGACCTATGGTCATTCAGATTTCTAAGCCCAGCTCCACCTGGCTAAGGTGGGTGCTGATGCTAGGTGAGGCTGGCTTAGTGACTCTGCTCAGAGGGGACTAGCAACAGCTTCCCCAGCAGGATGGAGGGACAGTGATGGTCTAGTCTACTTCTTTCACAATCCAGAAATGTTCCATGCCTGCAGGCTCTTCACAGAGTCAACTGTCTCTACTATTTATTCAGTATTTGATTTAATTTTACGTTATTTATTTTTCTTTTTGAGACAGGATCTTGTTTTCTAGCTTAGCCAGGCCTGAAAGTCATGATCTTCCTGTCTCAGCCTTCCAAGAGTGCTGGCGTTCTAGGTGTGCATCACCACACTTGGCTTGTATCTGAGTATCTTGTCTGACTTTCAACTGTAGTCTAGACTGTGCAGTGACATTAAGACCCCTTTTTCTTTCTGTAGGATTCTAGATCACAGGGTAGGAGGAAAGATGGAAAAATGAGCTGGGCCCCCTGGACCCTCTGGGCTTTTCTGTCCTACTTTGTGATGTGGACACCAGTAGGAGAGACCTAACCAGGAACTTGGGAAATGGAATTCAGTCAGCAGATTTGTATTGTTTCAGGGCTGTTTTTCCTGGACATACTTGGCTTGCTCTGAAATGAAGGAATGAACGTGTGGTATAGCTCTGGACAGTGAAGCAAATGTTAACATTTGTTTAGGGTTTGTGGTTGCTCTGAGTATAAGTTGTACCTTTCAGGGCATGCCAGCTCCTGTCTAGTGGGCGAGGCTTTGACCACCAAAGAAGTCAACCATTTCTCCCTTTCCTCCAGCCCTGTTGATCCTCTCAGGGAGAAAGTCTCTCCTGTTTTAAACACCTCTCACTCACCTGTCACTGTCCTGAACAAAGGCTGAGCCAGCTTTGGGCAAGAGCTTTTGCCAGCCAGTTGTGGCTACTAGCCAGAACTTAGCAACTTGCTTCCGCATTTCCTTGAGCTCATTTAGAAGATTATCTCCTATAGGCACCCTCTCAGGCCACATGACCCCAGCACACACAGCTGATAGCAGTTTTCATCTACAGCCATGCCACAAACATGCAGCAAATGGGATTTAATTAGCTTACAAAACTCAAGTCCATTTAACGACACAGGCTGCGAAGTCATTGGTGAGGAGAGGGGGAAGTTGAGGTGGGAGGGCCATGTGGGTAACCTTGCTCAGGAAGCTCTCGGCCAGGTCTTTTCACTTCTTCCAGAGCATCTACTGCATCTCTGACCCCACCAGTAACACATCACAAGGCGTGACTCCTGTCAGACTGAAAGTTCCTTAAGGAGAGTGATAGCATCTATTCATTTAGTTCTAATTTTTATTTAACTTTTTTTTTTTTTGGTTCCAGTATTAGGGTTTGAACTCATGGCCTTAGAATATCACTTGACTTTCTTGCTTACAAGTGGGGTGCTACCACTGAGTCATGCCTCTAGCCCAGCTTTTTTTGCTGCTTAATTGGAAATGAAGTCTCCTCGACTTTTCTCTCCAGGCTGGTCTCAAACGGAGATGCTCCAGGTCTCAACCCTCCTGAGGAGCTAGGATTACAGATCAGAGCCCAGCCAGGGAGCTGCTATCTTCAAACGAGTAAGGTGGTGCAGCCTGCAAAGGCCAGTGTAGAAAAATGACCTAGGAAATGCTGAAGAGGGCAGAGTGGTGTGAGAAGCTTTATTATATTATTGATGGTTTGTGAAGAATAATCCAGGCGTGTTGATGGACAAGACCTTGGCCGACAATATATTGCTTCCTCCAAACATAATTGAAGCTTGCCCTGTGCCAGCCACAATACAATGGGGTATTGTCTGCATACAAAGATGACTTAGACTGTGACTGGTAGGAATTTCACAGAGCTTAGCAGGTGAGCCTTGCAGGGATGTGTGGTTGAGTGGATGGTACCGGCTGGCATCCTGCTCTGGTGAGTACTCCGAGGAGGTCCTCTTGTGCTGGTTCCAACCCAAGTGAATACTTTGGTGCTCCCCTGTGGAACAGGCAGGAAGTTGTCATCACTAGATGTATTTACTGGGTGGGAGGATCCAGAAGGTGGTAGATCCAAGCTGCGGCCCGGCTGTGTGAGGGTCCCGTCTTACATGTATCTTGTGCCGTGTAGCTCCTTTGTAATAGGAGGAATTAGACTGGAAGTGGGCCTCCAGGCTTCTGGATATGGCTCTGCTATGTATCCATGAATGATAGTTAGCTACATGACATGCTTATTGCTTCAGTTGATCTGATAAATGTGGAAGTTGGATTGCCTGGCAAGAGATACTTAAGAGGCAGTCTTGTTATAATAGAGTCTTGGGAACATTATTAGCTCCAAAAGATGTAAATGGATGCTAGGAATAAAGGGGTGGGAAAGTTTGCCAAATGGTAGGCGAAGCAAAGCCATAAACCAGTTTTCTTCTTACCGCAGGACTTTTCAGTGACTTTAATAAGGCTGCTGTGGATAAATCACCAAAGAGGGGTGTGGAATGCACAGATTCTGAAACCTAGTTGACTGTGGAAGACTTATGTTATAGATCAGGTGACTGACCTAATGTTTCTGGCCTTCCAGGTTGGGAATTACGAGGAGAGAGACCAGTGGTTCTCAGTTTTGGTGACATTTCCCTTTCTAGGGGATAGTTGTCTATGTCAGGGGACATTGTGTTCTTCTCTTTCCTAGAGGGCAGGAGAGGTGGCATCTCCAGCAGCTCAGGGAAGGGTGGCTAGGTGAGAAAAACATCATGTCTCCCTTTCCCCTGGTCTTGTTTCTACCCCAGCAGGCTAGTTCAGGGAAGCTTGCTTTGCTCAGTTGCCTGAGAAACTTGGCTTTCAAAGCCTACTGACTGCCAAAAGAGATTCCTGTAGACAGAGCTTCAATTCCAGGAAGACTCTCTCTGGCTGGCAGAGGCACGCCATCTTCACAAAGTGTGGAAGCCACAGATGGTTGTCAGGAAGATCCCAGGTGCTCCAGCCTCTCAAATCTTTCTCTCGACCTCTGCTTTCCTCCAGTAACCCACATACACTATCATGGAAACTCCATCCGAAGTTGACCCACAGGGACCTAGATGGGACAGGGACAATTAGATCTAAAGCAAGGCTGTTAACAATCACCCCCTCCCAGTGTGCGTGCTGAGGCTCAGGAAAGGCCAGAAATGCTCCAGGACATATGGGTTAGGAACTCGGAAAGGAAGGATTTGAACTTAGTTCTGCCAGAAGCTAGAACTAAGCTCTTCTCTCTGTGTGTCTCTTGAGGGATGACTTGAATCTAGTGCTTGGCTCCTTTTCCTGAATGAAACTCCACTGCCCCAGGGATTTAGCTCAACTCCAGGTGACAAACAGGCAGTGGTGTGTTGCCCCAGCCCTGAGGCCAGCAGGTTCCTGGCAGGACACATAACCCAGTTTAGTCCTTTGCATTTTCAAACACCCTTCTGCCTTTGGAGGAAGTGCCTGGAAAAATCCTGGAATCAGGCCTGAAATCCTAGTTACTCCGGAGGCTGAGATCTATGGCTTGCAGTGCAAAGCTAGCCCAGACAGAAAAGTCTGTGAGATTCTTTTCTCCAGTTAACCAGCAAAAATCTGGAAGCAGAGCTGTGGCTCAACTGGTAGCTCCCAGGTCCTGAATTCAATGACTAATACCAGCAACCCCCTTACTCCTCCCCCTTCAAAGACTTGTTAGAGTGCGCCCCCCCCCACCAGTTTTACCAAGGGAGACCAGCATTCAACAAATAAATCTGCACGTGTCTGCAGTGATTCTGATGAAGGAGAGATGGGTTGCTATGCGAAAGGAGAAGGGGCGGGGGTGGGGGGGCGCTAATTTAGACTGAGCCATGTTGTGTGCATCTGTCAAAGCCAAACCCATCCTTCAAGGCCTGCAGAAATACCACCTCCCTCATTAAATCTGCCGGCTCCACAAACGCTGTCTCCTGCCATTTAACAGGTCCTCTGCCACACCATACGCCCTTGTCTTCCTCCCTGGTATCATCGTCTCCCTTTATTTAGTTTTAGACTCTTGTCGTGTTTACCCTGAGAGATTTTCAGCTCCTGGCAGGAAAGGCTGTGTGTTTGGAGGGAGTACTGTGAAAGCAGGCGATGTGCGGGTGAAGAAGGGCTGAAGGGGTGTATGAGTACAGGTCTTCGCTTCTCACTCCTGTACCCTTCGTGGGGAGACAGCTGTTCCTTGTGGGAAGAGCTATGGTTTCAGAGTCAGCTTTACCTAGGCTGGATAACTTGCTAGGTGACCAAGGTGGGCGCAGGTGGGCGCTTCGACCTCTCCGAGCCTCAGAATGAGAGAGTTCATGGAGAGGGTTGGTATGTGAATGGTATTCCTGCTCATACGTGGTGAATGGGGCCTTGTAAGTTAGCAGTGATGTGCTAGACCCCTCCAACATCTTTTGAAGTCTGCTCAAACCCACAGCTCATTTATGGTGATTGCTGTCTTGTAGCTCAGAAAGTCGAGGTTTTGAAGGGTTTTACTAACCTGATCCAGATCGCACAGCAAACCAACCAACCAACCAATGAAAAGGGCCCCATCTGCAGACCTGGGATTGTGTCACTTTTCGGACAGTGTGCCTAGCCCCTCTTTAGTGAATTCTCCAACTCTGTGATCAGAGGCTGGTATCACAGATCCAAGTCACTCTCTTTGCATGACTGACATGCTTTTCATGGATTGGCTGGGCATTGGAGGTCCACTGCTGACTTTGGGAGCTGTAGGGTATGGAATCCTCAGAGGGTGTCCCTGCTCCAGTCATCTCAGCCTACCCAAAAAGCAACAGGCTATTCTCAAGTTTGCCATAGATTCTGCTTGACTGTAGACTCTGTTCCAGCAGCCATCTCTGTGTTGGAAGGGATAGGAGAGGCAGAAAGACATTCAGTTGGTTTTGCTTTTTCCTTCTGGTACCTCTGATCTTGAGAATACCAAGTCTCCGCCCCCTGAGGTCCTCTTCCCCTCCCTCAACCACTTTCCCTTTATGGCTCATTCCTGAGGTAGCAGACCCAGAACTATGTCTGCCTGAGTTACTTTGGAGAATAAAAATTATACCTTTTATATTTTTCCCCCAAAAGAAGAGGGCTATAATTTATGGCTAAAACCAGGGTACTCAGGCTGTGAAAATATCTAATGCTCAGTGGTTTCCGTGTCGATTAGAGAAGCATTTATAGCTCAGACCTGGAGGAGATCTGTACTGTCAGTGGCTCCCTGTGAGAGATGGGAGCTATGGAGCCCAGGATGGGGTGAAACTCAATCTCCATAATTTATTCTTTGACTTCTGCTTTTTTAAACTCAAAAAATGTTCAGACTGTTTTCTTTTGTTGTTGTTCAAGACTAGCCTTGGGTCACGAATCCTAGATTGCTCTCTTATTTGATTTCCTCAGAGCGACCTCGCTCAGCACCCACAGCTAGAGATGAGGATAAAGGGTCAGATAGCTGAATCTCAGTTCACCCTGAGTTTACACTGTCACCCATAGGGATAAGGCCAAAGTCTTACTGTCCTTGCCTTAGAGCATTCTGTTGGGTTTCTATAACAAAATCCTAGAAATTGAGTGCCTTAAAAATTACAGAAATGCATTGTCTCACACTAGAGGGTAGAACTCTGACACCCAGGTGTCCCTGTAAATTCTAGAGGAGAGACTTCTTTGTCTCTTCTGTGTTTCTGGTGTGGCTAGAAGTCCTTGGATTTCAGCCTAGTCACTAAAATCTCTAATTCTGTGATCACATGACCTTCTCCTGTGTCTTTGTCTTCACCTGGCATTATCCTCTCTATAGCATCTCCATTCTCTCCTGTGTCCTTGTTTAAGCTTCATGACAGCTACGGTGGCTCTATTTCCAAATAAGGCCATATTCACAGATGCTGAGGGTCAAAACAAGCAAATCTTTTTGGTATATTTGTGGCTGATCATAATAAATACTACGGCCTTGGAGTGGTGGGTTACAGTTTCTTCTGTCAATGTGGAGAAGTGGATAAGCTCCTAGAAATCAGATTACTGAAAGACATCTCTTTCCTCAACCCCCCCCCCCCACACAATATAAATCATCACAGTATAGCTTTGAACAGAAACAGTTGGTGGGCCTGGTCCAATGGGCATGGAGATCCTGCTAGAGTTAAATCTTATAGGTCTCCCATGGGCCTCTGTTTTGAAAGCTTGGTCCCCAGTGGTGTCACAAGTGGAAGGTGGTGGATGCTAAGTCATTGGGAATATAACCTGGAAGGGTTACTGGAATGCTAGCCCATTTCCTCTCTGTTTTCTTCCTGGTTGCCATTAGATAAACAGACCTCCTGCATGTCTCCTATCATGCTGTGCAGTGTGGTCACAGGCCCAGACAGTGGAGGCCAAGTGACCATGGACTGAAGGCTATGAAATCATGAGCCAAAACAATCCTTTCTTCCTTTTAAATGGATTATCTCAGATTATAATCTCAGGTTATTTTATTACTGTGACAGAAACTGATTCACACAGGCATTGATCATGTATTTGCAGATGCACTGATTATTCTGAAAGGCAGGTATGAGAACCATGCGAGAGGGAGGTTGACTTAGCTGTAGTGATGCTAATGGTCGTATTGTTGGGGATAAGTTAGGAAAGAGTTTGTAGAAAAAAGATCTTTAGGGTGAGTCAACAGGCTAGCCGAGGCTGGGTGGAGAAGGTTACTACAGGCAAGGGAAATAGTCCATGCAGCAATCTAAGTGGGGAAACAGGGCTGCTCAGGGACAGAGAAGCAAGTTCTCACATAGCTGGGACATAAAGAAAATTAAGCTGAGGGTGGCTGGATGCACAGCGGAGACCAGAGACTCCAGAGCATCTCTGCAGGCCCTGCTGAGAATTCTGTACTTTACCCTTCGGGCAGTGAACATCACTAGATAGCCGAAGCATAGGAGTCATGGGGAGGACTGGAAATTTTCATGGTCTCTCTGGCTTCAGTCTGGAGAAGGGATGACAAGGTTTTCTCCATAGAGCGAGTGTGGACACCAGGTTAGCACAAATAAGTAGGGAGCTTAGTAGGCAGCCTGGAAAAGAAATGGGATGGATTTGAGAAGTGAAGGCTCCCTGGGTTGCCTGCTCTCCCATTTACAACCTAAGACCTTTGTTTCCTGGTGGATAGATTTGTGCCCTTGCACCCTGATTCATTCATGAACATCAATGACTTATTGCACAGTTTCTAAGTGTTCATTAGGCCCAACGCTGTCCTCTGTGAAATGTAAGAATCACTTGATCTCAAGGGCTTGACCTCAAAGTTCTTAGCAGGGGACAAAGGATGTATCCACAGGACTTACATAGAAGGAACAGGGTGACTGAGGAGCAATAATGCTCTTTAGGGAGAGCTCACTAACTCAGAGGTCTGGAGGAGCTTCTTGGTGTGGGTGGCTTTTAAACTGTGTCTTAAAGAATTTTTAGGCAAATGCAGTCGTCATAGTTAATGTGAAAATGACACTAGGTAAATTGAGGGGATGGATGGGGTTGGGAGAGATGGAGGAGAATGATAACAGGGGTGACATTGATCCAGGTCCATTGTACTCACAAACTGACCTGTTGAGTTGAAATCCCTTTGCACAACCACTTAAGGATTAAAAACAAAACTCAGATATGTGCAAAGGACTCAGCATGGACAGAATGGTAATTAACCCACCACAATCGGCACAGCAGTCTCAGGACAGGTGATGGTGGGTGGAGGAGAGCTATGGCGTCCATCAGCTGGTCAGGGTACAGAAGTAGCCCTGGGACTCCTACCTGGTTTGCAAAGATGTTGCAGACACCTGATTGATTTGTGTTCCTGACACTTTAACCCAGGCTGTAAGTAACCCCCAGTGACAGAGGTGCACCTGCGCTCTTGCTGTCTCTCTTTCCTTTTCTCCCTCTTTTCCCTCCTCCCTTCTCCTTCCCACCCTCTTTTCCTCCCTCTCTTCCTTCTTCCCTCTCTCTCTTTCCCTTTTGCTCTCTCTCCATCCCTCCTGCCCTGCTTCTTCCTTTCCCTTTTCTCCCTGTCTTCCTGTCTCTCCATCTCTCTCTTCTTCTCTCTCTTCCTCCCCCCTCTCCTTTCTCTTGGCTCTGGCTGCCCCATTTCATAGCCTCCCAAGGCAGGTACCAGCCATGAGTCATATCTTCCTCTCTATGACCTCGTTTATAGTCATAGCTCTGAACTTGAACCACCAACAAATTGTCATCTCCACAGGCCCTCTGGAGTCCTAACCTCTTGATCCTGTGACTGTTTCTATTCACCTTTGACCTCTCCAACTTCCCCTCTGCCTAGTGTCCTGGCCCCTGGCTGTGCCCTGGGACCAGCGGCGTTCATGGAAGTTTTCTCAAGCTTGTCATTTTGTGCTGGGCTGCGGGGCAGGGTTATGTACACGCGGAGGCTTCCATCCTGTGCCAGGAGAAACTGTATAAATGCTGGTGGTGATGGCTCCCTTAAGAGCAGTTTGGCCAATTAATTTTTTAAAGCCTTTTAAAATTAGTGAAATAAAATTGATACACAGAAAAGAATATCTCAAAAAAAAAGAATATCTCAAGAAGTCCAGAATAGTTAATAATTTTGAGAAAAACATGCATCATTACCAACTGGGTCAAAAAATTGACTGCAGAGGCCTGTGTAATGATGGATCCTATACCTGTGGGGTCAGTCAACCACTGAAAGTATCTTCCAGAAAGCATCATGTATGTACTGCCATGTAGATATGTTATTGTTAAACAATGTTGTTTATGAACAGTAGAATATAACAATTAGGTTGAAGTTATTAGTAAGCTAGAGATGAGTCGGTATGTATAGGAGGATATAGACTGAGGTGTTCCCCACATATGTGTATGGTTATGTGCATTACATTCTAGTATAAAAGTGTCAATCCAGTTTCTGCACTAAGATAAAATATTTGAGGGAAGTGCTTTATAAAGAAAAGAAGTAGCACTGATGGCTCACACTTGTAATCCTAGCTACTCAGGAGGCTGAGATCTGAGGATTGCAGTTCAAAGCCAGTCTAGGCAGGAAAGTCTTAAGATTCTTATCTCCAATTAACCACCAGGAAAACTGAAGTAGGGCTGTGGCTCAAAGTGGTAGAGCACTAATCTTGAGCAAAAGAGATCAGGGACAGCTCCAAGACCCCGAGTTCAAGTCCCAAGTCATCTCACAAAAACAACAACAATAATAATAACAACAACAAAGAAAAGAGGTTCTGGAGATTCAAGAACATGGAACCAGCATTTGCTGCTTATTTCTGTTGCATAAGAAACCCTTGCCTGATTCAAATATGGTAGCTAGTGTTATAGTAGAGAGATTACAAGGTAAGGGAAACCAGGGAGAGATGAAGAGACCAGGTATGCTCTTCTATAACAACTGTCTCTCAGGAAAACAACTCATTCTGTGAGATCAGCATGAATCTCTTCCAAGGGCACACCCCCAAGGACCCGAGAACCTTCCACTTAGGCTGCTTTTTAAAGGTTCCACCATTTCAACATCACCACACTGTGGACTAGTCCTCTACCACATGTCCTCTAGGGGACAAGCTATCTGTGGACTTTGTATCCACTGGGTGAACGAGTCCTGTAACCATTCTCCTGGGCTTACTAACTATATGGATGGTATTCTTGGAAGCTTGCTGATATAGGGCTGACTTCTCATCTCTGAGGACTCCAGACTAAGAAATCTTAGTAACAACCATCTATGTATAGCTCTTATTCAGTGGGAGAAGGAAATGAACAAGAGAGACTTGGGATTTAGACAACAATCTGACTTTTCTTCTGCAGCTGCTCACACAAAGGAGGTCTCCCTATCAATCAGTGCTAGGAACAGGATGACAGTTGTTATAGAAACACACGTCTTGCAGAATTCCAGCTTAGGCGAGAACCACAATGCTCAGACAGAGGCCCCTGTCCTGCAGGGCTTTTCTCTCTCAGCAGCTGTTAGGTCATTGTCATAAGAAAGTCCTTAGAGTTAGAACCTTCTCCTTTAGGGTTAATCTGCTCCCCATTGCCTGCGTGGTAGGGCCACATTGGGGCACAGCAAACCGAGCCCTACAGAGGCCAAGTGTATTGCTTTGATCTGGGGAGCTTGTGGGGCCTCAGACAGGAACATGGAAGAACTAACATCAGTTTGGTAATAATTTGTCACCCAGCCATTCAGATTTTAGACCATTTTGCAGAATCTAACAGTTGTCTGGGCCCCAGTCTAGATTGTGTATGAGTGTGTGTGTGTGTGTGTGTGTGTGTGTGTGTGTGTGTGTGTGTGTGTGTGTGTGTGTGTGCTTGCCAGTAGTAGGACTTGATCTCAGAACCTGAGTGCCATCCCTTAGCTTTTTTCACTCAAGACTGGTACTCTGCCACTTCTGGCATTTTGCTGGTGGATTGGACTTTTCGGCTTTAGCTGGCTTTGCACTTGGATCCTCAGATCTCAGCCTCCTTTGTTGCTAGGATTACAGGTATGAGGCACTGGTAGCGGTGCCAGACTCGGGTAGAGTCTTTTAGGAGGGGTCAGATTTGATGGGGAATGAGTGGAAAACAACTTCCATGAGAATACAAGTTCTAAAGGCTCTGCCCTGTGGTTTGAGAAAGGTGTGTATGTACCTTCAGAAAGTTCACGATAAAGCTGCTTCCATCAGTAGCTCTTCAGTGATTCATGCTGGGTGCTCTGGAGCCAGATGCACACATTGAGAGAGCTGGTTGTGAAATGGGGGCAGTGGGGAGAGGAGGTCCCTGTACACAGGTGTGTGGCTAGAATGTTCAGCCTCCTGTTGGCTTGTTTTCTCCACCTGACTTCATTGGAGGGCTGCACCTGCCACCTGACCATGGTCTGCAGCTGGAGAAAGGGCAAGAATGCTCTGGATATCTCTAGCCAACACTTGCAGATACTTGATTGTTCTGTCTGGGTGGAAAACCTCATTGGAAGCCAGGCTGAATCACACAAGTTTCTAAGACATTCCTCAACCATGTTAGGCAAGAGTCCCTTGCTGACAAGCTGGGCTGGAAGGAAACCTGATAGAATTCTGCAAAAGCCAACTTAGAGATGGAAAGTTCTCACAGTTGCCCAGTCTTTTCCCGATGTCCAGGGCTGGAGGGGCCTTGCAGAGGAGATTGATGAGGCTGGGGTCCCAGAGGGAGCTGAGGCTTTTCAGGACTGGGACACTGGCCCCTTCCAATTATAGAGATCTAGAAGACAAAGGTTAACGTTTGCTGGAATCAGATGCTCGCCACTGGGCACAGTGCTTGATGAGCAAGGTTTTGAACTGTTAGTTTGTTACAGTCTTTGTTTCACATTAGCAGTCCATTCGGGCTCTCTTGTGTTTGGTTCCTGTGTTGGAAATCTAGATTCAAATTAGATTGTATATAAGGACCCAGGGAGTGAGTGTAGAAGCCTGAGCTTGCTGACTCCAGGGAGCAAAGAAGTTTCTGGTCCCTGCAAGTCTCTGACCTTCCTGCTAGCTGGGCAGAACTTTGCATGACTTGGGGCTGCTGATCCTGACTGCCTTTGCCCTGAAACCTGGCTATCTTTTGCTGTTGTCTTGCTTTGATTTCCCAAATGGAGGTCATGTTACAGGCTGGGAACAGTAGTCAATGAGCTAATTCCAACAGCTTTTCTGACCTCAAGCCAAACCCCAGTCCAAGTCCAGCAGTGGAAGAGGCAGGAAAATACCCAGTCGGTGAGGTATATAGACTCATAGTAGAGTGGGTCCTAAATCACAGTGGAAATTTTCCTGGAACGGGATGACTCCTTTTGTAAACAAGAACATTTGTCTTCTTTTGACTGACATGCCTGGTGAGGCGTGTGCCTGTCAGAAACCTCAAGACTCTGATTTTGCTTGGGAGTTGGGTTGGCATTTGAAAATGGAGCTGGCTGTACAGAGACAGACATTCAAAAGCCAGCTCTGGGTTAAGTGGGGAGGTAGGTCTGGAGAGTAGCCTGCTTTATCCAGATGTTAACCCCTGGGCACAGCACTTGGTGAGCAAGGTTTTTACTCTGCCAGTGTGTACATGGTCATCCATGTGAGTCTAATAAATTGCCTGCTGCTGTAGCTCAAATCCTCAATCCTACCTAATTGGGAGGTGGATACTGGGGAGATCAGTCCCTGTTTGTGTCCATCCAAGGTGAAAAATTCAGGAGACTCCCAGCCAATGGCTGGGTTGAGGTGGTTATTGCTTGTCATCTAACCATGGAGAAGCACAATGGCTGGGCTCAGTGGCACACATGTGTGATCCCCAGTGACATGAGGAAGCATAAGTAGGAGGATTTCTATCAGCCTGCCTAAAAGCAAAACCCTCCTCCAGAAGCACCAAGCCATAAGAGAGCTGGGGGTGTGGTTCAAGTGGTAGAGCACTTGCCTAGCAAGAGAATGTGCCTTGCTTTCAAGGGGTTTCCAGGATAATTGTGACAGGTAGAGATGAAAAGACAAACTAAGGCTTCTAGTCCGTACCTGCCCAGTGTTCAGATGGCAGGGGTGGACAGATGAAGACAACGGGAGCTCAGGAGGGATGGGGCTGGCGGTGGTAGGGCTTCGCTGGCTCTCTGAGATTTTTCTCAGGCTTGATGAAGATGAGTAAGGAACAATGGAGAGGAAATTTCAGGGAAAGGAATGGTCAGAACAAGGGTGGGAGGATCAGGTTCTACCCACAAAGTCTGAGGAGAACAGCTCCGGAAGGAGCCAGAAGGGAAGCAGGCCCAGGACCAGGCCTGGAGTACGGCAGGTTCTGAGCTTTGAACAGTGTGGACCTGGCAAGATATTTGAGATTCCAGACAGCCTGAGGAAAGAGTAAAAACATACCAGACCAGAATGAAAACAAGGTCTGCTCATCATCCCTCCAGTTCACTGCGAAGAGTCTAAGGGGTGCTGTTCTGGGCTCTGAGAATACGGCAGGGTCTTCGCTTATTTGCATTCTGTTGGTCAGAGAATAAACACACACATGGGTAAAAGAGGTGGGGGGCAGGAGCTAGGAGGAAAATTGCTACAGGCTAAGGGAACGGGTAACTTCTGTGTCACCTGGGTAGTGGACAGTGAGTGACTGAGGTTGCTCAGGAGTTTCTTACTATTTTCTCCATGTTGTTTCTATCTGTTGGCTGGGAGCAGAGTGCCCAGCCATAAACCATTCATCCTACCTGTTGTCTCCTGGTGAGTTCCTTCTCCCAACATTCTCTGGATGGTGGCTTGGGGGCCACTGCAATAACTGAAGTGTTTTCAGGGAGTTTGAGTTCTGGGCATTTCTTGAAATACTAATAGTAAGGGCACAAGGTGCTGTGAATTCAGGGCTCTCTGGTATGGCTCGAGCCCCTATGGTCCTTCTTCTCCATTAGCGCTTGCTGATTGTTGGAGCTCTGAGCAGCAGAGACCTACATTCTTCAGGCCAGTCTTCCTGACCCTTACCTATGTGACAGAGCCACATAGGTAATGGCTGAGTTTGCCCAAGGGGAGCTTGGCTATTCTGGGAGTGGCATCTTAGGACTGTCATTTTCCGATCTATAAAAGGAGGCATTTGAACTAGGTGAGTGTCGACTTTTCTTGGGATAGTCAATTAAACTTTAAAAACAGAGCGACTATCTCTCCAGGCTGTGAGCTTCTTATTTTGACAAGCAAGCAAGAGCATAACAAAGAAACTGTCAAATGCCAGCTCTGCCATCATTGTCAATTCATTCAAAGGGCACGTTGATACCCAACAAAGGAGTGACGACAGAATGTCAAAGAAAAGGACAGTTCTTCCCGGGAGAGAGCCTGTGCTGTCTTTCACTGGCTCGTGCATGTTTTATTGTACTGCTGCCTTTCCATTCCAGAAGAAATCCTAGGGCAGCACTGCTCCATGGCCTATGTGGATACCATGGGACCACAATACCTTTGTGCCAACCTGCACAATCCTTTGCTGGATGAGTAGGGACCCTTACCAGTATAAGTTTCCTTGTCCCCATGATAGCCTTGAACTCCCCTTCTCTCCTAAGGCTTTCCTTATCTCTCAGTAGCTCCCTCTGGTGGCTTGGATGTCCCAAACCATCCTGAGGATTGCTTCTAGGAATTTGGGGAAGGTAGGAGATGAGGAAGAGATGGTGTCTCCACTGACCAGGTAAATAAATCTCATCAACACCTGGTAAACTCCTAACTTTCAGTAGTTCCATATCCTTGTTTTAATTTGATTTATCTCTTCTCCTCTAACCTTGACTTGTGAAGGTTAACTGAACCAGGGCAACAAAAGTGTTCTGCCATCTTTTATGAACACATGCTGGGCGTTCCCGTGGGTCTCAAGTACTTTGACAAAGAGGGGAGAGATCAGGTTTTCTGCATGGATTTTAGCCTCTTGGTGGACAGGGCACTTTCTAAGGTCATTTATGTGGATTGTGTTGTACTCAGCTTAAAGATGGCTTCTTACTTAGAGAACCTTTACAGTGTTTTATTTATTTATTTATTTATTTTTACCATCATTGTGTTGGATACTTACAGGGACTATATGAAGAAGGTATTTGTGTATGTGTGTGTGTGTGTGTATGTGTGTGTGTGTGTGTGTGTGTGTGTGTGTGTGTGCATGTGCGCGCTCACGCACACACAAATATGGTATGTGTGCATACTGGTACTGGGACTTGAACTCAGGGCCTGGGCACTGTACCTTAGCTCTTTTGCTCAAGACTGATGCTCTAGCATTTGAGCCACATTTCTACTTCCATCCCTTTGCTGATTAATTGGAGATAAGAGTCTTAAGAACTTTCTTCTCTAGGCTGGCTTCGAACAATGATTCTCAGATCTCAGCCTCTTGAGTAGCTAGTATTACAGGCATGAGCCACCGGTGCCTGGCAGGAAGGTATTTTTAAGCCTAGCTTTCCAATAATCAAATTGAGACCAGGAGGAGATGGGGTGACATTCTCGAGGCTGCACATTTAGATAAAAGAGGAACCAGGAGTCCAAACTCTTAAGACAATAGTGCCTGGTCTTCCCATACTTCTTTTATCCACAGAGGCTCTCCAGCAGCTCTTTGATGAACTACTTGATCAACCTCAGAAATATGTTCCTCTTAGGATTCTAGGATCCTCATTTCTGAGGCTCACAGAACCTCTGACTTATATAGCTTTGTAAGCTTCATTTCATCTAATACAAACATATATATATGTGTGTGTGTGCGCACGCAGATACACACAAGTATGCATACACACATGTTCACATACACTTTGCATGAATATACGTATACATGTAACCTGTATATGCACATGTGTATATACATATATGCACTGCACAGGCATGTGTATGCACACACATATACATCCTTACACACACACATGTATTGAGTAGAATACATGGTCTCCTTGACCCAAGAAGCCATATTAAACTACTTTCCTAAACATAAGGCAAGATTCTTCCTACCTACAAGAAGTGTATTGGACTCAGTGGGTTTCTGTGGAACCTCTAGAGAGCCTCAGTGCCTTGTGGCTAGTCTTAAAAATTGAGATAATAATGCCCAACTTGCAATATTATAACAGGATTCACTGAAACCACACAAAGCACTCAGAAAATTATATCCGTTACTAATCTATCTGAACTTCTGGCCCTGTCTCAGACCTGCTTGGTATGATTACAGTTTTTCTACAACTGGAAAATGTGCATGAGTTTTGTCTTCCAGCGGGGCCTAGTGATGGTTTCCTGTTGGGGTGGTTTTAAGCCATCTTCTGGAATAGGTAAGGTGGGGGCCTTGTTCCTCAGACTGGCGTCTCTGTCTCTATGTCTGTGCAGATAACCAGGGTGTTCTGCATTTGACTGGGGGACCCAGGCCCTGGAGCCCTTGCTAAGATCTCTACTAATCCATTCTAAATCCTTATGGCCCTCATAGTGAGCTCACTGTCATTCTTTCTTATTTTATTAAGCTATTTGAAAAAGAGATTGCTGTTTTACAAACATGTTATATTGGTCAGGGTACATGCATTAGCCCTGAAAGTTTGGAGGCTGATTAGATTTTAGGCAGCAATTGTGGTTGTTAACAAACATGGTGAGCATCCAATGGATTCTTCTATTCCTAGGTTGAAATCCTTTCTCCTAGGCAACTTTCTAAATTTCTTTCCATATATGGCTGATATGCTTAGTGCTGGTGCCTCACCCTACCTACTCTGGAGGCTGAGATCTGAAAATCAAGGTTTGAAGGCAGCTTCAGCTGACAAATCCATGACACTCTTATCTCAAATAAACCACCAAAAATCTGGAAGAGGAGCTGTGACTCCAATGGGAGAGTGACAGCCTTTAGTGAAAAAGCTAAGGGACAGCATCCTGGCCTGGAGTTCAAGCCCCAGTACCAGCACACACCAAACAAACAAACATAAACCCCAAGCTAAATTAAACCAAAACTCAGTCCACATGTCTGTAGCATAAACTTCTGTTATATAGAAGACATAGAAAATAAGATGATTGCTTCAGTAATAAGTAACAAACAACATAAGGAGAACCAAGCTTTTTCCTTCCTGCCTTCCTTCCTTCCTTCCTTCCTGCCTGCCTGCCTGCCTGCCTGCCTGCCTGCCTGCCTGCCTGCCTGCCTGCCTGCCTGCCTGCCTCCCTCCCTCCCTCCCTCCCTCCCTCCCTCCCTCCCTCCCTCCCTCCCTCCCTTCCTTCCTTCCTTCCTTCCTTCCTTCCTTTCTTCCTTCCTTCCTTCTTCTGTTCCTTCATCCGTTCTTTTGTTGGGCAGCATGAAAGAAAGAGCAAAGCATGGCCTCTGAACTTAGACTACAGGGGATTTTAATTTCAGCTCTCTCCCAAACAAGTGACAATTACCCAGCCTCTCTGGAGCTCTATAACATCCCTACCTTCAAGACTTGTCTGAGCACTAAGTCCATGTAAAATGAACACATAGAGAACATGGCCTGTAGATGCAAGAAGGGGATCAGGGACTTCCTGAGGGCCAGCCATACCCTTTTAGAGAATCGTTTGCCTCTTAGAAGAGTGTCTGGGTCCGTAGCTGTAGCCATATCCCCAGCAATGGAAATGACATCTGATGAACTTCCCAGGGCCACATAGCTGAGACACGATGTGCATGCCCAGTGAGGATTCCATAATACAAGCCTCGGGGTCAGATGATTCTGAGTTGTACAGATCCTCAGGGAGCATTGACATGGCCTCTTCGATGCTGAGACAAGGAAACCCTAGCATAAAGATGGACTTTTAAAGGTCACCCGGTCTTTCTCTCCTGTCACTTTTTAATACCACAAAGACTTCTGAAGTGCAATTGTTAGCACAGAGCACTCGGGTGCTTTGAAGGATGAATACCTGAAGAGTAGGGGTTGAAAATCCCCTGAGGAGTAAGCATCTCAGGACAAGTAGGGACAATGCTTCACTCCTTTTCCAACTCCAGAGCAATGGGCTCTGCCTGGGCTTCATGTATGGACAGTGTGGACCCATGGACACATGTCTTCAGAACTATTGTCCAGGTTAACAAGCATAGAAGCTACTGGCTAAGTTCACCTGGTCCACATTCCAATCTGTTTCCTATGCAGGGAACTCTGTTTGCATGGGGAGAGATGTCCCTAGGGCCAGCAGATGCCTGGGAATCTCTGAGCATCCATCCAGGAAGAGGGGGCATAGTTGAGATGAACTCTGCCACCGCCTCCTCTCAGAAGCTCTGGGAAGGGTGGGGAGCAGGATTGTGTTATCTGAGTCCTCTTCTGCCCTATTTCTCTTCCCTGGAGTCTCAGAATGGAGTCTCCTCCTTCTCCATTCACAGAACTCTCGCCATGAAAATCCCAGCTGGCGGTGCCCACATTATGCTTTATTTGCTTGAGCTGCTTTAGGTAATCTGCCTAATCCCCTAATATGCAGGATTATTGGTACCAGGGAGAATGGCTGGGTGGCCACCAGTCCAGTAGTTGGAAGAGGCTGCCAGGGGGGTTTCCTCTTCTTGCACTGTTGGCAGGGTGGGGGATGAAGGTGGTGGACCCTTCCCCCACCTCCAGGACCGGGAACTTTCAGGCAAAGGGACCAGAGAGTTGTCTGCATAGAGATCTGGAAGCCTCCGGGGTCTGAAAAGGCTTAAAATCTGGTCATTTCTAGATCTGATACCAAACTGTGCCATAGAATGTCATCAACATTACCATCAGGACACAAAGCTACAACAGGCCTGGGAATATTGACTCGGGGGATTCAAACTTTTCCTCTCCAGAAAAATAACTTTGCTGGATACAGTGCAGCACAGAACTCTCAGGGAAAGAACTCCACGGGGGTCTTTGATTTTCATGGGTGTCAGGCCATCCTTCCTCTACCTGTTACCATGGTCACTCACAGAAGCTTGGCTCTGCAGAACAGAAAATTGTGGGCTCAACTTGCCATTACCCCACATTTCTCAGTCTCTGCTCAGAGAGGTTGGGTGACTGATTTAGGCCATCCAGCCCATCCTTGGCAATCACTTCCTAAGTTGAGATCCAGAACCCTTCACCCTGATGCTGTCTGCAGGAAAGCCTTCTGCTGTGTGTCCAGCTGAGGGCCTCTGTCTGGGGGCTGTTGGCTCAGTGGGACAGGAGAGGGGACTGGGAAAGGCAAATGGCATTCCTGGGGACTGGTCTTAACTCGGAGCTTTGGTAAAACAGGAAATGGATCCAGATTTGGAAATGGATCTTGAAAATTTGAGGAAGACTGAGGTATAAGGAGAGCCCAGAAAGAAGTTTCCTAACCCTTCCTCCTCCCACAGCCCCCTGGGGTGGGGGTGAAACATCTTGGAATAACTCATGGCCCCAGCTATCCTGAGAGTTAAGCATAGTACTTCCAAGTACTGGAGATCCTCCCTGGTCCTATCTCTGATCCAGAGAAAATAGGAGAGGCGGTTCTCTGCCAGTCAGGCCAAGGCAGCCTCCTGACGCAGCTGAGTTCTCTGGAGCACTGGGTAGAGGGGCAAGTGTTCAGGGGCTCCGAGGAAGCCCCTTTTCATTGAGAACCTCAATTCTTTTTTTTTTTTTTTTGGTGGTGCTATTCCTAGTGCTTGAACTCACTATCTGTGCACTGTCTCTTAGTGGTTTTGCTCAAGGTTTTGCTCTACCACTTGAGCCATTGCTCTACTTCTGGCTTTTTGATGGCTAAATGGAAATAAGACTCTCACAGACTTTCTTATCTGAGCTGGCTTCAAGCCATGCTCTTCAGATCTCAGCCTCCTGAGTAAAGCTAGGTATGAGGCTGACAATAGTTCAGGCAGAGAACCTCCGTTCTTGGCAGGAGGGCCTAGCAGCCCATCAGCCCAGTCACGTTCACTTCTCACTCGATGCTCTGCACCTTGAGCAATGATGAATGGTTCTGGCTAGTTCTTGCCAGTGCTCCCATGTCCTTGGTTCAACTGCCCTCCCAAGACACAGAGATCGGGACAATGGGTCACTGAGGTATGCACAGTACCAGAAGTAGGGGTGGATGGAATGCTTGAAATGATAATCAGCCATCCACGGGCTCTTTGCCACTGTTGATAATCCTTCCATATTCTCTGTCTCATTCTCTCCTCACTCTGCCCTCAGGAGAATGGCAGGACAGATGCTCATCCCTTTGTGTGTCCTCCAACAGTGGGGTTTAAGTTCTGCCTGTGTTCTTGGGCCAACTGCGTTACCCTGCCTCTATCCAATGTGCTTATCCCACAGGGCCTCTGTGATCATGCTCAGACACAGTAGCCAGTATTTATTATTGCTATTTATCTGTAATATTATCTATTCTAGATACTGTCCTTGCTAAAAATTGATTTCCCATTGGCTTCAGCTCCCTCCCTCTCCTTTTTCTCTCTCTTCTCTGTCTCATCTCTCCTTCACCAATGTCAGTACCTACTTCAGAGCTCTTGATGGCTTAACATGGATAACGCAGCTTTGAACCAAATGGAAATTCTTTCCCTACAAGAGTTTTATGGGCATAATTCAAGTGCCAGGGCTTTCCATGGTGGTAGAAATGCTCTGGAGAAATCAGCCTGGAGATGGAGTTGCGGGGATAGGGTTCCTTCCAGGGAAGGGCCTGTGGACAGTCAGTTGAGGTTTGAGAAAGGCCCTGGAGGGTTTGGAGAGCAGGCCTTTGGACACCTGGGGTAGAGGGTGGGAAGAGCAGCCAGTGTAAACAGCCCTGAGGAGTAGTTCTGAAAAGTTCTGGCAGACTCATAGGATGGCAAAAAACAGGGGCAGAATAGATGGTAGGAGTGAGAGACTGACATTCTCTGAGTGGGTGGGAGGACTCAGGAGGTATGGGCATAGGAACACCACGTGAATTACAGAATCTACCCCACTCCCAAGATTTGAACTCAAGGCCTCACCCTTGCCCAGCTAACTTCTACCACTTGAGCCATGCCTCTAACTTGGCTTTTTTTTTTTTTTTTTTTGCTGGTTATTCTGGAGATGGAGACCATGAAGTTTTCTGCCCACTCTGGTCTTGAACAACAGTCCTCTAGATCTCAACCTTCTGAAATAGCTAGGGTTATAGATGTGACCTACCAGTATGACTTGGAGAGTTTTAAAAACCTTCTTCCTCCCAAATGACTATTGCCTAAACAACTTCCAAAATGAAGAGCTTAAAAACAGGTACAATTAAACTTGAGACAGACTTGTAGATCCTGGGCTGGCCTTCAGCAAGCAGCAGAAGAGAGGGGACTCTTTTTTTTTTTTAATATTATTTTATTTTATTTGAGAACATACTGTACAGAGGGGCTACAATTACATGGGCAGGATAATGCATACATTTCTTACCAAGCATTGCAGCCTCCTCCTTTGTTTACCCTTCACCTCCCTTCCCAGCCTCCCCCCTCCCCCCACCCAATTATACCCCCCTCCCCCCCCCCACCGACTTTGTAAAGCTGGTTTTGACATGACATTTTGTACTTCTCATTGTTGCAACAGGTCCACCTGAATCCTTAAACGACTTGTTTGCCCCCATCTCCTCCACATGTTATACTGACATCAAATATAGTGAAAGCGGGGGTTACACTGTGGGGGAGGGACATACAAAGCAACAAAGGAATAATCTTATAAATGCATTAGAAACTCTTAATCCCCTCCAGGCAGGCTCTGTGGGCTCTGCACCCCCAATATAATCAGCTAGCAGGTGTGGTACCTGCGGTGACCCTGGCGCCTGGCTCTGAGGACAGACAGGTGTGGAGACCAGATAAGAGCCAGTGTGGCAGCCACAGAAAGGTGTGTCCAGGACAAGGGTCTTGGGGAGAATTGGCAAATACAACATCCTGGTGGTCCAGAGACAACCTGACTTACCTTGTAAGGCACAGCCTCATGGGGATGTTGGTTTAAGCCTTGTGTGCTATGAGGCCTCTGGTTCTAGGATGCAGGGTTCCTGTCTCCAGAGCAGCCCTACTTCCTTCCCAGAACCAGAACTTAAGGATACTACCCTGATCTTCCCTTTGCAAAGCTGTCTGTACTTTTGGGAAGTGCTATGTCTAAAATGACCAGGTTATCATTCTTCAGGATTCAATGTGTGTGCGTGTGTGTGTGCGTGTGTGTGTGTGTGTGTGTGTGTGTGTGTGTGTGTGTGTGTGTGTGTGTGTGTGTGTGTGTGTGTAAGGTGGTGGCAGTGGTGACAGGCAGGACTTACCTATCCTAGAAGAACCTGTGTGTGTATGTGGACAGCAGAGTGGTCTTAGCTTTGGGGAGAGGAGAGACAGAGACTCAGAGGATGCTTCTCTCTGGCCCTCAGTCTCCCTCTGGAGGTGGGAGTCTGGTTCAGTGGAGCTCAGAACCAGGGGGAATCTAAGAGGGATATTTGGTAATGAGCATACCCAGTGTGGCAACCTCTTGCCAGCCATCCTGGCTAAGGTCCCATGCTCCTGCTAAACTTCTGCAAAAGTTGAGGCACTTGGCTTCAGAGGGTATCATCCTCAAGAGCCCATACTTGTTTAATATCTAATCTGGAATTATTGAGGGGCCACTCCAGGCCAGTGTCCTTTCTAGGGCCAAACTGGGTTCTCCATCCCCATGGCTGTGACTTTTTTTTTGGTTGATTGTGGGGCTTGAACTCTGGGTCTGGGTGCTGTCCCTGCACTCTTCAGCTCAAGAAGAGTGCTGTATTACTTGAGCCACCGTGCCACTTCCATGGCTGTGACTTGTGCATGCTGAGCACTATGCTAGGTGCTGTGCGTTGCTCACCCACCACACTTCTCCACCTACCCACCTATGGGGCAGAGGGCAGTTAACTCTCCCCACTGTGTACACACAGGGCTGAGGGTGCAGGAGCTACCATGCTTGGGGGCCAGTTTGGCTGTGAGGATGTAGAACAAAGCCAAGGCTGGCTGTATGACATCCTCTGAGCTACTTGCTCTCAGGTACCCCAGCCCTAAAGTGAGGATAATTCCACTGGATTTATTGTAAGGTTGAAACAAGATGACACACAGGATGAGAATCACCCAATTAAAATGGGCTTTTGCCTTCCTGTGTTAATTTCTTTCTCTCTCTCTGTCTCTGCCTCTCTGTCTCTCTCTTGTTGGTCATGGGGCTTGAAGTTGGGGCCTTGGTGCTGTCTCTGAGCTTTTTCACTCAAGGCTAGTGCTCTACCACTTTGAGGCTAGCACCACTTGTAGTTTTCTGGTGGTTTATTGGAGACAAGAGTCTCACAGGCTTTCCTGCCCAGGCTGGCCTTGAACTGTGTTCCTCAGCCTCCCAAGTAGCTAGGATTATAGGCATGAGCCACTGGCACCCTGTTCCTGTGTAAATTTCATTGTTTGTGGATACCCATTCTGACTTGATATATGGTGACAGTCACTATTCTAATGGGCTGTGCCCTAGCCACCCTCACCCACTGCATGTCCCCAGCAGGACCAATTAACCCTCCCCCCTCCCCCGCCCCCCGGCCCCTGGCCCTTTCCTGCAGTGGGTGGGTTAGAACACCTGCTAAGGACAGTTCAGGTCAGTGATGGAGAGCAAGGCCTCTCCTCCCTGATGAACCTGACTGTGGGATACACAAGGCTTGACACAGCTTCCTGCTCCCCAAGCCCCTCCCCCAACCTGCCTCCCACATGTGGTAATTAAGCTCAGACATCTAGTGTAAGCAAATAATAACAAGAGCATTATCTCCCTTTAGTCTATGTTTTTTCTTGCCTCTCATAAAGTAATTAAAATAATGAATGCCTTGTAAAACAATAGGTAACAGCGCTGGCAAAATAGCATTGTCTTCCATACAGCTCTTGTGCTGTGAATTATTGATGCACTGAAGTTCCTGTGACCGCTGGGGACTCCCTGACTCCTGGCACTTTTCATGCTGATTTTCATTTTGCAGGCCATGTCCTTGCCACCAGGAATGAGGGGCAGGGTGTTGGCCCTTCGGGTCCCCAGGTGGCAGCCAGGGACTAGTTCAGCAACGTGGCCAATAGGTGTTCCTCAGAAGCAAACACAAAACCAGTCACTGGTGGCTTGTATAAATCCTAGCTGTTCTGGAGGCTGAGATCTGTGGACCAAGGTTCAAGCTCAGGCACACGAAATCCAAGTGACTCTTAACCTCCAATTAACCAGAAAAATGCCCAAAGTGGAGATATGGCTGGAACTGTAGAGGGCTACACTTGAGTGGAAAAAGCTAAGCAAGGGCTAGACACCCTGAGTTCAAGCCCCAGTACTGGCAAACGGTTTTTTTTTTTAAAGTTATACATAGGGGACTTTGATTTGAGGGCTTGCTCCCTGCCCCAGCATCTTCCTCTTCTGCTTATCCACTGTCATTTCTGGAAAAGGCACATGGTCCTGGTAGGAGGAGGAAGAGGCCCAAGAAGAGCAGAGATTGAGACCTGCCACCCATTTCAGATAAGAAGAGGGTTCATCCTGCCCCGCCAGTATGGTCAACTGCTGTGGTTCCCCAAATTGGGCCCCCAGACCAGCAGATGGGTGTTATCTGGGAACTGGGTGGCACTACAAGTTCTGTTTCAACAAGCCCTCCACATGCTTTCAGATGGTTGCTTGTTGGAGAACCTTGCTCTAACAGTGTCAATGTCAGTGTCAGGAGATGGACCGAGTGGATTGTGTATGTATCGTGTGCTGTTGGGCAGTCTGCAGTTCTGATGTGTGTGGAGGAGGAAATGCTCTTCCATATCACAGGGCAGCTCACAGTGGCATGATATCTGGAATCCCCTCTGAATAGATCTGTGCCTCAGTTACTGTACCTGTCCACGGAGCAAGACCTCCACTTCCTCCTGGAGATCCACCCTTTTAGAGACACTGGTGGCTGAGATATCAGGAATTCTGGGACCAGGGCAAGTCTTGACAGGCCATTGAGACAAATCTGAGTTTGGATAGCAAGTGTGTCACATATCAGTGTGCTTCATGAATAATGCCTGCTATTTGAACCCAGTTCCCTGTGTCTCAACATGACCTCTCTCTCTCAATCTGTTGCCAGGAGGTCCAGAAGATTAACAATGGCTCGAGCCAAGCAGATGGCACTCTCAAGCCAGTGGATGAAAAAGAGGAGGCAGTGGCAGCCGAAGTTGGCTGGATGACCTCCGTGAAGGACTGGGCTGGGGTGATGATATCCGCCCAGACGCTGACCGGCAGAGTCTTGGTAAGTCCCTAGTACCTCCTACCCAGGAGGCCTTGTACCTGGTTTGGAGAAGGTGGCTTTGCTTATGAGCTTTATGATGTGGCAATGGATGTGTCTTCTCCAGTCTACTGAGATTGGGAGGTTGTGTGAACAGCCATTGTTCAAGAAGGAGCTCTGTATTCTGCATTTGTAAGCCAGGAGCTAGCAGTGGGGGGGCTGCAGAAGGTGGGCTGCCATTCTGTATAAATGGCTTATTGGAAGGATGTTTTGGGCTTTCTTTTCCAGCAAGACAGGGATACACACACAGAGCAGAAATATCTTGGAATGAATCTGAGATTCAAGGAGTTCTCTAAGTGTGCATCTCTGGGGTAGCTTTGTGGCAAAATTACTGCTAGTCTCTGGGCAACACAGACAGCCCTTCTTGGAGCAGTGACTTAATTCTTCTGTGTGAGATAAGGGGGAAACGCTCAGGTACCCTCTGTCTGTCTGTCTGTCTGTCTGTCTGTCTGTCTGTCTGTCTATTTTATCTATCTACCTGCCTACCTACCTTCCTACCTACCTATTTACTAGTACTGGGGATTGAACTCAGGGCTTAGATACTGTTCTTTAGCAATTTTGCTCAAGGCTAGCACTCCACCTTTTGAACTACATCTCCCTACTTCCACTAATGGCTTTTTGCTGGTTAATTGTGGATAAGAGTCTCAAGGATCTTCCTGCCAGGGCCAGCTTCAAACTACAATAATCAGATCTTAGCTTTCTGAGTAACTAGGTTTATAATTGTGAACCAGCGTCTGGCTATTAGGTGCCCTTATTTTTGATGAGGGTGACACCTAGCCTGTGTGGGGCTTATACTGCCACTTCTCTGCACACTTCCTGCTCTTCTGTAGTTTGCTTGTAGAATTTGGCTTCCCTGATTGGCCACGAGCTCCTGATTTAAAGCAGGGATCATGGAGGAGTGGGGGTGGGGATTGAGTGGGGGGGAAAGGTCTGTAGTGGCTGGCCATGCTAATATTCCGGGGATGGAGAAGCATCTGAGATGTTTGTCTTTCAGTTCAAAGACTAGAGAAGAACTGGGTGGCCAAGGACCAAGTTGCTTTCACCTGTTAGGCCCATGTACCTGCCACAAGAGGGCTCCTTCTTTGTGTAGCAGCTTCCCTAGTCTGCTCTGGCTCAAGAATTTTTCTGGGAGGTGGCAGTGCATTCTGGGTAATCTCTCATGATTTGGGAGTGGGTTTGTTTGGGCTGCCCTTCCTGGTTCAGTCAAGAGTCCTCTGGCTCACAAACAGGCTGGGGGCCTGGCTCAAGTGGTAGAGCACCTATGTAAAAAGGCAAAGCCCTGAGTTCAAACTCTCTCTCTTCCTCCCAGCCTCTTGGCCAATAGAGAGTAAGAGTTCCAAGCTGTAACAGAGAGGAGTATGTTGTATTGTGGGAATGGAGGGTCCTCTAGTGAGATCAAGGGCTGTATACACATAGGCATTGAGAGCAACCAATGGCTGGGAGGCCAGAGAGGCTGAAAATAGCTTGTTACAGTCAAACTTAAGAATGAGAGAGGTTGGAGATTGGAGGTACCAGGAAAAGTCAGAGTGGTGAGCCTAGTGATAGCACAAGAGAGGATTGGTATGGCCCCGAGAAACAAGGCGTGGAGTGACACTAGCAGTGGAGTCAGGCAGGTGGGTGTGGGTGATATTTTGCAGGTAGGATTCCTAGGGCCAAACATGCCCAATAACCACTTTGACACTGCTATCTCAGTCATACTATCCATAGTCAGGCAGCTGTACTAATTGTGCGCATCACCATCCATTTGAAGGGCAAGGACCACATGTCCTGTGTTGGGTTAGGTGGCCTTCATAAGGAAGCAAGCTAGTTACCTGGGCATCTGGCTCTCAGCTGGGAAAATAAAAACATAGGAAGGGCCATGACTTGCCCCAAATACGCAGCTTTAAGTCACAGAGCTAGCCTGGTACCTAGGACCTTTGGTCTCCCAGTCTAGTGTTCCTTCTCTATGTTGACTTCCCAATTGAAGATAATGCTTTTTCTCTCCCAAGCCACCACCAGCTTTGGCTGTGACACTTTGACATTATTACCTCAGTGCTAATGAGGTGCGGTCATCCCCTGGCCTTTCTCTTTTAACCTTTGTACCCAGAGGTGTGCTCTGCCCAGACTTCTCTGCTTGGGGCTATGTAAGGAGCCATCAGCTCTCTGAAGGTCTTTTTGCAGAAAAGTTTTCCTGAAGTTTTGCAGGGCTATGGGTGCCCGGTGAGCAGACCAGGGGAGCAGGCCCATTTTTTAGGAGGACACAGTTTAGCTCTACTCAAAGAATGGAATCTATAAGGAAGTCTCAGCACACAGGAGAGAGTTGTCCTTCCTGTTCTGAACCCAAAGTTGTGTTTGTCTTGAGTTGTCCAAATATTTATCCCTGCAGCATTGGGACCAAAGCAAGGCCAGATACATGGCTGTTCGGTTTCCTTTTTCAATTTTCAATTTGTTCTCCTTGACAGATGCTCAGCAGCGAGGCTTCCATGTCTGGAAGCCTTTCTCACCTGTCTGATTGTCACAAGTAGCAGTCTCCAAGATAAGTAAGGGAAGAATTTGCCGAGACCAGCCCTAGCTTATCTCTGTAGGAGCTCTCGAGCAGGCATGGCATTTGTTGGAAACTTATCTGCACTTGTTTGGCTCTGTGCTAGGCACAGGCAGAAAGTGGTGAGCGGTAGTGATTCAGGGTATGAATTATTTATATTGTTGAACTAAGTAGAGAGTTCCAGAACTCCATTTTAAAATGACAGTGATCATCACTACTCAACAGAACCTTTTATAGTCAACACCTGGGGCCTCATCACCTAAGTGATGAAATTCCTTGACCTTAGGGATACAAGTATCAGAATAGCCTTCCCTCCTGTGTGTGTGTGTGTGTGTGTGTGTGTGTGTGTGTGTGTGTGTGTGTGTGTGTGTGTGTGTGTGTGTGTGTGTGTCCTTGGCACTAGGTTTAGCTGGATAAAAATAGCAAATCTGGATAGATGAGCCCTCTTAGAAAGGTTTTCAAGGATTACTGCTTCCTTTATCTTTTTTTTTTCAGCCAGTACTGAGGCTTGAACTCAAGGCTTAAGCACTGTCCCTTAGCTTTTTTGCTCAAGGCTGGTGCTTTAGCACTAGAGCCACAGCTCCACTTCTGGCTTTTTGGTGGTTAATTAGAGATAAGAGACTCATTGACTTTTCTGTCCAGACTGGCTTTGTTACATCATCCTCAGATAAGCCAATGGAACTGGCGTCCTTTTTTTTGTAATTAAAATGTATTTATTTTCTGATTATAAAAATACAGTTGACTTTCTTATGTCTGCCAGTTCTACATCCATAGAGTGAACAAATGCAATGTCAAAAATACTGGGAAAAGTTAAATTATATTGAGCATGTATTGTCTTTTTTGGGTATCATTCCCTCATGAATACAGTATCTTAAGCCTTATAAACATAGTGGACCAAAATCACGTCAAGTATTTGACTAATACAAGGATGCTTGAAAGTACCCTGGTACATCTCTGTACCTGTAGCATTTATAGAAGGGACTTGAGCATTCTTGGGTTTCGGTACACACACGAGTCCTGAAAACAGTCCCTAAAGATTCTGATGCACAACTGCAGGTAGTACATGCTTATTTTAAAATTCTGGAAAATGTTGGATGAATTGCGGATACGATTCTAGGATAGCCAGGTGCTGGTGGCTCATGCCTGTAATCCTAGCTACTGAGGAGGCTGAGATCTGAGAATCATGATTCAAAGCCAGCCCGGGCAGAAAGTCCATGAGACTCTTATCTCCAATTAACCACTAGAAAACCAGAAGTGGTGCTGTGGCTCAAGCGGTAGAGAGTTCACCTTGAGCTGAAGAGTGCAGGGACAGCACCCAAGCAGAGTTCAAACCCCATGACTGACCAAAAAAAAAAAAAAAAAAAAAGATTCTAGGATATGGGGCTGGCCCACATTGGCAGTAAAAATCACCAGGATTTTTCCCAACTGTTTGGATTTTGTTAAGGACTTTCTTCCCTACATTTCATGCAATCCACTTTATGCATGGAGTTCATAGTTATTTGCACTAAAAGTTGTGAACACCAATGAACATCTTAAATTGGAAAGGGAGTCATGTGTTTTTCTGTGGTGGATATGATGAACTCAGTTGATGGTCTATGGAACCACAAAGAACTTTAGAGGACTTTTCATTCTGTACCTCCCTTCACTTCTTCTGTTACAGTCACTTTTCTTATTTTCTTTTTGCCCTGAATACCTGACTCCTTTGTTTGAAATGTACACATATCTATGCATGGTTATATGTATTATACTTGTTAAATGAACCAGATTAAACTCTTTCCATGAGCTAGTATCTAAATATAGAGGGCAAGAAACACAAGAATTGGCTCTTATATAGTTTGGTTGCACTTTGTGCAACCATAAGCCCAAATCAATAAAGGTATTGAAGTTTGAGGTTGGCAAGATTTCTGTAGCAAGTATATTAGGATTTGCGGACCATGTGGACTCATCCGTGACTGTTGAACTCTGCCATTGTCTCTGCCATTGTGGTGTGAAGGCAGTCACCAACAGCCATGGTGTGATGGTTCTAACAAAACTTTATTGGTAGAAATAGATGATGATGACAAGCCAGATTTGTTTCGTTTATCTCTTTGTCTTTGAAAAAATATTTTGTGTGTTGAGAGATGAAAATTTTCTAAGAATAATAGAACCAGAGAAAGTGTGTGTGTGTGTGTGTGTTGGTACTAGGGCTTGAATTCAGGGCCTCATACTCTTGCTTAGTTTTTTTTTTTTTTTTTTTTGCTCAAAGCTGACACTCTACCACTTTAGCCATATCTTCATTTCTGGCTTTTTCCTGGGTAATTAGATATAGAAGTCTCTCCAATTTGTCTTCCTGGGCTTGTTTTGGACTGTAAACGTCAGATCTCAACCTCCTGAGTAGCTAGGATTACAGGCATGAGTTACTGGCACTTGGCCAGAGAAACCGTTTATAAGGAGAAAAGTTACAGATACACAGATAAACACAGACACATACACACAATCATGCCATCTCTACCGGCATCTAATTTCTGAATATTCCTGTTCATTTCCATGTTGAACTCAGAGCAGCAATCTTCTTATGAAAATATGTCTGGCAGCCAAGGCCAAGCCTACCTCAAGGTGTGAACAAATATCTCTACTTCCTCAATTTCCCCTCAACCCTGCAACAAAAACAGCATTTTGTGTTTCTCTTCAAAGACTGGTATTGCCAACACAGCCACCAGCTCCTTGAGCAAAGGTAGAGCCCATGGATTGACGGTATTTAGTTATTTTCCACATTTCCCATGCTACTACATTTGAATATAGCTCCGGGAAACACATGCATCTAATTCCATCAACTGAAAACATCTGCTACTTGCTCGAATGTCTGGAGGATGATTTATCAAGGTAAAGAGAAAGAAAGTACCAGTCTCTCTCTTTATCTTTCTAAATATATCACATGTGTGGCATCTTATGTTATGTACATAGCTTAGACCCTTTTACTCTCATTCCCAAGGGTTTCAAAGGAGATACATATCAAACATGCCTTTCAAATAGAAATAATAATTCTATTGGCTTAATAACATTAAGTAGATACATTCTCTATGAAGTGGAACCAGATGAACCAAACAGAGCTGCACACCAGCATGAGGTGAATCAGATCTGCTACATTCCTTATTGCAGTCATTTCTCTGGTTAGGTTGCTCTTGGTCCCGTGATGTTTCTCAAGTTATTACATCGTTTGCAAATGCTCTATGGAACAGAAAGAGAAGTATTTTGCAAAGAGTGGCCTGCCTATCAAGTAGATATGTCCCACTTTCTATGCAAATGGGAGCACACAGAGGGCTTATTTGTGCTAACACCTTGAGGGAGTCATTGGTTTTGGAGGAGTCATGTTGAATTCTCTACCAGGACCTAAAAATTCCTCTTTATCTGCGCAGTTTACCCTGTGCAGAGATATAAAGTTCATACTTTGGGTATTAGTTAAAATTTCAAAGAAGCTAGGCACCCGTGGCTTTTGCCTGTAATCCTGGCTACTCAGAAGGCTGAGATCTGAGAGTAAAGTCCATAAGACTTTTCTCTCCAATTAGCCACTGTGAAAAAGCTGGATATGGAGGTGTGGCTCAAATGGTAGAGCCCCACCCTTGAATGAAAAAAACCTAAGAAACGGCAGGTACAAAAAATGTCAAAGAAGATAGATTGCATTTTTGTTTTTAAACATGAAATTTTATCTTTATTCGATGAGAGATGTATTGTAGTTGCAACCGAGTTGTGTGCCCATTTACCTAGAAAGGAAAACAAGAGTGAGAAAAGCATCAAGCAGGCTCCCAGGACAGGTAGCTGTGAGCTGCCAGTCACTGGAGATGTTCACAGAGAGGCAGAATTATGGGTTAACTGCTGACAGTTGGTCAGACTTTACTCTCATTGTTTAATTATTATACATGGAGCACTAGACCCAAGAGATACTCCAAGATAAAAATGATTCCTTGGGAACTTGGGTGGACTTCCTTTCTCGTCTCCTTTAGACTTGCCAATGAGCATTTCCATGCCAGTGTTCACAGAAGTACTGCAAAGGGAAAGGGGAATGATTTTGCTTGCCCTGTAGTTTCCATACTTATCTCCCCATGGGACCCTTTCCCCATGGGGCTGTGGACAGTATCTCACCAGCCCAGGGATGAGCTAAGGATAGAGCCACCTCAATGTGGCTCATGGCTTCTTTTGTGTGGTTCATACACTAGAAATACATTTCCACTTTAAAATGGTTTTAAAATAATACTTCAAGGAAGAATATTTTTGACATGTGAAGATTATTTGAAATTCAAATTTCAGTGTCCATAAACAAAGTTCTATTGGCATCTCTCCATGCTTGCTCATTTACATATTGTCTGTGCCTTCTTTTGTAACAGGAGACAACATAGAGTGAGTAGTATCCATGGAGCCCCAAAACAGCCTACAATAATTACTGTCTGGCTGAGGAGAGGAGCGAGTTTTCTACCCCATCTGTGACTGGTGACATTCATTCTTCATTAAGTGGTTTATTTGCTGGGATTTGCTCCCAACTTACCCCAGCACAAGAGAATGGACACGTTTATCAAATCTACCTCACTTCTCAGAGACACACCTACATTTAATTCCACAAACCCAATAGGTTCCTATGTAGAGAGAGGGTAGCAGAGTGGAGAGCCAGGTGGGATCCAAATTTCCAGCAATTTCTCAGCCAGGATGCACAGATAAGCCTATTCTGTTCCCCAATTTCAAGGAAACATGCCTGAGAATTTATAGCGGATCACACCCCAAGTTTTCTCACTCCCGTGTCTGTCCTTCTGCAATCCCACACCCCAAACAAACTCTATCTCTTTTTTTTTTTTTGGTCAGTCATGGGGCCTGAACTCTGGCCCTGGCTGCTGTCCTTCAGCTCTTCAGCTCAAGGCTAGTGCTCTACCACTTGAGCCACAGTGCCACTTCCAGCTTTTTCTGCTTATGTGGTGCTGAGGAATCGAACCCAGGGCCTCATGCATGCAAGGAAAGCGCTCTACCACTGAGCCACCTTCCCAGACCCCAAACTCTGTTTTTCTTCCAGCTCAGAGTCTAGTCCTTATTGGAGAAGGGATCTCTGACGCAGGCCTGCAGGGTGGTATCTGAGCTGGTTTACAGGCCCTCCAGCATACTCTCTTAAGAGCAGCTGTTTTGCATGCTGGTGTGTTGGTTCCTTTGTTCCAACCTGGGTGATTGGGAAAATGAAGTGCTTCAGAAATCAATTCCCTGGAAAGATAAAAAGTTGTGGCTTAGGAGCAGCCTGCTTGATGCTGGCCACCAATCTCTGGCTTGGGGAGTATCTTCTGAGGTCCCAGGACAAGTGCTTATATTGCTGTCACCTCTCCCTCTGGGATGTCAAGGCAAGGGAGGGTACCTGCTTTGTCCTTCCATCTCCCTCGCCTATCCCTTTATCTCTCTGTCTCCATTTTATTTATCTTTCTGATCACATCTGTTTATTGGTGTTTCCCAGTGGAGCTGGCTCATCTGTGCCTCTGTTAGGCTGAGAGATAGGAGTCCCACACTTTGCCAAGCTGGATTGTCTGAGCTGGGTCTTCTGTCTTGGCTTTTTGCATTTCTTTCTTTTTCTCTCTTTTTAAAAATTTTATTTTATTGTAAAGATGCTATACAGAGTGAGTAAGGTAATGGGTACATTTCTGGTCAAGCATTGTTACCCCCTCCTTTGTTTTTCTCTTACTATCCCTTCCCTCCCCCATACTTTCTTTCTTATTTGTTTGGAACCCACAAGAAAGAATGGTGGAGAGCTCCTCATGAACTTCAAACCTCTGTCTTCTTCCTTCCAGGGAAGGAGCAGCTGTGGTCCCCTGTAACAGTTGTTACACCTGGGCAGTATAGTCAGGGTACAGTATCCTCACCCCACCACTGTCAGGGATTTTATTCTGGGCACACTGCTTTATCTTGGGGAGCTTCGGTTTTCTCATCTGAAAGATGGGGATAAAAATAGGCCTATCATCTTAATAGTGTGGTAAAGACGGAATGAGTCAACATGAAAATTGTTTAGAACAGCTTCTCTGGAGAGGGACAGTGCTTGGAAAGCCTCGGCATCTTGGTTGGGATATGTCATCTGTATGACTCCAGTTGTCATAGGATGCACTGTTATGGAGACCCACATGGGTTGAATAAGGAGAATAAATCTATTCCTAGTGCCCAAAGATCAGACCCCAGATCACCACCCCTGATGACGTTGTTTCCAAACGCTGAGCAGCTCTGGGCCTAGTCATCCAGAAGGATTGCGGCTGTACCCAGCAGGTCTTGGTTTGGATTCAGCCACATGAGAATGTTTGTTCTGTGTATATACTTCATTCAGGCTCACGCCAGCCTGACTCACCATTATCGAGTTGGCCAGGAAATTCTCACTTCATCTAGCTCCCTGAGCTGACCAGGGGTCAGGGCTGGGTTCCTTCTAGAGCTGTACATAGTGCCTGTACGTGTCACAGGAACTGCCTTGGCTGGATGACAAATGAGTCTTGTGGAAAGAGAGTTAAGTGTTCCCACTGTGGTGCTCATACCAAGTCCTCCCAGGCTATGGAGGGAGGCTACCAGGACAGAGTCAGGCTGGTTATGCAGGCCAGATCAGCAACAGAATACTCAGAGGCATACATTGAACAGTCCTGGAAAGAACATGAAGAACATGTGATTGCTGGGCTCCGGTGGCTCACGCCTGTAATCCTAGCTACTCAGGAGGCTGAGATCTGAAGATCACGGTTCAAAGCCAGCCTGGGCAGGCAAGCCTGTGAGATTCTGATCTCCAATAAACCACTAGAAAAGTGGAAGTGGCACTGTGGCTCAAGCGGTAGAGCACTTGCCTTGAGCTGAAGAGCACAGCTCCTAAGCCCAGAGTTCAAGCCCCATGGACGACCAAAAAAAAAAGAATATGTGATTGTCCTGCACATGTGAACCAACTACTCTGAGCTTGAACTCAGGGACTTACACTTTACCTTTTCTTTTTCACTCATGGCTGGCATTCTACCACTTAAGCTCTACCTCTACTTTGGACATTTTTTGTTGTTTAATTAGAGATAGGAGTCCCTCAGACTTGCCCTGCCCAGGCTGGCTTTGAACTGTGATCCTCAGATCTCAGCTTTGTGAGTAGTTATGATTACAGGCATGAGAAAGCCATGGTGTCTAGCTGTCCTGATCCATCCCCTCAAACATTCCTTCAGACATTTCTAGAGGACGTGCTGGAAGCCAGATGCTTTTCAAGGTTATGGGATCTATCGGTTCTTGCAGAAGAATCTGCAAAAGTGCAAACATCCAAATGTTGAAAGTGAAAATGTGAATGCTTTTGGGTGGTGAGGTTTCTGAAGTAGTGTTTGGTGATAAATCAGATCCTGTCATCTATCTGTCAGTTTCTTCAGCAGGCCTGGGAGCTTGATTGTTCTAATCTTGGTCTCACATCCTGTACATGCCTGTTGCTGGATCCCAGGGTTTACATGAGTAATGTTAACAGCCTTCTTCCTCCTTTTCTTCTTTCCCTCCTTCCCAGTCAGTAAAAACTGGCATCCCCTGGGGGTCTTATAGGATTATTATTATTATAATTGTACATTTTTTATTGTAAAAATGCTGTACAGAGGGGTTACAGTTACATGAGCAAGGTAATGCGTACATTGCCTATTGAGCATTAAACTTAGCTTTCCCAGAAAGGCTTCAGAGATTACTGATGGTTTACCAGTGTCAGATCAATATACTGGTGGGCTGCAACTTTCCTTAGAGCTTCCATTCCAGCTGCAAGAAAAGTTCAGCAGGGAGACACAAAAATAGAGATGAGGATGATGACAAAATCCATCAGCTTTTGTTGTTGCTGGGAAACATGTGCTTGGAAAGTCACACCGGGGACCACACACAAGCTGATGCTTCCACGTTTAGGTTGCTGGGCTATGTTTAGGAAAAGGCAGATGGACTCGTGCCTGTGGGCCCTGAGAAACCTTGATTGGGTGCACTGAGAGCCCCATTTTTAGGATCTGAGTCCAGAATAAGGTTCCATTCCAGAAAAACAATGATTTCAGGAGAACCACATTACCAGAATGCCACCATTTGTCCTAAAATTTGTGGTGTCAAAAATACGTTCTTCTGTTTGAATAGATTGGATGTGACAGTTGCTTCTTCTCTGTCTTTGTGTGGGGGACGGGGAGGAGGATCTGGGTGCTCTCCTTTAGCTTTTTCACTCAAGGGATGGACTTCTGCCACGTGATCCACATTTCCACTTCTAGCCGTTTGGTGATTAATTGGAAATAACCGTCATATGGTCTTTCCTGCCTGGGCTGAAATTTCAACTGACATCCTCAGATCTCAACCTCCTGAGTAGCTTAGGATTACAAATGTGACCCATCGATGCCTGGATTCTCTGTCTTTCTTAATGAATTAGGGCACTCCAAAACTCAGTTAAATGTCTCGAACCTCTTATGCACCAGGCAGGGCTAACCTTCTGCTCACTCAGTTCATGTGAGTTCATAAACCTGACCTTGTGCTTACATGGATGACCTTGGGAAAGGTGAGATGCCAGAAGGCTGAGGGGCAGCTCGGGTTTTTAGTGTGACAGTCTACGAAGGAAGTCTTTTGTCTTACCCTGGGGCATTGAAGGTTCCTCTAGACCTGTGTGTGCCTCTTTTCTGGGAAAGCAGATCTCTGCACATTCCATCTTTATTGAAGGTGAGTTAATCCAGAAAATAAATGGAATGGGCATATTAACTCCTGCCCCAGGCCAGAGGCCTAGCACTCAGCAGAGTAATTAGAAAACTTGAGAAACCTTCACATTCTCCAATTTGTTCCTAGGCTGTTCTAGCAAAGAGGCTCACATCTGACCTTTTTCTCATTTCCTTTTTAATATTCTTCCTCTTTTTGTGACTATGTGTGGAGCAATTGTCCTGAGGGATAGAGAACAGCTCACTGAATAGTCAAAAGGAAGAAGAACCCTATCTACACTGCCCTTCTTCAAATACTATCTTCATTTGTTCTAACAATAGCTGGAAACAGAGACTGAAACAGGGGTTGGCTGGCCCCATCTGCTGTGGAAGCTTTCTAGGATTGTTAGCATCAAGTCTTTGTCCAGAAAAGGATAGAGTGTGGAAGTGAAATGAGGTTTTCATGGCCTAGGCTCCAAGTCCAGGAGTCCCAAGTTAGGTCTGACTACTCAATCCCATATGAAAAATAAAGAGATAGAAAAGACAAAGAGATAGATTTATGGTAGTCATGGGAAGATAGCTCTTTAGTACATCTTCAGCTGTCTTCTAAGATATAGACATTGACTTCAGGTTAAATAGGGTGAATTAGGGGCCAGTTGGAGAGAAAGGTATGTATAGTTAAAACAGATCCAAACCACAGGTATTGTTTGGTTAATCATTAATTGAGTCTTTGGAGGAGTTCAGGAGAATTTGGTACCACTTTATTACTAGAACAGAACAGAAACAAGATGGTCTCCTTAGTTTTTGGCTGCTTTCTGTGAGATGATAAGAAGACATTGTTTGTTGGAAGAGCAGTTTACTTTCCACACTGGAGACTTTTTAATCACTGAATCTGGTCTTTCCTGGTGACTGTAAAGTTTGACTGCTGCAGAGAATAGCTCAGGTCAAAGGGCCCAGATACCAAGTTGGCAGGATTTTAATTAATCTATAGGATCCAGCAAACACATCCTCTAAGTTGCCTCTTATAGAACCCCACCAGATTGTTTCCCTTGTTTCTAGAACAAAGACCTAGTTGTGATGCGTTGGATGGGGGGGTCTGTCCAGAGCTGGTTCTAGCAGCTGGGTGTTCACTGAGCTGCTTGCCTGGGCCTGGGTTCCAGTGTGAAAACAATTTCCTACAAAGGAAATGGTTGTTTAGAGGAGCTTTGTAATCCCCTGCTGCCTGTATGGACTCCCAGAGAAGCTGCCATGATGTTATCATCTTCCTCTGAGCGAGGAGCTGTGCACCTTGGTTTCGTGACTCCCTTGGTTTGCTTCAGGAAGAATACTCAGATCAGAAAGAGAGAAAGCTGTTTTATCATGTAGGTGCATGCTAGGTCTCCCTGGGCCTTGGGGTTTAGAAGCAGTGTTGGAAATCAATTCAGGATTTAAGCATAGAGATGAGAATCACTTTTATCTGAGGAAAGTGTGGTCATCAGACACTGTTCTAATCCTAGCTTGGCTGTAACTTTTCTGGGTGACCTTGGATAAGCCCTTCTCAAGGTTTTGGAGTTACCATGGGTAAAACTCCTGCTAGGAGTTAAGTGTGTTCCTTTACAGCCCCAAACAGTGTTAACTTCTTCTTTCTCAAAGAGTCCTTTTTTTAGCTCCTGGGGCAACTGGAGAGAGAGCTATGGAAGTCCCTTCATGGGATCGAGGAGACCCAGTTTGCAAAGCCCCGGGTTTGTGTGCTGTTTTCCCAGAGAATGAGAGAGCAGAGGCAGATTTCCAGGGCTTTTGGGCTTGCTGGGGCTTAAAGGTTGTCCTGCAGAACAGACCTGGTGGAGGTAGTTCAGCAAGATACTCATTAGCAAACGGATACAGTTCCTCCTCTCCTGGCTGAGATGGAGACACAGGGGAAAGAGGAATAAATAAGGAACTGGCCTCTCTTTCATTTAACTTTCCTTCAGAAACAGCCTTTGGTGCTAATTATTTCTGCTATAGATTTTGTCAGACTGTGAATCCCCATCCTTTTGCTATAGGTGGCATATTCTAGAGATGCGAGGTGACACGCCAAAACAATCTGCTTTCTGGAAAGATAATTTGTGTACATTAAACAGACACATTAAGCCATTTAGAAGAGAGCTGTTTGTTCTCAGGAGACTGGAGGAAATCTGAATTTCTAATTCTGGGCTCTTTAATAATTTTCAAAAGAACTGAGGGTAATAATTAAATGTCTTTGAACTTCCCCAGGCTGTCTTCAATTCCATGACCTTAAAGCATTTGAAAAGCCATATAATTCACTACCTTGATGCAGTTCTTAAGAGGGTAGAATGGACCTTTGCCACAGAAGGAGCTTTTGAACTGAATAGGAGAGCCTAATGTCAAGTGTCTAAAAAAGAAATACATAAGATCATTGTCAGAACTGTGAACAGAGTTGAGTGAAGAGCCTTCATATTATTTTTTTAAATAACCTTGGCTGCTAATTCTAGAAAGAAAGCCAGAGGAGAGAACAGGTAGAACTTAGTTAAGCATGTCTGTAATAAGAGTATACTTGACACTCCATTTTCTATTTCTAAGATTAGAAGAGATCTAGTCCAGGGTTGGCACCAAGATTCATTTCCTGGTTCCATCCTGACTGATTAGAAGTACCTACAGAGAATGAATTGAAATGCATTCAAGGTCCAGCCACAAGAACTGTGAAGGCTCTGCTCTAAAGAACACTGTTTGATTAGTGATGTCTACCGTGAGTGCTAGCTCAGAAGATGGTAGACTCAATGTCATATTGATGCCTTAGCTATTGGTTGTAGATTCTATTCCCTAGACTTAACTTTCCATGTAACTGAGGTGGAGCTTGTCTAAGGTCATACCCTCAGACCCAGGCAGCATGGGCTAGAACCCATGTCTGCTGACTATGCATTGGATGGCCCAGATTCATAGACTGGACTTTAAAAGAACAAAGTTGTTGATTCCTGTGTGAGCTTTCCTTTTCTTTTATTCCTCCCTTCCCACCCCACCCTCGGTATTGTAGCCTGACTTCAAATTTTTCCATCTGGAGACTCTTTAGTGTTTGGAGGAACAGAAGGGGGTGGATTTCAGAGCCACTATTCTGCAGACAAACACAAATGCAAGAACATTTTTTTTCTCATTTATTATGTCCACTCTCTTAGAATTCTCTTAGCAGGAAACACTTGCAGAGCTTGGCCTTCTTCCTGCACAGCTTCCCAGCTCACCCCTGAGGTCCATTCTCTTGTCTCTGCAGCTGCCTTTCCCATACCCCATCCCCAGGCACCCTAAAAAGCTCGTGGCGGGGGCTGATGCGTCATGGTGTCCTTCTTTCAGTCTCGCCTCCTATTTCTTCCTGATTTCCCTTTAGTGTTCTGTCTCTTCAGCTATTCATGATCACATCTTAATGGCTGTGCTTACAAAGATAAATCCATTTTGCCTCTGACCAAAAGTAGTTTTCTGGCCTGACTTGAATTTAAAAGTCTGCCTGAGTAGCAGTCAGGAAGCTGGGGCCCCGTCCTCTGTTTTGTCCGGGGAGTCATAAATGTTTGCTAAGAGTTTACCGTCTCCATCAAGATGAAAATGGGATTCCAAGACTTCAAATATGAAAGATAAATAACTAGGCAGATTTCAGCTTCTGTCAAAGCCAACATCTCTTCCCTGGTTTTATGAGTCTACTTGCTGTGCCTTGCCCTGGCATCCATCTCCTTGAGAAGTCACACAGAACCTTCTCCAGGGACGTGTGCAAAACTGGAATGGGGTAGAGGATTTTAGGCAATCAGTGGAGCTTGGAAGAAGGCTGACTGGTTTGTCATGTTCCAGTGCCATAACTCTCTCTCCAACTCCTCATTCCTCTTCCTCCCCTTCCAACAAAATGGGAATTGGAATAGAGATCCCATTAGACTTAGGCTGGCTTTCCCATTCTGGGGTTGTGGTCTATCAAAAACCACGACACACAGGACAGTGTTTTGATGTCCCAGGCGATCTTTCACATTTGAGGTAACCAGAAGGCTTTGTCAGGACTGACTTGCTATCTTGGTTTCAGTGACCATTTGCATACAGGTAGAGGAGGCTTGGGCTGTGTTTTCATAGGCCAAGGAGAGAGAAGCATGTGTTTCCATCTCTGGACATCAATCTTGTAGAGAACCTAAGAGAGGGGGACCAATGAGTGCTCCCTAGGACTTTCTGCTGGTTGGGATGAAACTGACAGAGACAGCTTTGTGAGCTTGTGTGTGTGTGTGTGTGTGTGTGTGTGTGTGTGTGTGTGTGTGTGTGTGTGTGTGTGTGTGTGTGTGTGTGTGTGTGTGTGTGTGTAGGGGAGGGGTACTGGGGCTTAAACTTAAGGCCTAAGGGCTGTCCCTTAGCTTTTCCCCTCAAGGCTGGCACTTTACCATTTGGTCCACAGCTTTACTTCCAGCTTTTTATTGGCTATTTGGTGATGAGTCACTTTCCTGCCCAGCTTAGAACCATGATCCTCAGTTCATAGCCACTTGAGTAGCTAGAATTACAGGTGTGAGCTGCCACTGATACCTGGCTTGACACAGCCATCATACATCCTAGCAGTAACCAAGTCCTGTGGGTTTGTCCTTTCTCCACTCTCCTGGTTTAAGCTTTGGACTTCCTTCCCCTCACTCTAATGACTTACATGTTGCATGCCATTACCAGGTGAATTTATCCTAAAGCCTGCTTTCTTAGGTTGCTCCATCCCCTGCAGAGCTTTAGTCCCATGGTTTAAAGACTATACTTATGCAGATGGTCAGAGCCCTGTCATCTGTCATTCCAACGGACCCATCCTCTGCTTTCCTCCACAGACTCTTGGGTCCAAACTCTACCTCTTCTGTCTGTCCTTTCTTTAAAAATCCAGCAGTCGTACATACCATTTACCTACACTGGTGCCCAGGGCCCACATTCTCCCCAAAGCTCTTTTGTTGAATTGCTTAAGGCACAGGTTGTTGAGCCAGATTGGCTGAGTTTGACCTTGGCACTGCTATATGGTGGTTGGGCCAATGACAGAGGGCACTAATAGTAGCTCTCTCATAGGGGTATTATGAAGATGAAATAACCCAATATTTATAAAGGACTTAGAATAGTGGCTGGCAAAGACTAAGTATTATATAACTTGTTTGTTAATCAAATACAATAACCTGTAAGTTCCTTGAGAAAAGGAAACATTTTAGTTTTATAATCTCTTTTGTCTTACACCGAGATGAACCATTTCATAGAAATGAAAATGAGAGAGAGAGAGAGAAAATTTTGTTATCTCTTCATTTAAATGATACTATCAAGTCCCCGGAAATAGCAAACTGTGTGCTTGGCAGCTGTTGATCACAAGAAAGTGAGATATGATCTCTGTCCTTAAGACAAATCCATATTAAACATGTTAAATGTAACTATAAAAAACAGGTGATGAGCATTCTTTTTGTCTCACCCCCATGTTACACAGGTGTGAGGAAACTAAGATGTAGAGAAATTTTGATAGCCTACATAAGATCCTATGTCCAATAAACATTAGAGCTGGGATCTTGGATTTTGATAGTATTGGCCTTTCTGTTCTCTTCTGTGCTTTTCATTATATAATGAAGTAATCATGTAAAAGCAGTAATGGAAACACTTCCAAACACATTTGGCCCCAGGAAGTCATCAAACAGAGGCCGTGGGCAAGGAACAAAAGCTGTGATGCCATAATTATTTGTCCGGTAGAAGTTTTACTATGGGGCACACGTGGGGAGCAGTTTCCTGGCTTCCGCCTCAGCTCCTGCTGTTGTCCATTGATGTTGTTTGGCCATTTCTCTCTGTACCAAGGTGACTTTTATTTTCTTCGCCTTTGAGCAATACCCAGTTACGAAGGTGGATGTGACCGTAGGTGGGAAAGGTACGTCACCATTCCCACTGTGATCCGCTTACATCATCACGGGCCCCATTTGGAAGGTTTCCATAGGGACGGGGACATTGCCTCTCCATTGGACTCTGTCCGCCACAAATGATCAGAGCGCCAGGGAAAAAAGTCTGGAGTGAGGCTGGCCGGTTTCCATGGCAACTGCTGCTTGCCTCAACCCTGCACACATACCTCCCTCTTTTCACGTAGGTGTGTGTTTATTTATTATTGGCTCAACCTGTGCGGGCTGAAGGGGCTACGTAGGTGCCACCTCCACCTCCACGGCTGAGATCATTCCTCATTTGGAGATGGATGTGCAGCTAGGCGGTGGAGGCAGGAGAGTTTGCGCTGTTAGGGACACCTCTGGACCTTGTGTTGTCTGTCAGCATGATGATGTGCATCTCTGGGGAGCGGGCTGGACATGCTGATCTAGAACCGGTGGAGGCAGACACCATCTAGGCTCCACAGTGAATCACAACCTGTTCCGGAGAGCTGGTGGTGACGCACAGACCTCCACAAACACATGGCTGGCTCCTCTCCCCTGGGGAAGCCCAGGCGCTGGCTGAGCTGACACAGACCTGAGCAACTCTAGACCTATGTGCACCCTGTGCAGTGGCTACTGAGCATTGGAGAGATGGCCAGTCTGAATTAAGGTGTGCTGTATGTAAGAAATACAGTAGGAAAGAAGGAAAATAACTCATATATTTTATTTAATATTAATTATATCTGACGATGATAATGTTTGGGTTAAATTACATAAATTATATTATTAAAATTAATTTCAACTTTTTCTTTTTACTTAAAAAATGGCCTCTTGGGCTTGATGTGGTAGTATATACCTGCAATCCCAGCACTTACAAAGTAAAAGACAGGAGGAGCAAGAGTATCAGGACAGTCTGGGCTAAAAGACCAGAAATTCAAGGCCAGCCTGTACTACATAATGAGACCTGACAACAAATGAGACCTATAACAAATGATAGATGGATTGAAGAAGCGTTGTACAACAATATGTTCTCAATACCACTGAACAGCTATGTGAATAAAATGATAAATTCTGTTATGCGTATTTTTCCACAATGGTATCTATCTTCTGTTTACATATCATCTGTCTGTCTGTCTGTCTGTCTGTCTGTCTGTCTGTCTGTCTGTCTGTGTGTCTGTCTGTGTGTCTGTCTGTCTATCTGTCTGTCTGTCTATCTTTTCTGGGAAAGGAATCACTTTAGGCCTCTTTAGGTAGGGAGCAGGGGAGAGAAAGAGTTATTGAACCCAAGGCCTCTTGCTAGCTTCACTTGCTTACTAGGCTAGAGTTCTGTTAGTTGAGTCATGCTTCCAGTCCTGTATTTTGCTGGTTATTTTAGAAATGAAGTCTCAACCAACTTTCCTGCCTTAGCTGGCTTTGAACCTTGATCTTCTTCTGAACAGCTAGTATTACAGCTGTGAGTCACTAACACTTGGCTTTCTTAGGCCTTCTTTTTAGAAGTCTGGATCACATTCCTGGAAGCCTGCAGCATGTACCTCACACTCCAGAACACATGTGCCTGTGCTGCATGTGTCCACATATACCTCATGTGTCAAGACTGAGTCTCGTGCTTGGTCTTAAACCAGTTGGCTGGCAAAGGAATGAGAGCACTTGGCTGGTTCCCAGTGACTGAGTTCCTCTTATGAGGAAGGGGAGTTATATCTCTCTCATTTAATTACCTTCAGCCCCAAACCAAAATAGAGTTTTTTCTGAGTGAGGAAGGGAGGGACAATTGGATAACACCATGAACTTACAGAAAAAGTCACAAGGGAGTGAATGGTGCATGGAGCTTCAGGTTTCTCCCAACCTGGAATACTGTTTGTTCTTCAGTGTGTCTATAGCTGTAATAATACATACATCCCCGAAACATAAAAACAAGTACCTAATAGAAAATTAAAATAACCTCTATCCACATAGTTTGTTTTAGATTTCTTCTGAGCAGCGTGGCTTTGTAGTATTAGTGGTTGAACATGGGCTCTGGGCTTTTTTCTCTCACATAGTCTATCACCTTGGAGAAGGTGCTTTGCTGCACCTCCAGGATTCCATCATCAAATGGAAATAGCAATAGCAGTTATTCTGTAGCGTTGGTAGTTGATACATGCGAACCACTTAGAAAAGTGTGCTAATGTTTAGCACACAGTAGAACTTAGCAAAGATCAGTTGTTATCAGGGCCTGCATGGGGTCTGTCTTGGGTCTTGGCTGTCATGGCTGTCTTGGGGTCTCTAGATCACCAAACCACAGAACTCCCAGCAGGCAGTTGGGCCTCTCCACCTGCTGGGTTCAGACCTGGATGTAGACAGGCAGAAGGCATTTTTACCCAACCTTTCACCCCAATCAGGTCTCACTATGTAGTACAGGCTGGCCTTGAATTTCTAGGCTCCATCTATCTTCCTTGCTTTGGCCTTCCAAGGGACTCAAAGGTGCAGCCTCTGAGTATTTTTAATTGATGCTAATAACTGTATATATTTATAGCATACAAAATAATGTGATGTGTTTACATATGCACATACAGTTTTGGAATAATCAAATCAAGCTAGTTAAACATATCCATCATTTCAAATATTTATCTCTTTGTGGTAAGATCAGCTATCTTGTAATTTTTTATGATGGTGACATAGTTGTCTATTCACTTAATTTTTATTAGAATCAATTATTTGTATAAGGGGATTATATTATGAAAGTCCATGTATGCATACAATGCATCTTAAAATCTTCTTTGGTGTGTACTGGTTGTGTGGCTTAAACTCCCAGCTTGGGCACTGTCCCTAAGGTTTTTTTGTTCAAGGCTAGCACTCCACTTGAGCTCCAGCTCCACTTCTGACTTTTCTTTTTTCCTGATGGTTAACTGGAGGTAAGAGTCTCCTGGACTTTTCTGCCTGGACTGGTTTTGAACCACCAACATCAGATCTCAGATCTCTTGAATAGCTAGCAATGAATTTTTAATCTTTATTTTTTATTATTATCTTTAGTTGTACAAAGAAGTGTCACTTCAGTAAATCAGTCTGTGAGTACAGTACATCTTGATCAATGTCATGTGGTGAGATCATTTATGTGGAGTTTGGAATATTTTCACAGTGGCTGGTTTATGGATGCCTTGGAAGGAAAAAAAAATCATACATAGGACTTATAGAGAGGAAGCATGATCCTTTCCTGCCAGCTTCCTGAAATATATCTACATTTTGTAGTCAGGAAAGATGAATTAGAACGACAAGCAACAAGAGAGTCTCTTCAAGAGAACCCTGTGAGAAGGAAATGGAGGAAGAAAACAGACACAACTCAGTGAGGGAACTGTTCAGAGATGACGTGGGCCGGCCTCCTACAGAGCAACACAGGATTCAGTTGGGAATCAACTTTTGGGGTAGAAGTAGTACGTGTAAGCCTTTGGGTGAAACTGAAGTGTATTCTTTCTGTTGATACCCAGCATGAGGAGCAGGTAGTGCCAAGTATGATGCCTTTAGCCCAGTATAAAAGAGCTTCCAGGCAACAATGTAAGATTTTCAAAATATTTTTGGTTCATCTGCGCACACAATCCATTTTTCTCCTCTCTGGGAATAACTGTTGTAGCCCTAGCTAGTCACAAGTGCTAATGTTCATTAAGGATGTACTAAGTGTTACCTAGGTGCTGGTAGCTCCTGCCTGTAATCCTTGCTTCTCAAGAGGATCTAAGGAACATGGCTCAAAGCTAACTTGGGCAGTTAAGTTCATGAGATTCTTATTGCCAATTAAGCTGCAAGAACCAGAAGTGGAGGTGTGTCTCAGACGGTAGTCTGACAGTCTTGAATGAGAAAGCTGAGGGACAGTTCCCAGGCCCTGGATTCAAGTCCTAGGATCAGCACAACAAACAAACAAATACATACTAGTGCCACACAATGTCAAATGCTTTGTCTGTATTGCTGTAGGAGTAAGTGCCATATTCTTCCTCTTTCATAGTTTCCTCCAATGAAGGCACTGGTGTGAGTAGGTAGATAACTTGCTTTAGTAATGGCGGGACTGGCAGAAATGCTGACCCAAAGGGACACTGAGTGTTTAATATTGAAAAATTGACTTAGCATGGCCATATGGGTAAAGGATGGGTAATTACGCGTCATGAGCTGGATAGAGTAGTCTCAATGTGAGACTTTAAGGAAGTCATCGCCAATAGTAATGAATTGTTTACTCTTGGAGTTGCAAATCCATGACCTAACTTTAAAATCTTGTGCTAATAAACTTTCCGTATTAGTTTCCTTTAGGAGAGTTTCTATTTCTTCCTCGGTTTTACTGTTGTTGGGTAGTTTGCTTTCTGTCTAGGTAGATGTGATATCTATCTAGATATCTTTCTCAGTCTTTTCTGCTTATTGTATTCTTTTTTGTGCTTATTTTATTTTATTTTTTATGCCGGAACTAGGGCTTTAATTCAGGGCCTACATGCTGTCCCTTAGCTTTTGACCCCAGGCTGGCTCTCTATCACTTGAGCCACAACTCTGCTTCTAACTTTTTGATGGTTAACTGGGGATAAGAGTCTCTCAGATTTGGCTGCCCAAGCTAACTTTGAGCCATAATTCTCGGGTCTTAGCCCCTGATTAGCTAGGATCACAGGCATGAGCCACTGGCACTCAGCTTAATTCTTTGTTCTCTCCTCCTATTTAAGTATTTACCTTGCTTTCTCCCTTTATTTCATTAGCACTTAGCATCCCTTAATTATCTCTGAAAAGCAATGCAAGGGAATTCCTACTGCTTATTGGGCAAAAGAGAGGCTTCTGCTTTAATTTAAAGGCAGTAGAAGATTTAATAGTCTTCTTGTCTTTAAAATACGATAACATGATGTTATCTTTATCCTTAATTAGTATCAGGAAAACATTCCAACTTCTTTTTGACCAATGTCTTTCATGAGAAATGGAGAAGGCTTGAGATTTTGCTAATCTATTTGACCAAGAAGTTCTTATTTGGTCTGTCACCTTTCTTGGCTATTTATTACTCAACAGAAAAAAGTCATTAACTATTCACCGTTTTCTACAGTGTCAGGGGAAGACCCTTTATTCCCCAAACATCAAGCAAAACATGTGCTTATGCTTGTCAACCAAGAACTTCTGATTAGAAACAAGACAGTTACCAAGGGTGTCAATGTATCTCATCTTGGTGTTTGTAATTGAGCAATAAAAATGTGTGCACATGGAGTGAGACTTTTAATTTGAAGTAGAAGCTGGGATGAAAAGCTGCCATTCATAACATTACACAAATAACCTTAGTATGGATAGCAACTCTGCCCTAATATTTCATCCTTCTTGCCAAGTGAGCATCATAGATTGGGTGGCTTATGATGATGATAATAGTGCTTTATATTTGCATACTATTATCATAAAACTCCAACCCTGAGTTTCCTGGGCGGGATTCTGGGTGTCTTTTGGTCACAGCACCATTGCATAGCATTTTGCTTACTTTATCTCTTGGCTATTCCAGTGTCAAGGGTAGCCTGGAGCCAGAGAGACCAGAACCACAGCTGCTCTGAGCATTATCTCCAGAGTTAGCAAGAAGGCTCAGTCAACAAGCACTGACCAGGTGTGCTCATATAAAGATCCTTGGAAACTGCCTCTGAGCTACAGTTGAATGTCAAGGATGCCCATTAGGGAGTGGCCTAGGTACCAGTACCCATGGGAAGAGGAAGAGGATGAAGCGTGCACTGAAGTTAAGCCATGCTGCATGGCTCCTGTGGTCTCAGCTAAGCCCATGGAGAACATTGAACCTTAAGAGGACCTGTAAACTTTGCTCCCTACAGGCTCACATGACATTCATTCCCTTACCCTAATCAGTCACAGGAGATGGGTTGCTCCAAGGGTTGTGACCTTGTCCAGGCAGCTCTCTACAGCTGAGCACACCACGGGGAGGCTTACCATGACTCTGCCAGCAGCTGGTCATCAAGTCTTTCCTTGGAGAGCCTCTGTCCATTACACACTCACAGTGTCCAAGGCACTATGCTGAGGTGCAGCAGATGGCATGCAGAGGCGTGGCCTCTGTCTGCAGGGTGCTTGCAAAGCTGGGCTTAGCCTCCAGCAGGCCAGAAGCTGTCATGCAGCCCTCCACTAGCAGCTACTCAGTTGCTTACAAACAGGTACCAGGTTTGTGACTGTTTCTGAGTCCCTCATGCTCCCATAGGGTATATATTGTACCGCTGTTTTGCTCAAGAAGCACACAAAACCCTGCAGTGCTAAGCAATGCCAAGACGGAAGCTATGGAACATGATATCCTGGATGGGGTGGGACTGTGTATCATTCAAGGAGCAGGAAACCCCAAGATTCACCCACAGGTCCTCTCATCAGGCAGTGTACATTCTAGAATTCATAAATGCCTTTGACAGTAGGTATGATGTGATTCCAGTAGCCAAGCAGCTTCTGCTCTGCTGCCCTTGCTCATCCCCAATGTCACCTCTGTAGTGTCCCCTCTTTGCTTGGACTCAGCTACCCCCATCTGTGTTGTGCCTCTCCATACATTCTGCATAAAGCCTTAATCACTTTCCTAGCCCACCTGGCTTCCTCCTCTTCTTGATATCTCAGCACTTCTGGGTTGGCTGTAGTTATGTTCACTGATTGTTACCTTGTGTGTGTCCTACCCGTCCCATAACACACACATTTGCATGGAGCAGGGCTGTTACATGCATGTAAGTTGGGCCTTGAGTGAGGTTCCTGTGCTCATAGCCTGGTAGTACTGATGGGTGCTCCCTTCCCCTAATGTGGACACTGCTGCTCAGGTTCCCCTCTGGCCATCAGAGTACTGAGATATGCTGGCACCCACCAAGCCCTTGGGGTCATGGAGAACTCATCAGCTTCCCACTAGGTTCACTAGCAATATGGCCTTATGCCTGTGCCTTTTGAGGGTCTATATTCCTTCTGTCTCATACACCAAAGACAGAGCAAAGCTTAGGAGTCCAGTGACCCTTGGATTCCTGAGAGGGAGCATGACATTGAATTGTATAAAGGTAGGTTTGGAGAACATCCCAAGATGGCTTTGGGCCTAAGGCCTTGCTGTCACCGAGCCCCTGTGACTAACACTTAATCAAATGGCCAAGGATGTGTTAAGAGGGAGAAATGTGTAAATGTTTAGAGTGTGGTGAGTTGTGAGCTGTAAATGGCCCTGGCAGGCATGTTTATAAGAAATAAGCAGCTCAGAAATGAAACCCCAACAGCTTTTTTTGTTTGCTGGATAGAATTACCAAACTGATGGATGGAGGGAGTGTTCTGGTTGTTAAATATTTGGGTGTTGGGCATCTTTGATGTAGCATCTTGTGACAACTGCTTGCAAAGTGAGCTCAGGCTAAGCTTAAAATAGCTCAGGGCAACGTGTTGAGAAAAAGAGGCTCTAGGTTGGAGGAGATTTCTCCATGGTTGGTTGTAACTCCACCTTGCAATAGTACAGGGCTCTGGTAGGTTGGACACTTGGAAAAGAAATAGTCTCTGTCATGTTCTACCACATAAGCTCTGCAAGGCGTGGGTGGTTGTAGAAAAGGCAGCCCATCCAGGAAACGTAGGACACTTAGTTAGCTACTGATATGCACTGAAAATAATTCACTCCTCTTCCTGTCTCCCTTCCTCTTTATCTGCTTTTCTCAGTGGTTTGCTTCCATTCCCTCATTGGAGAAATGAGGACCAATGATATGCCCCTCATGAGACTAGCTACACGCATTCATGAGTTGGAATAGGGCTGAAGCTATGAAAAAGGTCACACAGTTGTAGACCTACAAGAATTTGACTTCTGAGAGAGAACTGGGCAAACAGTTGCACTGCCGTTTGACCATGACAGTGACAGAGAATTTCAGGAGACCAGAGAATGGTGGGTAGGTTGGCAGGGAGAGACAGGAAAGAGGGATCAAGGAATTAATGTCAGCCTGGGATTTCAAAGAGGTAGGTGTGTTTGGTAAAAAGGAAGTGCATGATGGCCCGGATAAACTAACTGCCTGTATAAAAGTGTGAAGAATTAAATGTGAGGCCTTTCTCATTTAGTGCACTTATTTTGAGCTTTGGTTGCCTGTGTTTGGCCCTGGGGCATGTGTGGGGAGTAGAGGGGATGAACACTCTCATTTGCCATGTACAAACAAGTCCTATTGCTTCAGGGTTGATGCCAGGGGTCTTAGGCCATGGGCTCATTTGGGAATGGGAAGTCAGGGAGTTGCAGAGGAGGGACAAGGAAAGAACCTGACCTTTTGCTAATCAGTGATTCAGACTCTAAGCAACAATCAAGCAATTCATCTGTGTTCAGAACTTACTTTATGCAGAGCTTGCAGCCAGCCTCTTGGAAAGGCAAACAAGTATACCCAGCTGGTAATGCTCTAGGGGTTGACAGTTTAGCTGGGGATACAATAGGCTAACAGGCAGGATTGCTATGACATGAATATGATAACTGCTCATGGCTTTGTGAACAAGAGGGCTCTCTGTAGCTTGGGTGGTCAGAAAGAATTTCTGCAGTGGAGATATTCTTTATTAGTTTGGTTGGGCAGACCAAAGAGCAGGAAGGGGTTATAGGCAGAAACATGGCTTCTAGTGGAGGCTGGAAGGTGAGATAGAGGTCCATGTCACATCAGGATAAAGTGTGATATAATAGAGGCTTGAGGAATCCTGTGACAAGGAGACTGGTAGAAGCTGGACCAACACAGCATGTGTCTTCCAAGCTGAAGAACACAACTGCCTCAGAGATCTGGATAATTGTAGCCATTTGATCAATCATTTGTGATTTTTTTCCCTTTGAGAGAAGTAAAATCTGCATTTTTGTGAAATCTCCTAATTTGTTACATGTTGTCAACTAACTAGAAAAATTGAAATCATTTTGTGGGTCAAGAACTAGACCACTGACTGGTAGGAATGATCTGTGCACTGTCTGTAGCCAGTGCAGTGTTGAGAGGCCTGATGGAAGATGTCACCAAAGGCAGGTGGTGGAGGGATATGAGCCAAAGCAACTAAGACGGGGCCACATGCCACTGTGACCCTGGGTCCTGTCATATTGTACAGAGCCCATTCTGGCCAAGACCTCCAGCCCAGAACAGACAGTAGGTAAAATAAAGAACAGAGAGTCGTTGTGTGTGAGTCAAGGTCTGGCGAACAGTAAACACCCAGTATCTTTTCTTCATGGTCTTTAAAGAAGCCTGGAGAAGGTTGGCCTTCCCCAGGAGGGCAGAGGGATTTATCCAGGGTTGCTCATTTGAATGGTTCGGGGTCCTCATTGGTGCGACATTGGTGGTGCGACATAAGCACCACAAGAGGAGCAGGGAGATTTGCTCTGCAGAGTCATGGGTGTTACCTGAGTAGCAGGTTGCACATAGAGGAGGGAGATTTGGACACCAGTTGGATGTCAGATACTTTCTGCACACTTTTCATAATTCTCCAAACTATCCTGTAAAGAACAGAGCACCGTGGCCTTCCAGATCAAGGTCAGAGAGCCGCTTAGTGGCAAGGCTTGCATTGGAATGCATTTTTGCAAGTCATGTGCATAACCTGTAGCCCCTCACTACTGGACTGGTCCATGCTGAGTCCACTCGGTGCTCTATTTATGCCTCATGCTGTGACCTTGGATAAATCCCCTTCTACTTGCCACAGAAAAGCAAGAGAGGAAACCACAGTGCTTCTCTGGTCTGTGCTCCACAAGTGAGGCCTTTATACAATGAAATCCCATGATTCTAAAAGCTGTTGAAGGTCTAGCTTCACACAAAGAGCTAGGATTCTGCGATATGCCAGCCCTGGTAGGCAGTAGCAGTGATATGGAGAATGAACTTAGCATCCCTGTAGGAGAGAATATGTTTTCATCATGCTTGGGAGAACTTTGTATAGGAAACAGATACACAGATGTCTACAAACCATTTTTTTCCTGCGTGCTGTCATTGAGGACCCTGCCTGGATGCCTATAATACAGACTTTGCCATTATCATGTATTCCTGCCCTTCTATACTCTCTGAATGTTCCTTTCCCTCTTTCCCAAAGGATCTGCAGCTTCAAAGAGAAATATATTATCAATGCAGCGAGGTCTATTTTTAACCTGCTGGGGTTGGTGCACATCCAAAGCAGAAGCATTAAGTTTTATATCTGTTTTTATCTACATCAGTTCCTTTTCCCAAAAAATCCATTAAAAGATAACCAAAACAGAGCTATCTTCAGATACCATTCAACTGGTTCATATTTTTTTGGAAGGGGTGGGCACCAAATGTGTCAGGTTCCAAGTTGCTCTAGCTGAGATATGCATTTCACATTTCCAAAGAGGCATAGAAATAGATAAGAAAAATGCTAATTACTACTAGAGATTCAAGGAGGGGTTCCCTCCCAAATGTTCAACTGCTTATTTAGTTTAGCAGATAAGGCAGGTGAAAATGAAATATAAAGGTGTTTTATGGCCATGAAGCTAGTATGTGGGGTGATAGATCTCATCAATCACAGTTGTGTGATTAGATTCTTCTCACATTCTTTCTTCTGTCTCTTCCTGCTTCAGTGTGTTCTAGAGAGACTTCCAAAATGATAAGAGTCAACAAGAAGATGGACTCTTGAAGTGTTCTTCCAGTTCTTGGGCTGGGCAGGCAAAGTGCTCAAGTACAGAACATGTGTACATCAATCAGAGGAACCTATCTGTCAAACAGAATTGCTCCTTGAAATTTCCCCTGAGGTAATTCTTATCCCCAGCAGATTCTCCTATGGGTTAGAACCCTATGGGCATATATGGTTGAGAAGCAATGAACTGTTGGCATTAATCAGACTGATTTGGTGGGCATGAGACCAGAGCCATAGGAATTTATATTCTACTAATCCCTCTTCTGAACCTGGAGAAGAGGGTTGTACCTGGATGCCACTTGTGATCATTTGGAGAACTCCAGGAAAAGTTCTAGTATCTGATCACCCTCAGAGATGGCCCATGAGAATGAGGGGCATATCCGATAGGTGTGCGTGAGATGTAGGGACCCAGATTTTTAGAAATGTCCCCAGATACCTCCACTATCATTTCCACTCTAAAGCAATGCAATGACCCCCAAAATTTCTAATGTGCAGAGCGGTTTTCTTGGGCTCTTGTTAGGAAGCAGATTATGAAGGCCTAGATAAATAACAAATACCATGTTCATGGATGGGAAGACTCATCATGATGACAATGTCTGTTCTCCCCCATATTTCTTGGTAGGTTTAACACATTTCTAACTCAAACTTTTCATAGCTATAAACAAGGCACTATCACGATTGATTTGGAAAGGAAAAGGAACTAGAATGGCTGAAGTCACTTCCACACAAAATATATATATGGAAGGCATCACACTACCTCATTTCAAGACTCAGTTTAATGTTGTAGTTAAGGTGATGTGGGGCTGACAAGAGGATAAACATGTAGATCAGTGCAACAAAATAGAATACACAACAAGCATGGGAGATTGTTTCTTGAAGGTCAGGGATGAATTGATGGAGAAGGACTGTCTTTTCTAAAAATGGTGTTGAAATAATTGGGCATCCAGCAGGGAGAAAAAGGCAAACTTCAACTTAGGCTTCAGACTGTACATAAATATTTATTCAAAATGAATATAGATATAATAAAGAAACTGTTGAAAGGAAAAGGCCGCTAGCTTCTGTAATTATCAGGGAAAAGCCAACTGAAGCCATGATGATGTCATAGATAGTATCTGAAATACAACAATATAACATAGTGGTGAAAATGGAAAGCAAGTGGAACACTTATCCATTTTGGGTGGGAATGCAGGATGGGATAGCCATTCAGGGAACGTTTGGAAGTTTGTTTACAAGTTAAATGTATGTCTACCATATGATCCGGAATTACACTTCTGGGTAGCTACCGAAAGGAACTTATGTCTACATGAAAACATTCATGTACATGTTTATAGCAGCTCTATTTATGATCACTAAAAATTGGGAACATCCCAAATATTTGTTTTTGGGTGGTGGTGAAATCATTTATGATACAACCTATGATAATCACTGACAAAAAAGTACAAACTATGGATGAAATCTAACAAATCAGATGACTCTCAAAGACATTTTGCTAAGTTAAAGATGCCAATATTAAAAGATTGCATATTGTACAATTCCATTTATATGACTTTCTTGGAAAGATCAAATTTCAATGAGAGAGAAAAAGTAAGTGGTTATCAGGAGCTAGAAGAGGGAGGAAAGAGGATGTTAGTGTAAAGTATACAAGATATGGTTGGTTTTTGTGTGTTTGTGAGTGAGTGTGTGTGTGAATGTGCACACATGCCCTAGTATTGGGGTTTGAAATGAGGGTCTTGTGCTCTTGCTTGACTTTTTTACGCAAGGCTGGCGCTCTATCATTTGAGCCATACCTCTACTTCCAACAGTTACTGGTTGATTGGAGCTAAAATCCCTTGGATTTATTTACCTGGGCTAGCCTCGAATCAAGATCCTCAGATCTCAATCTCCTGAGGAACTAGGTTTACAGGTGTGAGCCATCGGCATCTGGCACAAGATAGGTTTTTGGGGTGAAGGAACCATTGTGTTTGTGGTAGTGGCTACACAAATGTACACATGCATTAAAATTCTTGGAGTGGAGGAGGAGGGAGATTGAGCAAGAAATAAGTTCAGTTCTATTCCATACTGGGTTGACTATAGACAGTGATAATGTACTAAATGAGTTTTAAAAACTTAAGCAGGCTAGGTGTGTGATAGCCCACACCTGAAACCACAGTTGCTCTGCAGGTGATGAGATCATGAGTTCCAGTACAGCCTGGGCAAAGTTAGAGAAACTCTATGTCTATACTGGGATATGGCTCAAGTAGTAGTGTAATAGCCCAGGAAGAATTTCAATTCAGTTTCTAGTACTATGAAAAAAAAAAAAAAGGTTCCAAGAAAGGATTTCGAATGTTTTTATCATGATAAATGTTTGAGAAGATTGATATAGTTAGCCTGATTTGAACGTTGTTTAATGTATATATATGCACCAAACAGCACATGATATCTCAAAATATATACATTTTTATGTCAATAGAAAAAATATAAAATTGTTTGCCAGAATTGACAAGGTGAATTTTGTTTGTATTGCATTCTTAAAAATGGCACTTAAAAGTAAATTATGATTAAAAAGGTCTGGCACTGGGGCCTGAGACTGAATTTCTAACTAGCTCTTGGGTGCTGCTGGTGCTGCTGAAGACATATGGAGAAATCTGTACTCAGGGGGGCTGGGAAGGTGGCTCAGTGGTAGAGCACTTGCCTTGCATGCCTGAGGCCTGGGTTCGATTCCTCAGCACCACATAAGCAAAAAGAAAAAAAAAGCCGAAAGTGGCGCTGTGGCTTAAGTGGTAGAGTGCTAGCCTTTAGCTGAAGAGCTGAGGGACAGCGCCCAGGCCCAGAGTTCAGGCCCCACGACCAGACCCCACCCCCCAAAAATGCTGTACTCGGTAGCATGAACTTCATAAAACCCCAACTTTAGTGCATTTCATTCCTCTGCTGAGGCCTTTAATGGTTCCATCATTCCTCTAGGATGCTTACTGAAAGGCTGGGGAATGTAGCTCAGTGGTAGCAGGCTTACCTACCATGCACAAGGCCCTGGATTTGATCCCTAGGACTGCAAAATAACAAAGACTAGTAAAGCTATTTCATTTAAATAGTTGACACTAAACAGCAGGAAAGCATTAAAGTTTACTATGATTAAAAAACCACTTTATCCTTTCACACATGAAAAGAAAGCTTTCTGTACCAACACGTCCCATCTGACAGATGTCACTCACTGGAGGGTGTGGCTCTGCTGTGTGTGTAGACAATCACACCCCCTTCTACCCATCCTAGGAGTGATTACCTTTACTCTCAGGCTGGCTTGAGAGGTGCCTTCCCAGTGAAGCCCTCCTTGCCCCTGCCATTTCTTGACCTTTCCTCTGTTCCCGTTGGGTGGCAGTCCTTCCAGTGCAGTGTGGACGGTATTTTGCTTTCAGGTCTGCTTTGTTTCTCAGATCTTTCTCTATGAATACCAGTGACTTAAGCCAGGACTTCTTTTGAAGGCTCAGTGCCCAGTGTTGTGGCTGGCACATGAGCATGGACCACTGGGAGCTCAGAAAATGAAGACATGCCTAATTTGGTAGAAACTGTGATCTAGTAGCAAGAAAGTATCTTGGTAAGATTTCTGGGGGAAAAAGAATTATGGACATTTGTCAATCTCTCAAGGTCAGAGGATGCATGGAAGGAAAGGAACTTTTCAAACCACCCTTCCCTCTCCCCCTCCTCTGCCCGCCACTGAACTCAGGCAAAGCCATCAAACACTAGCTGTAATTCCTTGGGGAGCTGGAGGTATGATTGCCTTAAAACTTTCTTTCATCACCAGGTAACTCATGAACCTTTTACTGCTCATAGGTGATGCTGCAGACTTCTTTGTAGCTGCCTGAGCTTTCTCCGGCCTGCTCTCGATTTGTCCATCCGCCAGCGGGGAGCAGTAGTTCTCAAAGTATGAGGCCTTGCTAGACAGTCCAATGCTTTTCCTTCACCAGGTCCCACTCAATTATAGTGCTGGGAATGTGTTCAATAAGCCTATCGCTACATGACCCTGGTATTTGCTGAAGGTGAGACACTCCAGGACTGAGACAAAAGGAATCAGAAGGATGGAAATTTCATTCGGTACCATGTCTGACAATGGAGACAAGGGCAAGTCATCTCCCTGTCCAGGTCTCCTGCTTTTCTTGCTTTTATCAAGAGGGATGGAAGCACTGAGATGCTTAACTGGCCAACTGTCCAGTTGTGGGTTGATTGCCTGACTCTGATTGCCTTGGCCTCTTAGCCAAGAGCACTGTGGCTTAGTTGCATGCTGGATTCTAAAGGCAGTTTCTGCACATAATGGCTAAATGTTTTATGTGACAGCCACGACCTATTCCTTCCCAGATAGCTGCTTTCCAGTTCCTTTAAGTTGTGTGTGTATGTGTGTGTGTGTGTGTGTGTGTGTGTGTGTGAGTGAGTGTGTGTGTGTGTTTATTGAGCATCAGACCCTTCACATGATTTAGCGTATGCAGTCTTCACACAACCCGATCAGGTGGGAAATATTATAACCCTCACTTTACAGCTGAGGCAGAGGGGTGGGGATCAACATCTTGGCCAAGGTCACCTGACTGGCATCATGTGTTTCTGAGAGCCTACTGTGTACCTACCAGGTTAGCGTGAGGTGCTCTGGACAGCCCAGAAGAGTGGGCCCACCCGTACAGATCAGCCAATCTGCTTGTGCAAGGATGTGTGTAGTAGATGTGCCCTTGCCCTCTCACCGCTGTCTCCACCAGTGTCACTGCCTTGCCTGTCCACGCCTTGACTGTCCTCACCACCAACCTCACCATCCCCATTATCACGCCAGCCCCACAATCACCACCAACCTCGCCATCACCACCATCCTTGCCACCATCATCATTTTATTCCCTTAGGGTGATTACCATTTATTCCGTGTGACAAGACCTGATTAGTGAAATACTAACAACGTTAAAACACACATGCATAGTACCTAACGATTTGCAAAGCAGTTCCTTAGAATTTAATGCCCTGTTATTCTCATTGGAAATGCTATATAGATGTGGAGCTCTCCCACATTTTGCAGTAATATGATTAAGACCCTAAGAAATTATAGCACATAACAGGGCACAAACTAGAAGGAAGCTGGCTTCTTAGGGCCACCAACATCTTCGTGAGATGTGAAATAAGTGGTCTGAACTACCGCAGGTGAAAGGACATAGACTAGGTTCTCAGGACTAGCGTGAGAAGGTGCTTGCAAGTCTACCTGCCCGCGCAGAGGAGGAGCTTGACAGAAGAGATAGAGATAGAGAGTAAAGGGAAGACAAAGAAGAGATGAAATAATATATAGCCAGCCGTAAATATGGCATCGGACAAATAGGAGAGGGCCAGATTGCACGTTTGTGTCCAATAACTACTCTATGGGATGTCGTACGGACACCTACCCCCAAATGACCTCTCCTCAACCACCAGCCAAACCAGGTTGTGCAGGAAGTTTCTACAATGGGATGAGAGACTCTTTAGGTTCAGAACCATGGGTTTCAGTTTTGCTTTACCCAACAGCTACCTTGTTAATTGCCCATGAGCAAGTCAATTAATGGAAGCGGATTGCTCAAGGGTTGGAAGTGGAAGATTTGCCATTGTGAGCTCAGAGTGGGTTGTATTGTCTTTTAGGGAGGCAGTGATAAGGTGTTTCTTTGGAGGGATGTTGGGGTGTGAGATTATCTCTTGATCGTTTGCCCTAATTTCCACAGTCTTCAGCTCTGCTTTGGTTAGTAACCGTAGATTCTTTCATGCAGATAGCTCTTGCTCCTCAATTTTTTTGGCAGTTACTCCCCGACAGTGCCCTCCTTGCTGCATAAACCTCAATTAATCCTTCATTAAAATGCAACAGAAACTAAAAGCCTTTCTCCTCCCCCCCTCTTTGTTCCCTTTTTTCTCCCTGAGCAGATTGGATTTGTTGTGGCTCCATTGGAAAAGGAGTCAGTTCTGAAAGCAGGTTCAGACTCTAGCCTGGTTCCTATTTATTTATAGCCTAAGTGATTTCAGCAACTGCTGTCAAGTAAAACTGTTTAATTGGAGGCAGGTAAACACTGAATTCTGTCTCGTGGCTAAGCAGCCCTCTCTGCTGGGGAGACAGCAAGGTACCATGTGGGAGGCCAGAGTGAACAACCACTGCCTCTTCGGGCTGTGACCCTCAGGTTAGAGCCACCCATGTCCCTGGGGAGAAAAAGCAAGAAGTTCTGAGGCTGAGGTCCCAATTCTGATTTGCCACTAATGGTACAGCAGGGTACTGAACTTCCTAGGAAACATGCACTCATTTAAAAATGATCATCTTACCCTGGCGTCAATGGTTCATGCCTGTCATCCTAGCTTCTCAGGAGGCAGAAGCTAGGAAAAGGCTCAAACCCAGCCCTAGCAAAAAGTACACAAGACCCCCATCTCAACCAAGGGCTGGACCAGCAGTTTTTGTCTCTCTTCCCATCTATGTGGGAGACTTAAAATAGAAGGATTGTTATCCAAGCTAGCTTGGCGGGGTGGGGGCAGAGGACAAGGTCCTATCTCAAAAACAACCAGAGCAAGAAGGACTATAGAGGCATAGGTCATGTGTTAGTTCCTACCTATCGTAAGGATGAAGTTCTGAGTTCACACCCCAGATCTACCATCAACACTAACACTTGTTACCTTACTAACTACAAATATCCACACTGTAAAAATGCTCCATAGACATGGCTTCCTAATTTGTGGTTCATGGAAATCATAGAAATTGACACTTTCATTCATAATAAGTGACTCAATGAAGCCAGGCATTAGAGAATGGCATGAGTCAATGAACACATCTACCCAACCAGGATCGTTAGGGATCTACGAGGATTCAGTTGTTATAGAAAATTGGTGAGAAAAATTAGGTAATGTCCTGGCTTCAAAGAATTTGCCACTTGGTGGCAAGGGAGTGGATAATAACACACAAAATATGTAGATAAGTCTCTCTTTAGATAAACAGGAAAGTGTAAGAGCAAAAGGGGTAGGAATAAGTTGCATTGGGGGTGGTCAGGGAGTTGGCCGTAAAGGAGACATTTGAGCTAAGATCAGAAGGGAAAGTTGCCCAGACGAAGAGCGGGAAGAGCATGTTTAGCTCTGATGTGAGGAAGGAGCTATGCAGAGCCCAGGAAGGAAGAGGAAGGTCAGGAAAGCTTCATTGGTTAATGAAGCCAGCATCTGGCAGGAAGGAGGCTGGGAGTAGGCCAAGGACCTGTTAGTCCTGTGGGCCAGAGGAAGCATTTGGCATTTTAGCCTGGGCACTCCGGAACACTGTGGAAGAGTTTGAAGCAAGGAAGTAATGTGGTAATACTGTTTATTGGGACCAGATGGAATTGAATTGAATAAAAGGTTACTAAGAGCCCACTTGCCATTTTTATGGGAAGAGCTTGCCCTGAGGAGGGTGGCTGAGGGTGAAGATGAGGGTGGGTGAGAGGGTGTGTCTGGCCCTTCTTGGCTGTGGTTGATGCTGCAGAGCTGGGAATAGGGTTGCGATTGCTGTAGGCTCTAGGATTTTGGGGGGTCCTGCTCATCTGAAGCCATAAACATTCTCCCACCAGGACCCCTTATGCTTTTGTATCTGAGAATCTCCAGGTCTGTGGGAATCCAGGAAGTAGTCTCAGCTGTGTGTTCTGAACTGGAAATTCCAACTTTGATGGTTTAATTCCATGATTGATTGGAATGAAGCTGTCCTATCAGGTGATAAAACAGGGGTGAGGAAGTTTGCCACTTTTTTTTTCAGGGAAAAAATAAAACCAAACCACTAACAAAACATAAAACTGCTCTCAGTGCAAATGAGTCACCTTGATGCCACAAAGATTCAAAATTACTTGCCACCCAAGCTGAGGTTCTTGGTCCTCTTGGGAACCTGTCCCCACCAGGAGGTTGTTCAAGCCAAGCCCGACTTGTGTCTTCCTGTCACTGACCTGAGAACTTGGCTGCTTCAGCTCGCTGTCTGGGATGACTTGGCCTGGAGGGTGGTAAGGACTCTCTTTTCATGGTGGCGCCATCTGTACGTAAGAGGTGTCTCATGGGGCCCGGGTGATGGAGACAAGTCTTCTTTCTAAGCTAACCACCAAGGAGAAAAAGCCTCTGGATGAAGAGGGTGGATACAGAAAAGAGTCAGTTCCAAGCACACAGTGTTCTCAACATCACACAAGGCTCAGTTTGTCCAGCAGGCTGGGTGGCTGGGTTTGAGGCAGGATATCAGGCAAAGTGTATCACAAAAAGCATCTCACATTTACTTACTAAGTCCTGCTGTCTTCTGTGTACTGTGCTTGACTCCAGTTACCTGTGTATCCTTTCTAGGATTATATCCTTCCCATGATATAGATGGACCCATTGGGGCTCATCATGTTATATAAAGTTCTCAAAGGCACACAAATGTTCTTAGTTCTTTTGCTGTTATGTCATAGCTTGTCCCTGCTTCCTACCTATGTGTATATGTGTGTGCATGTGTGATCAGTGACACCCCTTTCCAATTGTGTGTTATAACATGAAGTCCTTCTCTGGGAGCAGTGAAGAGCCTTGGGCTGTTTTCTTCTGGCCTGTCAGTGTCCACCATGCTGTGCTTCACTCCGCCAGGTCAACCCTGGCCTGCCCTCTGCCAGCCTGCTGGGAGCTTGTGTTAGATAATGGATCAGAAAGGCCTTTGGGGAGTAGAGTGTGCAGGAGAGGTGGCTGAGGTGCTAATGGGAAACTCCGACTGCCAGCAGCCTGCTGTGGGAGACCATGGGCCTGGCGCAGCTATAAATGGGCTCAGAACTCCAAGGAATTCTAAACAGAGAATTGGACCATGGTTTACCTGGTCTGGGTCAGAAATGATGTTGCCTGAGCCTGTTACCAGCTCCTGTTTGCACAGTTGGAGAGGGTTCTGAATGTCCTGCGCTGCTACTTGTCTGGCTCTGGCCATTGTGCCAGCCTCTCTAAGTCATGCCTCTCACAGACTAGCATCTGCCAGGGGCTGCTTGACCTTCAAGATGGACCACGTGGCCAGCACCTACGCTGTCCTGCCTGATCACAGAGAATTCTCAGCTTGGGCTTGGGCTCCTAGTGACCTGGCTCACCAGCTCCTGCCCCTTGCTGTCCTGCTTCTGCTCTGTCTCCTCCTAGTAGACACTCTGAGGTGTGAAGGGACAATGGTAGAGCAATTAGATAGAAACACACATCAAGTTGCCTCTAATCTTAGCTCCGAGCTTGGAATTTCCAGTTGCAAATCTGGGGCCTGGTCTGAGATATGTCTGACAGTGATGATGATGGTAATGATGAGATGGTGATGGTGGAGATGATGATGATGATGATGACAATGATGATGATGATGATGATGGTAGTTAAAATAGCTACCATTTGCCAGTTTTTCACCAAGAGCAACTTAAATCTCATCACGTTCAAGTCTGACAGCATCCTTGCAGGACAGACATTAAAGTCTCAGAGAGAATTCATGACTTCCACTGAGAGTCAAACAACTGCAGGGTTACTGAGCTGAAGTTGTCACCCACATGCCGAGGGAATTCAAAGCCAAGCTCTGCTCCCAGGGCCCCTGGACTGTGATTTCCCCACACCCCTGGACTGTGATTTTCTCACACACCGAGGCTCTCAGCGCTGAGGCAGCCCCATTCCAGAAGTCTTCCCTTACGCTGACAGGGAAGAAGCTTGGGCTTCTGACAGTGCCACTGCCCCCTTTCTGTGTGGCCTGCGGGGGTGCTGACTTCTGCTTTGCTTCTCTGAGGTACTTCTGGCAGTGGTAGATACGTAGAGTGGCTACTCTTAGGTTCTCTCCTGAGTTTCTCAGACAAGAAACACACTTAGAAAGTGAATGGCAAAATGAGAGGCAGTTAGCAAGATTAGGAGAGGAAGACAGTAGCTCTTGGATGTGCTGAGGGACCCGGGTCACCCAGGGTCCCTGTTAGCGTGTCTTCAGAGTGACTTTGGGAGGGAAGATGTGGGCTTCTTGGCCTGGCAGGGATTACGGCAGAGCCAGATTCAGCCACACTGGACAAAGACTCTTTGAGAGACTCAGAATCCAAAGAGAAGATGGCGTGGCCAGCTTGCCTGTAGCTGGAAGGACTGGGAAGTCCAGCAGCTCTTTGGCCTCTGTGCTGGAAGGAAGGATAGTTCTCAGAAGTTGTCCACTTGAGGGCAGTGGCTTCCCTTCTTCTCCCCAGGATCCTCTTTTCTTCAAGGTCTGCTCACTGGAAACCCCTGGAATTATAACTCTAGTTTTTTGAGTACCATTAACATTGGATTGTATCTACTGGTATATATATATATTTTTAAAAATATTTTTATTTATTTAATAAAACTTAATTTTTAATTTAATATTTTAAAATAAATATTTAATACTTATTTAATATTTTTAAAATATGTTTTCTTTCATTTAGAGACAAGTCTGTACATCCCTTTAAGTCTAGGATGGCCCCTTCTTCCATGTGTATAGTCTATTCCAAGAAACATTTAGCACACGACTGGCATAATTCAGCATTCATAATGAGGTTCTATTCTTGTGTATTTAGATCAGATGATTTCCCATGCCTTTATAGTTGTTATTATTAATTACTCATCTTATCATTTTGTGCTGCTCAGTTGTGTCATTTTTACATCTTTGCTTTCCACCCTCTTTTGCCATGTCCTTGGCATTCTTCTGTTCATTCAGCAGATATCTACTGAGCATCTACAACATGCCAGGCTCAGAATACAGAAATGAACAACAAAACCCAGGGGACTGGCTACTTAATCAAGAAGCACAGGATTAGGTTGACTTGAGGAAGCTTGATCACTGGCTCAACAGTATTCTGTCCCAGAACTGACAGCTCTTAAGAGCTCACTGGGAGTTCACTGGGAAATTGGTGGGGCGGGCGGAGGGGGGTTGGGAGAAGGGAGAGGAGCATTCAGTCTTTCTTGAATGGGCAGAGTGTCTGGTAATGAATGAAGTCATCCAGGTTGGTGCGCACTGGTGCCTGGAGCTGGAGCTACTTAAGGTTTCATCATGAGAGCTTGCTTTTTATAGGGGAGCAAGGATGTGGTAGAGTGGATTCCTACACTGCTACTCTCTTCTTATTATTCCCAGAGATCCGCACCTCTCCACTCTCATTTGGCTGTGACCGTTTTTTTGTCACCCCCAACAGGGCTGTGTTATTTGTTCCTGGAGTAGAGAGACATCTGTCATTCTGGCTGAGCCTTGACAGGTGTCACATTCAAAACACTCGAGCCCATTGGGGACACACACAGAAGTGGCCCTGTTGCTGCTGAACTTGCTCAGACGCTGGCTGGGGGCTGGGGTGAGGCAAACTTCCTGTTCCTATGTGGCAGATGGTGCATGTGTGTGTGTGTGTGTATGTGTGTGTGTGTGTGTGTGTGTGTGTGCGCGCGCGTGTGTGTGTGCATGCGCGCGTGTGCTCCAATGGTCAGAAGACTTGAGCAAAAGGGCTTGAGCCCATGTGATATAAAGGATTATCTTAACAGCAGAATTGCAAATTGTCACCTCTGCTGGGAAGTTCATGCATCTATACCTCTATGCTGATGCTGGGTTATAGATCTGATCTTAGCCATCATGAGAAAGAGCAGGCAGGATACCACCTCCTCACAAATGCAAAAGGGAGAAATCTCCTTTGGTCTGCTCTGAAACAAATGCCTTGACTTTGCTATCTTCAGGAACCAAGATTTGGTGAACACATACAGAAAATGGGACTTATGTTTAGTACTTAAAGGCTTTGCCTAAGAGCAGGATGGCTCAGCTGAGGATGTCTGCTAAAGCTAAACTTAGAGGGATGAGAATAACGAGGGAGGTGGTAAGGTCAGAAGATAGAAAGCCAGGTGCAAATTCCCTTCGACTTGTAGGAAGATGTTGGAAATGGTTTCTGTGACAAAATATTTCCCCTTGGGAAATCATCTTGCTTTAGGTTTTTAAATCCCTTCCTTCCTATGATCTCAAGCGAATGGTAGTTCCAGACTTGTTTTGAAGAGGTCTGGGCTGACCTATTGCACAGCTTGACAGGCTCCTATAAGCCACCTGGGAATGCTGCTGGAGGGTCAGCTCATTAGAGGTGAGGAGGGAAAAAGGAAGAAGTGAGTCAAGCAATATTTTGGGAAAGAGTTGGACAATCTTTGTTAGGTCCTAAGCAGGGTCCTGGTGCCGCATCCCAGGTAGAATGTGGGGTGACACTTATCTGTAGATGGCACCCTGCTATGATGGCTGGGGTCTGTAAGATGGAGAAGGACCTTGGACTGTATTTAACCAGATCTGCTACACTAGTCAATATGATAAGTGCTGCATTTGACCATGTGTGTTTATAAAGAATCACTGGTAGAAAATGACGGGTCTGAGAAAGCATCCTTGGAGGATTTCCATTTAGCATAGTCCATCGAAGCTTGCCATCTGGATCTTGGATATTTGGGGACAATACAGAGAAAG